>NW_027590155.1:0-600000 GCF_964213995.1 Mustelus asterias
TGCTAAACACTGTCCACCATGTCGCCCTATCCCATGTATTGGGCCACGGTGAAAAGTATTGTTTCTTGCACGCTACACAGACAAAACATACCGTTCATAGAGTTCATTCGGGAGAAGGAGAGGAGAGGGTGCAGAATACAGTGTTGCAGTTTCCGATAGGGTATAGAGAAAGATCAGCTTAATGTATGGTAGGTCCACTCAAAAATTAACATTCTGACCAAACACTAAAGCTTTCCACAAAACAAGGCTCACAAATTCAACACCAGTTTCCTTTGTCCGCTCTCCCATCATGCTGTGCGCGGAGTCTCTGATCGATGCTAAGGGCCTAGTATTTGAGGCTCTGAGCTGAACCCACAATCTGTCTGATTCTGAGGGAAGATTACTGCCACTCAGATACAGCTGGCTGCAATATCCCCTTGAAATATATCTGTTGTGTACAGAGTCACATGTTTTTTTTCCCTGTGTCTGCTGTCCTTAAAGAACTATTGAATAATCTAAACATCCGCATTTATTATCACAGAACAAGGCCAACATGGGGGAATCGAGTATCAGGTTTAAAAGTTTGTTTATTAGTGTCACAAGTAGGGTTACATTAACACTGCAATGAAGTTACTGTGGAAAATCCGTAGTCGCCATGCTCTGGCGCCTGTTTGGGCAACTTGGGGAGAATTTAGCATGGCTGATACACCTAACCAGCGCGTCTTTCGAACTGTGAGAGGAAACCGCAGCACCCGGTGGAAACCCATGCAGACACGGGGAGAATGTACAAACTCCACACAGACAGTGACCCAAGCCAGGAATCAAACCCGGGTCCCTGGCGCTGTGAGGCAGCAGTGTTAACCACTGTGCCGCCCCTCATTGAAACATTGTGCAGTTGTGGAATGCACAGGATAGGAGGGATGTGATAGCACTGGAAAAGGTGCAGAGGAGATTCACCAGGATGTTGCCTGGCCTGGAGAGTTTTAGTGCATAGAATCATAGAATCCCTACAGTCCAGAATGAGGCCATTCGACCCATCAAATCTGCACGGACTCTTACCCAGGCTTACCCCGTAACCCCACGTGTTTTCCCGCTAATCCCCCTAACCTATACATCGTGGGACCCTAAGGGCAATTTTGCATGGACAATGCACCCGGAGGAAACCCACGCAGACACGGGGAGAATGTGCAAACTCCACACAGACAGTAAACCGAGGCCGGAATTCAACCTGGGTCCCTGGCGCTGTGAGGCAGCAGTGCTAACCACTGTGCTACCGTGCCGCCACTCGAACTGAAGAGAGATTTTATAGACTGAGGGTGTGATCTTACCACCTGTTGACGCCACACTCTCGCTCAGCGAGGTCGGAGAATCTGGTGAGCAGCCAAATCTCCTTTCACTGCAGTGGGATGGGAAAATCCTGCCGGCCTGAACGGTGATAAGATTCCACCCTGGGGTTGTTTTCCGTGGAGCAGAGGAGGCTGAGGGGGAACATGATGGAGATGGATAAGATTATGAGGGACATCGATAGAGTAGACGGGAAGAAAGCTTCCCCTTGGTGGTGGGGTCAATGACCAGGGGGTATAGATTTAGGGTAAGTGGCAGGAGGTTTACAGGGGATGTGAGGAAAACCTTTTTCACCCAGAGAGTGGTGGGAGTCTGGAACTCTCTGCCTGAAAGGGTGGTGGAGGCAGAGACCCTCAGAACGTTTAAGAAGTGCTTAGCTATGCATTTGCAATGCCAAGGCTTACCAGGCCGTGAGCCAAGTTGGGTGATTTGTCTTTGACCGGCACAGATGCAATGGGCCGAAGGGCCTTTTCTGTTCTCTAGACCTCCATTGCTAAAACACAACCTCACTGACCCAGCTTCTGGTCATCCATCCAAATCTCTCCCTCCACAGCTCGGGGACAAATCCTGCCGCGCAATCTTCCTTTGAAGTGGCTTTGGACATTTCATTCTCCGTGAGGACTTGTCCAGACAGTGATTGCTGTTGTTGTGTTTGTCTCAGTGTCAGCTCAGAAACATGGACAACATGTTAGAAATGGCCGTCTCCCAGTGAGTGTGAGGACAGGGCAGGCTTTAAGCGAGGCCTGGGCCGCTCCCTGAAGGACACAGGGCCACCATTGTGCTTTTTGCTGACAAACAGAAAGCTTTCACCCCTCTCTCTCTCTCTCGTGTCTCATCTGACTCACATTCTGCCCCTTCCATGCACTCTGTGCTGCTTTCTGGAGGTGGCTGCCAGCTTTATCCGCCACAGAGCATCTGCCAACAAGAACATCAGATGAAACTTTCCACTCCCCAAGTCCCTCTTTCCTCTCTGCTCCTCGCTGTCTTTCCGGAGGAATTGGGATGGGAAGCTGATGGGAAAAGATTTGCAGGGCTCCAGGGACAAAGTGGAGCAGTGGGACTGGCTCGATTGCTCTAGCAGAGAGTCGACACCAGCTGAATGGGCTGAATGGCCTCCTTCATTCTGTGGCTATTCTATGGTTGACACACAATAGATAGTCAAAATCTTTTCCCAAAGGTAGGGGAGTCTAAAACTCGAGGGCATGGGTTTAAGGTGAGAGGGGAGAGATACAAAAGTGTGCAGAGGGGCCATCTTTTCACACAGAGAGTGATGAGCGTCTGGAACAAGCTGCCAGAGGTAGTAGTAGAGATGGACACAATTTTATCTTTTAAAAAGCATTTAGACTGTTACATGGGTAAGATAGATGTAGAGGGATATGGGCCAAATGTGGGGAATTGGGACCAGCTTAGGGGTTAAAAGAAAAAGGGCAGCATGACAAGTTGGGCCAAAGGGCCTGTTTCCATGCTGTAAACATCTATGACACTATGACAACTTGTCATTTGGGTCTCAACTTCAAGTTTCTAGGTGTCCAGATCACCAACAACCTGTCCTGGTCCCCCCATGCCGACACTATAATTGAGAAAGCCCACCAACACGTCTACTTTCTCAGGAGGCTGAGGAAATTTGGCATGTCAGCTACGACTCTCACCAACTTCTACAGATGCACCATAGAAAGCATCCTTTCTGTGTCACGGCTTGGTCTGGTTTCTGCTCTGTCCAAGACTGCAAGAAATTACAAAAGGTCGTGAATGTAGCCCCGTCCATCACGCAGACTAGGCTCCCATTCATTGACTCTGTCTACACTTCCCGCGGCCTTAGAAAAGCAGCCAGCATAATTAAGGACCTCATGCACACATTCTCTCTTCCACCTTCTTCCGTCAGGAAAAAGATACAAAGTCTGAGATCACGTACCAACCGACTCAAGAACTTCCCTGCTGCCCTCAGACTTTTGAATGGACCTGCTACATATTAGATTTATCTCTCTCTACACCCTACCTATGACTGCAACACTACATTCTGCACCCTCTCTTTTACTTCTCCCCGATGTACTCTATGAACGGTATGTTTTGTCTGTACAGCATACAAGAAACAATACTTTTCACTGTATCCCAATACATGTGACAATAATAAATCAAATCAAATCAAAATCCTCCCAATTCTTTCCTCCACGATAGGTCGCAGCATTTAAAGAACACGCCCAGGGCCCAGTGCTGAGTCTGAGGGTATCTGACTACAGTAAGGTGAGTGATACAGGAGGGTCTCACTGTCTGAGGGAGGTGAGTCTTAGCCGGGGGTGCGTGAGTGACCCAGGTTAATCTGACACTCCAGGGACAGTTGGAATGGAGCTTTCCCCCGGGCTGTCCCCTCCCCGTGTCTGCGTGGGTTTCCTCCGGGTGCTCCGGTTTCCTCCCACAGTCTGAAAGATGTGCTGGTTAGGGTGCATTGGCCGTGCTAAATTCCCCCTCAGTGTAACCCGAACAGGCGCCGGAGTGTGGGCGACTAGGGGATTCTCACAGTAACTCCATTGTAGTGTTAATGTAAGCCTACTTCTGACACTAATAAATAAACTGAAACTGAAGGTCAAGGTGCTGCTGTGACAATGCACTCTTGTTTAAACACTCTGCAATGCTGAGACTGGGAGAAGTGACCAACAGGGGGCAGCATTGCAGCTTCTGTCCCCCTATTGAAACTGGGATTGTTGCTCCATCTGCTGCACAATCCCAACCCCATCCACTGGGGGCAACCTGGACAATGGCTGCAGACAGACCTCACTGCGCGTGCGCCGCAATGACACCCACCGCCGGCGGCCATTTTGCGTTGCCAAGGGAGACGGCCAGCGGCCATATTCCGTTGCCAAGGGAGACGGCGGCGGCGACCATCTTGCGTTGCCAGGGGAGACGGCATCAATGCGGCGGCGTCCCGCGCGCTGACCTCTGGGAGCATTCCCGTCCCGCACATGCGCACAGGTCGCCCCGCCCCCTCGACAGACCCCCCTGCTGTCCCGCCAACGAGCATGGGCCGGAGTGGGCAAGAGGTGACACTGGGAGGAGCAGCCCCCGGGAGCGTCACAGCGACACCTGGTGGCCAGGAAGGGCAATAGCAGCAGCACACTCTCTGCCCAAAGGCTTCCCCAGTTCAGCTGCTCAGAGACACTGGGAATGTCTTCAAGTGGAAACTTCAGCTTCTCACATTCACCCCCTGTTTCCTAGACAACCTCTGTAGTGACATCACAAACAACCTGTTCACATTGAAGGCCATGGCAATCTGGACCATTCGGCTTCAAAGCCATTGAGCTTTGAAATTTCAATTGAAATGTTGGAGATGAGAGTTTATCGATGCAAGTCATGTTGCATGTGGAACGCTCATGATGCCACAATTAGAGCGGTGCAGACATCTCACAGGGTTGTGTGACTGGAGGAGATGTCAGAGACGGGCTGGTTAAATATAGAGGGACAGGGTCTGAAGCTACGTTTTGGGTAAAAGATGGCAGTAATGTTGTGACATTAATTTAGCTTCAGATAGTTGCTGGGGAGGGGGATAGAGAGGTTGGGGAGTGTGTTTGTATTGGGGCAATCTCTCTCTCTCTCTCTCATCATGTATATATATGAATCCATCTCTCACTCTCTATCTCTCTTTACCCATTGTGTCCAGAGTCTTGTGAAGGCGCAGACCGGCGGAGAGGGGGGCTGTGGACGCCGGGGTGACCAGAATCGGGGATGTGCTCGATGAGAGAGGGGCGGGCTGGATGAGTCCCCGCGTGCTGGCTGAGCGCGCGGGGATGTTCGTCTGGCGCGCGGACAAAGCCATCCTAGACCTTAGGACGGTCGTGCTCGGCCCCGAAACTGCACGCAAACTTGAGACGGCGCAGGCGTGCGGTGGGATCCCGCCCGAGCGTTCCCCTGTTCGGGCGGAATTCCACATTGGCCCAAAGCCTCAGCCCCCTCCCCTGGGTGAGGTGCCCCACAGCCTGAGCCGCCTCGCGGAAATGCCCTCCGTGCCTTTTTCTACCGCGCGGAGGCGTTTCCTGTGCGGGCTGCTGCTGCACACCCTCCACTACCGCCTCCTCGCCTGTCGCCCGGATACACCTTGGCGGGCCTTGTTGCCGCCGGGCGGCGGAGGTCCCCGCTGGAGGTTCCTCTACGGAGGGATCTCCCCCAATTACGTCGGGGACCTGGGGTGGAGGGTGATGCATGCAGCAGTTCCGCACAACCGTAGGATTCACTGGTTCACGGGCTCCGAAGACTGCCCTTTCTGTGGCCTTGTGGAGTCCGTGGACCATGTCTATGTTGAGTGTCTTAGGCTGCACTCCCTTTATGTTTTCCTGAAGAACCTTTTATTGATGTTTTGTTTGCACTTCAGTCCCACGCTCCTGATCTACGGACACCCGGTGCGGAGAGGGGAGGGTCGGGATGGCGACCTCCTCGTGAACCTGCTCCTGGGCCTGGCGAAACGCGCCATTTACCGGTCCAGGCAGCGGGCGATCGAGGGGGCCGTCCATCCTGACTGTCTTCCCCTCTACCGCGGCTACGTTCGCGGCCAGGTGTCCCTGGAGAGGGAGTATGCGGTGTCCACGGGCGAGGTTGACGCTTTCCGCGCCCGCTGGGCACCGCAGGGGTTGGGGTGCATTATTGACCCTAATAATCACATTTTAATTTGATGTTTTTAAGTTTCCTTTGCATTTTGATTTCTGTTCGGGCTGTTCCCCCTCCTTTTTGGGGAGCTGCCCCTTTTACTTTGTCCTGATTTAATTTGAGTTTGTTTACTTGGTTTGACCTAAAAAGAGGTCTCAATGAAGATTGAGCTTCAGACGGCCTGAAACGTGCCTCCTCTGGGGCAGCGCCTGCACTTTGTGTCCGGGGTGGGGTGAGTTCACGTTCGCCCGAGACGCGGGGGGCCCCGGGTCGGAGCCGGGCGGAAACTGTGGGTTTGTTTTCTTTTCTTTTTTTGTGAGTACCTTTATTTATTTTCTTCTCTCGTTTTTGCTCACGGAGACGCCCGGTTTTTGTTTTTTTTTTGTTGGGTTTGTTTGTTTTTCGCTCCCTGCGGGGAGGAAGGAGGGAGGTGAGCTGCTGCCTGCCTTGCCCGGCCTGCCTGTTGCCTGCCTGCCTGCCGTCTGGCCTGCTTACCTGCCTGCCTGCCGTCTGGCCTGCTTACCTGCCTGCCTGCCGTCTGGCCTGCTTACCTGCCTGCCTGCCGTCTGGCCTGCTTACCTGCCTGCCTGCCGTCTGGCCTGCTTACCTGCCTGCCTGCCGTCTGGCCTGCTTACCTGCCTGCCTGCCGTCTGGCCTGCTTACCTGCCTGCCTGCCGTCTGGCCTGCTTACCTGCCTGCCTGCCGTCTGGCCTGCTTACCTGCCTGCCTGCCGTCTGGCCTGCTTACCTGCCTGCCGTCTGGCCTGCTTACCTGCCTGCCTGCCGTCTGGCCTGCTTACCTGCCTGCCTGCCGTCTGGCCTGCTTACCTGCCTGCCTGCCGTCTGGCCTGCTTACCTGCCTGCCTGCCGTCTGGCCTGCTTACCTGCCTGCCTGCCGTCTGGCCTGCTTACCTGCCTGCCTGCCGTCTGGCCTGCTTACCTGCCTGCCTGCCGTCTGGCCTGCTTACCTACCTGCCTGCCTGCCGTCTGGACTGCCTGCCGTCTGGACTGCCTGCTTGCCTGCCATCCGGCCTCTGGAGGGTGTGCTCTCCCCGGGGGGAGGGAGGAAGAGAGGACAGGGAGTAACTGGAGGAGAAGGGGGGGGGCGAAGGCGTTTAGACTGTCTCTTCTCCATCTGCAGTGGGGGGGGTGAAGGCCTTTTCCTAATTCCCCGACCCACTGCTGCTGCCCCCGGGACCGGCACCCCCTCCCCTTTTTCCCTCCTGACTGGGGCACCGGCCTTGTTCCTCGTTCTCCCTCCCACTGCTCCGACCTCCTCTCTCCCTCTCTCACTCCGGGGAGAGAGCACCTACACCCTTCCCCGCCTACCCCACCCTGCCTTATCTTCCCCATCCCACATACGCCCTGCCGTGCATCTGGGCAGTCTCGGGGTGGGTGTAGCACTTCCCCTGATACCATGGCGACATCACCAGCGTCGCCGGTGGCAGGGCCTTCTCGGCCCACCTATGCGGGCGTGGCGGCTGCCAGAGCCCCCGCCGCTCCCAAGGCCCTGCCGCCATTCTCTTTAATCACGCGGCAGCTCGGGGTGAAGTGCTACGCCCACCCCGACATGTCTATCGAGGCCTGCGTTAAGGCAATGGCTGGGGTTGTCGGCCCCTCAGCCATTGTCGCGGCCTCTAAGATGTACGGCCGGGCCGTATTCTTCCTGAAGGCCGAGCGGGCGGTTCGCCTCGCCCTGGAAAAGGGGCTCACGGTGGGCGGGACGTTCCTGGCGGTGGGCCCATTGGAGGCCACCGCCCACAAGATAGTAATATCGAACGTCCCGCCCTTCCTACCAAGTGAGCTCCTCCTCCCCCACCTCCATCTACTGGGGGAGGTCAGGTCCGGGGTGCAGCCGATCCCGCTCGGCCTTCGGGACCCCTCCCTCCGCCACATATACTCCTTCCGGCGCCAGGTTTTTGTCCGCCTGGCCCGGGAGGAGGAACTGGAGGGAGGTTTCAATGTCCCCCACGAGGGGACCACGTACCGGGTCTTTTGGTCCGCGGACGGTGTGCGGTGCCATGCCTGTAAGGAGGCGGGGCACGTGCGGAAAAACTGCCCCGTCTCCAAGGCCGCCGACCACCAACCCAAGGCGGCCGCAGCTGGCACCGCAGCCCCCTCTCCCCCCAAACGAGTACCATCTGCCCCCCCGCGAGGGGAGGCCACGCCGGCAGCAGCTGCCACCTCAGCTGCCGGCGGGGGGGGAGCGGAGCCCCCGCGCGGCCAAAAGGCCCATAAGGGACCTACAAAAAAGAAGGGGGGTACCGGAACCCCGGCCCCCAGGGAAAACACCCCAACCACCCCGGCAGCCGGCTCGGGGACCGCCTCAGTCTCCACCTGCGCCCCCCCCCCACCACCACCACCATCTGCCGGGCCCGTGGGCTCTCCGGGGCCTAGTGCTGGGTCCGGCGCCCGGGATCATGGGCCCGAGCATGGGGGGGTAAGCGACCCCGAGCCGGCAAAACTGGCGACGCCGCCACCTCGGGGGGAAGTGACGGGAGAGCAGGGGGGGCGCGGCAAGGCGAAGAGGGGCGGAGGGCGAGGGGCCTCGCCTGCCCGAGGGCAGGTTAACAAAAAGAGGCGGGGCCCCTCGGGCACCGTAGAGTTCGAGGTCTGCGTGCCCCTCCCCCCTTGTGAGTCATCTCCTGCCGTGCCCCCACCTGTCTTTGTGCCTTGTCCCCTGAAAAAAGGGGGCAAGGCACCCTGTAAATCGAAGCATGTGTTGCCTCAGTCCCCCGGCGAGGAGTCTCCGGGGCCGGGTGGCAGCGGGACCCCCACGGTTCCGTTCCACCCGGCCGGTTACAACCCGGAGTTCTTCTTCAGTCTGTCGGGGGACTGGGGCGACACTCCAATGTTCATGTCCTCGTGCGGCGGCGGCGAAGAGACGATCCACTCGTCCTCTCCGTCCCGACCTTGGACGCTGGACATCCCCAACCTCAGTCCGAAGGATACACCGGACCTGGGGGGTGTCCAAGCGTCTGGGGCGGGGGGGGGGGCTGGGCCGCCGTCGCACGGGGGCCCGCAATCCGGGAAAGGTGAGCCCGGGGGGAACCCCTCCTCCACCGATCCTGGGGGTGGGATCGGGGAGGGGCTAGGGCTAGTTGGTGGCTCCGTGCCGCCCGCCGTACGTCCTGCGGCGGGGGACTCGGAGTCGAGGGGCGACCGCCCTGAGGAGGTCAGCGGCTCGGTGGAGGGCACGGGGACACTTTCAGAGTCTGCCCAGAGCGAGGCGGGGGACTCCCTCGTGCCCCCCACCGAGTCGTCCCTCATCCCCTCCAAGGACCTCAGGGTCTTTATCCGTAGCCATTCCGGTCGCTCCGACATAATCCGGCTAGCCCTCGGCCGCTGGCCGGACCTGGCGCGGCTCGTCCGGTCCGTGAAGGCATGCTCGCATGCCTCCGCGGGCCTGGAGAAAATAGAGCGGCGCTGGGTACTGCGGTTCCTCCACAGGCTCGAAAAGGTGGGGGGTGGACTGGTGAGAATTGCGCCAGCCCCCCCACACACCTAGTTAAGTGGTGACGGTGGCACAAAGCTGCTGACATGAAGGTGACCATAGCCAGCCTCAACATCAACGGCAGCAGTGGGCCACACCGCAGGTTCCAGAACTTCTCGGTCCTCCGTGACGGGAAGTATGCGGTGTGTTTCCTGCAGGAAACCCACACCGTTCCGGGAGACGAAGCCCAATGGCTCCTGGAGTGGCGAGGGGGGGTCTACATGAGCCACCTCACGCTCGCTTCTTGCGGGGTGGCTATCTTGTTGGCCCCACGTTATAAGCCGGAGATCTTGGGGGTCAAGGAGCCGGTGCCAGGCCGGTTGCTGCACTTGACGGTCCGTGAGGGGGACGTGGTCATTCACTTGCTGAATGTCTACGCCCCGATCGCTGGACCGCAGCAAACGACTTTCTACGAGAAAGTGTCCGCTCACATCGACACCATCGCGGGGGGCGAATGCATTATCCTCGGGGGAGATTTCAACTGCATCCTCGAGGCACGGGACCGCACCGGCCCCTGGCTGCGCACTCCGGCGGTGGTGAAGTTGCGGGACCTGATCGGGTCCCACGACTTGGTGGACGTCTGGAGACATCTCCATCCTGGCTCCAGCGCCTTCACTTTCGTGAGGCCTGGAGTCGGAGCGTCCAGGCTCGACCGCCTTTACATTTCGAAGGCGCACGTGTCCGGCGTGTCCTCTGTCTCCATGCGGCCGGTGTCGAGCACGGACCACAGCCTGGTGTGGGCGGACTTTGCGCCGTCTCGCATCCGGCGGGGGTCCGCGTACTGGCACTTTAACAACACGCTGCTGGAGGACGAGCGCTTCCTGGACTCGTTCCGTCGATTCTGGGCCGGCTGGAGAAGGAAGCGGGGAGGCTTCCCCTCCTTGAGGCTCTGGTGGGATGTGGGCAAGACTCACGTCCGTACCTTCTGTCAGGGGTACGCGAGGGGGTCGACAAAGAGGCGGAAATCCAGGCTCGAGGAGTTGGAGAAGGAGGTGCTCGACCTGGAGGCACGTCTCAGTCGGCCTGACGCGGACCCGGCCCTGTGTTCGGAGTACAGGGAGACGAAGGACGCGCTGCGGGACCTGCAGCTTGCCAGGTCTCGCGGCGCGTACGTGAGGTCACGGCTCCAGTTCCAGGTGGACCGGGACCGCGGCTCCCCCTTCTTCTACTCGCTGGAAAGAGGGCGGGCTAACCGTCAGCAGCTCCTTACGCTGCTGGCCGACGACGGTTCCCCCGTCTCGGATCCGGAGGGCATCCGGGCCATCGCCCGGGAGTATTACACCTCGCTCTTCTCTCCGGATCCGTCCAGCGAGGATGCCCGCAGACTTCTGTGGGAGGACCTGCCGCAGGTCGGCCCGGAGGGCATCGGCAGGCTCGAGGCCCCTACCACCATGGCCGAGCTGACCGGCGCCCTAAATGGCCTCAGCCGGGGCAAGGCCCCTGGGCTGGACGGGCTGACAGTAGAGTTCTTCAGGGCGTTCTGGGACGTCCTGGGGAGTGACTACGCGGGGGTCCTGGGGGAGAGCGTCGCTACCGGGGAGATGCCCCTTTCGTGGCGCAGGGCCGTCATTGCCCTGCTGCCCAAGAAGGGGGATCTCCACCTGCTCAAGAACTGGCGCCCGGTCTCCCTCCTCAGCACGGATTATAAAATCTTTGCCAGGGCTATGGCTTCACGCTTTGGATCCGTGCTGGACCACTTGATCCACCCTGACCAGTCCTACACGGTCCCGGGCCGCTGTATACATGACAATCTCCACCTGGTCCGGGACCTAATCCATCACACCCAGAGGGCTGGTCTGTCGGGCGCCTTCTTGTCATTAGATCAGGAGAAGGCGTTCGACAGGGTGGAGCACGAGTATTTACTCGGGACTCTGCGGGCATTCGGGTTCGGGACGCATTTTGTGGCCCGGATCCGATTACTGTACTCTGCCGCAGAGTGTCTGATTAAGGTTAACGGGTCCCTGACGGCGCCCCTTCGCTTCGGGAGAGGAGTACGGCAGGGCTGCCCCTTGTCCGGCCAACTGTATTCCGTATGCGTGGAGCCATTCCTGCGCCTCTTGCGGAGGAGGTTGTCAGGTTTGGTCCTGCGCGGACCGGACGTAGGGGTGGTCCTGTCAGCTTA
Source organism: Mustelus asterias (assembly GCF_964213995.1). Taxonomy (NCBI): domain Eukaryota; kingdom Metazoa; phylum Chordata; class Chondrichthyes; order Carcharhiniformes; family Triakidae; genus Mustelus; species Mustelus asterias. The sequence continues at coordinate 11,570 of NW_027590155.1, forward strand.
CGCCGACGACGTGCTCCTCATGTTCACGGACCCGGCTGACCTGCGGAGGATGCGAGAATGCCAGGCGGTGTACTCCGCCGCGTCCTCCGCCAGGATCAACTGGGCCAAGTGCTCCGGACTCCTTGTCGGTCCTTGGGAGACGGACCCCCTCCCGGAGGAGCTCAGGCCTTTCACCTGGAGCAGGACCGACCTCCTCTACTTGGGGGCCCATCTCTGCCCAGCCGAGGAATCCTGGCCGGCGAACTGGCGGGAGCTGGAGGCCAAAGTCTCCGCCCGCCTGGGTCGCTGGACAGGACTGCTCCGAGTGCTGTCCTACGGGGCGCGAGCTCGCGTCATAAACCAGCTGGTCGCCTCCATGCTGTGGTACCGGCTGGTCCCTTTGACCCCTCCCCCTGGCTTTGTCACCGATATCCAGAGAACCCTCGTGCGGTTCTTCTGGGGCAATCGACTGCACTGGGTCCCTGCTGCGGTCCTGTATCTCCCGCTTGAGGAGGGCGGACAAGGTCTGGTGTGCCTCCGCACTCAGATAGCGACCTTCCGCCTCCAGGCCCTGCAGAGGTACCTTTACGTTGAGCCCCCTCCACAGTGGTGTGCCATGGCGACGTATTTCTTCCGCCAGTGGCACGGCCTCAATTATGACGTGCAGCTCCTGCATATCGAACTGGGGCGTGCTTCGACCACCCTGCAGGAGTTGCCCGTCTTTTACCAGGACCTCCTCACTGTCTGGAACAAGGTCGCCTCGCGACGCAGCTCTCCCCCGTCAGGAGTAGCGGCTCTCGTGCGAGAGCCGCTGCTCAGGAATCCGCTCCTCCAGCCGTATAACTTCAGGTGGCTGGCGGAGAGGGGGGCTGTGGACGCCGGGGTGACCAGAATCGGGGACGTGCTCGATGGCGGAGGAGCGGGCTGGATGAGTCCCCGCGTGCTGGCTGAGCGCGCGGGGACGTCCGTCCGGCGCGCGGCCAAAGCCATCCTAGACCTTAGGACGGTCGTGCTCGGCCCCGAAACTGCACGCAAACTTGAGACGGCGCAGGCGTGCGGTGGGATCCCGCCCGAGCGTTCCCCTGTTCGGGCGGAATTCCACATTGGCCCAAAGCCTCAGCCCCCTCCCCTGGGTGAGGTGCCCCACAGCCTGAGCCGCCTCGCGGAAATGCCCTCCGTGCCTTTTTCTACCGCGCGGAGGCGTTTCCTGTGCGGGCTGCTGCTGCACACCCTCCACTACCGCCTCCTCGCCTGTCGCCCGGATACACCTTGGCGGGCCTTGTTGCCGCCGGGCGGCGGAGGTCCCCGCTGGAGGTCCCTCTACGGAGGGATCTCCCCCAATTACGTCGGGGACCTGGGGTGGAGGGTGATGCATGCAGCAGTTCTGCACAACCGTAGGATTCACTGGTTCACGGGCTCCGAAGACTGCCCTTTCTGCGGCCTTGTGGAGTCCGTGGACCATGTCTATGTTGAGTGTCTTAGGCTGCACTCCCTTTATGTTTTCCTGAAGAACCTTTTATTGATGTTTTGTTTACACTTCAGTCCCACGCTCCTGATCTACGGACACCCGGTGCGGAGAGGGGAGGGTCGGGATGGCGACCTCCTCGTGAACCTGCTCCTGGGCCTGGCGAAACGCGCCATTTACCGGTCCAGGCAGCGGGCGATCGAGGGGGCCGTCCATCCTGACTGTCTTCCCCTCTACCGCGGCTACGTTCGCGGCCAGGTGTCCCTGGAGAGGGAGCATGCGGTGTCCACGGGCGAGGTTGACGCTTTCCGCGCCCGCTGGGCACCGCAGGGGTTGGGGTGCATTATTGACCCTAATAATCACATTTTAATTTGATGTTTTTTAAGTTTCCTTTGCATTTTGATTTCTGTTCGGGCTGTTCCCCCTCCTTTTTGGGGAGCTGCCCCTTTTACTTTGTCCTGATTTAATTTGAGTTTGTTTACTTGGTTTGACCTAAAAAGAGGTCTCTCAATGAAGATTGAGCTTCAGACAGACTCAAACTTCCTCCTGTCTCTCCAACATCTGTGAGTAAAACACTTTCTTTTCTCCCCCTTTCCATTTCTTTTCTCATTCTGGGGGAAATTGGGGACTTGCAGCAACTGAAGGAAAAGGAAGTGAATCCAGGGAGGCTGCAGACTCTGGAAAGGTTGGCCCGGGTCTCTCTTTCTCTTAAAGACATTGACATCCTTTGCTCCCTCAGCTTGACACGCTGATTTGTCTGGCTAAAAGGTCCCTTTCCTCGTGTTCACAATTAAAGGGCTGGTTTCCCCAGGAGATGGCTGACATTTAAAAGAACAATAAATTAATATAGGACAGAGATATGCCTAGTGTTGTTATATTGTAGATTTGATATATTATTTATGGTTCTGTAACAAAGTACATTTATTGTTATTTCTCGTTTTGTAATGTAACACTGAAGCAATGTTATATATTTTCATTCATCGAGTCATTACAGCGCAGAAGGAGTCCATTCAGTAACTCGAATCCATGCCGACTCTCTGTAGAACAATCCAGTCAGTCCCATTCCCTTTCTATATTCCCTTTCCCCAGCAACTTTATTTCCTTCATGTGCCCATCTAATTTCTGAAATATATTAAAGGGGACAGTAAACTAATATCGGACAGAGACACGTCTGATGTTTTTTTTATTCATCCTTGGGACACGGGCATTGCCGGCTGGGCCAGCATTTATTGCCCATCCCTAATTGCCCCTTGAACTGAATGGCTCGCTGGGCCATTTCAGAAGCTGGTTAAGAGTCAACTACATTGCTGTGGCCTCTGGAGTCACATGTGGGCCAGACTGGGTAAGGACGGCAGATTTCCTTCCCTGAAGCACATTAATGAACCAGATGGGTTTTTAAGTCAATCGACAATGGTTTCATGGTCATCAGTAGATTCTTAATTCCAGATTTTGTTTTTAAATTCAAATTCCACCATCTGCTGTGGCAGGATTCGAACCTGGGTCCCCCAGAACATCAGCTGAGTTTCTGGATTAATAGTCTAGCGATAATACCACGAGGCTATCAGCTCCCCTGTTGTTATATGGTACAGATTAGATATATTATTTATAGCTCTGTAATAAAATACACTTATTATACCTGGCTGTGTAATTTTGGACTGCAGCTATATTATATATTTCCAACAATCTCTTCCCTCAGAGAATTGTTAGATTTCTCTTCCATAGGGACCAGTGGAGGGATTGAATATATTCAAGGATGAGTTAGACAGTTTTTGAATGACAAGGGAGTCAATAATTATTGGGGACAGGCTGGAAAATGGAGAGAAAGCTCAGATGAGACAGGATTTCTTCACTCAAGGATGTGGTGACGTTTTGGATTCTCTACCCCAGAGGACTATAGAGCCTCAGTCATCAAGAATTTTCAAGAGAGGGGTTGATAGGTTTCTAGATATTGAAGATATCGATGGATATGGGGGACAGTGTGGGGAAAATAATGCAGAGGTAGATCAACCAATAATCTGAATGAATGGTTGAGCAGACTCGATGGGCCGAATGCTGACTGCGGCTCCTATTTGTTATGATTTCTGTGCTGGACAGGAAGCAGTGAGCATGGATCTGTCAATCAGCCTCAATCAGCACCTTCAGGAGAATTGGGAGGGTGAATATTAGATACAGCAGAGTGAGAATGGAGGGAGAGTGTGTGGGATGGAGATTCACAGCTTTTGGGGAATGGGAGAGGAAAGAATGTTCATTAGAATCATAGAATTGCTCCATCTTATCAACCGTCCCTGAGCTTTCACAATGAATCCCACTTCTGAAGACACCCTTATCTCTGACTTGTCTGTACTGCTGGCAGTCTCACAAAGCAGCTGCCTGTGTGCTGATACGGGAGGCCCTGCTCGGCAAGTTTAATGCTCCATGACTGTGTCTTTAATGAACGCTCCATAGAAACGAGAAATGTCGATTTGAATTTCGATCGTATTCTGAATTGTGATGTTTTTTCTAAATTGACTTACAGGATATTAGACAAGGAGAAATCAGACAGAAATCTCCAACATCACATCGAGATCTGACAGAGTGACTCGATCTCTTGGGACCTGAATATCATTGGCCTTTGAATCTAACAGGAGAAATGTTTGTTTGGCCTCTTGGCTTCAAAAGATTGTAAACATCGCTGTGACTAGAACTGCAGTGAGATACACACACCCGAGTGAGAGTGTTCCAGTGCACTGAGTGTGGAAAGAGCTTTAACCAGTTACACAGCCTGAAAATACATCGCAGCATTCACAGCGGGAGAGACTGTACCCGTGTTCTGTGTGAGATTTAACTGACTGTTTAACCTGGAGAGTCACAAGGACACCCGCACCATGGAGAAACTGTGCAAATGTGGGGACTGTGGGAAGGGATTCAGATACCCATCTGCACTGGAAATTCATCAACGCAGTCACACTGGGGAGAGGCCATTCACCTGCTCTGTGTGTGGGAAGGCATTCACTCATTCATCCCACCTGCGCAGACACAATCTCACTCACACCAATGAGAAACCCTTTAAATGCACTGACTGTGGGAGCGGATTCAGAAGCTCTCAGGATCTGGTGTCCCACCAGCGCACTCACACTGAGGAGAGACCGTTCAGCTGCTCTCACTGCTCAAAGAGGTTTAAATGGTCATCCACCCTGCGGGTACACCAGCGAGTTCACACTGGGGAGAATCCATTCACCTGCTCGGTATGTGGAAAGGGATTCACTCTTTCATTCCACCTGCGCAGACACAATCTCACACACACCAATGAGAGACTGTTTAAATGCACTGACTGTGGGAGCGGATTCAAAAGCTCTGGGGAACTGATGTCCCACCAGCGCACTCACACTGAGGAGAGACCGTTCAGCTGCTCTCACTGCTCAAAGAGGTTTAGAACTTCATCCACACTGCAGAGACACCAGCGACTTCACACCGGGGAGAGACCGTTCACCTGCTCTGTGTGTGGGAAGGGATTCACTCAGTTATCCATCCTACTGAAACACAATCTCACTCACACCAATGAGAGACCATTTAAATGCTCTGACTGTGGGAGTGGTTTCAAAAGCTCTGGAGATCTGGTGTCCCACCAGCGCATTCACACTGAGGAGAGACCGTTCAGCTGCTCTCACTGCACAAAGAGGTTTAGAAAGCCATCCAGCCTGTGGGGACATCTGCGAATTCATACCGGGGAGAGACCATTCACCTGCTCTGTGTGTGGAACAGGATTCACTCAGTTATCCCACCTGCGCAGACACAATCTCACTCATACTAATGAGAGACCGTTTAAATGCTCTGACTGTGGGAGCGGATTCAAAAGCTCTGGGGAACTGATGATCCACCAGCGCATTCACACTGAGGAGAGACCGTTCAGCTGCTCTCACTGCTCAAAGAGGTTTAGAACTTCATCCAACCTGCGGAGACACCAGCGAGTTCACACTGAGGAGAGACCGTTCAGCTGCTCTCAATGCACAAAGAGGTTTAAAAGGTCATCCAACCTGTGGGAACATCAGCGAGTTCACACTGGGGAAAGACCATTCCCCTGCTGTGTGTGTGGGAAGGGATTCACTACTTCATCCAACCTGCTGACACACAAAGCCACTCACTCCAAGGAGAGACCCTTTATTGCTCTGCCTGAGAGGCCGGCTTCAGAAGCTCTCAGGAACTGATGATCCCCGAGCACATTCACACCGGGGAGAGGCCGTTCAGCTGCTCTCACTGTTCAAGGAGGTTTAGAATATCATCAACACTGCTGAAACACCAGTGAGTTCACACCGGGGAGAAACCATTCACCTGCTCGGTGTGTGAGAAAGGATTTACTCAGTTATCCAGCCTGTCCAGACACAACATCATCACACCCAGGAGAGACCCTTTAAATGTGGGCGTGGCTTCAAAAGCTCTCGGGAACTAATGTCCCACCAGTGAGTTCACACCAGGCAGAGGCTGGTCACCTGCTCTGACTGGGAAGGGATTCACTCAGTCAGCAAACTTGGTGAAACACCAGTGAGTTCAGAAGTGATGACAGTTCTGGGATTATTCTTGTGAATCTTTCTTGCCCCTTCTCCAGTGCCTCTATTTCCTTTTTCTAAATGGAGATCACAAATAGAACATAGAACAGCACAGCACAGGAACAGACCCTTCAGCCCACCATGTTGTGTCGAACATGATGTCAAATTAAACTATTCCTTTCTGCCTGCCCTTGGTCCATATTCCTCTATTCCTTACATATTCATGTGCTTATTTAAAACCCCCTTAAATGCCCCTATCGTATCTGCCTCCACCCCCACTCCTAGCAGCGCATTCCGGACACCTACCACTCTCTGTGTAAAAACCTTACCTCTCACATCTCCTTTGAACTTTCCCCGTCTCACCTTCAGTGCATGCTCCCTGGTATTAGACATATCAACTCTGGGGGAAAAGATTCTCTGTCTCTCATTTTATAGACTGCTATCAGATCTCCCCTCACCCTCCACCGCTCTCGAGAAAACAACCCTCGTTTGTCAGTCGCTCACACCCTCCAATCCAGGCAGCATCCTGGGAAACCTCTTCTGCACCCTCATCAAAGCCTCTGCATCCTTTCTGTAATGTGGCGACCAGAATTGAACACAATATTCTAAGTGCGGCCCAAACAAAGTTTTATAAAGCTGCAACATGACACGCTGACTCTTGTACTCAATAAAGGCCAGCATGCCATATGCCTTCTTTACCGATAAATATTTGTGTGGCTAATTTCAGGGAGCTCTGGACTTGAACCCCAAGACCTCTGTACATTAACTGTATACTTATCCTTAATATTTGATCTCCCAAAGTGCAGTACCTCACACTTGCCCGGATTAAAATCCATCTGCCATTTCTCCGCTCATATCTACAGCTGATCTACATCCCACTGTATCCTTTGACAACCTTTGACATTATCTACAACTCCATCTAGTTTTGTGTCATCTGCAAGCTTACTAACCCACCCATCCACGTTTTCATCCAAGTTATTTATATATATCACAAATAGCGCAGGTCCCAGTACGGATCCCTGCAGAACACCACTAGTCATGGACCTCCAGTCAGAAAAACACCCTCCACCACTACTCCCTGACTTCTATGGGCAAGTCAATTCTGAATCCAAGTGGCCAAGTGACCGTGAATCCCATGCATCTTAATCTTCTGGATGAGCCGACCATGAGGGACCTTGTCGAAAGCCTCACTAAAATCCATGTTCACAACATCCACTGCTCTACCCTCATCGATCACCTTCATCATCTCCTCGATAAAATCGATCCAGTCAGTAAGATGTTGACGGTGCTCCCACTGCAGTCCTGTGATGAAAATATAGACTGGTTGGTGAAATGTAGATAACAGGTAGAATTGATATCTAATGAGGACTTTATACTTTAGAATTGAATACAGGGCTCATTGTTACTAACGGGGAAAGAAGGGTTAAAACCCTTACCCAGAACCCTTTTCACACACACGTGGACATCTCTGAATCTGACGCACACCAAATGGAACGTTACACAAGGGACTGGAATTCACTGGAATTTCTTAACAACCTTTCAATAGAAATGTCCTGGTACCGACTGTGACAAAGGACACAACAGACAGCAAGAAACAGGAGGAACCTTTAACCCAGAGAATGTTAATAACCTTGTTCAGGACACCGGTGCCAGGCACAGGAGGATCCCAGGAAAAACGGAACATTTAATTTCTGTGTTTCACAATTCTAAATGTCTGATTCTTTAACAAAGGAATGTTTAAAAACGGCATTGTGATATTCCGAGGTCAACTGTGTCTGGGAAAGGGACACACTGATGTGTTTTTATTTTAAACAGGAGGCTCCATTGAAAAGCAGCTCTGGACGATACGAGCACCTCCTGACCGACTTTCAATTCATTTCAAATCACCCATCACTTTCCGTGGAATATTCTTTATTCTTTCCTGGGATGTGGACACTGCTGGCAAAGCCCCAGCACACGTTGCTCAGCTCCTAATTGCCCCTGAACGGAGTGACTTGCTCGGCCATTTCAGAGGGGCAGTTAAGAGTCACCCACATCGCTGTGTGGGTCTGGATTCACATGTAGGCCAGACCGGGTAAGGATGGCAGATTTCCTTCCCGAATAGGGAGCATTAGTAGGGTGAACCGGATGGATTTTTAAAACAATCGATGATAGTTTCATGGTCACTGTTACTGAGACGAACTTTATATAATTCCAGAATGATTCACTGAATTCAAATCCCACCGGCTGCCTGTCCCCAGATCCTTTGCTGGTTCTCTGCATTACTCGGCCAGAGACATTCCCACCACCTCCCCCTGAATGGAATATTCCACACAACCCCTTCGTTAAACGGGAAGGAGAAAAGAGAGAGGCTTTGACCTTTGGATGACCTCATCACCAACTACAGAAACCTTACAGCTGACCATTCTGTAAAAATTTTAAAACTTTATTTTTATAAAACACAGAGTAAGAAACAGGTGAAAAGTAACGATGGACGTTGTGACTGACATCAGAAACATTGATTGACCGGATAAACACTCACTGCATCATAGAGCGATCCTCAACCATTGAAGAATTGACCCACAATAAGGAATGAGAGAGCCTTATAAAAAGGGGCAGGAGTTTACACAGAGAGGTGACACCCACAGCTGCTCAGGATGATGGAATTCAGTTCAGGAAGGGGATAAAGTGAGAAGCTTTTGTGATTCAAGGCAGAAGTATTGAACAATCTGGAATCAGTGCTTCTCGAGTTTGCTGACGAGCCGAACACTTCAATTAATCTCATCATAAAAACTCCCAGTGTAAATAACATGGATTTGACTGACAAATGTTGAAGTGTTGGTTTAGAGCCACAAGTTTCAACTTCCCATTTGAGCCTGGGGTACCTTTTTGTCTCTCTATTGCTCGTGTCAATGACAGCCAGGCGACGGAGCTGAGGGCAGCATTTAGCTGAGAATAATGGGGCCTGCGCCCCAGTTGGGAAACTGCCCTGGGCGTCGCACTAATAGAGAGACAGGAAGGTGCTGGAGAACTGACTGGGAAATGGGCCTCCAACCAATCAGGGCACCGGAGGAGGTGACCAGGGCTGATGGTGACCCCCCAGGGTTCAGTGTCCCTGTGTCCAAAGCGGGGTGTCACAGGAACAGGGGACAGAGGAGCTGAAGAAACACGATTTGTGTCCAGAACATTGTGAACATCCCTTTACTCTGGTTGTCTTTGATCCTCAAGTCATTTTCTGTTTGTTTTAACCATGTTCTGTTTCATTAATAAACTTTTATCAGTAAAAATATTTGATTGTTCTGGACTTTTCCTGATGAGATTGATGCACTTTAGGGAAAGCGGGTGAGAGGGGTTGGCAGGCTCTTGAACAGAAAGTGAGTCCCTCTAAGGTAATTGGCAAAGGAGCCAGAGGGGGAGATGGGATTTTATTTTTGACACAGCGATGTTAGAAAATGGGGTTCAGGGAGTCAATTAACCCTTTCTCCCCTTTTCCCAAACTCTGAAATGATTCCCAGTGATAACCCTTATTGGTGACAGTGGTTAGATTTTATTCAGGATCAATAAGAGCTGACACAGGCTAATGTCTGAGCAGTCGTATCAAAGTGCAGCAGCATTACCATTACACTCTGGGTAGAAGCAGCATCTCCACGGAAATGCTCCCTGCTCTGCCCCAGATGCCATGGCACCAGTCAATGCAATATGTAAAACCTCGACAAATCTCTGTGCTCGGGGAATCCCTTCTTATACTTTTTTACATCACAAAGACTATGGAGACTGATTTTACCCAATCATTGCCCGGCTAACATTTGAACGGACCAATTACAAAACGTGTCATTGAACCATCTGTACCCGCACAAGCCACGTCAAACTCTCAAACAATTGTCTTCCCACGCTCCGTCCCTGGTACAGGGAGTCAGCATTCCCATGGCAAGCAGTGAAAACATGGTGGCCTTGACACCCAGGTGTCATCCAGGATTCAAGGCACTCCTGTTTTCTCTGTCCTCTGGGAGCTGTTTATCTCCCTGCTCCCACACAGCAAGTCGTCTGTTCTCAGCTCTGCTGGATTTCTGCTGAAGTTTGGCCCCTTTTACACCTTTCAGATCAATAAAACATTTGGTTAATGACCCAAACCACAATTTCCCATCCTGTCACCTGTCAACCATCCTTACCCAGAGCGTAATCACAACAGGAATAAAAACAGGAGAAGTGTAACAATCAAATTCAAAATCAATGCACAGCCAGTCACAGAATTTAACCTAATGTTCACTAATTAGCAAGAAAACCCAAAGTAGGGGGTCCCCCAGGATTCTTATAGTCCACACCTTGAGGGGGGAGAACTCTCTCTCTGATCCCTCACTCAATTTCACTCTGTTATTTTCCAGTTCTGTTCTGGCCCCGCCTGGGGTAACATCTAATCGATCTTTCCTACTACTGAAGGAGCACCGTGAGTTCCAGGTTACTTGTACATAAGGACAGATGCTTCAAGCAACAGATCAAGCATGGATGTAAAAGATTCTCCAGCTCTCTCTTTACCCCTGTCCAAATTGTGGACAGTTCTTATTCAGTATTATTTCTTCCAAGCCCTTAATTGTCCCAATCTATAATATTATCCATTTTACTTTAACTTTCCTCACTTTGTGTCCATGTGCAGTGTGTTTAATTGGATCCTGATTGTTTTGAACTCAGTTTCTCTCTGGAGTGTGTGTCAGTGCCTTGATGATGTCACAATGTTGTCTCAATGCCCTGGCCACATTAACCATTTCATCTCCTGCTGTGTCTCAAGTAGCTGTGTGTGTTTGGGACCCGCTCCTCACTCGATCTCACCATGAATTTAGGCTTGCTATTTTTCACATGTAACAAATCACATCTGCACACTCACGCCAGTATCCCAAAATCATGTCACACATTCTTAACTCTCAGATGTGTTGATGAAAAGATCAATATGTCTGTCTTGCTTATCTCCTCCTGTTATAGTGCTGATATTTCATATAAATGGCTGGGCTTTCAAATGTGGATTTCTTTTTAACAGAGTTCATGGACAATGATGTTAAAAGTTCCAAGAGAAAATATCCACCTCTTCATTCCATCTCACATTTCAGAGGTGTTGATGGAAAGGAGGTCATTGATATTGTGAAATATCATAAGAATAAAAAAACTACCAATTCAGACAATACTGAGATGTCAATCATTAAGCAGATTATTGATTGTGGAGTAAAACCATTGACATATTTGCAACCGGTCTTTTCAAACTGGGCTATTTCCCTGTAAAATGAAAATAGACAAAGTTACTCCATGGTTTAAAGCTGGAGACAAACGTGATTATACTAATTACAGGAGAGTGTCCTCACTTTTCTCATTTTTCAGAGAAAAGGGAAGTCATTTGCTAAATGGTCTGATAATTCCATTGCTCAATGTAACTCACTGTGTAATAGTCAGACCAAGTCGGTCTATCTCATTATCACTGATGGAATTTGTGGAGGAAATTACGAATGCTGTGGATAAAAAGACAATTTACAATAGAGGTTTCTACTGATCTTTCACAGATTTTGATACAATTGACCATGGAATATTACTTAAAACACTGGAAACGTAAGAGATTAGGGGAGTAGTGAATAAGTGGCTCAAAGTTATTTGGAAAATCTCAACAATTTGTAACAGTAGACGATTGTGAATCAGATTTTGTGAATATTTTGTGTGGAGTCTCACAGGGATCTGTTTTGGGCCTTCAATTGTTTATTTTATATATTAATGACATTTGGAATGTATTAACGTTATTACAATTAGTTTTGTTTGCAGATGATGCCAATATTTTTTATTCTGGGTGGGATCTTCAAGAGTTTATTGAAATTGTTAGTGCTGAATTGGAGAAAATAAAAATATTGTTTGTCAAAAATGAATTGTGACTGACACTGAGTGGAACGAAGTTTATGTTATTTGATGAAGTAAATCCCTTGGTTAATATAATAAACAATGTCAACATTTACAAAAATAGAAGAGGTGTCAGACCCCTCTGATGAAGGGTCATCTAGACTCAAAACGTTGGCTCTATTCTCTCCTCACAGACAATGTCAACATTTATTTATTCATGGGATGTGGGTGTTGCTGGGACAGCATTTATTGCCCATTTCTAATTGCCCTTGAACTGAGAGGGCAATTAAAGGCAGCCATGTTGCTGTGGATCTGGAGTTACATGTTGGTCAGACCAGGTAAGGGGGTTGGCAGATTTGCTTCCCTAAAGGACATCAGTAAACCAGATGGGCTTTTATGACAATCGACAATAATTTCTAATCATCATTAGACATTTAATCCCAGATTTTCATCTAATTTATATTTCACCAGTTGCCACAATAGGATTCAAACCTGGGTCCCCAGAGCATTACCCTGAGTCTCTGGGTCACTCGTGCTGTGACACTGCCACTACACCATCGCCGCCCCAATATGGAAATATAGTTCTGGGTGTTCTCCTCGACCATATCTTTTGTTGGAAACCACACATGCAATATATTAAAACAAAATAATCAAAGAGTATTGAAATTCTGAGTAAAACTAAATTTATATTGGATCCGCAGTCATTGTATATTTTGTATTGTTCATTTGAGATGATTCTTCAGAGGTTTGGGAAAACGTTATAAAGCATGAATATTTGGGCGACATGGCGGCACTGTGGTTAGCAGTGCTGCCTCTCAGTGCCAGGGACCCAGGTTCAATTCCTGGTGTGGGTCACTGTGTGGAGTCTGCACATTCTCCCTGCGTCTGCATGGATTTCCTCCGGGTGCTCCAGTTTCCTCCCACTGTCCGAAAGACATGCTGGTTAGGTGCATTGGCCATGCTAAATTCTCCCTCAGTGTAGCCGAACAGGTGCCAGAATGTGATGACTGGGGGATTTTCATTACCTTCATTGCAGTGTTAATGTAAGTCTACTTGTGACACTAATAAATAAATTCGAACTTTAACTTTATTAATCTGATCTATATGTTACAGAAAAAAGCCAAATGAATAGTACTAAAGTGAATTTTCAAGAACTGAGCAACAAATTATTTCTAAAATGTCCAGGTTTTGAAGTTTAGGGAGTCAGTTGAACTGAAAACTGCAATGATTTTGGATGAAGCAAAAAATGAATCATTGCCTGAAAATTTGCAAAGAAACTGTTGACTTTAAGGGATGATGATCATGAATTAAATAGAAAAAAACAAGTTTAAAACATGTTATGTTTGTACAACTTTGAAGTCTGTGTATATTTCAGTTTGTGGATGAATCTTTGGAATGCTTTGGGTGAAGATTTGAAAATATGTGTAAATACAGTTTTAAAACAATGTATAAGCTTCAAATGTTAGTTTATATGAAGTCATGGAATAAAATAATGGTATTATCTATGAGTTTAATAGAGATACTATTTGAATAATCAGAACACAATAATGAGAAAATGATGTGACTGGGAAATGGGAATGATGAAGTATTTGATCTGTATTTGTGAAAAGGAGTTGAGATTTATAAGTTTGTACTTTTTCCTAGTCCTTTTTGATCAGGTGTTTATTTTATTTCTGGGCAGTGCAATATAGTATCTGAGTGCAGCACGGTGACACAGTGGTTAGGACTGCTGCCTCACGGCACCAGGGACCCATGGTCAGTTCCCAGCTTGGGTCACTGTGTGGAGTCTGCACGTTCTCCCCGTGTCTGCGTGGGTTTCCTCCGGGTGCTCCGGTTTCCTCCCATAGTCGGAAAGACATGCTGGTCAGGTGCATTGGCCATGCTAAATTCTCCCTCAGTCTCCCCAAATAGGCGCTGAGTTGTGGTAACTCAGGGATTTTCACAGTAACTTCATTGCAGTGTTAATGTGAGCCGGTTTGTGACACTAATAAATAAACATACTATTATAGTGTCATGTTCAAAATAAAGAAATCAGTTCAGTGTAACTTAGGTAAGGGGCCCATTAAATACTCCCACAAGAGACCTTTACCATTTCTTATCTCGACCCAAACCGATCCTTCATCCTGATCTTTCAGGCTAAGGTGGTAGCTCTGTACTGAACTAATGTCATCGTTAATTAATGGGAGAGATCCTGTCACCTTTTCCTAGCTTCCTGCCATTCCATTATGTCAAATACCCTTCAATATTTAGATCCCAGCCTCCGTGACCTTTCAGCTAAGTCTCTGTAATGTCTCTCAGGACACACACATTTATCTCTATCCGCGCTGACAATTCATCCTTTTTGTTACAAATGCTGTGTGCATTTTCAGAGATTCAATAATCTAATAGGGATTTAATGTGAAACCTCTTTACCAGCGAGTGGTGAGACTGTAGAACTCACTACCACAGTTGAGGTGAATAGCATGAATACATTGAAGGGGAAGCTAGATACATACATGAGGGAGAAAGGAATAGAAGGATATGCTGATGGGGGGAGATGAAGAGGGGTGGGTGGAGGCTCATGTGGAGCATAAATACTGACACAGACCATTTGGGCCGACTGGCCTGGCCCTGTGCTGTAGACTCAATGGAACAGAGACAAATGTATTTATTTTACATCGACCTTTGGTGGTAAGAAAAACATTATTTATGATCCAGGATTAAATAAACATCCTTCACCAGTTTTTGTGGATCATTTCAGTGGAAATGTGCTCTCCCAGGCTCAAAGAGCATCAGCCCACTGGAAACAAAGTTGTGAGATCGGCCAGTCCAGCAGAAAGAAACCCTCCGACCCTCCCACTTCACCTACTGTCAGAATGAACGTGGTTCAGTCCTGGGTGTGATTAACAGCAGAATCCAATGCTTGTAATCGCTTATGAACTTGCTGGTGTCTCAGCAGGTGGGATGATCGTGTGAATCCCTTTCCACATTCATTGCAGGCAAACGGCCTCTCCCCAGTGTGAAGTCGCTGGTGCGTCAGCAGGTTAGATAATCGACTGAATCCCTTCTGACACACAAAGCAGTTAAATGGCCTCTCCCCAGTGTGAACTCGCTGGTGTGAAATCAGGTTGGATGAATCACTGAATCCCTTGCCGCACACTGAGCAGGTGAACGGCCTCTCCCCGGTGTGGACTCGCTGGTGTGTCTGCAGGCTGGATGCCTGGCTAAATCCCTTTCCACACAGAAAGCAGGTGAATGGCCTCTCCCCAGTGTGAGTTCGCTGGTGCGAAAACAGGTTGGATGAATCACTGAATCCTTTACCACACTCAAAGCAGGTGAAGGAAGCCTCCCCAGTATGAAGTTGCTGGTGTCTCAGCAGGTTGGCGGAGTTACTGAATCCCTTCCCGCACACAGAGCAGGGAAATGGCCTCTCTCCGGTGTGAACTCGCTGGTGTGAATACAGGTTGGATGCCTGAGCAAATCCTTTACCACACATGGAACAGATAAATGGCCTCTCCCCAGTGTGAACTCTCTGGTGTGTCTGCAGTGTGGATGAATCGCTGAATCCCTTCTCACACACGGGGCAAGTGAATGGCCTCTCTCCATTGTGAACTCGCTGGTGTATCAGCAAGTGCGATAATTGAGTGAATCCCTTCCCACAATCAGAGCAGGTGAATGGCTTCTCCCCGGTGTGAACTCGCTGGTGTGTCAGCAAGATCGATAACCGAGTGAATCCTTTCCCACAATTGGAGCAGGTGAATGGCCTCTCCCCGGTGTGACTGCGTCAATGAATTTCCAGCACCGATGGGGAACGGAATGACTTTTCACAGTCCCCACATTTCCATGGTTTTTCCATGATCTGAGTGTCTTTCTGTCTCTCCTGCAGTTTTCACAATACGTGCACTGGAACACCGTCACTCGGGTTGCACGGGCCTCGATGCTTTTCTGTTCACACCAATGGTTCACCCAACTCAAGCAGATAAACGTTTCTTCTTCCAGATTCAAACCGATGACATTCAGCTCCCATGAATTGAGTGAATGTTAGATCTTGACATTTCTATCAGCAAATCAACTCCTTCTAATATCCTGTAAAAAGAATTTACAAAAGTCATCGCTGTCAGAACAAGGTAGAAATTCAAATCAGACAATTCTAGTTCCTGTGGAACATTGCAAAGGATGTCAATGTCTTTAAGAGAGAGAGAAACCTGGGCCAACCTTTTCAGAGTCTGCAGCTCCCTGGATTCACTTCCTTTCCCTTCAGTTGCTGCAAGTCCCCAATTTCCCCCAGAATGAGAAAAGAAATGGAAAGGGGGAAACATTGATTTCCTCCCAGATGTGGCCCAGATGTCGTCGATGTTGTGATGCAGGAATAATTGTTTAAGCAGATGGAGATTGGAATGGCCATTATTTATCAGAAAGTTTGTTCTCCGGACACGAAACCAAATAAAGAAACGTAGGAATACAAATGGTTTCCAAATAATTTCAATTTGCGTCCAATAATAACAATGAATATCCGGTGTAGATTCAAAATTAAGTCCACTCTGCACTGTCCCATAAAGTGCTCTGTTTGTGAACAGAATTCCCACTCACCTGAAGAAGGGGCTTGCAGCTCCGAAAGCTTGTGTGGCTTTTGCTACAAAATAAACCTGTTGGACTTTAACCTGGTGTTGTTAAACTTCTTACTGTCCCATAAAAGCAGAGAAAGAGCGATAGCGTAAATCTTCCTCTATGTGGTACCTGCCAAAACATCCCACCGCAAGTATGGCACGGGATAATAATACAAACTGCTTCTGCTTCGAGCAGGGCCGATTATGCTGGACATTCTGGAAGAAATGTGCTCGCAACTTCTTAACAAACCGAAATAATATCTTGTTCTATTAAACTACACGGACTGTGTACTTTGCACATTTCAATAACATATTTAAGGAATATTGGCTGTGTTGCTATCACTTTTCAAGCCCGTGGACTTGTCTCCTCAGTCTGCATGTCGAGTCAGGGATTGAACAGGCTCATTGTATCTTCCTTCATTGATTCTCGATGTGCTGTAATCTTCTACAGTGTCCGACAGTAAGATCGATAGATTCGCTGTCACCACTTAAAAATACTTTCAACCTTCGCCCAAGTCTACCATCTCTGAAAGTCGACAGAAGCTGCTTTGAAGCTGGTCAGGAGAACCACCGGCATTACCCATCCATCCATCCATCCATCCATCCATCCGTCCATCCGTCTGTCTGTCTATCTATCTGTCTGTCCGTCTGTCTATCTATCTACCTATCTATCTGCCTGTCTGTGTCTCTGTTTGTCTCTCTACCTGTCTATCTATCTTTCTATCGGACAACGTTATGGCACAGTGCTAGACATTGCTGCCTCACAGTGCCGGGGATTTGATTCCCGGTTTGGGTCACTGTCTGAGTGGAGTGTGCACGTTCTCGTCATGTCTCCGTGGGTTTCCTACGCTTGCTCCAGTTTCCTTCCACAGTGAAAGATGTGCTAGTTAGGTGCATTGGCCATGCTAAATTCTCCCTCAGTGTAGCCGAACAGGCGCCGGAATGTGGCGACCAGGGGATTTCACAGAAACTTTATTGCAGTGTTAATGTAAGCCTACTTATGAAACTAAGAAATTAAAAAAGTCAATCAATCTATTGCTTTTATTAAAGTCGAACATACAATTTGATCTCCCAATTGCTTGCTGTGCCTGTACATTAGCAACTACGTTCCCATCTCTCACAATTCAAAATATCCTGTTCATGCATTTAACCTGTCTCTCCTCATTTCCACACTCTTAGCGTCCTCCTCAGGCTAATCAAAGACACCAGCTAATTTTATGGCGTCTGCAATCTGATGTCATTGAATTTTGCGTCCACCAGCTGTCAGTGGAACCAGACATTATCTTCTATTACAGGAGATCTTTTCGTTAAAAATACACTGCAGCATGTAATTATTTTAATGGAGATCCTCTCCCTGTTTTTACTGCACTTGCCAATGTCTCTATTTGCTTTACACTAGACCATGTTTCTCTTGATATTGCGCTAAACTCTCTCTTGTCACAGTAAGAGCTTCAGCTTCTGCTCATATCACAGCAGGGCCTGCTTCATTTATTACTGTAATTGATTATAGTTCTTTGTAAATCTCATTCTCTATCTGTTCGTTGCAAACTACAAAATATCACTTCCCATTTCATTTTTACTTGATCAAGTCTGTTCTTTGTGTTACACTCGATCTGGAATCAGTAATTGCTGAACTTGATTGCATATCAGTTTTTTTTATTGACCTGGACTGTGTCTCAAGCCGTGCTTGCCTCAGCGTCTACCTAATTCATTTCTACTCTGAAATATGTCTCCAAGTAAAGTCCGATATTCCCTCTTTCATTTTTTTCCACGACAACGTTTTTGCTTGCGTGAGGGAAGAGTCGGCGTCAGATATTGCTGCAGTTGGGCATATCTCTGTTGACATTACTGTCAGCCCGATCTTAGATATTAATGCATTGATTTGTGCTTCAGCATAATGGCAGAAGGGCCTGATTCGCTTATTCAAGCACTCAGCGACATCGAGGTTGATATGATAGTGGACGCTGCTCCTGTTTATATTGTTCTCGAACGTGACTTTTCATGTATTACTCTTGTCCATGTATTGTTTATTAGTGGTCCACATCGAGCAACTGTTCATCATACTTGTGACCCTGTCCAGGTACAGTTACACCAGGCTCATAATACACCAACCTGTTTACATTACACCAGGTACTGTTCGGTATAGGAAATTACAGTATTCAACTTTTTATATTTACACTCACCCTGTTTCACTCATTGCTGTAGCCGGGTTGCCTCTGTTTGAATTATCATACCTTATATATGACTGCATTCGAATATGCTTCAGTTTATGAAAGGCTAGGCCTTGCCTCTGCTTGTGCGACAGTAGAGCATGTTTTCATTTGTATTATACCAAGCCTTACCTCGAGATGTATTGCTTGGGATGATCTGGCTTTGTTATCATTGCACCGTGTCTCTCTATCTGTTATACTGCACCATGACCATGCTGTTTTTTTGTGTCCTGTTTCAAAGCACATTCTTGCTCATGTTGTGATAGAATCTGACTCACTTATTGCAGACAAGACAATCCCTTTGTTTATGTTCAAACCGAAAGTGTTTTTCATCATATTAGGCGAACCCCTGACTCAGTTATTATGGTGATAGACCAGTTCCAGTTTTATGTCGCACTGGTCTATCTATTAGCTATTGCCGCACTGATAAATATATCTTTTTCTATTCGAAAATGTCCTGTCAGTGTTTAAACTTCGTCTTTGGCTGTGTCAATTACACCAAAGCTAAACTATGTCTTCGTTTACATTCCACTAATCTCTGTGTCAGTTTTTGCTGCAGTGTACAACATCCATGCTTATATCATAATGCAATGTCTCAATAAGAATATGGCTCTGCTTAAAATATATTATCCCTTGTTACAGTTCATATTACACACGGCCTGTCTTAGTTATTGCCGCAAGGCACCGTGCATTTCGTTGAAATGCAGCAGGGTCATGTAGCTATTTATAAAGCACTGGGTTGTGTGTCACGAGTCCTGTACTAGACCGTGACGTAAACACGCACTTAAAGCGTTCTTTGCTGTTCAACTGGACTGACGGTAACTGTGTTTGTTTTTTGCTCACTCTCACGTGAACATATCTGCTGTTTGTAGCTGAGCAACTTTCAGGGCATCAATTGGTTGATCGTGTCCCAAGGAATAAAAACAACTTCAATTTCTGCACGTGGTGAAGAAAACATTCACGTGAGCTGCTGTAATACCTTGACAGCAGTTTAGAGATGATGCCTGTTGAGCTCTTCCTGATGTCCATTCTTATTTATATTCTGGAACATGTGAACATTCTGTCATTCTGCCCCTTGTAATATGTAAATATCGGGACGTTTTTCTTTATCTGATGTGTCATATTTAGATTTTGATTGGTGTTCCTTATGTTGGAGGGAATGCAAGTAATCAATAAGGTCACCTGATGTTTAATATATTATCTCACTGGTCAAATCTAAGAGAGTTCGGTCACATAGGGGCAACATGAATTGAAGGCTACTGCGGGAGCTAATCTGGAATTGAACTGTAATCATAACTCCAGTTCTGTTGAACCGGGTCGCTATGGGTACATGCTGTAACCGAAACAGCCACTCTATTTTATATTGTATCGGATAACTTCAGACGCTGTGATGCCGAGTTTTTCAAAAGAAAATTCGATGCTCGTCGTTTCAGTCAATATCAGATTTTCCCTTTGCAATTTCTGCAGTGGAGACGAAAGACAGCGCCCTCTATATCTGCGGATTGAGGATCACAATGCTTCACAACCACACGAGCCCACACAAGAAACCTGACAAAACACGACATAACAGGAGAGTTATTTGATGGCATCGACCACCGTGCGACACTTGTAGAGTAAAATTGCTCATTCAGGATACCCATTCTTATTATCTGTCACAATTGTGCCAAGGTGTTGCAGAGTGAGCAGATAAACTGAATTGATTTCCTTGGAAAGAAGGCTGTTAAGAGGAATTGTCATGGAAGTGACCAGATTTATGAGAGTTTATCTCTGGATGTAGATATTAGGAAATTATTTCCACTGTCATCAGGAATGCCGATGAGGGCTTACGAATTATAGGTAATTGATCAAAAATTTCTGGAGGGGGGCTTGGATTTGCCATAATTTTCAAATCGAGTTGTGATCATCTTGAAAACACTGCCCAGAAGCGTGGTAGAGGAAGATTAAATAAAATGTGATTCAATATATGTTTGAAAATGAAAAAGTGCAGCTCCATAGGCAATGGAGATGTAGTTGACTTGATTGTACAGCGTTGCAAACTGGAAGTACAGACACACTTTCCCAAAGGCCCTACTTCCTGCCTATGTTATCCAGCGATTCCATAAGCCGCACTCAATTCTAACTCCAGCACAAGCGCCGTTCCTCTTGTTGTCTCTCGCTCAAAATCCTGAAAATATCTCCAGAACAGCACCGTCACCATTTACACGATGGTGGGTCAAGATAGCGATGGACGACTAATGCTAATCTGGCCATAATCGCCCATAATTAGGGAATATGCATCACAAAACAAACAAACTAAAACTTAAACAAAACGGCTGACATTTTTTGAGAATCACCACATGATTGTTTCCTCTATAATATTCATTCTTCCTTTTATTATTTGTGTCTGTACCATCTCCCTTTGCTCCTCAATTTCAGTCCTGTTTCCTCTCTCAGTTTCTCTCGTTGAATTTAATTTTCGTTCTTCTTTTGCACCTTCAGCAACGTGCAATGAAGCTGCCTGAATATTTGCCTTTTGGAACAAGTGGTGTGAAGAGGGAAGGGGTGGGGTAATTGCCAAACCCAAGCCCGGCACAGAGCAATGGCGCGGTCAGATGGTGCAGGAGGAAGCAGAGAAACTATGTCTGAACACTCAGCACTCGTGTTAAAATGCTGCGACCCAATTATCGCATTCGTTACTTGTTATTAGAAAAGAATTGCACAAGAAAATTCCTCACCTTTCGTTGTAGCTCTTAACTTAAAAGATTGCAAAAATAAATATATATGCAAATAAAAAGATGCTTCTGGGCAATGTGTGCCATTTCCTCTACTTCAGTTACAGTTTCACTTGTGTCCGTCTTTTGAGCACACAATACTGTTAGACATGTTTCAGATGGTGATTAACTATGTTAGTCTGCACCTATAAACCCATTAAATTGTGTTGCAGACTGAACGAGATGCTAACCTGTGAACGGTGCCAAAATAGGAGCGTCAGCATTTGTGATTTTGGGGGAAGCATTTGAGGCCGATGTCAGAGCAAAGATAACATGGCTGTAACACTGAGATTACGGATAATGTTCAGCAACAAACTGAAATCAGACAGACTTCCCTCACCCTACAGGAGAAAGCTTAACGAATGTTTCTACCTGGCATCGAAGCGGAGACATTTCGCGTGTTGAGCGAAATTGATAACCACGACATTACAGAAACAAAGGACAGCACAGCGTCATCAAATGGCCTGATTACAATATTCAGCTCCACTGTCATGCTGCAGGTTCTGATGTTTAGGTTGAGAGTCCATGTCACTTAATCCAAGAAGACATCCGTTACTTTCTACCTGATATCGCAACTTATCTTGTCCTTCAAAATTAAAAAACGTTCGCCCGGCAAATGGCTAAGGAAGCAATGATTTCTGCTCAATCATTAATGCATCATTCTCATTGTCTTTCGAATAATTCCAACCAATTGTACTCAGTATTTTTTCGTTATTAAATAGGGTATTTTGTTTGGGTCTTTTAAGAGACTCCTGGATGAGTATATGGGACTTAATGGGATGGAGGGTTATAGGTAGGCCTAAAAGGTAGGGATATGTTCGGCACAACTTGTGGGGCCGAAGGGCCTGTTTTGTGCTGTAGTTTTCTATGTTTCTATCTATGTTTCTAATATTTAATATCAATACATTATTTAACACATGCGTCTTCATTATGAATTGAATAGCTCTGAAATTGAACATCATTGAATTGCAAACATGACTGACCAACAGATGGAATCGAGTCACCGGGTAATACAAATCCCATAGTGCTTCTTTGAGATTCACCACAGTCAGTTTTTAAACAAAGTCATCTATATTTAAATGGAAGAGATAGAAGAATTATCTGTTAGTTATACTTGAGGCTTGTTATTATGAGTGTGAAACATTCAGGTGCATAAACTCCGGCCATCTGTAGGAATGTCCCGTAAATCCGCAGTGAGTCTCGATTTCCTCATCTGTCTGAGTGGTTATTCCTAATTCTTTGTTATTTATTTATTTTGATTTTAAAAATATTCTTCTGGGAAATGTGTGCTATTTCCTGTAGTTCACTTACAGTATCACTTGTGTCTGTCTTTTTGAGCACACACTACTATTAGACATGTTTCAGATGGTAATTAACTATGTTAGTCTGCGCCTATAAACCCATTAAATTCTACTGGAGACCGAACGAAATGCTAACATGTGCAGAGTGTCAAAACGAAACGTTTCTTTCCTCTCAATGCGTCAAAAAAAATCAGCATTTCTTATTTTACAGAAAGCATTTGAGGCCGAGGTCAGAGCAAAGATAACGTGGCTTTAACATCGAGATTCGGATAATGTTCAGCAACCAACTGAAATCATTCAGATTTCACTCACCCTTCATGAGAAAAGCTAATGAATGTTTCTGCCCGTTTTCAGATCGGGGACCTTTCGCGTGTTAGGCGAACGTGATAACCACTATGTTACAGGAACAAGAGACAGCACCGACTCGCTAATTGGCTTGACTACAATATTTCACTCCACTGTGTTGCTGCCGGTTCAGACGGTAAGATTGAAGGACCAATACAAGAACAAATCCGTTACTTTCAACCTGATATCTCAATTTATCTTGAACTTCAAAACTTAAAAAGCGTTCGTCTGTCAAATGTCAAAGGGAGCAATGATTTCTGCTCAATCATCTCATCTTCGTAGAATACGTTCAACCAGTTATATCCTGCATTTGTAGTTATTCAACATTTAATTTCAATACTTTTATTTAACACAGATGCCCTCATTCTGAATTGAACCTCTCTGAAATATACAACATTCAATTGCAAACATGACTAACAAACAAAAGAAATCGAGTCACTGGGTAATACACATCCCATGGTGCTTATCTGAGAATGACCACACTCATCTTTCAAACAAAATCAAATTCATTTCAAGGGAAGAGAATTAAGAATGATCTGTTCGTTATACTTGATGCCTCTTTATTCCGCGTGTGAAACATTCTGGCGCCGAAATCTCGTTCATCTCTAGGAGGTCCCCACTGATTCTCGATTTCCTCATCTGTCTGAGTGGTTTTTCCCATTTCTTTATCATGAAGAACAATTTTAAAAAGATGCTGCTGGGAAATGTGCGCCATTTCCTCTAGTCCAGTTACAGTTTCACTTGTGTCTGTCTTTATGAGCACATAATACTAATAGACGTGTTTCAGATGGTAATTAACTATGTTAGTCTGCATCTCTGAACCCATTAAATTCTATTGTGGACTGAACGAGTTGCGAATATGTGTATAAGCAGTACATACATTTATTTCCTGCTTTTGCATCCTAAAATACAGCAATTCTGATTTTCCGAAAAGCATTTTAGCTGACGTAACATGGAGATTCACATAATATGGAGCAACGAACTTAAATTCTGCAGATTTAGCTCACGCTCAGCGAGATAAATCCAACAGTACTTCTGGCCGGTTTCGAACCGTTGACTTTTCGCGTGTGAGGTAAACGTGATAACCACAGCACCACAGAAACAGAAGACTACACGCTCCAGCAAATCGGCTATCTGCAATGTTCAACTGCACTGTGTTTAGACTGAAAGCCCATGTCAGTCAATTTAAGAAGAAAACCGTCACTTTCAATTTATTAACTTATCTTGAACGTCAAATGTTTAAAGCGTTCATCCTAAAGCATTCATTCTGCACTCTTTCTAGTTTAATAGTAGAGCGACCAGAACTGGACACAGTATTTCAACTGTCCCGAGTGGTGCTGTGTGACGCCCAGGTGGTGAGAGAACGGACAGGAAACAGACTAACAGTAAAGTCACTATCCTACTGCGAGAACTTCCAGATTTAGCGATTTACTTGGGGAGGAATATCGAAAAATCGGGTAAAAGAACATGGGAGCAGCAGTCGGCCATTCGGTCCTTCGATTTGGTGTCGCCATTCAGTTAGATCGGGGCTGATCAGCCTGAACGCCACTTTCCCGCGCTATCTGCATGGCCCTTGATGAGATGATGCTCCATGAAGCTACTGAATTTTTTGAACATGCTCAATAATTGACATTCTACAAAAAAATGCTTATTTTCTTATTGTGACACGGAAGTTAAGGAAGGCTAAATAATTATATCATTGCTTTTCCTCAATATGTCCATTAGCCTTATTATCAGGACAGTTTCAACAGTGATTCCAGTGATTTCCTTTTTCTGTGTGTGGGACATGGGTGCCACTGGTTGGCCAGCATTTATTCCCCATCACGAGTTGAGAGCCAACCACATTGCTGTGCCTCTGGAGTCACACGTAGGCCGGACCAGGTAAGGACGGCAGGTTTCCTTCCCTTAAGTACATTATTGAACAAGATTGTTTTTTCCGACAATGGTTTCATGGTCATCAGTAGATTGTTAATTGTAGATATTGTTTTCATTGAATCTGGTCCGCACAACATTAGCTGAGTTTCTGAATAACCTCGCGCGAATACCACAAAGCCATCGACTCTCCTGTTGTCCTCTTTTTAGGTCAAACCAAACCAAATAAACAAACTCAGATTAAATCAGGACAAAGTAAAAGGGGCAGCTCCCCAAAAAGGAGGGGGAACAGCCCGAACAGAAATCAAAGCACAAAGGAAACTTAAAAACATCAAATTAAAATGTGATTATTAGGGTCAATAATGCACCCCAACCCCTGCGGTGCCCAGCGGGCGCGGAAAGCGTCAACCTCGCCCGTGGACACCGCATGCTCCCTCTCCAGGGACACCTGGCCGCGAACGTAGCCGCGGTAGAGGGGAAGACAGTCAGGATGGACGGCCCCCTCGATCGCCCGCTGCCTGGACCGGTAAATGGCACGTTTCGCCAGGCCCAGGAGCAGGTACACGAGGAGGTCGACATCCCGACCCTCCCCTCTCCGCACCGGGTGTCCATAGATCAGGAGCGTGGGACTGAAGTGCAGACAAAACATCAACAAAAGGTTCTTTAGAAAAACATAAAGGGAGTGCAGCCTAAGACACAAAACACAGACATGGTCCACGGACTCCACAAGGCCGCAGAAAGGGCAGTCTTCGGAGCCCGTGAACCAGTGAATCCTACGGTTGTGCGGAACTGCTGCATGCATCACCCTCCACCCCAGATCCCCGATGTAATTGGGGGAGATCCCTCCGTAGAGGGACCTCCAGCGGGGACCTCCGCCGCCCGGCGGCAACAAGGCCCGCCAAGGTGTATCCGGGCGACAGGCGAGGAGGCGGTAGTGGAAGGTGTGCAGCAGCAGCCCGCACAGGAAACGCCTCCGCGCGGGAGAAAAAGGCACGGAGGGCATTTCCGCGAGGCGGCTCAGGCTGTGGGGTCGCCTCTCCTGTTGTGAATATCAGCAATACTGAAAATGTAAACAGGGACCACAGAGTGAATCATGCTGCGTTTAAAGAATTTTACCATTCGCTGCTCCATTCACCCTGTCACTCTGCGGCAGTTTTATTTATACGAGGCGCCCTCTGGTTTCTGTCACTGTTTCTCAGTCCCCAGCAATACACCGCACTGTCAGACAGCCACAGCTCACGGGTGGTGAACTTCCCCTTGCTTTTCAATCTTTCGATAGATACAGAAAATCGGGGCCCCACGTCCTCGGCACTGGAAATATCTCCATAATTGGAGGTGGGGGCTTCTCCCAGTCCTGGCGGTACAATTGAATGTAATATGCACCAGCTGCTGAGCAGTTGAACTTAAAGGGCACCGAGTCTCCTTCAAACTCCACCGCTATCACCGGCTCCTGTGAGATCGAGTCTGCAGCAATGACACCTGCAGCAATTTAGAAACATCAAGCGTTAAGATGTCATTATCATTTGATTGTAAATAATAGCATTAGGGAACGGATCGTATTGTAACGAGTACAAACCCAATCTGCTCAATCTCTCCTCATAATTTACACCCCTCAACTCCGGTATCAACCTGGTGAACCTTCTCTGCACTCCCTCCAAGGCCAATCCTTTCGCAAGTAAGGGGACCAAAATTAGGAGCAGAAGGAGGCAAGTTCAGCCCTTCGAGCCTGCTCCGCCTTTCAATCAGATCATGGCTGATCTCTCCCTGGTCTCAAATCCACTTCCCCACCTGTTCCCCATATCCATCTTTCCCTTTCTTTTTATCAGAAATATGTCTATCTTCCTCTTGAAACAATTCAATGATTCAGACACCACCTCGCTATGTGGCAGCGAGTTCCACAAATTCACCATCCTCTGAGAAGCTCCTCATCTCAGTTTTAAATCTATAGCCTCGCAACCTATACCTGTGACCTCTTGTTCTAGATTGTCCCATAAGAGGAAACATTTGCTCTACATTTACTTTATCAATCGCTTTTAACATTTTATGTCCTTCGATTAGATCCCGCTCATCCTTCTAAACTCCAGCGAGTATAGTCCAAACTGCTTAATCTCTCCTCATTTGTCATCCCCTTCATCCCCAGAATAAATACTCAATTAACTGTTTGTCGATTCAATCAGGCTTAAGTGTTGAATGATTCTTCTGAGTTCATTCTCCCAAACAGTTCCTTTACCACAACCATTACCTCTCCCTTTGCCTTTTGTTCCAGGATGTTTTTGTCATTTATTCTCATCCGACCTCTAACCAATCCCTAACTTTCCATTTTGTTCCACCTGACCCTCCTCCATTTCTCACAGAATCAAACCCATCACATTTCTCCCTCTCTTTAGTTCTGAGGTAGAGTTACATTGGACATGAAACGTTAACTCTGTTTCTCTCTCCACGGATGCTGCCAGACCTGCTGTGTTTTTCCAGTTCTTTCTGTATTTACTTTCGATCTACCTGTAGTGATGGGAAAAACATTATTTACCACCGAGGATAAAATAAATGTTTTTCAACAGCATTTGTGAATCCTTTCGGTGGAAATGTACTCTCTCAGGCTCAAAGAAATTTAGCCCACTGGAAGCAAAGTTGTGAGACCGGCCAGTCCAGCAGAAAGAAACCCTCCGACCCTCCCACTTCCCAAACTGTCAGAATGAACATGGTTCTGTCCTGAGTGTGATTAACAGCAGAATCCAACACCTGTAATCACTTGTGAACTCGCTGGTGTGTCCGCATGTTCGATAATTGAGTGAATCCCTTCCCACAATCAGAGCAGGTGAACGGCCTCTCCCCAGTGTGAACTCGCTGGTGTCTCCTCAGGTCAGATGAATCACTGAATCGCTTCCTGCATTGGGAGCAGATGAACGGCCTCAGCCCGGCATGAACTCGCTCGTGTTTCCTGAGGTCAGACGAATGACTGAATTGCTTCTCACATTCAGAACAGGAGAATGGCTTCTCCCCAGTGTGAACTCGTTTGTGCGTCCGCAGGATGGATGAATTACTGAATTCCTTCCCACACACAGAGCAAGTGAATGGTCGCTCCCCAGTGTGAATTCGCTGGTGTGACTGCAGGTGGGATAACTGGGTGAATCCCTTCCCACAATTAGGACAGACAAATGGTCTCTCTCCAGTGTGAATTCACTGGTGTGTCTGTAAAATGGATGAATTACTGAATCCCTTCCCACAAACAGGGCAGGTGAACGGCCTTTCCCCTGTGTGACAACGTCGATGAATTTCCAGGTGACTCGGGCAACAAAAACGTTTCCCACAATCCCCACATTTCCATGGTTTCTCCATGGTGTCAATGTCCTTGTGTCTCTCCAGGTTTGACAATCAGTTGAAGCCTCGTTCACACATACAACCAGTGTGCAGTCTCTCCCTGCTGTGAATGGTGTGATGTTGCTTCAGCCAATGTAACTGATTAAAGATCCTTTCACAGTCACTGCATTGTACACTCTCACTCAGGTATCATTCTCTGTACTGTTCCAGTCACACTGATGTTAAAATCTTTCACAGCAGACAAAAAGGACAAACATTTCTCCTTTTAGATTCAAGATTGATGATATTCAGCTCCCGATGAATGGAGTGACTCTGTCAGATCCTGATGTGCTATCTGCTTTGAGAGTTCTGTCTGCGATATCTCCTCCCCTAATATATTGTAAAAGAGTTTACAAACGTTATCAGTGACAGTACAGGTTAGAAATTCAGAACAGAATTTTAATTGCGAAGGAACATTCATTCCTCTCTCATTTATCGAAGGCCGTAAATATCTGGACCACACACTCTCTATTCACATTCTGCTGTATTTAATACATACCCAATAACACTATGATGTATAATTATACAGTTCTCTATTACATGATTAGAGATACATAGGGCTGTGAGGGAGTATTTTATTTCGACAGCTAGTGTTGCTGACCTGAAACTCTCTGCCTACCAGCTTGATGGAAGCAGAGAAGGTGAATAATTTCAGAATGAAATTGGGGGGGGGGGGGGGCACTTGAAGGAAATAACCTGTAGGGGGACTGGGGATGTAGAGAAGGAATGGGAGTGACTGGATTGTCCTACAGAGTGTTAGCATAGGCTCAAATTACTGAATGGACACCTTGTGTCGTAATGACGCTGACTGGAAATGCATATTGTAGCTACAGTAGGATAATACAAGATTAGAAATAATTAATGTATTTTGTTACAAATAATATATCTAATCTGTACCATATTACAAGACTAGACGTATCTCTGTCCTATCTTAATTTAAATGTCAGCCTATCCTGGAGAAACCATCTCTTTAATTGTGAACATTAGGAAAGAGACCATCCTTTTACCCAGACAAATAAATGTGTCAGACTGAGAGAGCGAAAGGATGTCAATGTCTTGAAGAGAGAGAGACCTGGGGCAACCTTTCCAGAATCTGCAGCCTCCCTGGATTCACTTCCTCTCCCTTCAGTTGCTGCAAGTCCCCAATTACCCCCAGAATGAGAAAAGAAATGGAAAGGGGGATGAAAGAAAGTGTTTCACTCACAAATGGTAGAGACAGGAGGAAGTTTCAGTCTGTTGTGCACCTCAATCTGAGTATCACAAAGCCCGATTGGCTGAAGGACCAGAGTCCTTCCGGTCTTTTCCCATTGGTCAACACCTCAGCACGAAGGTCAGAAGGCGGGCTGCCCCGCTCATGCGCAGTGTCGCCTCTCCACTGGACATGCGCAGTCCCAGGCCGGGGGGAGGGGGTGATCACCAAGAGGCTTCTCGCTCTGGCCGGAGCCGCCAGCCGGTTGCCTGGAAACCTTGGCTGGAGGAGGTGCAGGGGGAGGGGAACAATGGGTGGGGGCGGGACTTCCGTGTCCGCGCGCCCGGGCCTGCGCACTGGCACCCCATGACGTCATTGTGGAAGAGACTGATTCCTGTTGGCTGATTCATGATGTGGAGATGCCGGCGTTGGACTGGGGTAAACACAGTAAGAAGTTTAACAACACCAGGTTAAAGTCCAACAGGTTTATTTGGTAGCAAAAGCCACACAAGCTTTCGAGGCTCTGAGCCCCTTCTTCAGGTGAGTGGGAATTCTGTTCACAAACAGAACTTATAAAGACACAGACTCAATTTACATGAATAATGGTTGGAATGCGAATACTTACAACTAATCCAGTCTTTAAGAAACAAAACAATGGGAGTGGAGAGAGCATCAAGACAGGCTAAAAAGATGTGTATTGTCTCCAGACAAGACAGCCAGTGAAACTCTGCAGGTCCACGCAACTGTGGGAGTTACAAATAGTGTGACATAAATTCTGATTCTAGGATCGCATGATAAAGACTCAGGAGGAAAAAAGCAGAAATATTTATGTGAAATAGTGTGACATAAACCCAATATCCCGGTTGAGGCCGTCCTTGTGTGTGCGGAACCTGGCTATCAGTTTCTGCTGATTCAGGCAGGGCTCCATTGTGACGTCACAATGCGGAAGCTCGATTGATTCAGATTCAGACTCAAACTCCCTCCTCTGGGCAACATCTGGGAGGAAATCAATGTTTCCCCCTTTCCATTTCTTTTCTCATTCTGGGGGAAATTGGGGACTTGCAGCAACTGAAGGGAAAGAAAGTGAATCCAGGGAGGCTGCAGACTCTGGAAAGGTTGGCCCAGGTTTCTCTCTCTCTTAAAGACATTGACATCCTTTGCAATGTTCCACAGGAACTAGAATTGTCTGATCTGAATTTCTATCTTGTTCTGACAGTGATGACTTTTGTAAATTCTTTTTACAGGATATTAGAAGGAGATGATTTGCTGATAGAAATGTCAAGATCTAACATTCACTCAATTCATGGGAGCTGAATGTCATCGGTTTGAATCTGGAAGAAGAAACGTTTATCTGCTTGAGTTGGGTGAACCATTGGTGTGAACAGAAAAGCATCGAGGCCCGTGCAACCCGAGTGACGGTGTTCCAGTGCACATATTGTGAAAACTGCAGGAGAGACAGAAAGACACTCAGATCATGGAAAAAGCATGGAAATGTGAGGACTGTGAAAAGTCATTCCGTTCCCCATCAGTGCTGGAAATTCATCGACGCAGTCACACCGGGGAGAGGCCATTCACCTGCTCCAATTGTGGGAAAGGATTCACTCGGTTATCGATCTTGCTGACACACCAGCGAGTTCACACCGGGGAGAAGCCATTCACCTGCTCTGATTGTGGGAAGGGATTCACTCAGTCATCGCACTTGCTGATACACCAGCGAGTTCACAATGGAGAGAGGCCATTCACTTGCCCCGTGTGTGAGAAGGGATTCAGCGATTCATCCACACTGCAGACACACCAGAGAGTTCACACTGGGGAGAGGCCATTTATCTGCTCCATGTGTGGTAAAGGATTTGCTCAGTCATCCAACCTGTATTCACACCAGCGAGTTCACACCGGAGAGAGGCCATTTCCCTGCTGTGTGTGTGAGAAGGGATTCAGTAACTCCGCCAACCTGCTGAGACACCAGCAACTTCACACTGGGGAGGCTTCCTTCACCTGCTTTGAGTGTGGTAAAGGATTCAGTGATTCATCCAACCTATTTTCACACCAGCGAACTCACACTGGGGAGAGGCCATTCACCTGCTTTCTGTGTGGAAAGGAATTTAGTCAGGCATCCAGTCTGCAGACACACCAGCGAGTCCACACCGGGGAGAGGCCGTTCACCTGCTCAATGTGTGGCAAGGGATTCAGTGATTCGTCCAACTTTATTTCACACCAGCGAGTTCACACTGGGGAGAGGCCATTTAACTGCTTTGTGTGTCAGAAGGGATTCAATCGATTATCTAACCTGCTGACGCACCAGCGACTTCACACTGGGGAGAGGCTGTTTGCCTGCAATGAATGTGGAAAGGGATTCACACGATCATCCCACCTGCTGAGACACCAGCGAATTCACAAACGATTACAAGCATTGGATTCTGCTGTTATTGCTGCTATTAATCACACCCAGAACTGAACCACGTTCATTCTGACAGTAGGTGAAGTGGGAGGGTCGGACGGTTTCTTTCTGCTGGACTGGCCGGTCTCATGACTTTGCTTCCAGTGGGCTGATGTTCTTTGAGCCTGGGAGAGCACATTTCCACTGAAATGATCCACAAAAGCTGATGAAAGATATTTATTTTATTCTGGATAGTAAATAGTGTTTTTCCTAACGCTACAGGTAGATCTAAAATAAATACATTTGTCTCTGTTCCATTGAGTCTACAGCACAGGGCCAGGCCAGTTGGCTCAATTGGTCTGTGTCAGTATTTATGCTCCACATGAGCCTCCCCCTCGTCATCTCCCCCCATCAGCATATCCTTCTATTCCTTTCTCCCTCAGGTATGTATCCAGCTTCCCCTTCAATGTATTCATGCTGTTCACCTCAACCACTCGCTGTAATAGTGAGTTCTACAGTCTCACCACTCGCTGGTAAAGAGGTTTCACATTAAATCCCTATTAGATTATTGAATCTCTGAAAATGCACACAGCATTTATAACAAAAAGGATGAATTGTCAGCGCGGATAGAGATAAATGTGTGTGTCCTGATAGACATTACAGAGACTTAGTTGAAAGGTGACCTAGGCTGGGATCTAAATATTGAAGGGTATTTGACATAATGGAATGGCAGGAAGCTAGGAAAAGGTGATAGGATCTCTCCCATTAATTAACGATGACATTAGTTCAGTACAGAGCTACCACCTTAGCCTGAAAGATCAGGATGAAGGATCGGTTTGGGTCAAGATAAGAAATGGTAAAGGTGTGAGGTCTCTTGTGGGAGTATTTAATGGGCCCCTTACCTATGTTACACTGAACTGATTTTTTTATTTTGAACATGACACTATAATAGTATATTTATTTACTAGTGTGACAAACGGGCTTACATTAACACTGCAATGAAGTTACTGTGAAAGTCCTTTAGTTGCCACAACCCAGCGCCTGTTTGGGGAGACTGAGGGAGAATTTAGCATGGCCAATGTGCCTTACCAGCACGTCCTTTGGACTATGGGAGGAAACCGGAGCACCTGGATGAAACCCACGCAGACACGGGGAGAACATGCAGACTCTGCACAGACAGTCACCCAAGCCGGGAACTGGCCATGGGTCCCTGGTGCCGTGAGGCAGCAGTGCTAACCACTGTGCCACCGTGCCGCACTAAGATACTATATTGCACTGCCCATAAATAAAATAAACACCTGATCAAAAAGGACTAGGAAAAAGTATAAACTTATAAATCTCAACTCCTTTTCACAAATACAGATCAAATACTTCATCATTCCCATTTCCCAGTCACATAATTTTCTAATTATTGTGATTATTCAAATAGTATTTCTATTAAACTCATAGATAATACCATTATTTAATTCCATGACTTTATATAAACTAACATTTGAAGCTTATACATTGTTTTAAAGCTGTATTTACACATATTTTCAAATCTTCACCCAAAGCATTCCAAAGATTCATCCACAAACTGAAATATACACAGACTTCAAAGTTGTACAAACATAACATTTTTTAAACTTGTTTTTTTCTATTTAATTCATGATCATCATCCCTTAAAGTCAACAGTTTCTTTGCAAATTTTCAGGCAAAGATTCATTTTTTGCTTCATCCAAAATCATTGCAGTTTTCAGTTCAACTGACTTCCTAAACTTTAAAACCTGGACATTTTATAAACAATTTGTTGCTAAGTTCTTGAAAATTCACTTTATTACTATTCATTTGGCTTTTTTCTGTAACATGTAGATCGGATTAATAAAGTTAAAGTTTGATGTTTATTTATTAGTGTCACAAGTAGACTTACATTAACACTGAAATGAAGTTAATGAAAATCCCCCAGTCACCACACTCCGGCACCTGTTCAGCTACACTGAGGGAGAATTTAGCATGGCCAATGCACCTAACCAGCACGTCTTTCGGACAGTAGGAGGAAACCGGAGCACCCGGAGGAAATCCACGCAGGCGCAGGGAGAACGTGCTGACTCCACACAGTGACCCAAGCCAGGAATCAAACCTGGGTCCCTGGCACTGAGAGGCAGCACTGCTAACCACAGTGCCGCCATGTCGCCCAAATATTCATGCTTTATAACGTTTCCCCAAACCTCTGAAGAATCATTTCAAATGAACAATACAAAATATGCAATGACTGCAGATCCAATATGGGCGGCACGGTAGCACAGTGGTTAGCACTGCTGCTTCACAGCTCCAGGGTCCCGGGTTCGATTCCCGGCTCGGGTCACTGTCTGTGTGGAGTTTGCACATTCTCCTCGTGTCTGCGTGGGTTTCCTCCCGGTGCTCCGGTTTCCTCCCACAGTCCAAAGATGTGCAGGTTAGGTTGATTGGCCATGCTAAAAATTGCCCCTTAGGGTCCTGAGATGTGTAGGTTTGAGGGATTAGCGGGTAAATATGTAGGGATATGGGGGTAGGGTCTGGGTGGAATTGTGGTCGGTGCAGACTCGATGGGCCGAATGGCCTCCTTCTGCACTGTAGGGCTTCCATGATAAATTTAGTCTTACTCAGAATTTCAATACTCTTTGATTATTTTGTTTTAATATATTGTATATGTGGTTCCCAACAAAATATATGGTCTAGGAGAACACCCAGAACTATATTTCCATATTGGGGAGGCGATGGTGTAGTGGCAGTGTCACAGGACGAGTGGCCCAGAGACTCAGGGTAATGCTCTGGGGACCCAGGTTCGAATCCTATTGTGGCAACTGGTGAAATATAAATTAGATGAAAATCTGGGATTAAATGTCTAATGATGATTAGGAATTATTGTCGATTGTCATAAATGCCCATCTGGTTTATTGATGTCCTTTAGGGAAGCAAATCTGCCAACCTTATCTGGTCTGACCAACATGTAACTCCAGATCCACAGCAACATGGTTACCTTTAATTGCCCTCTCAGTTCAAGGACAATTAGGAATGGGCAATAAATGCTGTCCCAGTGACACCCACATCCCATGAATAAATAAATGTTGACATTGTCTGTGGGGAGAGAATAGAGCCAACGTTTCGAGTCTAGATGACCCTTCATCAGAGGGGTCTGACCCCTCTTCTATTTTTGTAAATGTTGACATTGTTTATTATATTAACCAAGGGATTTACTTCACCAAATAACATAAACTTCGTTCCACTCAGAGTCGGTCACAATTCATTTTTGACAAACAATATTTTTATTTTCTCCAATTCAGCACTAACAATTTCAATAAGCTCTTGAAGATCCCACCCAGAATAAAACATATTGGCATCATCTGCAAACAAAACTAATTGTAATAACTTTGATACATTCCAAATGTCATTAATATATAAAATAAACAATTTAAGGCCCAAAACAGATCCCTGTGAAACTCCACACAGAATATTCACAAAATCTGATTCACATCATCGACTGTTACAAATTGTTGAGATTTTCCAAATAACTTCTGAGCCACTTATTCACTACTCCCCTAATCCCTTGTTTTAAGTAATATTCCATGGTCAATTGTATCAAAATCTGTGTAAGATCAGTAAAAACCTCTATTGTAAATTGTCTTTTTGTCCACAGCATTCGTCATTTTCTCCACAAATTCCATCAGTGATAGTGAGATAGACCGACTTGGTCTGACTATTACACAGTGAGTTACATTGAGCAATGGAATTATCAGACCATTTAGCAAATGACTTCTCTTTTCTCTGCAAAATGAGAAAAGTGAACACACTCTCCTGAAATTAGTATAATCATGTAGTATAATATGCCCGGCTAGCTCAGTCGGTAGAACGTGAGACTCTTAATCTCAGGGTCGTGGGGCTTTCGACAAGGTCCCTCATGGTCGGCTCATCCAGAAGATGAAGATGCATGGGATTCACGGTCACTTGGCCACTTGGATTCAGAATTGACTTGCCCATAGAAGTCAGAGAGTAGTGGTGGAGGGTGTTTTTCTGACTGGAGGTCCATGACTAGTGGTGTTCTGCAGGGATCCGTACTGGGACCTGCTCTATTTGTGATATATATAAATAACTTGGATGAAAACGTGGATGGGTGGGTTAGTAAGCTTGCAGATGACACAAAACTAGATGGAGTTGTAGATAGTGTAGAAGGTTGTCAAAGGATACAGTGGGATGTAGATCAGCTGCAGATATGAGCGGAGAAATGGCAGATGGATTTTAATCCGGGCAAGTGTGAGGTGCTGCACTTTGGGAGATCAAATATTAAGGATAAGTATACAGTTCATGTACAGAGGTCTTGGGGTTCAAGTCCAGAGCTCCCTGAAATTAGCCACACAAATATTTATCGGTAAAGAAGGCATATGGCATGCTGGCCTTTATTGAGTACAAGAGTCAGCGTGTCATGTTGCAGCTTTATAAAACTTTGTTTGGGCCGCACTTAGAATATTGTGTTCAATTCTGGTCACCACATTACAGAAAGGATGCAGAGGTTTTGATGAAGATGCAGAAGAGGTTTCCCAGGATGCTGCCTGGATTGGAGGGTGTGAGCGACTGACAAACGAGGGTTGTTTTCTCGATAGCGGTGGAGGGTGAGGGGAGACCTGATAGCAGTCTTTAAAATGAGAGACGTAGAATCTTTTCCTCAGAGTTGATATGTCTAATACCAGGGGGCATGCACTTAAGGTGAGACGGGGAAAGTTCAAAGGAGATGTGAGAGGTAGGTTGTTTTACACAGAGAATGGTAGGTGTCTGGAATGCGCTGCTAGGGGTGGTGGTGGAGGCAGATACGATAGGGGCGTTTAAGGGGGTTTTAAATAAGCACATGAATATGCAAGGAATAGAGGAATATGGACCAAGGGCAGGCAGAAAGGAATAGTTTAATTTGGCATCATGTTTGACACAACATGGTGAGCTGAAGGGTCTGTTCCTGTGCTGTACTGTTCTACGTTCTATTTGTGATCTCCATTTAGAAAAAGGAAATAGAGGCACTGGAGAAGGGGCAAGAAAGATTCACAAGAATAATCCCAGAACTGTAATCACTTGTGAACTCACTGGTGTTTCACCAAGTTTGCTGACTGAGTGAATCCCTTCCCAGTCAGAGCAGGTGACCAGCCTCTGCCTGGTGTGAACTCACTGGTGGGACACGAGTCCCCGAGAGCTTTTGAAGCCACGCCCACATTTAAAGAGTCTCTCCTGGGTGTGATGATGTTGTGTCTGGGCAGGCTGGATAACTGAGTAAATCCTTTCGCACACACCGAGCAGGTGAATGGTTTCTCCCCGGTGTGAACTCACTGGTGTTTCAGCAGTGTTGATGATATTCTAAACCTCCTTGAACAGTGAGAGCAGCTGAACGGCCTCTCCCCGGTGTGAATGTGCTCGGGGATCATCAGTTCCTGAGAGCTTCTGAAGCCGGCCTCTCAGGCACAGCATTTAAAGGGTCTCTCCTTGGAGTGAGTGGCTTTGTGTCTCAGCAGGATGGATGAAGTAGTGAATCCCTTCCCACACACAGAGCAGGTGAATGGTCTCTCCCCAGTGTGAACTCGCTGATGTTCCCTCAGGCTGGATGACCTTTTAAACCTCTTTGAGCAGTGAGAGCAGCTGAACGGTCTCTCCTCAGTGTGAATGCGCTGGTGGGACACCAGATCCTGAGAGCTTTTGAATCCGCTCCCACAGTCAGAGCATTTAAACGGTCTCTCATTAGTGTGAGTGACTTTGTGTCTGCGCAGGTGGGATGAAGTAGTGAATCCCTTCCCACACACCGAGCAGGTGAATGGTCTCTCCCCGGTGTGAACTCGATGGTGTTTCAGCAGGCTGTATGATGTTCTAAACCTCTTTGTGCAGTGAGAGCAGCTGAACGGTCTCTCCTCAGTGTGAATGCGCTGGTGGGACATCAGATCCTGAGAGCTTTTGAATCCATTCCCACAGTCAGAGCATTTAAATGGTCTCTCATTGGAGTGAGTGGCTTTGTGTTTCTGCAGGCTGGATGACTGACTGAATCCCTTCCCACACACAGAGCAGGGGAACGGCCTCTCCGCGGTGTGAACTCGCTGGTGTCTCCGCAGTTCGGATGAAGTTCTAAATCTCTTTGTGCAGTGAGAGCAGCTGAACGGTCTCTCCTCAGTGTGAATGCGCTGGTGGGACATCAGTCCATGAGAGCTTTTGAATCCGCTCCCACAGTCAGAGCATTTAAAGGGTCTCTCATTGCTGTGAGTGAGATTGTGTCTGCACAGGTTTGATGAATGAGTGAATCCCTTCCCACACACCGAGCAGGTGAACAGTCTCTCCCCGGTGTGAACTCGTTGGTGCTCCCGCAGGTGGGATGATGTTCTAAATGTCTTTGTGCAGTGAGAGCAGCTGAACGGTCTCTCCTCGGTGTGAATGCGCTGGTGGATCATCAGTTCCCGAGAGCTTTTGAAACCACTCCCACAGTCAGAGCATTTAAAGGGTCTCTCATTGGTGTGAGAGAGATTGTGTTTCTGCAGGCTGGATAACTGAGTGAATCCCTTCCCACACACAGAGCAGGTGAATGGCCTCTCCCCAGTGTGAACTCGTTGGTGTCTCTGCAGATTAGGTAAGTCAGTGAATCCCTTCCCACACACAGAGCAGGTGAATGGTCTCTCCCCAGTGTGACTGTGTTGATGAATTTCCAGCTCAGATGGGAACCTGAATCCCTTCCCACATTTCCACGGTTTCTCCATGGTGCGGGTGTCCTTGTGACTCTCCAGGTTAAACAATCAGTTAAATCTCACACAGAACACGGGTACAGTCTCTCCCCACTGTGAATGCTGCGATGTATTTTCAGGCTGTGTAACTGGTTAAAGCTCTTTCCACACTCAGTGTACTGGAACACACTCACTCGGGTGTGTGTATCTCAGTGCATTTCTAGTCACAGCGATGTTTACAATCTTTTGAAGCCAAGAGGCCAAACAAACATTTCTCCTGCTCGATTCAAAGGCCGATGATTTCAGGTCCCAAGAAATCGAGTCACTCTGTCAGATCTCGATGTGATGTTGGAGATTTCTGTCTGATTTCTCCTTGTCTAATATCCTGTAAGTCAATTTAGAAAAAACATCGCAATTCAGAATACGATCGAAATTCAAATCTACATTTCTAGTTTCTATGGAGCATTCATTAAAGACACAGTCATGGAGCATTAAACCTGCCGAGCAGGGCCTCCCGTATCAGCACACAGGGAGCTGCTTTGTGAGACTGCCAGCAGTACAGACAAGTCAGAGATAAGGGTGTCCTCAGAAGTGGGATTCATTGTGAAGGCTCAGGGACGGTTGATAAGATGCAGCAATTCTATGATTCTAATGAACATTCTTTCCCCTCTCATTCCCCAAAAGCTGTAAATCTCCATCCCACACACTCTCCCTCCATTCTCACTCTGCTGTATCTAATATTCACCCTCCCAATTCTCCTGAAGGTGCTGATTGAGGCTGATTGACAGATCCATGCTCACTGCTTCCTGTCCAGCACAGAAATCAGAAAAAATAGGAGCTGCAGTCAGCATTCGGCCCATCGAGTCTGCTCAACCATTCATTGAGATTATTGGTTGATCTACCTCTGCATTATTTTCCCCACACTGTCCCCCATATCCATCGATATCTTCAATATCTAGAAACCTATCAATCCCTCTCTTGAAAATTCTTGATGACTGAGGCTCTATCGTCCTCTGGGGTAGAGAATCCAAAACATCACCACATCCTTCAGTGATGAAATCCTTCCTCATCTGAGCTTTCTCTCCATTTTCCAGCCCGTTCCCAATAATTATTGACTCCCTTGTCATTCACAAACTGTCCAACTCATCCTTGAATATATTCAATCCCTCCACTGGTCCCTATGGAAGAGAAATCTAGATACTAACAATTCTCTGAGGGAAGAGATTGTTGGAAATATATAATATAGCTGCAGTCCAAAATTACACAGCCAGATATAATAAGTGTATTTTATTACAGAGCTATAAATAATATATCTAATCTGTCCCATATAACAACAGGGGAGCTGAAAGCCTCGTGGTATTATCACTAGACTATTAATCCAGAAACTTAGCTAATGGGGACCCAGGTTCGAATCGCGCCACAACAAATGGTGGAATTTGAATTTAAAAACAAAATCTAGAATTAAGAATCTACTGATGACCATGAAACCATTGTCGATTGACCAAAAAACCCATCTGGTTCATTAATGTGCTTTAGGGAAGGAAATCTGCCGTCCTTACCTAGTCTGGCCTACATGTGACTCCAGAGCCACAGCAATGTGGTTGACTCTCAACCAGCTTCTGAAATGGCCGAGCGAGCCACTCAGTTCAAGGGGAATTAGGGATGGGCAATAAATGCTGGCCCAGCCGGCAATGCCCGTGTCCCAAGGATGAATAAAACAACATCAGACACGTCTCTGTCCTGTATTAGTTTACTGTCCCCTTTAATATATTTCAGAAATTAGATGGGCACATGAAGGAAATAAAGTTGCAGGGGAACGGGAATATAGAAAGGGAATGGGACTGACTGGATTGTTCTATAGAGAGTCAGCATGGACTCGAGTTACTGAATGGACTCCTTCTGCGCTGTAATGACTCGATGAATGAAAATATGTAACATAGCTTCAGTGTTACATTACAAAACGAGAAATAATAATAAACGTACTTTGTTACAGAACCATAAATAATATATCAAATCTACAATATAACAACACTAGGCATATCTCTGTCCTATATTAATTTA
This sequence comes from Mustelus asterias, assembly GCF_964213995.1. Classification (NCBI taxonomy): domain Eukaryota; kingdom Metazoa; phylum Chordata; class Chondrichthyes; order Carcharhiniformes; family Triakidae; genus Mustelus; species Mustelus asterias. The sequence continues at coordinate 52,130 of NW_027590155.1, forward strand.
TTGTTCTTTTAAATGTCAGCCTTCTCCTGGGGAAACCAGCCCTTTAATTGTGAACACTAGGAAAGGGACCTTTTAGCCAGACAAATCAATGTGTCAAGCTGAGGGAGCAAATGTCTTTAAGAGAGAGAGAGAGAGAGACCTGGGCCAACCTTTCCAGAGTATGCAGCCTCCCTGGATTCACTTTCTTTTCCTTCAGTTGCTGCAAGTCCCCAATTTCCCCCAGAATGAGAAAAGAATGGAAAGGGGGAGAAAAGAAAGTATTTTACTCACAGATGTTGGAGAGACAGGAGGAAGTTTGAGTCTGTCTGAAGCTCAATCTTCATTGAGAGACCTCTTTTTAGGTCAAACCAAGTAAACAAACTCAAATTAAATCAGGACAAAGTAAAAGGGGCAGCTCCCCAAAAAGGAGGGGGAACAGCCCGAACAGAAATCAAAATGCAAAGGAAACTTAAAAACATCAAATTAAAATGTGGTTATTAGGGTCAATAATGCACCCCAACCCCTGCGGTGCCCAGCGGGCGCGGAAAGCGTCAACCTCGCCCGTGGACACCGCATGCTCCCTCTCCAGGGACACCTGGCCGCGAACGTAGCCGCGGTAGAGGGGAAGACAGTCAGGATGGACGGCCCCCTCGATCGCCCGCTGCCTGGACCGGTAAATGGCGCGTTTCGCCAGGCCCAGGAGCAGGTTCACGAGGAGGTCGCCATCCCGACCCTCCCCTCTCCGCACCGGGTGTCCGTAGATCAGGAGCGTGGGACTGAAGTGCAAACAAAACATCAATAAAAGATTCTTCAGGAAAACATAAAGGGAGTGCAGCCTAAGACACTCAACATAGACATGGTCCACGGACTCCACAAGGCCACAGAAAGGGCAGTCTTCGGAGCCCGTGAACCAGTGAATCCTACGGTTGTGCGGAACTGCTGCATGCATCACCCTCCACCCCAGGTCCCCGACGTAATTGGGGGAGATCCCTCCGTAGAGGGACCTCCAGCGGGGACCTCCGCCGCCCGGCGGCAACAAGGCCCGCCAAGGTGTATCCGGGCGACAGGCGAGGAGGCGGTAGTGGAAGGTGTGCAGCAGCAGCCCGCACAGGAAACGCCTCCGCGCGGTAGAAAAAGGCACGGAGGGCATTTCCGCGAGGCGGCTCAGGCTGTGGGGCACCTCACCCAGGGGAGGGGGCTGAGGCTTTGGGCCAATGTGGAATTCCGCCCGAACAGGGGAACGCTCGGGCGGGATCCCACCGCACGCCTGTGCCGTCTCAAGTTTGCGTGCAGTTTCGGGGCCGAGCACGACCGTCCTAAGGTCTAGGATGGCTTTGGCCGCGCGCCGGACGGACGTCCCCGCGCGCTCAGCCAGCACGCGGGGACTCATCCAGCCCGCTCCTCCGCCATCGAGCACGTCCCCGATTCTGGTCACCCCGGCGTCCACAGCCCCCCTCTCCGCCAGCCACCTGAAGTTATACGGCTGGAGGAGCGGATTCCTGAGCAGCGGCTCTCGCACGAGAGCCGCTACTCCTGACGGGGGAGAGCTGCGTCGCGAGGCGACCTTGTTCCAGACAGTGAGGAGGTCCTGGTAAAAGACGGGCAACTCCTGCAGGGCGGTCGAAGCACGCCCCAGTTCGATATGCAGGAGCTGCACGTCATAATTGAGGCCGTGCCACTGGCGGAAGAAATACGTCGCCATGGCACACCACTGTGGAGGGGGCTCAACGTAAAGGTACCTCTGCAGGGCCTGGAGGCGGAAGGTCGCTATCTGAGTGCGGAGGCACACCAGACCTTGTCCGCCCTCCTCAAGCGGGAGATACAGGACCGCAGCAGGGACCCAGTGCAGTCGATTGCCCCAGAAGAACCGCACGAGGGTTCTCTGGATATCGGTGACAAAGCCAGGGGGAGGGGTCAAAGGGACCAGCCGGTACCACAGCATGGAGGCGACCAGCTGGTTTATGACGCGAGCTCGCGCCCCGTAGGACAGCACTCGGAGCAGTCCTGTCCAGCGACCCAGGCGGGCGGAGACTTTGGCCTCCAGCTCCCGCCAGTTCGCCGGCCAGGATTCCTCGGCTGGGCAGAGATGGGCCCCCAAGTAGAGGAGGTTGGTCCTGCTCCAGGTGAAAGGCCTGAGCTCCTCCGGAAGGGGGTCCGTCTCCCAAGGACCGACAAGGAGTCCGGAGCACTTGGCCCAGTTGATCCTGGCGGAGGACGCGGCGGAGTACACCGCCTGGCATTCTCGCATCCTCCGCAGGTCAGCCGGGTCCGTGAACATGAGGAGCACGTCGTCGGCGTAAGCTGACAGGACCACCCCTACGTCCGGTCCGCGCAGGACCAAACCTGACAACCTCCTCCGCAAGAGGCGCAGGAATGGCTCCACGCATACGGAATACAGTTGGCCGGACAAGGGGCAGCCCTGCCGTACTCCTCTCCCGAAGCGAAGGGGCGCCGTCAGGGACCCGTTAACCTTAATCAGACACTCTGCGGCAGAGTACAGTAATCGGATCCGGGCGACAAAATGCGTCCCGAACCCGAATGCCCGCAGAGTCCCGAGTAAATACTCGTGCTCCACCCTGTCGAACGCCTTCTCCTGATCTAATGACAAGAAGGCGCCCGACAGACCAGCCCTCTGGGTGTGATGGATTAGGTCCCGGACCAGGTGGAGATTGTCATGTATGCAACGGCCCGGGACCGTGTAGGACTGGTCAGGGTGGATCAAGTGGTCCAGCACGGATCCAAGGCGTGAAGCCATAGCCCTGGCAAAGATTTTATAATCCGTGCTGAGGAGGGAGACCGGGCGCCAGTTCTTGAGCAGGTGGAGATCCCCCTTCTTGGGCAGCAGGGCAATGACGGCCCTGCGCCACGAAAGGGGCATCTCCCCGGTAGCGACGCTCTCCCCCAGGACCCCCGCGTAGTCGCTCCCCAGGACGTCCCAGAACGCCCTGAAGAACTCTACTGTCAGCCCGTCCAGCCCAGGGGCCTTGCCCCGGCTGAGGCCATTTAGGGCGCCGGTCAGCTCGGCCATGGTGGTAGGGGCCTCGAGCCTGCCGACGCCCTCCGGGCTGACCTGCGGCAGGTCCTCCCACAGAAGTCTGCGGGCATCCTCGCTGGACGGATCCGGAGAGAAGAGCGAGGTGTAATACTCCCGGGCAATGGCCCGGATGCCCTCCGGATCCGAGACGGGGGAACCGTCGTCGGCCAGCAGCGTAAGGAGCTGCTGACGGTTAGCCCGCCCTCTTTCCAGCGAGTAGAAGAAGGGGGAGCCGCGGTCCAGGTCCACCCAGAACTGGAGCCGCGACCTCACGTACGCGCCGCGAGACCTGGCAAGCTGCAGGTCCCGCAGCGCGTCCTTCTTCTCCCTGTACTCCGAACGCAGGGCCGGGTCCGCGTCAGGCCGACTGAGACGTGCCTCCAGGTCGAGCACCTCCTTCTCCAACTCCTCGAGCCTGGATTTCCGCCTCTTTGTCGACCCCCTCGCGTACCCCTGACAGAAGGTACGGACGTGAGTCTTGCCCACATCCCACCAGAGCCTCAAGGAGGGGAAGCCTCCCCGCTTCCTTCTCCAGCCGGCCCAGAATCGACGGAACGAGTCCAGGAAGCGCTCGTCCTCCAGCAGCGTGTTGTTAAAGTGCCAGTACGCGGACCCCCGCCGGATGCGAGACGGCGCAAAGTCCGCCCACGCCAGGCTGTGGTCCGTGCTCGACACCGGCCGCATGGAGACCGAGGACACGCCGGACACGTGCGCCTTCGAAATGTAAAGGCGGTCGAGCCTGGACGCTCCGACTCCAGGCCTCACGAAAGTGAAGGCGCTGGAGCCAGGATGGAGATGTCTCCAGACGTCCACCAAGTCGTGGGACCCGATCAGGTCCCGCAACTTCACCACCGCCGGAGTGCGCAGCCAGGGGCCGGTGCGGTCCCGTGCCTCGAGGAGGCAGTTGAAATCTCCCCCGAGGATAATGCATTCGCCCCCCGCGATGGTGTCGATGTGAGCGGACACTTTCTCGTAGAAAGTCGTTTGCTGCGGTCCGGCGGTCGGGGCGTAGACATTCAGCAAGTGAATGACCACGCCCCCCTCACGGACCGTCAAGTGCAGCAACCGGCCTGGCACCGGCTCCTTGACCCCCAAGATCTCCGGCTTATAACGCGGGGCCAACAAGATAGCCACCCCGCAAGAAGCGAGCGTGAGGTGGCTCATGTAGACCCCCCCTCGCCACTCCAGGAGCCATTGGGCTTCGTCTCCCGGAACGGTGTGGGTTTCCTGCAGGAAACACACCGCATACTTCCCGTCACGGAGGACCGAGAAGTTCTGGAACCTGCGGTGTGGCCCACTGCTGCCGTTGATGTTGAGGCTGGCTATGGTCACCTTCATGTCAGCAGCTTTGTGCCACTGTCACCACTTAACTAGGTGTGTGGGGGGGCTGGCGCAATTCTCACCAGTCCACCCCCCACCTTTTCGAGCCTGTGGAGGAACCGCAGTACCCAGCGCCGCTCTATTTTCTCCAGGCCCGCGGAGGCATGCGAGCATGCCTTCACGGACCGGACGAGCTGCGCCAGGTCCGGCCAGCGGCCGAGGGCTAGCCGGATTATGTCGGAGCGACCGGAATGGCTACGGATAAAGACCCTGAGGTCCTTGGAGGGGATGAGGGACGACTCGGTGGGGGGCACGAGGGAGTCCCCCGCCTCGCTCTGGGCAGACTCTGAAAGTGTCCCCGTGCCCTCCACCGAGCCGCTGACCTCCTCAGGGCGGTCGCCCCTCGACTCCGAGTCCCCCGCCGCAGGACGTACGGCGGGCGGCACGGAGCCACCAACTAGCCCTAGCCCCTCCCCGATCCCACCCCCAGGATCGGTGGAGGAGGGGTTCCCCCCGGGCTCACCTTTCCCGGATTGCGGGCCCCCGTGCGACGGCGGCCCAGCCCCCCCCCCCGCCCCAGACGCTTGGACACCCCCCAGGTCCGGTGTATCCTTCGGACTGAGGTTGGGGATGTCCAGCGTCCAAGGTCGGGACGGAGAGGACGAGTGGATCGTCTCTTCGCCGCCGCCGCACGAGGACATGAACATTGGAGTGTCGCCCCAGTCCCCCGACAGACTGAAGAAGAACTCCGGGTTGTAACCGGCCGGGTGGAACGGAACCGTGGGGGCCCCGCTGCCACCCGGCCCCGGAGACTCCTCGCCGGGGGACTGAGGCAACACATGCTTCGATTTACAGGGTGCCTTGCCCCCTTTTTTCTGGGGACAAGGCACAAAGACAGGTGGGGGCACGGCAGGAGATGACTCACAAGGGGGGAGGGGCACGCAGACCTCGAACTCTACGGTGCCCGAGGGGCCTCGCCTCTTTTTGTTAACCTGCCCTCGGGCAGGCGAGGCCCCTCGCCCTCCACCCCTCTTCGCCTTGCCGCGCCCCCCCTGCTCTCCCGTCACTTCCCCCCGAGGTGGCGGCGTCGCCAGTTTTGCCGGCTCGGGGTCGCTTACCCCCCCATGCTCGGGCCCATGATCCCGGGCGCCGGACCCAGCACTAGGCCCCGGAGAGCCCACGGGCCCGGCAGATGGTGGTGGTGGTGGGGGGGGGGGGGCGCAGGTGGAGACTGAGGCGGTCCCCGAGCCGGCTGCCGGGGTGGTTGGGGTGTTTTCCCTGGGGGCCGGGGTTCCGGTACCCCCCTTCTTTTTTGTAGGTCCTTTATGGGCCTTTTGGCCGCGCGGGGGCTCCGCTCCCCCCCCGCCAGCAGCTGAGGTGGCAGCTGCTGCCGGCGTGGCCTCCCCTCGCGGGGGGGCAGATGGTACTCGCTTGGGGGGAGAGGGGGCTGCGGTGCCAGCTGCGGCCGCCTTGGGTTGGTGGTCGGCGGCCTTGGAGACGGGGCAGTTTTTTCTCACGTGCCCCGCCTCCTTACAGGCATGGCACCGCACACCGTCCGCGGACCAAAAGACCCGGTACGTGGTCCCCTCGTGGGGGACATTGAACCCTCCCTCCAGTTCCTCCTCCCGGGCCAGGCGGACAAAAACCTGGCGTCGGAAGGAGTATATGTGGCGGAGGGAGGGGTCCCGAAGGCCGAGCGGGATCGGCTGCACCCCGGACCTGACCTCCCCCAGTAGATGGAGGTGGGGGAGGAGGAGCTCACTCGGTAGGAAGGGCGGGACGTTTGATATTACTATCTTGTGGGCGGTGGCCTCCAATGGGTCCACCGCCAGGAACGTCCCGCCCACCGTGAGCCCCTTTTCCAGGGCGAGGCGAACCGCCCGCTCGGCCTTCAGGAAGAATACGGCCCGGCCGTACATCTTAGAGGCCGCGACAATGGCTGAGGGGCCGACAACCCCAGCCATTGCCTTAACGCAGGCCTCGATAGACATGTCGGGGTGGGCGTAGCACTTCACCCCGAGCTGCCGCGTGATTAGGGAGAATGGCGGCAGGGCCTTGGGAGCGGCGGGGGCTCTGGCAGCCGCCACGCCCGCATAGGTGGGCCGAGAAGGCCCTGCCACCGGCGACGCTGGTGATGTCGCCATTGTATCAGGGGAAGTGCTACGCCCACCCCGAGACTGCCCAGATGCACGGCAGGGCGTATGTGGGATGGGGAAGATAAGGCAGGGTGGGGTAGGCGGGGAAGGGTGTAGGTGCTCTCTCCCCGGAGCGAGAGAGGGAGAGAGGAGGTTGGAGGCGCAGGAGGGAGATGAGGCACAAGGCCGGTGCCCCAGTCAGGAGGGAAAAGGGGAGGGGGTGCCGGTCCCGGGGGCAGCAGCAGTGGGTAGGGGAATTAGGAAAAGGCCTTCACCCCCCCCCCCACTGCAGATGGAAAAGAGACAGTCCAAACGCCTTCGCCCCCCCCCCTCTCCTCCAGTCACTCCCTGTCCTCTCTTCCTCCCCCCCCCCCCCCGGGGAGAGCGCACCCTCCAGAGGCCGGATGGCAGGCAAGCAGGCAGTCAGGCAGTCCAGACGGCAGGCAGGCTAGACGGCAAGCAGGCAGGCAGTCCAGACGGCAGGCAGGCAGGTAGGTAAGCAGGCCAGACGGCAGGCAGGCAGGTAAGCAGGCCAGACGGCAGGCAGGCAGGTAAGCAGGCCAGACGGCAGGCAGGCAGGTAAGCAGGCCAGACGGCAGGCAGGCAGGTAAGCAGGCCAGACGGCAGGCAGGCAGGTAAGCAGGCCAGACGGCAGACAGGCAGGTAAGCAGGCCAGATGGCAGGCAGGCAGGTAAGCAGGCCAGACGGCAGGCAGGCAGGTAAGCAGGCCAGACGGCAGGCAGGCAGGTAAGCAGGCCAGACGGCAGGCAGGCAGGTAAGCAGGCCAGACGGCAGGCAGGCAGGTAAGCAGGCCAGACGGCAGGCAGGCAGGTAAGCAGGCCAGACGGCAGGCAGGCAGGTAAGCAGGCCAGACGGCAGGCAGGCAGGTAAGCAGGCCAGACGGCAGGCAGGCAACAGGCAGGCCGGGCAAGGCAGGCAGCAGCTCACCTCTCTCCTTCCTCCCCGCAGGGAGCGAAAAACAAACAAACCCAACAAAACAAAAACAAAAACCGGGCGTCTCCGTGAGCAAAAACGAAAAAAAATAAAGGTACTCACAAAAAGAAAAGAAAACAAACCCAAAATTTCCGCCCGGCTCCGACCCGGGGCCCCCCGCTACTCGGGCGAACGTGAACTCACCCCACCCCCGAAACAAAGTGCAGGCGCTGCCTCGGAGGAGGCACGTTTCAGGCCGTCTGAAGCTCAATTCTCATTCAGAGAGACCTCTTTTTAGGTCAAACCAAGTAAACAAACTCAAATTAAATCAGGACAAAGTAAAAGGGGCAGCTCCCCAAAAAGGAGGGGGAACAGCCCGAACAGAAATCAAAATGCAAAGGAAACTTAAAAACATCAAATTAAAATGTGGTTATTAGGGTCAATAATGCACCCCAACCCCTGCGGTGCCCAGCGGGCGCGGAAAGCGTCAACCGCGCCCGTGAACACCGCATGCTCCCTCTCCAGGGACACCCGGCCGCGAACGTAGCCGCGGTAGAGGGGAAGACAGTCAGGATGGACGGCCCCCTCGATCGCCCGCTGCCTGGACCGGTAAATGGCGCGTTTCGCCAGGCCCAGGAGCAGGTTCACGAGGAGGTCGCCATCCCGACCCTCCCCTCTCCGCACCGGGTGTCCGTAGATCAGGAGCGTGGGACTGAAGTGCAAACAAAACATCAATAAAAGATTCTTCAGGAAAACATAAAGGGAGTGCAGCCTAAGACACTCAACATAGACATGGTCCACGGACTCCACAAGGCCACAGAAAGGGCAGTCTTCGGAGCCCGTGAACCAGTGAATCCTACGGTTGTGCGGAACTGCTGCATGCATCACCCTCCACCCCAGGTCCCCGACGTAATTGGGGGAGATCCCTCCGTAGAGGGACCTCCAGCGGGGACCTCCGCCGCCCGGCGGCAACAAGGCCCGCCAAGGTGTATCCGGGCGACAGGCGAGGAGGCGGTAGTGGAAGGTGTGCAGCAGCAGCCCGCACAGGAAACGCCTCCGCGCGGTAGAAAAAGGCACGGAGGGCATTTCCGCGAGGCGGCTCAGGCTGTGGGGCACCTCACCCAGGGGAGGGGGCTGAGGCTTTGGGCCAATGTGGAATTCCGCCCGAACAGGGGAACGCTCGGGCGGGATCCCACCGCACGCCTGTGCCGTCTCAAGTTTGCGTGCAGTTTCGGGGCCGAGCACGACCGTCCTAAGGTCTAGGATGGCTTTGGCCGCGCGCTGGACGGACGTCCCCGCGCGCTCAGCCAGCACGCGGGGACTCATCCAGCCCGCTCCTCCGCCATCGAGCACGTCCCCGATTCTGGTCACCCCGGCGTCCACAGCCCCCCTCTCCGCCAGCCACCTGAAGTTATACGGCTGGAGGAGCGGATTCCTGAGCAGCGGCTCTCGCACGAGAGCCGCTACTCCTGACGGGGGAGAGCTGCGTCGCGAGGCGACCTTGTTCCAGACAGTGAGGAGGTCCTGGTAAAAGACGGGCAACTCCTGCAGGGTGGTCGAAGCACGCCCCAGTTCGATATGCAGGAGCTGCACGTCATAATTGAGGCCGTGCCACTGGCGGAAGAAATACGTCGCCATGGCACACCACTGTGGAGGGGGCTCAACGTAAAGGTACCTCTGCAGGGCCTGGAGGCGGAAGGTCGCTATCTGAGTGCGGAGGCACACCAGACCTTGTCCGCCCTCCTCAAGCGGGAGATACAGGACCGCAGCAGGGACCCAGTGCAGTCGATTGTCCCAGAAGAACCGCACGAGGGTTCTCTGGATATCGGTGACAAAGCCAGGGGGAGGGGTCAAAGGGACCAGCCGGTACCACAGCATGGAGGCGACCAGCTGGTTTATGACGCGAACTCGCGCCCCGTAGGACAGCACTCGGAGCAGTCCTGTCCAGTGACTCAGGCGGGCGGAGACTTTGGCCTCCAGCTCCCGCCAGTTCGCCGGCCAGGATTCCTCGGCTGGGCAGAGATGGGCCCCCAAGTAGAGGAGGTTGGTCCTGCTCCAGGTGAAAGGCCTGAGCTCCTCCGGAAGGGGGTCCGTCTCCCAAGGACCGACAAGGAGTCCGGAGCACTTGGCCCAGTTGATCCTGGCGGAGGACGCGGCGGAGTACACCGCCTGGCATTCGCGCACCCTCCGCAGGTCAGCCAGGTCCTATTATTACTCATTGCTGCAGTTACAGACACTGTACTGTGTAAGGGTGGATTTTATGACTTTGATTCTTTCTTGCTAAGATGAAGATTAGATAGGGGAGCGCCCAGATTTGAACTGGGGACCTCTTGATCTGCAATCAAATGCTCTACCACTGAGCTATACCCCCTCATGGCCTCTTTTTAGGTCAAACCAAATAAACAAACTTAAATTAAATCAGGACAAAGTAAAAGGGGCAGCTCCCCAAAAAGGAGGGGGAACAGCCCGAACAGAAATCAAAGTACAAAGGAAACTTAAAAACATCAAATTAAAATGTGATTATTAGGGTCAATAATGCACCCCAACCCCTGCGGTGCCCAGCGGGGGCGGAAGGCATCAACCACGCCCGTGGACACCGCATGCTCCCTCTCCAGGGACACCTGGCAGCGAACGTAGCCGCGGTAGAGGGGAAGACAGTCAGGATGGACGGCCCCCTCCATAGCCCGCTGCCTGGACCGGTAAATGGCGCGTTTCGCCAGGCCCAGGAGCAGGTTCACGAAGAGGTCGCCATCCCGACCCTCCCCTCTCCGCACCGGGTGTCCGTAGATCAGGAGCGTGGGACTGAAGTGCAAGCAAAACATCAATAAAAGGTTCTTTAGGAAAACATAAAGGGAGTGCAGCCTAAGACACACAACATAGACATGGTCCACGGACTCCACAAGGCCACAGAAAGGGCAGTCTTCGCTGCACGTGAACCAGTGAATCCTACGGTTGTGCGGAACTGCTGCATGCATCACCCTCCACCCCAGGTCCCCGACGTAATTGGGGGAGATCCCTCCGTAGAGGGACCTCCAGCCGGGACCTCCGCCGACCAGCGGCAACAAGGCCCGCCAAGGTGTATCCGGGCCCCCGGCGAGGAGGCGGTAGTGGAAGGTGTGCAGCAGCAGCCCGCACAGGAAACGCCTCCGCGCGGTAGAAAAAGGCACGGAGGACATTTCCGCGAGGTGGCTCAGGCTGTGGGGCACCTCACCCAGGGAGGGGGGTTGAGGCTTTGGGCCAATGTGGAATTCCGCCCGAACAGGGGAACGCTCGGGCGGGATCCCACCGCACGCCTGCGCTGCCTCGGGTTTGCGTGCAGTTTCGGGGCCGAGCACGACCGTCCTAAGCTCTAGGATGGCTTTGGCCGCGTGCCGGACGGACGTCCCCGCGCGCTCAGCCAGCACACGGGGACTCATCCAGCCCGCCCCTCCGCCATCGAGCACGTCCCCGATTCTGGTCACCCCAGCGTCCTCATCCCTCCTCTCCGCCAGCCACCTGAAGTTATACGGCTGGAGGAGCGGATTCCTGACGGGGGAGAGCTGCGTCGCGAGGCGACCTTGTTCCAGACAGTGAGGAGGTCCTGGTAAAAGACGGGCAACTCCTCCGCCATCGAAGCACGCCCCAGTTCGATATGCAGCAGCTGCACGTCATAATTGAGGCCGTGCCTCTGGCGGAAGAAATACGTCGCCATGGCACACCATTGTGGAGGGGGCTCAACGTAAGGTACCTCTGCAGGGCCTGGAGGCGGAAGGCCGCTATCTGAGTGCGGAGCCACACCAGACCTTGTCCGCCCTCCTCAAGCGGGAGATGCAGAACCGCAGCAGGGACCCAGTGCAGTCGATTGTCCCAGAAGAACCGCCGGGGGTCCTCTGGATATCTGGATATCGGCGACAAAGCCAGGGGGAGGGGTCAAAGGGACCAGCCGGTACCACAGCATGGAGGCGACCAGCTGGTTTATGACGCAAACTCGTGGACAGCACTCGGAGCAGTCCTGTCCAGCGACTCAGGCAGGCGGAGACTTTGGCCTCCAGCTCCCGCCAGTTCACCGGCCAGATCAGGAGCGTGGGACTGAAGTGCAAACAGAACATCAATAAAAGGTTCTTCAGGAAAACATAAAGGGAGTGCAGCCTAAGACACTCAACATAGACATGGTCCACGGACTCCACAAGGCCACAGAAAGGGCAGTCTTCGGAGCCCGTGAACCAGTGAATCCTACGGTTGTGCGGCACTGCTGAAGATTAGATAGGGGAGCGCCCAGATTTGAACTGGGGACCTCTTGATCTGCAATCAAATGCTCTACCACTGAGCTATACCCCCTCATGCCAGAGGAGGAGGTTTTGGTCTGAAGCTCATTGGACAACATCCGTATTTTGACGTCACAATGCAGCCCTGCCTGAATCAGCCAGTAGGAATCAGTCTCTTCCGCGATGACGTACAGGGGTTCCAGTGCGCAGGCCCGGGCGCGCGGACGCGGGAGCCCCGCCCCCACCCATTGATCCCCTCCCCCTCCACCTCCTCGAGCCAAGGTTTCCAGGCAACCGACTGATGGCTCCGGCCAGAGCGAGAAGTAACTCGTTGATCGCCCCCTGCCCACGGCCCGGGACTGCGCATGTCCAAGGGAGTGGGGAAGCTGCGCATGTGCGAGGGAGTGCCCACCCCCTGACCCTCATGTTGAGGTATTGACCAATGGGAAGAGTTGGAGGACCGGAAGGACTCTGGTCCTCCAGCCAATCACAGCCCCCCATTGTCTGAATGCGGAAGTGGACAATGAGCTTGTTCAGCTGCTCATTAAGGCCCAGCAAAGCTGCTGCTCTCTCTCTTTGAATGAAGATTGAGCTTCAGACAGACTCAAACTTCCTTCTGTCTTCAACATCTGTGAGTAAAACAGTTTCTTTTCTCCCCCTTTCCATTTATTTTCTCATTCTGGGGGAAATTGTTGACTTGCAGCAACTGATCACGAGAAATAGAAGCATGAGCGGCCACCAGGCCCTTGAAGCCTGTCCCGCCATTCAATCCGATCATAGCTGACTGATGCCGGTTTCATCTCCTTTACTGTGCCATTTCCCCATAGCCCTCTATTCCCCGATCTATCAAATATGTATCCACCTCCACTTTAAATACTTCTAACGATCCAGCCTCCACCACCCTTTGGGGCGGGGAATTCCAGAGCTTCATCATCCTCTGTGAGAAGAAATTTCTGCACACCTCAGTTTTAAATGACTGACCCTTTATTTTGTTTGAAAATATCTCACCATCTACCCTGTCAAGCCCCCTCAGGATCTGAAATGTTTCAATAACTCCTTTGTCTTCAAAACTTCAAGGAACACAGACCTTGACTTTACTCCCTCGTGACAGGACAAACCTCCTATCCCAGGAATTAGCCTGGTGAATTTCCTTTGGACTCTGTCCAATATTACTATATCCTTGTTTAGATAAGGGGATCAAAACTGTATGCATTATCCCGGGTGAGGCATCACCAACACACTATACAGTTGCAACAAAACCTCCCTGTTTTTAAACTCCAACCCCTTTGCAATAAAAGCCAAAATGCCATTTTCCTTCTTAACTCGTGTGGGACCTGCCTGCTCGCTTTTTGTGATTCATAGAGAGAAACAGACTCAAACTTCCTCCTGTCTCCAGCATCTGTGAGTAAAACACTTTCTTTTCTCCCTCTTTCCATTTGTTTTCTCATTCTGGACTTCAGTTTTTAACTTCCAGGTCAGTAGTGGCTGCCTAAATAAAAATCCTCCTCACAGAAATTTATGGAGCCCGCCACGATTGTCCCCCTTGGGAATAACAGCTCTTAGTCAGGTAGAGTCAGTCACTCCTGCGGTCGTCATCGGGTTTTCAATCCGTGTTTGCCACACAAATCCCTACGAGACTCGTCATGACAAAGAAACCTGCGCTAAGGCCCTAGAACTGATTGCTTACTTATATCAGTTCCCAGTCCGACTCCGGGCCCAGCTGTCTCTGTTAGTGATACACTGGAGCCGGTCATTCAAATTATAATATTCTAATTCTCCATGATTATTTCTGGAAACCGTTAGCCAATCAGTTGTGAAATGATTTTGTTTCATTTGACACCTGCCGGTTATCATTGGACAAATTACTTTTTTCGAGAATGATCACACGCACAAAAATGTTTATTTAAATGTCATATCATGTTCTGTCTCTCCTATTTACTGTGAAAATCCCCGAGTCTTCACACTCCGTCACCTCTTCGGGTACACTGAGGGAGAATTTAGCATGGCCAATGCACCCTAACCAACACGTCTTTCAGACTGTGGGAGGAAACCGGAAAAAACCCATGCAGACATGGGGAGAACATGCAAAATCCGCACAGGCAGTGACCCAAGTCGGGAACCGAACCCGGGTGCCTGGCTCAATGAGGCAGCAGTGCTAACCATTGTGCCACCGCTCCACCCTAACAAGCGTATACGTCTGCTATGAGGAGGCTTCCTCCGACCACCTCCTAAATTTGGAGAGAGTGAAGTTGCTCCCTGCAGCAGAATACCTGGGTTGATGGAACGGCAGTGGTTCCCTCCTGACCAGAGGGACGGCTCGTGGGACAACAGACCTGACCACCGTCTGTAGCTGCTGAGGTGTGATGAGAGGTTGCCAGCGATTCGTCTTTGCTTGAATATTATTGTTCAACTTTGTCAATCGGGGTATAGATACAAAAACGGAGAGTTCATGATGGAGTTGTATAGAGCATTGGTGAGGCTGCAGCTGGAGTAGTTTGTGCAGTTCTGGTCGCCACATTATAGGAAGGATGTGATTGCACTGGAGGGGGTGCAGTGGAGATTCACCAGGTTGCTGTCTGGGATGGAACATTTAAGTTATTAGGAGAGGTTGGATAGGCTTGGATTGTTTTGAAAGTAGCAGAGAAGACTGAGGGGCGACCTGATCGTGGTGTTCACGATTTTGAGGCGCATGGACAGGGTGGATAGGGAGCAGCTGTTCCCGTTACGTGAAGGGTCAGTTATGAGGGGACACAAGTTAAAAATGAAGAGTGGGAGGTTTAGGGGGAATTTGACGAAAAGCGTTTTTACTCAAATGGTTTTGATTGTCAGGAATGCGTTGCCTGGGAGGGTGCTGGAGGCGGGATGCTTCACATCCTAAAAAAAGTACCTGGATGAGCATTTGGCACATCGTAGCATTCAGGGCTATGGGACAAATGTTGGCAAGTGGGCAGGTCAGGGCATTTCATGTTGTCGGTGCAGACTCCAAGGGCCGAGGGGCCTTTTCTGCTCTGTAGTATTCTATGATTCGGTGATTCTGTGAACTTAATTAAGCTGCTGTAGAGAAATGTAAACACCTTGTTTCCCCTCTCTTCAGGAGTCATTCTGTCTCGTGGTGGGCATTGGGAGAGAGAGCTGTGGAAGGGGTGATGAATTTTAACTTGTTAGCACAAATAACAATGATAAATTCGAATACAAACCTAACATCGGCTTTCTGCAGCTCTTTGATTTCATGCAGGAGGTGTACAAAATTTGTCCCATCTGATTGGAACTGCTTTATCATTCTTCTGAAGGTTAACCAGATGTTGCCCCGCACCCTCCTCTTCCCCACGCTCACGCACATTCCCAGCATGGCATGACACGTTGACACAGTGGTTAGCACTGCTGCCTCACAGCACCAGGGACCTGGGTTCAATTCCGGCCTCAGGTCACTCTCTCTTTGCTCCCCTTGTCTTCTTGGGTTTCCTCCGGGTGCTCCAGTTTCCTCCCACAGTCCAAAAATGGTTAGCTGGATTGTCCCTTCGTATCCAAAGACACACTGGTAAGGTGCATTGGCCGTGCTAAATTCTCCCTCAGTGTACCTGAACAGGCAGCAGAGAGTGGCAACTCGGGGAATTTCACAGTAACTTCATTGCATTGTTAATGTAAGCCTACTTCTGACACCAATAAATATGCTTAAATTTCGAACAGCATTTTGCTTAATTCAGAGCATAGAGCTCTGGTTAACTTTCACAGCAACTGTCTCCCTTCCCTTCTGGGCACAAACCTCAAGAAGAATACCTACTGACCTTTCAGATGGGACAGTGGAAATTCATCAGAATGATAGAGGGATTGTCAGGATTGTATCGGATTAACAGTTGGCACGGTGGCACAGTGGTTAGCACAGCTGCCTCACAGCGCCAGGGACCCGAGTTCAATTCCCGGCTCGGGAATGTGTCTGTCTGTGTGGAGTCTGGACGTTCTCTCCGTGTCTGTGTGGGTTTTCTCCGACTGCTGCAGTTTCCCCCCAGAGTCCAAAGATCTGTAGGATAGGTTAATTGACCTTGTCAAATTGACACTTAGTCTCAGGGAGACCAGCAGGGTAAGTACACGGGGTTACGGGGAAAGGGAGAGAAATTTGTTGAGTGTATTCAGGAGGAATTTCTCATTCGGTATGTGGATGGAATGAATAGAGAGGGTGCAAAACTTGACCTCCTCTTGGGAAATAAGGAAGGGCAGGTGAGGGGTTTGTTGGGGATCGCTTTGGGACCAGTGACCAGAATTCTATTAGTTTTAAGATAGCTATGGAGAATGATCGGTCTGACAAAAAATTAAAATTCTAAATTGGGGCAAGGCCATTTTTTATGGTATCGGGCAGGAACTTTCAAAATTTAATTGGGGAAGTCTGTGGGAAGGCAAAGGGATATCTGGAAAGTGGCAGGCATTCACAAGGGTGTAACCAGGGTTCAGTGTAAGCACATTCCTCGTAGAGTGAAGGACAAGGCTGGGAGAAGTAGGGAATCCTGGATGCTTCGAGATATTGAGGCCCTGGTCCAGAAGAAGGAGACACATGACATGCATAGGCAGCTGGGATCAAATGAATTCCTTGAGGAGTATAGGGGGTGTAGGAGTCGAGGTAAGAGAGAAATCAGGAGGGCAAAAAGAGTACATGAGATTGTTTTGGCAGATAAGATGAGAATCCAAAGCGCTTCCACAAATACATAAAGGGCAAAAGAGTAACTGGGGCCTCTTAGAACATAGAACATAGAACAGTACAGCACAGAACAGGCCCTTCGGCCCACGATGTTGTGCCGAGCTTTATCTGAAACCAAGATTAAGCTATCCCACTCGCTATCATCCTGGTGTGCTCCATGTGCCTATCCAATAACCGCTTAAATGTTCCAAAAGTGTCTGACTCCACTATCACTGCAGGCAGTCCATTCCACACCCCAACCACTCTCTGCGTAAAGAACCTACCTCTGATATCCTTCCTGTATCTCCCACCACGAACCCGATAGTTATGCCCCCTTGTAATAGCTCCTTCCACCCGAGGATATAGTTTTTGAACGTTCAATCTATCTATCCCCTTCATCATTTTATAAACCTCTATTAAGTCTCCCCTCAGCCTCCTCCGCTCCAGAGAGAACAGCCCTAGCTCCCTCAACCTTTCCTCATAAGACCTACCCTCCAAACCAGGCAGCAACCTGGTAAATCTCCTCTGCACTCTTTCCAGCGCTACCACATCTTTCTTATAGTGAGGTGACCAGAACTGCACACAATATTCCAAATGTGGTCTCACCAAGGCCCTGTACAGTTGCAGCATAACTCCAACCCCCTGTTAATAAAAGCTAACACACTATCGGCCTTCTTCACAGCTCTATCCACTTGAGTGGCAACCTTTAGAGATCTTGGATATGGACCCCAAGATCTCTCTGTTCCTCCACAGTCGTAACAACCCTCCATTTGACCCTGTAATCCACATTTAAATTAGTCCTACCAAAATGAATCACCTCACATTTATCAGGGTTAAACTCCATTTGCCATTTTTCAGCCCAGCTTTGCATCCTATCTATGTCTCTTCGCAGCCTACAACAGCCCTCCACCTCATCCACTACTCCACCAATCTTGGTGTCATCAGCAAATGTACTCATCCACCCTTCAGCCCCCTCCTCTCAGTCATTAATAAGAATCACAAAGAGCAGATGACCAAGCACTGATCCCTGTGGCACTCCGCTAGCAACCTGCCTCCAATCCGAAAATTTTCCATCCACCACCACCCTCTGTCTTCGATCAAACAGCCAGGTACCTATGCAATCGTCCAACTTTCCCTCTATCGCACACCTCCTCACTTTCACCATAAGCCGACCATGGGGGACCTTATCAAACGCCTTACTAAAAACCATGTATATGACATCAACTGCCCTACCTTCATCAACACACTTAGTTACCTCCTCAAAAAATTCTATCAAATTTGTGAGGCACGACTTGCCCTTCACGAATCTGTGCTGACTATCCCGGATTAATTCACATCTTTCTAAATGGTCGTAAATCCCATTCCTAAGGACCTTTTCCATCGATTTACCAACCACCGAAGTAAGACAAACCGGTTTATAATTACCAGGGTCATTTCTATTCCCTTTCTTAAACAGAGGAACAACATTCGCCATTCTCTTGTCCTCTGGCACCATCCCCGTGGACAGCGAGGACCCAAAGATCAAAGCCAAAGGCTCTGCAATCTCATCCCTTGCCTCCCAAAGAATCCTAGGATACATTTCATCAGGCCCAGGGGACTTATCGATCTTCAGTTTATTCAAAACTGCCAGGACATCCTCCCTCCGAACATCTATTTCCTCCAGCCTATTAGCCTGTAGCACCTTCTCTTCCTCAAAAACATGGCCCCTCTCCTTGGTGAACAATGAAGAAAGGTATTCATTCATCACCTCGCCTCTCTCTACTGACCCCATACACAAGTTCCCACTACTGTCCTTGACCGGCCCTAACCTCACCCTGGTCATTCTTTTATTCCTCACATAAGAGTAAAAAGCCTTGGGGTTTTCCTTGATCCGACCCGCCAAGGACTTCTCATGTCCCCTCCTAGTTCTCCTAAGCCCCTTTTACAGCTCGTTCCTTGCTAACGTGCAACCCTCAATCGAGCCATCTGAACCTTGTTTCCACATCCCTACATAAGCTTCCCTCTTCCTTTTCACAAGACATTCCACCTCTTTCGTGAACTATGGTTCCCTCACTCGGCCATTTCCTCCCTGCCTGACAGGGACATACCTATCAAGGACACCCAGTATTTATTCCTTGAAAAAGTTTCACTTTTCATTCGTGCCTTTCCCTGACAGTTTTTGATTCCATCTTATGCCACCTAATTCTTGCCTAATCGCATCATAATTACCTCTCCCCCAATTGTAAACCTTGCCCTGCCGTACGGCCCTGTCCCTCTCCATTGCAATAACAAAAGGCACCACATTGTGGTCACTATCTCCAAAGTGCTCTCCCACAACTAAATCTAACACTTGGCCCGGTTCATTTCCCAGTACCAAATCCAATGTGGCCTCACCTCTTGTCGGCCTATCCACATATTGTGTCAGGAAACCCTCCTGCACACACTGCACAAAAACTGCCCCATCCGAACTATTTGACCTACAAAGGTTCCAATCAATATTTGGAAAGTTAAAGTCCCCCATGACAACTACCCTGTGACCCCCACACATATCCATAATCTGCTTAGCAATTTCTTCCTCCACACCTCTATTACTATTTGGGGGCCTATAGTCAACTCCTAACAACGTGACCGCTCCTTTCCTATTTCTAACATCAGCCCATATTACCTCAGTGTGCAGATCCCCCTCGAAGTGCCTTTCCACAGCCGTTAAACTATCCTTGATTAACAATGCTACTCCTCCACCTCTTTTACCAGCTTCCCTACACTTACTGAAACAGCTATACCCTGGAACGTCCAACAACCATTCCTGTCCTAGTTATACCCACGTCTCCGTAATGGCCACAACATCGTAGTCCCAAGTGCCAATCCACACCCCAAGTTCATCTACCTTGTTCCGGATGCTCCTTGCATTGAAGTAGACACACTTCAACCCACCTTCCTGTCTACCATTACCCACCCTTGACCCTGATACCTTCCCCAATACCTCACCACCCTCACTGACTTCTGGACTACAACTCCTTTTCCCACTCCCCTGACAAATTAGTTTAAACCCCCCTGAAGAGCCGTAACAAATTTCCCTCCTAGGATATTGG
Source organism: Mustelus asterias (assembly GCF_964213995.1). Lineage (NCBI taxonomy): Eukaryota > Metazoa > Chordata > Chondrichthyes > Carcharhiniformes > Triakidae > Mustelus > Mustelus asterias. Next base: position 71,515 of record NW_027590155.1, read on the forward strand.
TGCCCCTCTGGTTCAGGTGCATCCCGTCCTGTTTGTACAGGTCCCACCTTCCGCAGAACGTGATCCAATTATCCACATATCTGAAACCCTCCATCCTACACCATCCCTGCAACCACATGTTTAACTGCACTCTCTCCCTGTTCCTCAACTCGCTATCACGTGGCACCGGCAACGTACCAGAGATGACCACATGTTTTGTCTTGGCTCTCAGCTTCCAGCCCAGCTCCCGAAATTCCTGTTTTAAATCCCCATCCCTTCTCTTACCTATGTCTTCTGGATCAATAAGATCATTTATGTGCGGATCCACAAGAGAGTGGTGAGATCCTAAATGAATATTTCTCATCAGTATTTACCGTTGAGAAAAACATGGATGTTAGAGAACTTGAGGAAATAAATACTGATATCCTGAGGCGTGTACATATTACAGAGAAGGAGCTGCTGGAAGTCTAAACGAGCATCATCGTAGATTAATCCACGGAACCTGATGAAGTGTATCCCAGGACATTGTGGGAGGCGAGAATAAAGAACAAAGAACAAAGAACAATACAGCACAGGAACAGGCCCTTCGGCCCTCCAAGCCCACGCCGCTCCCTGGTCCAAACTAGACCATTATTTTGCATCCCTCCATGCCCACTCCGTTCACGTGGTTATCTAGATCAGTCTTAAACGCTCCCAGTGTGTCCGCCTCCACCACCTTGCCAGGCAGCGCATTCCAGGCCCCCACCACCCTCTGTGTAAAATACGTCCGTCTGATATCCGTGTGAAACCTCCCCCCCTCACCTTGAACCTATGACCCCTCGTGAACGTCACCACTGATCTGGGAAAAACCTTCCCACCGTTCACACTATCGATGCCTTTCATAATTTTATACACCTCTATTAGGTCATCCCCTCATCCTGCGTCTTTCCAGTGAGAACAATCCCAGTTTACCCAATCTGTCCTCATAACTAAGCCCTTCCATACCAGGCAACATCCTGGTAAACCTCCTCTGCATTCTCTCTAAAGCCTCCACGTCCTTCTGGTAGTGTGGCGACCAGAACTGGGCGCAGTATTCCAAATACGGCCGGACCAACCTTCTATACAACTGCAACATCAGACCCCAACTTTTATACTCTATGCCCCGTCCTATAAAGGCAGGAAAAACAATATGCCGTATTCACTACCTTCTCCACCTGTGACATCACCTTCAAGGATCTGTGGACTTGCACACCCAGGTCCCTCTGCGTATCTACACCCTTTATGGTTCTGCCATTTATCGTATAGCTCCCCCCTACATTAGTTCCACCAAAATGCATCACTTCGCATTGATCTGGATTGAACTACATCTGCCATTTCTTTGCCCAAATTTCCAGCCTATCTATATCCTTCTGTAGCCTCTGACAATGTTCCTCACTATCTGCAAGCCCAGCCATTTTCGTGTCGGCCGCAAACTTACTGATCACCCCAAATACAGCTTCTTCCAGATCGTTTATATAAATCACAAACAGCAGAGGTCCCAATACAAAGCCCTGCGGAACATCACTAGTCACAGGCATCCAGCCGGAAAAAGACTATTCCACTACCACCCTCTGTCTTCTGTGACCAAGTAAGAGGTTCTACACCACCGGGTTAAAGTCCAACAGGTTTATTTGCTAGCAAAAGCCACACAAGCTTTCGGAGCCCCAAGCCACTCACTCTTCAGGTGAGTGGGAATTCTGTTCACAAACTGAGCATATAAAGACATAAACTCAATTTACATGAATAATGGTTGGAATTAGAATACTTACAACTAATCAAGTCTTTAAGATATAAACAATGTGAGTGGAGAGAGCATCAAGACAGGCTAAAGAGATGTGTATTGTCTCCAGACAGTGAGACTCTGCAGGTCCAGGCAAGCTGTGGGGCTTACAAATAGTGTGACATGAACCCAATATCCCGGTTGAGGCCGTTCTCATGTGTGCGGAACTTGTCTATCAGTTTCTCTCAGCGACTCTGCGCCGTTGTGTGTCGTGAAGGCCGCCTTGAAGATCGCTTACCCGAATATCAGAGGCCGAATGCCCGTGACCGCTGAAATGCTCCCCAATGCATCCCCCACCACTATTGCTCTCCTAATCCCTCTCTTTCCTTTCCAGGCCACAGAGCCTGACTGTGTGCCAGTGACCTGGTCACTGTGGCTTACCCCTGGAGAGTCATCCTCCTCCACACTATCCAAAACAATATACTTGTTTTGGATGGGGACAACCACAGGTGACCCCACCACTAATTGCTCACTCCCCTCCCCTCTCACACCTGTCGCCGAGCCCTTCGTATTATGAGAGACAGCTGTGGAGGAAATTGCGGAATCGATCGTCACAGGTGAGGTGTCTGAAGATTGGAGGGTGGGAACTGGAGTGCCTTTATTTAAAAAGGGCTGCAGCGAAACGCCTGGGAACTATAGGCCAGTGAGCCTCACATCTGTGGTGGGTACGTTGTTGGAAGTTATTTTGAGAGACAGGATCTACAGGTATTTAGGGACGCAAGGACTGATTAGAGACAGTCAGCATGGCTTTGTGAGTGGAAAATCATGTCTCGCAAATTGATTGAGTTTTTTGAAGGGGTAACCAAGAAGGTAGATGAGGGCAGTGCAGTTAATGCTGTCTATGGACGTTTGCAAGGCCGTTGACAATGTACCACATGGTAGGCCGTTGCATAAGGTTCAATCTCACGGAATCCAGGGGGAGGTAACTATAAGGATACAAAATTGGCTTGATGACAGAAGCCAGAGGGTTGTAGAGGGTTATTTGTCAAACTGGAGGCCTCTGACGTGACCAGCGTTGTGCCTCAGGGATCAGTGCTGCGTCCACTGTTATTTGTCATTTATATTACTGATTTGGATGAGAATTTAGGAGGTATGGTTAGTAAGTTTGCAAATGACAACAAGATTGGTGGTATAGTGGACAGTGAAGGAGGTTATCTCGGATTGCAGCGGGATTTTGATCAATTGGGCTAGTGGGCTGATGAATGGCAGATGGATTTTAACTGAGATAAATGCGAGGTGATGCATTTTGGTAGATTGAATCAGGGCAGGACTTACTCAGTTAATGGGATGGCGTTGGGGAAATTGAAAGAACACAGGGATCTCGGGGTACAGGTTCACAGCTCCTTGAAAGTGGAGTCACAGGTGGACAGAGTGGTGAAGAAAGCATTCCGCAAGCTTGGTTTCATTGATCAGAAATTTGAATATAGCGTTTGGGACGTCTTGTTGAACTTGTACAAGACCACACTTGGAATACTGCGTACAATTCCGTTCACCCTACTATCGAAAGAACATTAATCACCGAGAAAGAGTGCAGAAAATATTTATTAGGATGCTACCGAGGCTTGAAGGTTTGAGTTATAACGAGAGGCTTATAGACTGGGACTTTCTTTCCCTGGAACATAGGACGTTTAGCGGTGATCTTATAGAGGTTTATAAAATAATGATAGATCAGATAGATAGTCAACATCTTTTCCCAAATCTGGGAGTGTCTAAAACTGGAGGGCATAGGTTTAAGGTGAGAGGGGAGAGATACACAAGGGTCCAGAGGGGCAACTTTTGCATTCAAAGGGTAGTGACTGTCTGGAACAAGCTGCCGGTGTAGTAGTAGAAAGCGGGTACAATTTTGTTTTTTTTAAAAAAGCATTGAGAAAGTTGCATGGGCAAGATGGGTAGAGAGGGATATGAACCAAATGCGGAGAATTGGGACTAGTTTAGTGGTACAAACTGGTTGGCATGGACAAGTTGGGCCAAAGGGCCTGTTTCCATACTGTAAACCTCTGACTCATTCACCCTTCATCCCCCACTCTCTTCCAAACCAGCTGAAAGAACCTCAAACCTGTTGGACAACACAGTAAGAAGTCTCACAACACCAGGTTAAATACCAACAGGTTTATTTGGGAACGCTGGTGGACAATTGCAGTGGCTGACACTTCTGCACTCCTATCCTCTGGGTCCCCTTACTTACCTCAGCAGCCGTCACATCCTCCTGTCACTGACCACTTTCCAATCTGGAAGGTTATATCCGAAGGGGTGTGGCCGCTTCCTGAAACAAAGCTCCCAGATAAAACTCTCCCTCCCTGATGTGTCGCAGTGTAAAATTCCAGCTGAATGTCTCTGAGCCAAAGCTTCTGAAGACGCAGACACTGACTGCAGACATCCTTGCCCTGGATAACACCAGTATCCATGAACACCCACATACTGCAGTCATCACACATCAACTGTCCTGATATATTTCTGATCTTTAATTAACGACTTAATTATTTTATTCAGTTATTTATTTTAGATAGTAATAAATCTTATCACAAAGTGCAGGAGAAATTTCACCTTCAGAAAATAGATCTTTGCCACTTACTGGATTTTAACCAACAGCTCGTCACTTCCCCTGTAGGAAAGCAGAAACCAATTCCCACAGGGTGAAAAAGTTAGAAAAGCAAAGGAGTAGCCCCCGCCCCCCCCCCCCCCCCGCCCCCTTCTGAACTCCCTCTTCTCACCAAACTTCCACACTCTGTCCAACCCACACTCAGTGCTGCTCACACAGAGAGTGTCTGAATTTCAATTCCTTGCTATGAGCCATGTCTTAATTAGAAAACATTTAGTTCATTTTCCTTCCATGTTTATTTCCAGAAGTTACATTTCCTACATTTAAGTTATTGAAGTAATATGATGATTAAAACATATGGGAAAGGACAGATGGAGAAAGACACTCTGGTGCATCCAGCCTGTCTCACTCAGATGCAATGCCTTGTGCAGCACAATATATAGACCTCTCCACTTCACCCAGGAGGCCTTATCAATCAGGGTAGGTGAATAAACAGAATGACAAAGAAGGTTAATTTGGGAGAAACATTTGCTGGTAAATTCCTCTCCAATCCCCACAGGCAATTGAAAACTAGTCCAGGAGATCGCTCTGCTCCTAGTGAGTTCCATGCATTACAAGGTGATTGCTTCGCCACTCTGGCTTTGCAGCCGATATCTGAACACAGGACCTCTGATCCTGTGTTCGAACAATCTCCACTGTTCAGTATGAGCAGCTGCTTCCCAAATATTCATCGATAACTTGAAAGCTGCTGTTGGATTGTCCAGATTTTCCACTTCTGTGCCGTTGCAGATTGAAGAAAAACTGTTCCAAGATTTATCTTTTTAAAATGCTAGGTATATCATCCTTTAATTCAGTGGGACCTGAATCTCAGGCGTGGTGGTCAGAGGACTGGACTAATAATCGGAAGATGTAAGTTCAAATCCAACATTTCAATTCTTACACACACCAATGCTTTTCTCAACCTGAGTGGCTCCTGTTCATTGTTAATTTAGAGCACACCCTCAAACTCGGATTGTTGACACCTAAATACAACCCAGATTGAGTAAAATAAACTTATCAAATACTCCCTACAAGGACCAACAAACAGCCAATAGGAAACTACTGGATGCTGAATGAGTAGAGTTTTACAATGTATCAGTTTATCAGGCACGACCTCACATCCTCATTCGAAATTAAATGCTCACTCAGCCACACTGTTGCGCCTTCACAACCATGTCTCACTCTCACTCTGGGCAAACATCGTCTTTGTTTTCACTCCACTCAATGCATTTCTCACTCCCATAATTTGCTATTTTCATCCATTTCAATAAAGAGTGAGCAGAACTCCAGGGAAGGAAGAGGACAGGATATGATCCTCCAGTGACAAGCATCTTGACAAGCACTGGCAATGCATGCCCTCCTGGTCCACTGTGGGGGAGGCCTTGTTACCGGGGACTGCAGACATCAGCAAGACCGGCCATGAAAGTCTGAGCCTGTTGATTAAGTTTGATTGCTTGGACCAGGTGCTCACACATGTCATCATCAGAGTTTCAAGGTGCGTCCGTGCTGTGGTGAGACAGTCGGGAGGTGCATATCAGGGTGCGTGATGCCCAGGATATCTGGCTTCGTAAAATATCTTAAGGCCTGATACAATTTTCAGACATTTATTTTGATACTATAACTCTGTAGATCACATCGATTTGGTTACCACAACCCGTGTGCCTCTATTGATTGGTCATTTATAGCAGCCTAGCACTCAGCTTGTTGACACCTAAATACAACTCAGGATGAAGTACTGATATCAAGCAAATAATCCCCCAATCACCGGGGCTCAAGCAGGTAACAGGAAAATGCTGCATTAGCTACAGAATGAACCGGGTTTTACACTGCCCAGGTGCTGGATCACGCATCGGAGGCGCTGGGGACTGGACCTGTTCCTGAATTGTGGATTTGGGGTTCTGGATAGTTTGCTTGTAAAACATGGAGACGCAATGAGAAATAAAGACGATGACGCTTTCTAATTTAATTATTATACATTTAATATTTCATAATTTTACATATTGCATTGCAACCGAGAGAGAGGCTGCTGCCGTACAGACAGATGCTGTGAAAATTGAAGGTTCAGGACGATTTGGCAGATTTTGGGCTCTTTTTGCTGTGTTGATCAAACTTGGAGAAGGAATGAGAAATAAAGACTACAAGACTTTTAGTTCATTATTGCACATTGATTATTTCATAATTTTACAATTCAAATTACACATCAACCGGGGAAGAGACAGCTGCCATATAGACACAGGATGTGAATATTGACGGTTCAGGACATATTGTACCTCTTTTAAACATGTCCTGCACCTTAAATTATTTCAGGTACATGGGATTTTCTTTCAGAAACACCACTTGTACCTCTGTCATGAAGCTCTTCTGATCGATGCCATGAGTCAATTCCTATGTAATCCTTATTCACCTATGAAGAAACATATTTATCTTCAACATCACCACTCTCATTCTCTTTATTCTTGGTCCAGACCATGGTGTGTGTTTCATTGTGTGGGACTTGCAAGTGAAGTTGAGCATTGTTGCCAATATTGCAGAATCATCAACATCTTGATCCAACAGCTGGACTTCAGCACAGGGAAGTCTCTCACAAATGCCAACAATATTTCCAAAATATCTTCTTTCTCGGACACACGGACACCTTTAAATTCAAGTTTAATTTGATCATCACCAATCAAGGAAATTTCTAGAAGATGGCAGGAAAATGTTTCATTTCCCGCAGATGGAACAGGAGTTTACAATGTACAGATACCAGACCCTATACCTGGGATGTCTGAGAGCTAACATGATGTGGCCTTGTGTATTTGGCAGATTTTTTGGCGTGCTTATAAAACATGGAGAAGGGATGAGAAATAAAGATGACAAGGCTTTTTGTTCATTATTGTACATTTATCATTTCATAATTTTACAACTCAAATTACAACTGAGGATGAGATATCTGCAGTACAGACACAGGCTGCGAATATTGAAGGTTGAGGTTCTGCCAACACTGTTTAAACATGTCCTGCATCTTTTGGATTCTGGTCTCTGTATCGCATGTTTATAAAACATGTAGAAGGAATGAAAAATAAAGACTTTTATTTCATTATTGTACTTTTATTATTTCATAATTTTACAACTCAAATTACATATCAACAGAGGAAGAGGAAGCAGGACTTTCACATCTGCCAATAGAGCTTCAGCAACGTTTTCTCCTCAGAGAGATAAAAAGCTCTAAATTCAGGTTTAATTTCACCATCACCATTTAGGAACATGGTGAATGGCTTGAGGTTGTACCATCCATTTATCACTACCCTGGGGTACATTGGCCCAGCCTTGGCAGCACTGCAGAGTGCATCGTTCACAATGAACATTTGTTGGAATTCCTTCCGACCCAAACCTCTGTTCCACGCACTGAGCATTTTGTGCATTAATTCAACCTTGAATCTGGTCTTGAATTGCCACAGAAAGCTTCGACCCAGGCTGGATGAGGGACAAACAGTCGGGTGACAAACAGATTCTGAAAACATTCCGGATTTGATGGATTCTGGTCTATGTATGGCCTCTTTATAAAACACAAAGAATGAATGAGAAGTAAAGACTAGAAGATTTTATTTCACTGTTGTACTTTTATTTTTTCATAATATTACAACTCAAAGTATATATTAATCGAGGATGGACTTTCTGCCATACAGACACAGGCTGGGAAACTTGAAGGTTCAGGATCTGTTGTACGTCTTTTAAACATGTCCTGCAGCTTTAATTGTTTCAATTATGTTGGCTTTCCTTTCAGGAACAGCTCTTGTGTTTTGTGGACCCACATAATAGGCTGCTCTGTAATGAAGCTGTACCGAGTGATGCCCTGAATCAATTCCTCCGTAAACCTTATTCACCTGTCAATAGACAATTGTCCTGTTCCACCAAAGCGCCATTTTCATCTCCATCATCACCACTCTCAATTCTCGGTATTCTTATTTATGATCATGCCACTCATTCACGTTCTGTGAGTTGGAAATAAACTGGAGCAGCGTTGTGTGAATATTTAGACAATCCTCAACAGCTTCTTCATCCCGCAACTTGGCTTCAGCTTCTTGAATGGTCTGGAATGGCCAGAGAATGCCTTGAGCCATGGCTGGATGAGGGATATGCATTTCAGCAGCAACTGAATTCCAAAATCATTGTCCCTGGTGAGGATTTCTAATGATGCGGAGATGCCGGCGTTGGACTGTGGTGAACACAGTAGGAGTTTTAACAACACCAGGTTAAAGTCCAACAGGTTTATTTGGTAGCAAATACCCTTTTGCTACCAAATAAACCTGTTGGACTTTAACCCGAGGATTTCTAAAGCAGGGTGTGCAGCACAATTATCAAGGAGTAAACTAGCCTTGCAGACCGCAGGATGCCCCAGAGACTGACAATGAGCCCTGGTTTCAGGGAAAGCTGCTGTTCCTATTGGTTTCAGCATTGTTGCTGCTCTTGTTTCCGTGCTGTGGTGAGGCAGAAGGGAAGAGCATATCAAGGTGATCTGTTTTAATTTCACCATCACTAGTTAGGAACATGGTAAATGGCTTCACCTTGTTCCACCCATTTATCAAACTACCTTGGAGTACATTGGCTCAGGCCTTGGCAGCATTGCAGAGTGCATTGTCCAATAATACTTCTTGGAATTCCCTCCCACCCAAGCCTCTGTTGGATGCAGTGAGTATTCTGTGCATGAATTCAGCTTGTATCTGGTCGCGATTGCCCGCAAAATGCATTAATCTTTGGGCTGAATGGGGGACGTACATTTGGGCAGAAAATGAATTCTGAAAACAATGTTCCTGATGACGACTAAATAACCATGCTTCTCTCAGGAACCCCCAGAGACCGACACTGAGCCCTGGTTTCAAAGACAAAATGGCACTCGTACCAATCAAAGAAAATTGGTTGAGTCATCCATGTGCACTTATTGATTGGCCTTGTAAACAACAGGGAAGGTTCTGATCCCATTGAAAAATGTATACTTCTGACTGGTACCAACAATACATGTACACATGTCCTTCTCTTTGACCTTTTTCCAATATTATCACAGAAAACTCATCCAAGTATGTCTCTGCAGCTTCATGGTCAGTGGAGCTTCCTTCACCATACATTTTCGGCACACACACACACACCATGGCAGTTTGTAACTTGTGATGCCACCCCGACGTTCAATAACATGGTGTTGTTAGGCCGAGCTCTTTATTGAACACTTTCGCTTTGGCCATGGTAATGAAGTGATCCAATGGATATGTTGCATTCTGACTTTGTCTGATTCAATCTGATAGTACTTTGTCGACGTGGACAGTCTTTGACTGATGGAGGGTTTTCCTATTATCCATTAATTTGGGCAATTCACTGTCAGCATAACATTTAGATTCTCCAGTTGCTTCTTCAGGTCATACATGGTAGATGTACCAACACCATTCTATTTGCTTAACCTCTTCCCTGAGGTGTCTTTCTCCAGACGCATGAGTAACTCTACTTTCTGCTTTATAGTCAGTGACATTTTGTCTTGGTGCTCTTGTTAGCCGCGGGACGTTTGACATGAAAGCAGAAACATAGAAACATAGAAACCCTACAGTGCAGAAGGAGGCCATTCGGCCCATCGAGTCTGCACCGACCACAATCCGACCCAGGCCCTACCCCCACATATTTAACCCGCTCATCCCTCTAACCGACGCATCCCAGGACTCAAAGGGACAATTTTTAACCTGGCCAATCAACCTAACCCGCACATCTTTGGACTGTGGGAGGAAACCGGAGCACCCGGAGGAAACCCACGCAGACACGAGGAGAATGTGCAAACTCCACACAGACAGTGACCCGAGCCGGGAATCGAACCCGGGACCGTGGAGCTGTGAAGCAGCAGTGCTAACCACTGTGCTACCGTGCCGCCCAAGTAGTAAAGTCTAAAATTATACAGAGAGAGAGAGAGAGACATGTTCGAGCAATGGTTAAACTGCGTGTGCAGGTTATAGATATGGGAATCTGGGACTTGACAAATTACTCTTCGCGTCAATTGCAAATTGTATCATGTGGTGTCATCGTCAAGTGCAATCGGTTTTTGAGACCCTCCTGTTTCTGGGACCCAGGAAAAGGGGTCCAGTACCTGTACCAGTTTACAAGGGGGATGATTCTCATTCAAATACACTGCACAGAATGCTGGGATGTAACCAAATAGTACTGAGGTTAAAGATGGTGGAGACACTTGTATGGGAATAGTGACTTAAATAAGCTGATGAAATATTAGCCAAGTATTCCAGCATGAATAGTGAAATCAGCTTGAGCTTTAAGTGTGACTCATGCTGTCGGTGTATTTGCAACACATGTAGTGTGTGCAGCATTCCTGTTATGACACTGCTGAGGTCATATTTGCCGAGGATGGAAGGAAAAGGCCAGCCTCGTGAAACCAGCAGCAAGAATGGAAGTGACCGAAAAAGTGAGCAGGAACATTGCAGTCTTTCAAACATGGGAAAAGGGTTTCAAGAAGTTCAAGGACTGCAGGAGGTCGGGAAAGTGCGTGACATAACTCGTTCAGGAGCCGAGACTCATTTTCCCAGCATTTCCCAGCACAACTCCACAAAAAAAACCCTTACACCTCCAGACACTTCCTCACATCCTCATCTGAAAAGCCAAAGTGCTCACTCAGCCACATCATTGTCCCATCACAGCCATGTCTCATTCTCACCCTGCACTAACACTGACTTTGTTTTTACTCCACTCAATGCATTTCTCACTCTCACAATTCTCTATTTCCACCCCTTTCAGTTTGACTAACAAATTCTAGGACTTCGGATATTTATCTAACTTTCCTGTAAAAGTTGCAATGTTCTCATCCCTCAACCATTCAGGGTAACACAGCATTTAGATAGAGGTCTGTGGGAAGGTCACTGCTGACCGTCAATTACAAATAAATGAAAGGATGTAGAGCTGGCACTGAGAAAAAGACTGGGACACAGAGGATGATGACGTGAGGAGCATTTCAATTGACCTCCATTCCTCCTTAGCTTTCTGCAGGCAATGATTGGTTTTGGGTTGGGATTCGATCGCTCTTATAATTGATCCACTTGCCTTTGATACTTCATTTCTGATGATTTCACTCTGTGGCAGTTTGGTCAAAACCCCATTTCTTCACACTCATTCTGGCACGAGCCGTGTGCCTGTAGCAGAAGAAGATATTAGACACAGAAAATACTGGAAAGCAACAAGTATAACCACAGTTATGTTGTAGCTTAACTCAAATAGTAAAACCATTCACCCCATAAATAATGAAGATTCTGAGTGTAAAACTGATTGGTTTGTGACATTTCTTGTAATTTTACTGGTGTCAGCTCAGTATGAAAAGCAGAAGATTTCTTCAGTTCTCAAGTTGAACAGCTTACAACTTCTTCAAACCATTTTCCAGCTTCTGTCTCCAAAGCCGCTCGTGCTAAGTATTTGTATGAAGAATTTCTTCAACACTCCACACTTCCTTTTTCACGTCTGAGTGCTCGATTTTGATGGAAAATTTGAGCAGCTGAATGTTGATGTGTTCACTCTGCCCTTATTCTATCCCGACACTACACTCAATATCAATCAGTAGCCTCAAGAGGAAGGTTCTAAAACTCCCTGTAAAAATAAACATTTTACAGCCCCAACCTTGTGAGTGCCAGCTGGCTACCAATGTTCCATTGTTCAAGCTCCCTTCGCAAAACAAAAATGTTCAGACCTTCTGCACATCTGCTTTCACTCCTAAAGGGATCAACCAGAGAGTAAGGGTCAGTGCAGCTCAATTTCTGTCACTGGAACTGGCTGCGAAGCCTCCTGTCTCTATTTTATCCAGTTTACAAACCGAATGAAATGTGGGATCTCACTGTGATATTACAGTTTCCCTCATCCATTTAAAGGGCCTCATCTTTATGGGGGTCTCGGGTAAACATGCCCGGGTTATAATTTGGTCATCACGATAGAATGAGCTGAAATGAAAAAAAAAGTCAGAATAAGAACTGCAGCAATGGGCCTTAATGAGAATATTAGCCTTCTCGCTGCAACATTCCCCAAGTGAAGAATGAATCCAGCGTTGCAACATGCTATTGAGTTTGTAGAGCTGAATGCTCCAGGTCATCAATGATGCCAGAGACATTGATCAGGACCACTGAGGCTGGGGTTCAATCATTGGCTGGGGAATTGATTGGTGCCAATGGGAAGGTTTACATGGAGCCGATTCCAATTCAGACTGCGCTGTACATGTTGTTCAGATCAAGACTATTTAATAAGTTGCTGCCCAAGTGAAGGTCTATAGTTGATGAGCCACTTATGTTCATATTTATTTGTGTACAAGTGGAAGGGAGAGTGGAGAAGGTTGTAAATGCCTTCCTGAACCTTTAGTGTGAGGCACAATAAAGTCAGGCACGACTGCCCACACTTCAGACTGACGCCAGTAATACAGCTGCAAAGATGTACAGAGCATGGAGTGAGCGCCAAATTCAAGGACAGATAGCAGCCAGTCAGTGAGAGACAGACCTGAGAGTTGACTTGTGTGCCCATCATTACCCAAGTTCCAGGACCCAGAATGTATATGAGGAACAATATTGAAGATTCATTAGCAACCGCAACTTCAACTAATCCATCCTACTCTGCATCAATATTACTGGCTCTGTTATAATCATCACATTGCTCATTATCATGTTCACAAATTACATTACAAGGTAATGATATGGAGACAAACCAATCACTTCTTAGCCGACCACCTTCACTCCAAGATAGATCAGGCAGTTAGTAAGAGTCTGCGATTTCCACTGGAACTGGTTGTGCTGATCAACCTACTGTGATGTTTAATCTCAAGGTGATGCTTAGTGTGAGAGTGACATTTGCTCCATAACATCATGAAATATCAACCAATCAAGGGCCTTGGCTTGATGGACAAACACCCTTGGATTTAATTTGGGTCACATCAGATTGAGAAGATTATCTCAAGGATTCTGTCCTACAGATTGTGAAATGTTTGGAACTCTCTTCCCCAGAAAGTGCTGGAGGACAGGGTCAATGAATATTTTGAAGGCAGAGGTAGATAGATTCCTGACTAACAAGGGAGTCAATGGTTCTCAGAGGTAGAGAGAGGTAAGGCACATTCAGATCAGCTGTGATCTTGCTGCTTGGCGGCGGAACAGGCTCGAGGGCTCTAATGGCCCACTTCTACTCTGAACTCATATCTTCGTATCAGCTCACATAAAACACTTTCCATATTGATGCAACCCAGTGGACATGGCAGAAAGAGCAATAGCGTTGGGGTTGATTGCCTTTTCCATGACCTCCTGCTGGGTAAACAATGTTTAAAATTTCTTCTATATCCTTTCAATCCGTTTTGGGGATTTGGAGCACTGTAGGGCAGAATACTCGTGGTAATCAGTGGTGCCAGCTAACATTGATCATGATCCATTGGTGCTGGCTTGGTACCAAAGGCAGAGGAGCCAATCAGTGCTGTTGGGAGGAGCTGAACCAAAATCTTGCTGGAATATATTTGTTGTTGTAGCCGCGGATTCATAACAAGTTCAACCGAGAGAAAGGCTATGGAAGATGAATCATTTTCATTGAGCTCCATTGTGTAGATTCAGTGAGCAGGGCACAGATATCTACCTCGAACTTTAGAGTGAATCCAGCAAACATTGAACATTTCTGCCAAGCTCTAAAAATCTCCCAGCTAATCCAACAGGAGATGACGTTAGGAAGCTGAATCCAATACGGAACAAGGCATGAGGTTTAAACTCACATTAGAAGCGAGATGGTCAGTCAGGGTCTCCAAACAAGGTCCGCAGAGCGCGGTGAATGACCATCAGAATACGAGGCTCTGGGCACCCGACGACCGAAGAGCAATGATACGAAAAATTTACTCGAGACAATAAAACACAACTATTTCATCTTGCAGCAGTTTAACTGAATTTGTTGTGCATTCAGAAAATTAAAAATAAAGTACAACTATAGTGAGACAAACCTTTCAATGTCCCATTGAATTTACCTGACGTTGGCATTGGTCACTCTCCTTTCACTTATTCAGATCTTCCAACCACCCACATTGACTCCGAGGTAGACCAGCCAGTCAGTGTAGCTCCACTTCCTTCACATCAACTGATTACTTAGCCTCCGAACTCAAACTGAAACGTTTGCAAAGCTATTGTGATGTCTGATTGCCCCGTGATACACATTGTAATGGGGAGACTTGCACTGTGATATCATGGCTGAATGCATTTTTTCAAGGGGTCACACTTTGACGAAGTTTATTCTGGCAAATCTGTGGATTTTATTGAAGGTACAATGACTTACTGTGCTACAATGCAACAACAGGTTTCCATGTGATCACATCCCAGAGATGATGCAGTGAGCATGGATAATAGGCAGCAATGGGATTTCTCCTGATCTCAGTTTGATACATTTACAGCACCAGGAGTCGGCTATTCAACTCCTCAAGCATATTTCCCCATTCATTTAGACCACGGTTGATCTGTACCTTAGGGGATATCTGTACCTTGGGGGAGATGGTGCGTAGTGGCAATGTCAATGGGCTATTATCCAGAGGTTTAAACTCAAGCCCAGGTGTCGTGGGTGCAAATGCCATCGTAGCAGATGGTGGAATTTTTCAATGAGTGAAGTTGGGAATTGAAAGCTTGACTTAGTATGAAAAACTCTTGTTGGTAGTTGTGAAATCTTTTGTCCACGGTATTTCTAGTACACTGCAGACTCACTCAACTAGCATTGTATATCATGGGTTTTACACAAACACCTCTGCATATTGACAGGCAAAACGACTACGCACATGAACTGACAGTAAGTAACCAATTCGAAACTTTGTTCCAAACAGTAAAAGACTTAGGTTTTACAACTTTAACTATTCTCTCTCTAATGAATCGATCATTTAGAAATCGTCGTGATCCCGTCAGTGTGTTGATCTCTCGAGTTCATCACTTTTTCTCTCCCTCTCTCTCTGGTCTGGAAGTGAGCTGCTGTAGTTGATGCCATGTCCGGATATGCTACTGGGTCGGCTGGAGAGGGGGTCAGGACGAACCCTGCTAGCATAGGCTTCTTATACCTTTCTGGCTACCCTCTAGAATCTTCTGAAGATTCGCTGTATCATGTGCTTTGGTCTGATTTGTTTCACATCATCTTTGATGGGTTTCAATGGGTGTTAATGAGTTTCAATGGTGGACCCTTTGTGATTGTGTGCTGCGTACCTAAATGTCTAGTTTCAGCTTCTAATAAGCATCGAGTCTTTGGTTTACTGATACGCGTCTGCCCCATGTATCTAGTGGTGATTTGTTTGTCAGGAAATGTATAACTACACTTTTACACTTGCCACTGTGTCCTGGTGCATCTCTGGTTTCTAATTGTCTGATCTTGAATCTTGCACAAAGCCTGTCTCCAGGCAGAATTGTCTCTGTGCATTTGGACTGAGGTAATCCCAGCATATCTTCCATTTCGGCCTATTTCTGTGCCCTTGTGTCAGTTTTTATGTCAGCTCACTGTGATTGTGTTTCTGGCCTCATGGCTGTCTGTAGTAGGTGCCCTTCCGATTATTCTACTTTACTCGAGCAGTCGCAGGCTGCTACAAATCCCATTGGGTTCACCAATCCCCTTCAGGGAAAGAAATTTGCTGTCAACCTGGTCTTATCTTTATCTGGCCGATGTGAATCGAGGCCCACAGCAATATGGTTGACTCGCAATTGCGGTGTGAAATGGCCTAGGCAAGATACTGAGCTCAAGGGAAATGAGGGGTGGGCAACAATTGTTGGGATTGCCACTGACACCCACATCCAATGAAATAGATCAATGTCCCTCTAATTAAATTTAAAAGCCCATTTACTTGATTCCTTCAACGGAGGAAACAAATTCTTCCAATCTAATCTATCATGTTACAAACACATTATAAACACTAGACTGATCGTCTATGCAACATATGTTGTGATAATTTAAACCTGTTAGTTGCTGAGAACCTCCTACACACCCCTTCAGGGCCAATATATCCTGAGTTGTGATGTTCAGACTTGAACTCTAAACTCCAGATGGGGACTAATGAAATGTGTGATGGCATTTCGTTCGGCAAATCCTTGGGCTGCATTTAAATGACAATGACTTACCTGCGCTGCAATGCAAGAACTGGTGTCCATGTGGTCACATTCCAGAGAACAGGGAGTGCGGATAATGGACATCAATGGGATTCCTTGCCTCCGCCTATTGACCTGAAGTAGTTTTTATGCTTCAAGCCTATTTTGCCATTGTTGGTAGTTTCAGAATCAATTGTTTTAGTGTGACTATCTTCTCATAGACTCATAGAATCCTTACAGTGCAGAAGGAGGCCATTCGGCCCATCGAGTCTGCACTGACCACAATCCCAAACAGGCATAAGCCCATGAATTTACCCTAGCTAATCCCCCTATCATGAAGGGGGAATGTAGCATGGCCAATCCACCTATGCCACACATCTTTAGACGGCGGGAGGAAACCGGTGCACGCGTTGGAAACCCCTGCAGACACGGGGAGAACTCCACACAGACAGTGACCCAAATCTGGAATTGAACCTGGTCCCTGGCGCTGTGAGGCAGCAGTGCCAACCACTGTGACACCGTGCCGCTCTTATAGTTCTTGTCGTTTGAATTAATGGGCCCGATTTTACCATTTTGATTCCAAGTGCTGAATCTGGGCGCAATTCAGATCCGACGAGGAAATCTACTCTCAGGCGCCCCCATACGTAGTCAGCCTGAAAAAAAAATTGCGAGTCTGAATCGCGCTGTGGGCGGGGCTTATCGCGCCTGAAACGCTGCAGCTCCAATCGGAATCTTCAAATGCATATAAGCAGTAAAAAAAATCGAAAAACGCATTCCTGTCACATCGCTCCCGGGCCGCAAAAAGTGGATAAGCGGCCAGGGACCAAAATGCAGCAGCGGTGGCCCTCACAGACTTCGCCCCACTCCCACTACATTACTGTCCCTCTTATCCACCAATCCCCCCCCCCGCCCCCCCCCCACCGCTGCCCAGAAAGATCGTGACCCCCTGCCCCCTTTCCTCCACCACCGATTGTCCACAGAATGGCAGCAGTCCCTTCCATCGCCCCCCACCAATCGCCCGCAGAGTGGTAGTGCTCCCCTCGTCCCTGCCCCCCAACCCCCCCACCAGAGATCCATGTAGCCTTCCTCCCCCTCCCACCAGAGAATAAACTGTCCCCCCTTCTCTCCCCACCCCCCACCAGAGAATGACCTGGCGCGCCTCGCCCCCAACACCTACCATCGATCTGAGTCAGAGAGCAGTTGGAAGCGCTGAACCGACCTCGTTAGGAGCTGGAGCGGCTGAAACAGACCTTTGCCAAGCATGTCTGTTTCGCGCCCGAATCTGTACGGGCAAAAGCGATGGTAAAGGGGGAAATGCTGGTAAAGTTGGGCGGGCAGCCAATTCATTGATTTTAAATGCATGCAAATTCATTTGAATCGCCATTGCACCCATTTCGGGCGTGGTTCGAATCGTGGCCATTTTCGGGCCTTGTTAAAGTGGGCGTCTGCACGGATGAAGGTGTGAATCGCACTAATGGCCTGATTTTACCAAGTTTTGGACGCAATGGTAAAATCGGGTCCTCAGATGGAGAATTTGCTGTGGGATCTGGTGATTCAAATGAAGTCATATTTTCCAACGACGGAAGGAAGAGGCTGAATGGAAGTACCTGAGAAAGTGAGCAGGAGCATTGTGGTCTCTCAAACATGGGAAAAGTTTTTCAACAAGTTCAAGGACCGCAGGAGTTCGAGAAAGTGCGTGCCATAACTCGTTCAGGAGCCGAGACTCACATTCTTACTTTCCCAGCATTTCCCAACACAACTCCACAAAACAACAACCCTTACATCTCCATTCATTCCTGTCTCTCCGAACACTTCCTTACATCGTAATCTGAAAAGCCAAAGTGCTCACTCAGCCACATCATTGTGCCCTCACAGCCATGTCTCACACTCACCCTGCACTAACACTGACTTTGTTTTGACTCCACTCAATGCATTTCTCGCTCTCACAATATTCTAATTCCATCCATTTCAATTTGACTAACAAATTCTACAACTTCAGATATTTAGCTAAATTTCCTGTAAAAGTTGCAATGTTCTCCTCCCTCAACCATTCCCAGTGATCAGCATTTAGATTGAGGTCTGTGGGAAGGCCATTGCTGACCGTCAATAGAACATAGAACAGTACAGCACAGAACAGGCCCTTCGGCCCACGATGTTGTGCCGAGCTTTACCTGAAACCAAGATCAAGCTATCCCACTCCCTATCATCCTGGTGTGCTCCATGTGCCTATCCAATAACCGCTTAAATGTTCCTAAAGTGCCTGACTCCACTATCACTGCAGGCAGTCCATTCCACACCCCAACCACTCGCTGCGTAAAGAACCTACCTCTGATATCCTTCCTGTATCTCCCACCATGAAACCTATAGTTATGCCCCCCTGTAATAGCTCCAACCACCCGAGGAAATAGTCTTTGAACGTTCACTCTATCTATCCCCTTCATCATTTTATAAACCTCTATCAAGTCTCCCCTCAGTCTCCTCCACTCCAGAGAGAACAGCCCTAGCTCCCTCAACCTTTCCTCATAAGACCTACACTCCAAACCAGGCAGCATCCTGGTAAATCTCCTCTGCACTCTTTCCAGCGCTTCCACATCCTTCTTATAGTGAGCTGACCAGAACTGCACACAATATTCCAAATGTGGTCTCACCAAGGTCCTGTAAAGTGGCAGCATAACCCCACGGCTCTTAAATTCCAACCCCCTGTTAATAAAAGCTAACACACTCTCGGCCTTCTTCACAGCTCTATCCACTTGAGTGGCAACCTTTAGAGATCTGTGGATATGGACCCCAAGATCTCTCTGTTCCTCCACAGTCTTCAGAACCCTACCTTGGACCCTGTAATCCACATTTAAATTAGTCCTACCAAAATGAATCACCTCACATTTATCAGGGTTAAACTCCATTTGCCATTTTTCAGCCCAGCTTTGCATCCTATCTATGTCTCTTTGCAGCGTACAACAGCCCTCCACCTCATCCACTACTCCACCAATCCTGGTGTGATCAGCAAATGTACTGATCCACCATTCAGCCCCCTCCTCTAAGTCATTAATAAAAATCACAAAGAGCAGAGGACCAAGCACTGATCCCTATGGCACTCGGCTAGCAAGCTGCCTCCAGACCGAAAGTTTTCCATCCACCACCACCCTCTGTCTTCGATCGGATAGCCAGTTACCTATCCAATCGGCCAACTTTCCCTCTATCCCACACCTCCTTACTTTCATCATAAGCCGACCATGGGGGACCTTATCAAACGCCTTACTAAAATGCATGTATATGCCATCAACTGCCCTACCTTCAACACACTTAGTTACCTCCTCACAAAATTCTATCAAATTTGTGAGGCACGACTTGCCCTTCACGAATCTGTGCTGACTATCGCGGATTAATCCGCATCTTTCTAAATGGTTGTAAATCCCATCCCTAAGGACCTTTTCCATCAATTTACCAACCACCAAAGTAAGACTAACCGGTCTATATTTACCAGGGTCATTTCTATTCCCTTTCTTAAACAGAGGAACAACATTCGCCACTCTCCAGTCCTCTGGCACCATCCCCGTGGACAGTGAGGAGCCAAAGATCAAAGCCAAAGGCTCTGCAATCTCATCCCTTGCCTCCCAAAGAATCCTAGGATATATTTCATCAGGCCCAGGGGACTTATCGACCTTCAGTTTATTCCAAACTGCCAGGACATCCTCCCTCCGAACATCCATTTCCTCCAGCCTATTAGCCTGTAGCACCTTCTCTTCCTCAAAAACATGGCCCTTCTCCTTTTGAACACTGAAGAAAAGTATTCATTCATCACCTCGCCTATCTCTACTGACTCCATGCACAAGTTCCCACTACTGTCCTTGACCGGCCCTAACCTCACCCTGGTCATTCTTTTATTCCTCACATAAGAGTAAAAAGCCTTGGGCTTTTCCTTGATCCGACCTGCCAAGGACTTCTCATGTCCCCTCCTAGCTCTCCTAAGCCCCTTTTACAGCTCGTTCCTTGCTAACTTGTAACCCTCAATCGAGCCATCTGAACCTTGTTTCCTCATCCCTACATAAGCTTCCCTCTTCCTTTTCACAAGACATTCCACCTCTTTCGTGAACTATGGTTCCCTCACTCGGCCATTTCCTCCCTGCCTGACAGGTACATACCTATCAAGGACACCCAGTATTTGTTCCTTGAAAAAGTTCCACTTTTCATTCGTGCCTTTCCCTGACAGTTTTTGATCCCATCTTATGCCCCCTAATTCTTGCCTAATCGCATCATAATTACCTCTCCCCCAATTGTAAACCTTGCCCTGCCGTACGGCCCTATCCCTCTCTCAATAACAAAAGACACCGAATTGTGGTCACTATCTCCAAAGTGCTCTCCCACAACCAAATCTAACACTTGGCCCGGTTCATTTCGCAGTACCAAATCCAATGTGGCCTCACCTCTTGTCGGCCCATCCACATATTGCGTCAGGTAACCCTCCTGCACACACTGCACAAAAACTGCCCCATCCGAACTATTTGACCTACAAATGTTCCAATCAATATTTGGAAAGTTAAATTCCCCCATGACAACTACCCTGTGACCCCCACACATATCCATAATCTGCCTCGCAATTTCTTCCTCCACATCTCTATTACTATTTGGGGGCCTATAGTAAACTCCTAACAACGTGACCGCTCCTTTCCTATTTCTAACCTCAGCCCATATTACCTCAGTGTGCAGATCCCCCTCAAAGTGCCTTTCCGCAGCCGTTAAACTACCCTTGATTAACAATGCCACTCCTCCATCTCTTTTACCAGCTTCCCTACACTTAGTGAAACATCTATACCCCGGAACGTCCAACAACCATTCCTGTCCTTGTTCTACCCACGTCTCCGTAATGGCCACAACATCGTAGTCCCAAGTAGCAATCCACGCCCCAAGTTCATCTACCTTGTTCCGGATTCCTTTCTTTGCCAAATCCTAATGATTGATTTGCTGAAGGGCATTTCGCTAAATTTTTTCACGAAGTACGAACTGCGATTACAATGCGCATTGCTGAGCCTCTGGCGCCAGATACCTGCAATGTCAGTGTTTTTCATCTTATCGACAACTCTTTAACTCCTCTGTTGAAAGGAAGAAGCAGTTGGTGTCAAACAATAACAATTCGACAGGAGTCTGGGAATTATTGAGCAAATGTGTGTGTGTGTGAGAGAGAGAGAGAGAGAGACTAGATACGTGTGTGTGTTTTGGGAGAAAAATCTAGTGTCTTCTGTCAGAATGCTGTCGATTCCATGGTGTAACGGTTCGCACTCTGGCCTCTCGCCTCCGATCTCTTTTTTTAAAATTGGGACAAATAACTGTGTGAATGACTCCTGTCGGTGGACCCCATGCACACTGTGGCTTCCCTGCCTCTCAGCGCTTTGTATTCTTGAGCAATCGTTCTCTGGGGCTGATGCAATGATGCCAGGAGAGTCTTTCGCTGCAACATCTGCAATTGACTGCGGTGGAATTTGCTGAAATTTCCTCAATGTTTATATTTCCACTTTCTGAGAATTTAAAATTAAATGCTCTCTCGAAAACCCATCATCGGCTTGAGCAAAAAAACAACAATCCTTCACCGAGTTCTGAACTCCAATTGCTGCATTCAGAGTCCAGAGTGCTCACCATCACACCACAGAACCAGCAACAGAGCCGTCAGATGCAAATGGTCACTCAAAGCACGTGGCATTTTTCATTCAATGTGGCAGTCACGGCAAGTGGGTCAAATGCTTTGAGTGACCATTTGCAGCCGGCTGCTATGTTGTAGGTTCTCTTGTCTCATGGTGAGCATTCTTCTAAAATACAGAGAAAACAAATTCATCCCACTGAATCTCTCCTCCCAGGACAACCGCCTCATCATAGGATTAAATCCAGTGAACCTTGGTTAAACATGGACAGCGAGAGAATCTCGGGAGCAAAGAGCAAAAGAGGGAACAGTGATCGATGCACAGATCGAGAGACTGAGAGTTTGACAGTCTCAGATAGGTCTCCAGCGACAAAAAGAGACAGAGAGGGACAGAGAGTGGAGCAGACACACACAACCCAATATACATACAACAGCTGTCTGAACCCACAAGCATGGGGTCATCTGAATGGGTGAATAAGGATTGAGTGAATGTCCGCAAGCATTGTCACCTTTTGAAAATGTCTGGATTCTCTGTGTGTGTCGTGCTTACAGAAGACTTGCAGAGCGTGCTCAGGTTCTCAAATCATACCCCATGTGAGCCAATTTCGCCATGTCACTGGAAATAAACTAACAAACTCCACGACTTATCCATTACAAAGCAAGAGGTTGTCTGGGATTTGAACCGGGGAGGCCTTTCACAGTCATGCGGATTTTAACACCCAAAGCGAGAATCGTGCCCTTAGACCAACCATCGTGGGAAAACACGCATCAGGTAAATATATTTTCATTGCCATCTAAAAGCGGATCAGACATCTGCACTGAAAAGTGATAATGTTGGAAAAACCCAGGAAGTCAGCCAGCGTGTGTGCATAGGGAAACAGAGATAAACTTTCACCTCCATGATCTTTCATTAACATTGGGAATGTTTAGAAATGTAGGATGTTTGAAACAAGTGAAATCCAGCAGGGAGGAAACATAACAACATCTGGTGTGTTGGAAGCTCGGAGAAAATAAATGAGGGCAACAGAGAATGACAGAATGATTACACCACAGAATGGGATGATTACAAACTTAGTTGCACGACTCACCTGCGTTGTGGGTGAAGGGGAACCAGAGGACGGACTGTACATTTATTTCAACAGAACCGCAGTGATGAGGTTGGTGGGCTTGAAAATTGAACCTTACACATAGAAACATAGGAACATGGGAATTGGGAGCAGATGTAGGCAAATTCCGCCCTTTGGTCCTGCTCTGCATTCAATCAGATCATGGTTGACACCTCCTTGAACTGAAATCCACCTCCCCACCTGTTCTCCATATTCCTTTAATGCGTTTTCTTTGTCAGAAATATATCTATCCCTTCTTGAAATCATGCAATGATTCAGACTCCACCGCGCTATGGGGCAGCGAGTTCCACAAATTCACCACCCTTTGCGGGAAGTCGTTCTTCCTCATCTCAGTTTTAAATCCACGGGCTCTCAAACTGTACACGTGACCTCTTATTCTAGATTGCCCCATAAGAAGAAACTTTTGGTCTACCTTCACTTTATCAATCCATTTATAATTTTATATACCTCGAACAGATCCCCCCTCAAACTTCTAAACTTCAGCAGCTTGTGGGACCATATAACCTCACTGTCAATTCCATGACCCAGCTCAATCCGTGTTGTCATTAGCTGAAGGAGGCAATCATGTTCCATCCAAACAGGACATTTTGAAGGAGCAACATGTCACAAGTGAAAAAGATCTGAGATGAAAATAATAAGCAAAGGGACATATGTTAAGTCAGTTTGAAGAACACAGTTCACCGGTTTCCCTGGCAGTCCAATGGTTCATGTTCAGCACTCCCCCAGTGATGTCTGGTTTCAATTCCCGCTGAGGAAAATAAGAGTATTTGCTCTCGGCAAACCATTAATAATGATCCGATTTACTCTCTGATCGAAAGCAGATCTACTAGAATCAGCCGAGTGAGGTTTGCAAGTTTATATCAGAGCTGGAAATTTCACATGTGCAACAGTTCAAGAACAAACACAGAAAACGGACAGTGATAGGCTGCAAAGTACTAACGATTGAGTTGTTGTTGCAAGGTAAAATCTATCTGGTAATGGGTCAGATTTTGCTGTTTATATTGACACTGAATAATGAAACTTTTCCCTCACTCTCCATTGAAAAGCATTTGGAAATGTTTCTGTCCGGTTTCGAACAGTCGGAAGCGAAAGTGATAATTGCACTGGAGTGTTGGTGGTTTGTTGTCATTGGCTGAACACATCATGGTGTTGAAGCAGAAGGTGCCATTTTGCAGGAGAAAGCTGTTTGTGGTGAAAGTGGTCTGGCGTGAAAATTAAAGGAAGAAAAGCAGCGGGGATAAATTAAATTCTAAAACACGCTGTAAGCTGCAGGTCTGGTGGTTAGAGTTTGATTCTTTCCCTGCTGTTTAGATTACTGGTCTGGAATTGAAGATTTATTGCTCCCATCCAAACTCTGAAAACAAATGTGAGTTATTGCCTGGATGAAGATATAAAACATAATATGGTCCTTAAGTGAAGACCCTGAGCAAATTCAACAGGAGGTTCTCTTGTCATTTCTGGCAGGAAATTGGGAAGAGACGAGCTTAAGGACAGTTTAAATGATGCCGGCCCTTCACTGCAGCTCATTGTGTTTCTGACGTGAGATGATTTCTGTTTGTTTCGCAGTTCAGACTTACCTGAATCAGGGAAGGAGCAGGCTCATGCTTCCTGATGGCCTTTCCCAGCTCCATTGCTTTCAATGAATTTCAGTAACATTATCATTAAATAACATGATTGCGATGCAGTTTAACGTGGTAGCGTGGCCGAGCGGTCTAACGCGCTGGATTAAGGCTCCAGTCTCTGCGGAGGCGTGGGTTCGAATCCCACCGCTGCCAAAATGGATTTGAGTTTTGGTCTAACAGCTCAGATTGAATGCAGGAGTGTGTGCGGTGTCGTTTATGTCAGAAACAACGAGCAGTGACATCACCAATTTAAAACGTTGCTGGGGTAAAGCAGCGTGTGTGCAAGTGGCTCCTTTCGAGAGCACACACAGGCTGAATTTCTGACTGCCGAGTTAAACAACCTGATGAAGGAGCAGTGCTCCTGAAAGCTCGCAATTCCAAATAAGCTGGTTGGACTTTAATCTGGTGTTGTGAGAATTCTTACTGTACCCACTCAAGTCCAATGCCAATCTTTGCATCATGATATAAATAACAGGATTACAAACAGTGAGACTGTATTCCCTGCCCAGGAATTAAGGTGCTGGACTTGAATTTTCTAACTGAAGTTCAAATCCTATCATGTACACTTCCCATCATTCCTTGTTCTCACCAGATATTTTCAGAATTAACCTGGCTCTTGTGATAACCACCGAACTACAGAAACACGGTGATGACCTCAGGGCAAGCAGATCCGGTTTACTGGAGAAACAACTAGACTGGCTCCAGAAGCCCATCTTTTGCCCACAGCAATTGATGCTACATTTACTCTACTGATTTTGTCCTGTTAAAATGAATAATGATACTTCCTACTGCATTAAAGTTTCGTAATAACATGTTCGAGAAAAAGTATTCATGATGTTTAAAGCAAATCAACTGAACACCTGAAATTTGCGGCATTTGATCACTTTCCCCCACAAATGCTGCTGCCTCGAATTCAATGCCTCCGAACACTCACCGACGCTTTTAACAGAGGTGATCCCTATCAGATCTGGTGCTGCAGGGAACGGAATTAATGGAGTAGGATTGGCTCCCATGTCCCATGGAGTCTCCTCCACAATTTAAGGAGATCATGACGAATCCCAGGAATCAACATCAATTTCCAAACGTATCCTGATGGTCCTTCATTCCCTTTGATTCCAAAAATATCTCCCCCTGAAACTTCAATATTCTAATTAACTGAGGATCTACAGACCTCTGGCGAAGGGTCATCCAGACTCGAATCGTTGGCTCTATTCTCTCTCCATAGATGCTGCCAGACCTGCTGAGATGTTCCAGCATTGTCTGTTTTCGTTTCAGATTCCAGCATCCGCAGTATTTTGCTTTTACCGCCACCATTTACGTTCCCTTTGATTTATTTTCCATCACAACTTTGTCAAATCTTCCCCACGGCTCCCACCCTCACACAACATCTCCCACACTTAAAGTATCAATCTTGTCCTCTTTTCCTGTCTTCGGCTTTGATGACTGACCATACAGATTTGAAATGTTGGCTCTATTCTCTCTCCAGAGATGCCGTCATGCCTGTTGAGATTTTCGTGCATTTTAAGTTTTTCTTTTAATTTCCAGAATCTGCAGTAATTTGCTGTTGACTGAAGGTGTCATTCGTGTTCGATCTAAACATGAGGTTGTTTTTTCCCGACAAATCTTTCTCGAGTATTTGAAAAACGTTGCAATGTATCTGTCAGATTAAAATGCGTGCTTGCATATTCCCTGGTGGCCTAGTGGTTAGGATTTGGCGCTTTCACCGCCGCGGCCCGGTTCGATTCCCGGTCAGGGAACGTAGATTTTATTGCTGCCGACCAGCACATGATTTAGCAGGGGCTGAAATTACTTCCTGATCTGAAACAGGAGTGATAATTGTGCCAGTTTGAACTCCCTGGACAAACAAAATAAACCCATTTGCACAATCCCGTCAATTGTCCCCGGCAACTTTTCATTACATTCCCCTTGCTGCTTCCTCCTGTCAAAATGAATAATAATGCATTCTACCCCACTAAATTTCACTGTAGCTCACCACATTCACAGATCATTCGTAACCTCTGCCTCTTCTATAGCTTCTCGTGGGAAATCTGCTGATCAACATTAGTTGATCACAGCTCTGCTGTGATATCAGAGATTTGTATCTCGTTGATCATCATTACTGTCTCCATTGCTTCATTCCAGGTCACTGTCGCTACAGACATAGTCACACAGTCATTCTACCTTCTGCAGCAAATGATATACTCTTCCTTTGCTTTCAGATACTTTCACCTCCAGAAACTGATTACACGCTCAGTAAAATGTTCTGTTTAGTTGACAGTTTATCATCAATCCCGGGCCTTGGACAGACTGACTCTGAACGACTTGACCATCCGGCCTCCACCATCATCAGATAAATGTTGCCTGATCCTTCACCCCCTGATTCATTGAATCATCCTCCCTTGCTTTCTATCACAGACCATCCCGTTTGTTCTTTTCACAGGTTGATTCATGGCGTTACCATCAGAAAATGTTGGAAATATTCGGCAGTTAATGATTCGTGGCAAATGCGTGATTAATTTTGAAAACTGAATTACTCTGAAATTGAAAACATTTGGAAATGTTTCTGTAAAGGTGAAATACTGCTGATGCTGGAACCTGAAACACACAAAAAGAATAGTGGAAAATCTCACCAGGTCTGGCAGCATCTGTGAAGAGAGAACGCTCTGTGTCGAATCAGGAAATCGGATGAAGGGTCATCCAGATTTGAAACGTTGGTTTCCCCACAGATGCCGTCAGTTCTGCTGAGATTTTCCAACATTTTCTATTCCTGTTTAATACATTTCTGCCCAGGATTGAACCAGGAAACTTGCGTGTGTACGGCGAACGTGATAATTACCAGTAACGCTGCGGTGCAACGATGTAAGGAAACTGGCTCCACAAACACGTCAATTGCCCACAGCAATTTATATTTGCATTGTGTCCACTGGTACCTCCTGTTGGCATGTTTCACGAGACATTCTACTGCATGGAATTCACGTGTTAACATGCACGACCTACCTTGTATTAAGTTGATCTTTCTCTACACCCTCGCTATGACTGTAACAGTACATTCTGCAATATTTCGTTTCCTTCCTGATGAACGATATGCTTTGTCTGTGTAGCGCACAAGAAAAATACTTTTCACTGTATGCTAATGCAAGTGACAATAAAAAATCAAATCAAAGGTACTCCATGAAGTTAATTAATTGAACATTCAGCAGTGATGGGTTTCAATCATACGCCTTAACTAATGCGAGTACCCTGAATTCAGTGCCTGAGACTTCAATGCTGTCAGCAGAAGCCATTGATACTGGATCTGGTATTGATAGTGAACAGAATCAATGAAGTAGAACTGGGTCACATGTCCCATTGAGCCTCCTCCACGACTGATTCAAGGCAGATCCGCAACCTCAACCTCAATTTCCCAGCTTATCCCAACAGCCCTCATTCCCTTAGATTTCAGAAACCATTCCAACTCAACCTTCAATGTCCTCATCGACTGAGGATCCACACACCTCTGGCCGGCTGCAGAATTCTAAATATTCACAAGCCTTTGAGAGAAGATATATCTCCTTACCTTGGTCATAAATGGCTGACACATGATCCAGAGAATGTAAGCCCAGGGTGCCTGACCGAGACTGTTGTCGCCACCTTCACCCACTTAAGCCCACACATTTCCCATGGCTAACCCATCAAACCGACATCAGCTGCACACCGAGAGCACTTTTTCCAATAATTGGTGAATAACAAATTAATATTTTGGTTCATCCATATTCAGTTCACATCCAACAACGAACTACAATCGGGCAACTTTCCAGCAGTAAATTTCGATCATGTTCAACCCCGTTTCGAATCGGGGAGCCTATCCTGTATGATATGAAGATGATAACCCCTACACTATAGAAACTCTGCTCATGACCAATGTGACCGGCCGAGAATATCAAAGCGTGCAGTCTGATTGCAGTTTAGAACCTTGTTTTCCTCCTATTCCAATTCGGCTGAAAACCTTAGCCATGTGGCATATTCAGTGATCTAACGTAAGATTCAGAAAATAAGACTTGTCCCATTTTTTTTTCTTTCTCTATGACTGCAGTTGTACAATATTATTCAAGACATGGCGAAGTGTAAATGTCCTATGGCTGTGAGAAAATGTAATGCCTTAATATTTAACAAAAAACAATTTGAAATGAGTCAGTTGTTTTGAAAATATTTTGCCGCCTTGCAAACGCAATAATCGCTATAATTCAGAAACAGCTAACGCATGGAAATATTTAGATTTTAATATGTCCACAGATGCTGCCAAATCAGCAGAGAATGTCTACCATCTGCTGTTTATATTATAAATACAGGTTTTATCACAATATAAAATACACAGAAAGTCGGTAATGATCAGTGGAATGACGATAGACTTAAACTTTTAAAGAACGGTGCTTTTAAACCTACACAATGCTGAGGTGGAAAGCAGATAGTTTGAAGCGATGGACATCTGCTGTGTGTTCCCTCATCCGTTTCACAGGATCAGCAGTGATGAGATTGGTCGGTTTTGGAAATTGCAAGATACACATGAACAGCCTGTGAGACCTCACTGTTGATTCCTTGTTCCAGACAGCAACAATTAGTGTTTCATTGGCTGAAGGAGTCACTCGTGTTCTTTCTGGATGTGATTTTTGTCCAACAAATATTTCTTGTGTATTTAAAAAAATGCTGAAGTGGAAAAGTCAGGCTAAACGTTGCCTCGTTATCTTCTCTGATGGTCTAATGGTTAGGATTCGGCGCTCCCACTGCCACAACCCGCATTCGATTCCCGGTCAGGGAATGAAAATTTATTGAATGCGTGTAGCACATGAATGAAGAGGAGCTGGAATTATTTCCTGATTGAAAACAGGAATAATAGTTGACCCAGTTTGAACTGCGGTGAGAAACAAAATCGCTCATTTTCACAATCTTGTCAATTACCCCCAGCAACTTATTGCCTCTGCTGGTTCCTCCTGTCAAAATGAATACCATTTATTTTGCTGCATTAAATCTGAGCTACTTACAAACTTCTTGTCAGAAATGGACTAAAGCTGCATTTCTTGTACAAACGCAACCAAATCGGTATCAACATTCATAAGTTTCTCGAGTCTATAAAGACTTGTCAAAATTGTGTAAGTTTCAGTGACATCCCCTCTCATTCTTTAATTTATTTGTTCGTCACAACTCCAGCTTACATTAACACTGCAGTGAAGCTACCCGAGTCGTCACAGTTCATGTTAATGCACCTAATCAGCAAGTCTTTCAGAACGCGGTAGGAAACCGCAGCACTCGGAAGAAACCCACACAGACATGGGAAAAACCCACACAGCCAATGGTTCCAGCCAGAAATCGAACAGGGTCCAGCGAGCTGTGTGACAGTGGTGCTAATCACTAACCATTCTTCTATTCTCCAGAACCACTCGCAAGAGATTTGGAATGAGACGAGCTCTTTCACTGAACACACTTCAGGCTGGGATGGACAGATTTCTGAATGAACCGGGAATGAAGTGGAATGGGTGGGAAAATTAAATTGAAACCCAGGATTAACCATGAGTTAAAGTTTCGCGTTCAGTTATTAAGTTTAATAGTATTTGAAATATATAAATTACTACAAATGTGTTTGGGATGAATATTCACTGAATTAGTAATGTCGATAACACCGGTTAACAGCAGAGCTGGAGGCACATGAGAAATACTTTCATTGAGGCCCATGGACGAAATGTTAAAGAAAAACTGTGTAACAATAAAAGCTGGTGGGGGAAAATGAAACACAGCGGCAGTGCCGTCTCTGGACGGTCTCGAATCACCAATCTTTCGGTTCATAACCATGTTCGCTGACCGATCGCGCCAGAGAGGATGAGACGGCTGTAGCACCGCACGACATTCTTAATCAGGCTGAAAGCTTTTTCTCTGCAACTTTGACGCCAGTTCGATTTGCGCCAAACCTGATACAGGAAGACCACATGACGATATAGAAACATAGAAAAACTACAGCACAAACAGGCCCTTCGGCCCACAAGTTGTGCCGAACACATCCCTACCTTCTAGACCTACCTATAACCCTCCATCCTATTAAGCTCCATGTACTCATCCAGGAGTCTCTTAAACGACCCTATTGAGTTCGCCTCCACCACCACTGACGACAGCCGAATCCACTCGCCCACCACCCTCTGTGTGAAACACTTACCCCTAGCATCTCCCCTGTACCTATCCCCCAGCACCTTAAACCTGTGTCCTCTCGTAGCGGACATTTCCACCCTGGGAAAAAGCCTCTGAGAGTCCACCCGATCTATGGCTCTCAACATCTTATACACCTCTATTACGTCTCCTCTCATCCTTCGTCTCTCCAAGGAGAAAAGACCGAGCTCCCTCAGCCTATCCTCCTAAGGCATGCCACTCATTCCAGGCAACATCCTTGTAAATCTCCTCTGCACCCTTTCAATCTTTTCCACATCCTTCCTATAGTGAGGCGACCAGAACTGAGCACAGTACTCCAAGTGGGGTCTGATCAGGGTCTTATATAGCTGCATCATTATCCCCGGACTCCTAAACTCAATCCCTCGATTGATAAAGGCCAGCACACCATATGCCTTCTTAGCCACCTCCTCCAACTGCGGGGCCGATTTTAGAGTCCTATGGACCCGGACCCCAAGGTCCTTGTGATCCTCTACAGTACTAAGAGTATTTCCCTTATATTGTACTCCTTCATCCCATTTGACCTACCAAAATGGACCACGACGCAATTATCTGGGTTAAAGTCCATCTGCCACTTGTCCGCCCAGTCTTGCATCCCATCTATATAGTTTTCAAATCTAAACAAGTTCCTTGGACTACTTTACCTCCACGGTGTTGTTTTGATGCAGTGGTTAATTCCTTCTGCTAAAAATGGAAAAAGGGCCGTTTGATAGAGCAGATATGGACAAACTATTTCCATTGACTTGAGTCAGTAAACAAAGGACTGGGATTGAAGATCGTTAAATACAGTCAGACTT
This sequence comes from Mustelus asterias, assembly GCF_964213995.1. Classification (NCBI taxonomy): domain Eukaryota; kingdom Metazoa; phylum Chordata; class Chondrichthyes; order Carcharhiniformes; family Triakidae; genus Mustelus; species Mustelus asterias. The sequence goes on from NW_027590155.1 coordinate 103,305, forward strand.
GCATTTATATAGAGCCTCTTCCGACCAGTGGACGTCATGAAGAACTTTACAACCACTGAAGGACTGTCAGAATTACAAAAATATCCAGTTAAATACACTGAAGAGGACATGCCGAATTGAACAAGGAACCTCGAGATATGCAGTCAAATGCTCGACAACTGAGCGTCAAGCCTCCGCCTTTGTCGTTCCTCTGTCACGCTCACCGTCTATGTTTACGTTTGCTCCTCTGTGTACGTCACTGTGGTTATGTACCCGGAAGGAACACGTGGACATATTCTTGGCATCAAATCTCTGTTCAATTACTGTATAAATCTTCACGCTAAATGGTACAAAAAATAGCAAAAGCTTTGAAGTTGTAAGAGGGAATGACACTTTTTTTTTGAATGGAGACTTTATTGGGTCAGTTCCCGCATGTTTCATAGCGGAAGCTGATTAAAATTTCACTGATCAACATTTAAACGGACAGTGGATTTACTCGGTGTGATGGTGCGTCACAGTTCTATATCTACAATCACAGCATCAATTTCTATCGGTTATTGAGAATGAAAATAGGTTTGATAATATGTGCAGGACTGATATAATTTGTCTAATTTTATTTGAATTCGACATTGCTAAATCTATTCCTATCATCGTGTCCCTGCAATGCAGAATCAGGACATGCGGCCTACCAATTCTGAACCAAATCTCTGATATAGCAACTTACACAGTTCTAAATGACCGGCTCCACATCCTGAGAATGTGTCCCGTCTTTTAGATTCTCTGACCAGCGGAAACAATCTCCTTTCTTTCGTCTGACTCCAGAGAATAAACACCCAATTTACTCAGCCTTTCATCATTGGACAACTCCCTCATCTCAGGATCCAATCTTTCGAGCATTCCCTCTACAACCTCCAATGCAAGTCTATCAGTTCTCCATCGTGGGGATCAAAACTGCACAGAGTGTTGCAGCTGTGGTCTCAGAAGAACCAGGTTACAATTGTGGCAGACTTATTGATTCTTGCATTTCACTCCTCTGATCATGAAGACCAAAATACCCATCACCACTTTGAACATCAACACATAACTTTCTCAACTTTTTCAAGTAGGTCCTGTTCTTTCTACTTCTCTCCCTCTGTAACTAAATCTTCTTGCTCATTAATCTAAAATGTCTGTCTCCTCCCCACAACTTACTTCACCATCGAACTTGTTGCCGGAATCTCAAACGTAACCTCAGGCTCCAGCGGGAATTTGACTCGCGACCATTGGTTTACAAAAAAACAGTGCTGTAATGAAGCCAACTACTTGCGAAGATCGACAGTAAGTTTACCACAAACTGGAGTGAGGAGCAGGCTGAATTTTTGTTGGTTGATATTTGATGGGTGTGGAAATGTCTGAGATGTAGAACAGGGAGTTAAAATAATGTGACTTGAGAGCGGCAGATTTGGGCATGTATCAGATCCTTGAGTGAACAATGTTTGGGCCATGTGATTTATCTTCTGAGCTTGTTGTTGTTGTTACATCTCTGACTTTTCCAAGTCTGATACAAGATATCCAGCGAGAAGGTGAGTCTTGTTTTGCCCTTCACAGACACAGACTGAAAGCAGAAAATGCTGATTACACGCAGCAACGCAATTGATGCTTAATGACGAATGCAAATCAGACTGAAATCGGAGCTTTTCTGAAACGGAAGCATTGGAAGTGCTCCTGGCGGGTTTCGAAACAGATTTTTTCGCGTGTGAGGCGAATTTGATAACCACTACACTGCACATACACGATTACAGGTTTTGAACTGGCGGATCGACTTTGCTGGAGGAGCAACGAAGCTGGTTCCACAAGCCGATCAATTGCCCACAGCAATTCATATTTGCATTGCCTCTGCTCGTTCCTCCTGTCAAAATGAATAATGCTACATTCTACTGCATGAATCTTTCGTGCTTACATGTTCGATTAATGACGTTAAAAGTAATGACGTTTAAAGTAAATTGTAGAATAACTTACATTGGACCTGCTGTTGGCTTAATAGCTTAGAAACTGGTAATCGTGTCCGAGTGATTAACGTGATCGAGTTAAAATCCATTGGGATATCCCGCTTTTCATTATTCCTGCTTTTAATTGTATGTCTACAAAGACAATTAAATCAAATCCATGCAAAAACTCGGGCGTGTTCCCAATTCCGTTAATTCACAGAAACGTTCACGGATGCGGCAGCCGGAACTGGAACACCATCAGAACCATGTTCGTGTCAGGCTTGTTTTCATTGTGTTTGTCTCTCCTTAGGTCCCTGTCTCTCCGGTGTGTGTATTTGTTTCGTTTTCTCTGTGTCTCAATGTGCTTCAGTTCCCGATGGGAACGAACAGCTTGTTACCGTCACAAAATGATTCATATTCGTTCAAACGTTGAATCTTAAATGGTACAGAGAAAAGATCAGAATGAAAGATGTAAGAGGACTTTGTAATGTTTGAAGGAACTGCAGATAAGAAGTAGAAGATTTGAATGATGTTATTGATGATTGAGAGGAACGCATTGTAACCTTGGGGATAAAAGCAAATTGCTGCGGATGCTGGAATCTGAAACCAAAAGGGGAAATGCTGGAAAATCTCAGCAGGTCTGGCAACATCTGTAAGGAGAGAAATGAGCTGACGTTTCGAGTCCAGATGACTCTTTTCAAAGCTGACATTTCTAATTGAGCTTTGGAAAAATGTCATCTGGACTCGAAACTTCAGCTCCTTTCTCTCCTTACAGATTCTGGCAGACCTGCTGGGATTTTCCAGCATTTTCTCTTTTGGTAACCTTGGGGATGCTGTGGTCCGTTAATTGTAAACTTTGTAATCAGAACAAACTGAGACACCAGATTCGAACAACATTTGGGTTCATGCATATTAAGAATCGGTCAAGGGTTATCACAGCAGTCGCCTGGCTATCTTAGTCGGTTGCATGGCAAATGTAATTGCAGAGTCTTGGGTTCAAGTTCCACGTTAGGCGCCATTGTTTTTAAACTTTGCTGATTTCCTGGTTAAATTCCAGCTCTCCATTCCTCCGACAGTGACACCACTCAAACTGAGGCTTTCTCCATCCCGCGTTGTTCATCTCACAATTACGGATTTCTGAATAAAAACTGTTTGCAATCAGTAGAAATCAAATAGTTTAGTGTTTCATTCAGGGAGACGTTTTCTAGAAGTCATTTAGCCCGAGATTTTTATCCAGAAATAAGTGATATTTCTGTCAATGTAAACGGTTAACTCTGACCTATTACCACCCGGAAGTTAGCTTGTATCACCATCTCCATCGTCAGCGCTTTGCAGCCTATCACTGCCTTTGACTATCTGTGTTTGATCTCAGCCTGTCACCCATGTAACATTTCCAACTCTGAAGCAAAACTACAAATCTCAATGCACTGATTCTGGCAGAGGTATTTTGGAACAGGAAGTATTGCTGACTTGCTTATTTTTAAAAATCTGAATATATCGAAGGCAGTCTGCGACCCTGAAAGGGCCGAATCCTAACCACGAGACCACCAGGATCTCATCTGCCTGATTCTCCCAGATACTGATTACAGCAACGTGCACAGTGCCAATTATCCGCAGGCACAAACTCCTTCCTGTCTGTTAAGATGTGAAATTGTTTATATTTTCACACTGGCTTCCATTGTGACGAAAGCAGAGCTGTGATAAGCTGATGTTGTTCAGTACATTTACCGCAGTAAGGTTCATATCAGTTCGATGCTAACATTGCTCTTTGAATGTGGTGAGCTACAGTGAAATTTAATGCAGTTGAAGGTAGCTTACACATTTTGACAGAATGAACCAGCAAGGGCACTGTGAATATGGATTGCTTTGGTAATTGGTGGGATTGTGAGTGGGACTGATATTTCTCTCTGCTGTTCAAATTGGCACAGGCATTGAACGAACATTGTCAGACTGTCCCGTGCTTGGTTCCGTGGTGTAATGGTAAGCACTCTGGGCTCTGAATCCAGCGATCCGAGTTCAAATCTCGGCGGAACAATGCTTTAATTTGTCAACGCAGATGATTGATAGGTTAAAAAGCATTTCGCTTAATTTTCACACAAAATCAGAATCGAGAGAACAATCTGTCAGCCAGTTCAATTGCTAAGACAGTGAACATTGCTGAGCCGCTGGCGCCAGATGCCTGCAATGTCAGTGTTTTTCATCTTTTATCTACAGTTTAAATCATCTGTTGGAAGTAAGAAGCAGTTGGTGTCACAAAATAACAGTGCGACTGGAGTCTGGTAATTATTGAGCAAGTGTATGTGTCTGTGTGTATGTTTGAAGGAGAGAATGTGTGTGTGTGTGTAGGTGTGTGTGTGTGTTTTGGGAGAAAAGTATAGTGTCTTCGTTCAGAGTGCTGTCAATTCCATGGTGTAACGGATCGCACTCTGGCCTGTCGCCTCCGAAGTCTGGTTTAAATTGGGACAGATGAGTGAGTGAATGACACGACACATGAAGGTGGACCCCCTGCCCATTGTGGCTTCCGTGTCTCTCAGAGCTTTGTATTCTTGAGGAAAAGTCCTTTGGAGCTGATGCAATGACGCCAAGAGTCATTCGCTGCATCGTCTGCAATGGGATTGCGGTGGAATTTGCTGAGATTTCCTCAGGAGTTAGACTTTCACTTTCTGAGAATTTGAAATAAAATGCCCTTCAGCAAAAAAAAAGCAATGCGCTGGCGGGATTGAACTCGGATTGTTGGATTCAAGGTTCAGAGTCCTCACCGGTAAACCACGGAGCACAAAACGCGCCCACAACCTGCAAATGATCACTCGAAGAATTTGACCTCTTTCATTCGATGTGGCAGCAACAGCAAGTGCAACAGAAATGCCTCACTATGCGAAGGCACAGTCCCCCAGATCGACATCAAGTCATTTCCTTCGCAAGCCGTATGGGGAGATATCAGAATAAATAGTCTTGTTTCACAGGTCATTTGCAGCGCTTTGTTGTATCCTGGGTTCCGTGGTGTAATGGTGAGCACTTTACACTTTGAATCCAACGATCTGCGTTTAAACCTCGGCGGGGCATTCTAATTCTTTGACAATACTGATGATCGCTTTGCGGAAGGGCATTTCATTTAAATTTTTCACAAAGTGTGAATCGAGAGGACAATTTGTCAGCCAGTTCAACTGCTATTACAATGCACATTGTTGATCCTCTGGTGCCAGGTGCTTGCAACATCTGTGTTTTCTCCCTTACTCTTCGCTACTCTTTAACGCTTTGTCGAAACAAAGGAGCAGTTGGTGCCAAACAACAACAATCCTTCGAAAGTAGTCTTGTAATTATTGAGCAAGAGTGTGCAAGTGAGAGATCTGGGTGAAAGGTTTCCTGCCTTAAACATGCGCCCTCTTGCTGCCCAGTTGGTTTCATGGTGTAACGGTTAGCACTCTGGTTTTTGAATCCAGCAATCCGAGTTTGAATCTCGGGGGAACCAGTATGCTCAGCATCCCAACTCTTGTTTAACTTGGGACAAGTGATTCAATGAATGGTATCGGTAGGGGAACCCTGACTTATGTGGCTTTTCTGGCACGGTGGCACAGTGGTTAGCACTGCTGCCTCACAGTGCCAGGAAGCGGGGTTCAGTTCTGTCTTCGGGTGTCTATCTATGTGCAGTTTGCACTTTCTCCCCGTGTGGAAGGAAACCGAGCACCCGGCGGACAATCCAATGATGTGCGGCCTCGGGTGATTGGCCATGCTAAATTGTCCACAGCATCAGAGGGACTAACAGGGCAAATACGCGGGGTTACAGAGATAGAGCCTGGGTAGAATTGTTGTCGGTACAGGCTCGATGGACTGAATGGCTCCCGTCTGCACAGTAGGGATTCAATGATTCTGTGTCTGAGCGTGTTGTATTCTTGAGCAATCTTTCTCTGGGGTTGAGGCAATGGCACCAGCAGAGTCATTCGCTGCATCGTCTGCAATGTGATTGCGGTGGAATTTTCTGAAATTTCTTCAGTGTTTAAAATACCACTTTCTGAGAATTTTAAATAAAATGCCCTTCAGCAAACCCATCATCGGCTTTGGCAAAGAAAAGCAAGGTTACACCGAGATCTAAATTCGGATCGCTGGATTCAGAGTCCAGGGTGCTCGCCATTACACCATAGATCCAGGAGGACAGCAGTCAGCTGCAAATGATCACTCAAAGCATGTGACCTCTTTCATTCAATATGGCAGCAAAACCAAGTGGGTGAAATGCTTTGAGTGAGAATTAGCAGCTGGCTGCTCTGTTCTATGTGCTCTGGTCGAATGGTGAGCACTCTGGATCCAGAGGCGGATTCTTGATTTCTTTGCAAAAGCTGATGATTGGTTTACTGAAGGATTTTCGTTTAAATTTTTCACCAAGTACGAAGCGAGAGGACAAATTGTCAGCCAGTTTAACTTCTATTACATTGCACATTGCTGAGCCTCTGGCGACAGATGCCTGCAACATCAGTGTTTTTTAAAGTCTTTTCTCTTCTCTTTCACTCGTCTGTTCAAAGAAAGGAGCAGCTGATGTCACACAACAACAACTATTCAACTGGAGACAGACAATTATTGTGCAAGTGTGTGTGTCTGAGTTGGAAGAATGGTCTAGTGATTTAGGTCAGAGTGCTGTCGTTTCTATGGTGTAACGGTTAGCACTCTGGACTGTCACCGTCCCACCTCTTATGTAAATTGGGACAGATGAGTGAGTCAATAACATCTGTAGGTGGACCCCCTGCTTTCTGTGGCACCTCTGCCTCTGAGCCCTTTGTATTCTTGAACAATCGTCCTCTGGGGCTGATGCAATGGCGCCAGGAGACACATTCACTGCATCGTCTGCAATGTATTTGCGGTGGAATTTGCTGAAAACATTTCAATGTTCCGAATTCCACTTTCTGAGCCTTTGAAATAAAATGTCCTTCAGCAAACCGGTCATCGGCTTCAGCAAAGAAAAGCAAGGTTTCACCAAGATTTGAACTCAGATCGTTGGCTTCAGTGTCCAGAAACAGTCATTTTTCACAGGGGCAAATGCCCAGTCATAAATCACTCAGGAACGTCCCTTCGGCCCATCGCGTCCCCACCAGTCAAACAATCGTCTCTCAATTCTAATCCCATGTTCCAGCACTTGGTCTAGTGCCATGTGTGCTTTGGCTTCACAGTGCATATCGGAATATGTCTTCAATGTTAAGAAGGTCTCTGCCCCGCCATCCTTTCAGCTCGCGATTTCCAGCCTCCCATCACCCTCTGGCGGAAAAGTTGTTTTCCTCGCATCCCCACTAAACCTCGTGCCAATTACATTAAATCTTTACTCCTAGTCATTGGTCTCTCCACCAAATGGAAAAGTTGATTCCTGTGTACTCTCGCCATGGTCCTTATAGTTATGGGGGACATGGAAAGGGGGACATGGAAACAGTGGACAAGGAACAGCTGTTCTTCTGAGCTGAATGGTCAGCCACAAGAGGACACGGGGTTAAGATGAGGCTAAGAGGGGATCTGATGATTTCCTTTCTTAACCAGAGGGTGGTGACGGTTTGAAATCCGCTACATGGGAGGCTGTAGAGGCGGATTGCTTCACATCCTTTAAGAAGTATCTGGATGAGCACTTGACACACCATAACATTCATGGCTATGGTCCAATGCTGGCAGATGGGATTAGGTGGCAGTTCGGGTGTTTCTAATGTGTTGGTGTGGACTCGATCGGCCAAAGGGCCTCCTCTGCGCTGTATTATTCGATGATTCTAAGAAATCCCGGTTCAGAACCAGCCTTGGTGTGAATCCGATCACAACCGTGAAGTATTTGAATGGTCCCAATCCAGTGTGACTCTGCTATTGTATCAGTGAATCGGATGACCGAGTGAATCCCTTTTCACTTTCAGCTGCTAATGACCTTATTCACACTTTGATTTTACCAATCAGTTTTCAGCTCACAGGGGGATCTCAGAGCTTTCTTTGCAATAATTCCTTATTGCGGGAACTCACCAATTAAACACTGTTATCCTGCTGCAGATGATTCACATTGCAATAAAAACAGTCAATCCTGGAACTTTCAGCCAATCTGAGTGCATCTGTGAAGAGTGAAACATTGTTCACATGTCCAGTCTATGTTCTTTCATTGGAATTGCATTGTGTCTCTGCGCCACTTGATTGGCTCTGTTTATCAATCCACTGAAGCAGTCACTTAAAACTGCGCCCCCCCCCCCACCTCCCCCCCAACTTCACTGGGAGTAAATGGAAAACGTTTATCATTGCAGCCGAACAAATATTCCTTCATGGGATATTCCATCAACACCTGATGGGACAGAGGGGACATCATTTTAAAATATCCGTCAGTGCAGCAAACTCTCAGTTATTGCGGGAGTTTTAACCTATATTGTTGTGTTCAAGTGGCAGGAATGCAATTTGGCCTAATGACATTCCAAAATCGTTACCAACAGAGTCACAGGAAATTAAACTATTCAATGTAACAGAATTAATGGCAGGATTAGAGGGAGTGGTTCAGTAATGCATTTCACCCAGACGGTGGCTTATAGAACTCACATCCTGAGCTGTGATGAGGGAGAACCCTCCATTGGTTTTGAAAATAGAATACTTGGAAAAAAAGTTGTGGTCCTGTAACCGACGGAGATGCAGAGAAACAGATACAATGTGGGATTAAACTGGAAGAAATTAGAGATTTAATGGTTTACAAACAAATACAGAGTCAAGGACAACAGAGGATGAGAGGAGGAAAGATCAAACGCCCTTACGATAAAATGTAAGGCTGGAGTGATTGAATGACAACGCGAATGATTATTGTTTCCACTGACACAATATCCCAGATTTGGTTTCAAATTTGGCGCAAAATTAGAAGAACCCTTCTCGCTGAATAAAGCACTAAACTCGTCGACTTCCAGGGAAATAGAGATAGCTTTAAAGCAGAAAGCAATAAATGTGATGTGAACAAAGTGGGATGGAGAAAGTCTCAGTTTGAGCGTTGACACTGCCGGGGGAAAGTAGAGCTGGAGTTGACCCAGGAAAGCAGCAACGTTTAAAAGTAATGACACCTAACTGGGGCTCAAACCCTGAAATTAAAGCTTCATGTTTTACCGACTGAGCTCGCCAGGAACATGGAAGAAGCGGCACTCCATATCCTAAAATATGTGAAGACTAGCCTGTTTTTTGTCCATTTGTTGTCTCAGTTTATTCTGAGTACAAAGTTTACAATTAATCGACCGACAAAATCCCCAAGGTTTCAATGTATGCCTCTCAATCATCAATAATTTCATATACATCCTCCACTTCTACATCTCCATCCTAACATAGCAAACTCCTCTTACATGTTTCACCTTAATATTTTTGTTCCAAGTACCCCGGCTAGGTGGAATCAGCGTCTCGGTATGTACACTGTAAAACTGTCTCCCAGTTTCAGAAATTTTAATCAGATTACTTCTGGTTATTCTGAACTATAGAACGAACAGACTCATCCCACTGAATGTGTCCTCCCTGGACAACTGCTTCATCACGGAAATCAATCCAGGGAATTTAGCTCACAGACACAGCAGGAAAAAACAGCAAAAAATGAACAGTGATAGATGCACAGACAGAGAGACTGAGGGGAGAAAAGAATGGGACAGTTAGAATCTTAGAATCTTATAATCCCTACAGCACAGAAAGAGGCCATTCGGCCCATTGAGTCTGCACCGACCACAATCCCATCCAGCCCCTACCCCCATATCCCTACACATCTTACCCACTAATCCCTCTAACCTACGCATCCCAGGAGATTAAGGGCAATTTTTAGCTTGACCAATCAACCTAACCTGCACATCTTTGGACTGTGGGGGGAAACCGGAGTACCCGGAGGAAACATAGAGACAAAGTGAGACAGACAGTGACAGAGATTGGGATGGACACACAACCCACGAATGAACAATAATAAACACACAGCCAGCTGTCCGAATTACAAGCATAGAGTCATGGAGGTTTACAGCATGGAAACAGGCCCTTCGCCCCACATTGTCCATGCCGCCACTTTTTTAAACACTAAACTAGTCCCAATTGCCTGTGTTGGGCCCATATCCCTCTATAACCATCTTACCCATTTAACTGTCTAAACACTTTATAAAAGACAAACCTGTACCCCTCTCTCCTACGACATCTGGCAGCTTGTTCCAGACACTCACCATCCTCCGTGTGAAAAAATTGCCCATCTGGGCACTTTGTATCTCTCCCCTCTCACTTTAAACCTATGCCCTCCAGTTTGAGACTCCCCTCCCTTTGGGAAAAATATTGACTATCTAGCTGATCTATGCCCCTCATTATTTTATAGACCTCTATAAGAACAACCTCAGTCTTCGATGCTCCAGAGAAAAAAGTCCAAGTCTATCCATCCTCTCCTTATAACTCAAAATATCAGTCCCGGCATCATCCGAGTAAATCTTTTCTGCATTCCTTCTAGTTTAATAACATCCTTTTTTAATAGGGTGGCCAGAGCTGTACACAGTATTCCAAGTGTGGCCTTACCAATGTCTTGTACAACTTCAACAAGACGTCCCAACTCCTCTATTCAATGTTCTGGCCAATGAAACCAAGCATGCTGAATGCCTTCTCCACCACCGTCCACCTGTGACTAAACTTTGAAGGAGCGATGAACTGTACCCCAAGATATCTTTTTTTCTAAAACTCTCACCAACGCCCGACCATTAATTGAGCAAGTCCTGTCCTGGTTCGATCTACCAAAATGCATCACCTCGCATTCATCTGAAACAAACTCCATTTGCCATTCGTCAGCCCACTGGCCCAGTTGATCAAGATCCCTCTGCAATCCTCGATAACCTTCTTCACTGTGCACAATGCCTCCAATCTTGGTGTCATCTGCAAACTTACTAACCATGCCTGCTAAATGCTCATCAAAATCATTAAAATAAATGACAAATAACAGTGGAACCAGAACCGACCCTGAGGCACACCGCTGGTGACAGGCCTCCAATTTGAAAGCAACTCCCTACAACCACCCTCTGTCTTCTGTCATCAAGCCAATTTTACATCCATTTGGCTACCTCACGCGGAATACCGTAAGATTTAACCTGATGCAACAACCTGCCATGCGGTATCGTGTCAAATGCCTACTAAAGTCCATGTAGACAACATCAATTTCACTGCCCTCATCGACCTTCTTGGTTACCCTTTCAAAAAACTCAATAAAAATTCGTGAGACATGATTTTCCACTCACAGAGCCATTCTGATCAGTCCTTGCCTCTCTAAATGCCTCGGGATCCTGTTTCTCAGACTGCCTTCGAACAACTTACCCACTACAGATGTGAGGCTCAGCGGCCTGTAGCTCCCACGCTTCTCCCTGCAACCCTTTTTAAACAGAAGCACGACATTTCCCACCCTCCAGTATTCAAGCAGACCACCTGTGGCTTTCGATTATTCAGATATCTCTGGAAGGGGACCCGCTATTTCCCCCGAGTCTCCCATAACGTGGGAGGTCGTCTGAAGGAATGAGGTCCTCTCAATTCGTGTCTGCAAGCAGTGTCAACCATTGAAAATGTTTCGATTTACTTGTGAGCCTGCTATGGTGCTAGATTGTGCTCAGTTTCTCAACCCAAAGCCCATGTGAAGCAATCCCGCCGTGTGCAAGGAAGATAAATTTACAGAACCAGTACCTTGTCCAATATGCAACAGCAGCAAAATGTGGACTCGTCCGGGATTTGAACCCGGGACCTCTCGCAAGCTTGTGAATTTCAACACCCAAAGCGAGAATCATACCCCTAGACCAACGAGCCTTCGTTGCAGAGGTCTGCCAAATAATTATACTTTCATTGTCATCCAAAATAGATCATACATCTGCATTGAAAGTTGAAAATGCTGAAACAGCTCAGAAAGTCAGAGAGCGTGTGTGCAGGGAAACACAGCTCATCTTTCATCTCTATGCCCTTTAACTGAAACTGGGGATGTTTAAAAATGTAGAACGTTTTGAGCAAATGAGATGCAGGACGGAGGAAGCATACCATCCTGTAGGGTGGAAGTCAGGAGAGGTGAGATGACGGAAACAGAGAATCACAAAGCGATTAACCACAGAATGAGGCCGTTCCGAAGTTCTTTCCAGGGCACACATGTGCTGTGGATAAAGGGGAACCGGTGGATGTAATGTACATAGATTACACTGGAGCCACATTGATGAGGTTGGTGGGTCTTGAGTTTTGAAAGTTCCACTCAGTAATATAGAAACAAAGGAATCAGGAGCTCAAGTCGGCAAATTCAGCCCTTCGAGCCTGCTCCGCCATTCAATCAGATCATGGCTGATCTCTCCCTGGTCTCAAGTCTACTTTCCCATCTGTTCTTCTTTCCCCTTTAAACATTTTTTGAAACATCAGAAATATATCTATCTCCTTTTGAAACCATTCAATCTTTCAGAACCCACCACGCTCTGGGGCACCGAGTTCCAGAGATTCACCACTCTGCGAGAACACTCTCTGCGAGAAGTACTTCCTCCTCATTTCAGGTTTAAATCCACCGCCTCTCAACCTAAACCTGCGTCTTCTTGTTCTACATTGCCCCATAGAGGAATCATTTGGTCGACGTTTATTCCATTAGTTCCCTTTAGACTTTTGTACACCTCGATAACTTCAGCAACTTGTGAGACTATTTCAGCTCGCTGTCGACTTCATGTCCTGGCAAATACATTGGGCGTTGTCATTCGCTGAAGGAACCAATTATGTCCCATCTAAACAGGATATTCTGAAGGAAATACTTGTCGCTGATGAAAATGATCTGAGATGAAAATAATAAGCAAAGAGATGTATTTTAAAGTTTATTTAGTCGTGTGACAAGAAGGCTTGCATTAACATTTCAATGAAGTTGCTGTGAAAATCCGCTGGTCACCACTCTTGGCTACCTGTTTAGGTAATTAGCAGAAGAATTAGCATAACCAATCCCAATACCGTGAGCATCTTTGGACTCTGGGAAGAAACCAGAGCATTCGCAGGAAACCCACACAGAAACACGAAGAACGTGCAGACTCCACACAGACAATGATCCAAGCCAAGTATCGAATGCTTGTCTTTCGCACTGTGAGGTAGCAGTACCAAACGCTACACCACCGTCCCATAGGGTACGTCAGTTTAAAAATACAGTTCACCCGTTACCCTTGGAGTCCAGTGGTTTGTGTAAGTAACCCCCGCCCCCCCCCAACCCCCCCTGCCCCCCCCCCTGCCCCCCCCCCCACCCCATCCCCGGGTTATGTTTGCTTTCAATTCCCGCTCAGGAAAAGAAGAATCATTTGCCGTTTCCAATTTTGAGGTTCATGGACAGGGTGAGCGGAAAGCACCTCTTCCCGTTGGTTGCGAAGTTAATCGTTGCTCTGAGCAAACGGTTAAAAGTAATCTGATTTAAACTCTGATGTAAAGCAGATCAGTAGAATCAGCAGAGTGAAGTTTGCAAGTTTACTTCAGAGCTGGAAATGTCAAGAACAAACTCAGAAAGAGAAGAACAGTGAGAGATTGTAATGAGGTGGAGCTGCTGGCATTGTGGGGTGGGCACAGAAATAAATCTAATAACACCAACTGAAAGTCCAATAGCTTTATTCGGAATCAATAGCTCAAAGAAGCAGCGCTCCCTAAGCTGGTGATTCCAAATAAACCTGTTGGACTTTAACCTGGTTGTTGTGAGACTTCTAAAAGTGATAGATTACAAATCGCTGAGGACAGCGATGGTGAAGCAAGGTAAAATCTGGAAGAGAATGGATCAGATTTCACCGTTTATACTGACACTGAATTGTAAAACTTTGAAAATTATCTCACTCTGTAATGAACAATATTTGGAAATATTTATGTCTGGTGTCGCACCCTCGGAACCAAACGTGATAACTGCAGTGGAGCGTTTGTTGTCATTATCTGAACACATTCAATTATGGATGGTGACAAAATAACAAATAGAACGTGGATGAATCAAATTGTAAAACACGCTGCAAGATGCTTGTCTGGTGGTTAGAGTTTGATACTTTCACTGCTGTTTTAATTGCAGGTCAGAAAATGAAGATTTATTGCTCTCGTCCGAACCGTGAAAATAAATATAGGATATTTCCTGGAAGAACAGAGAAATCTCAGTCTCACTTCGTGTCCGTCCTGTTTGAAGTGAAGACCGTGATCAAATACAACAGGACGTTTTATTTTCATTTCGCAGGAGATTGGGAAACAGGCGAGGTTAAGGTAGTTTAAATGGTGCCGACCCTTCACTGCAGCTCATTTTGTTTCAGACTGGAGATGGATTCTATTTGTTACACAGTTCAGAATTACCAGATTCAGTGAAGGAGCAGATTAAAGCCTTCTGATGGCCTTTCCCAGCTCCGTTGCTTCTAATGTATTTCAGTAACAATAACAGTAAATAACACACTTACCATGTTGTTTAGCGTGGCCGAGTGGTCTACGGCGCTGGACATAATACTCTAGTTTCTGCAGAAAAGTTCCTTCGAATCCCATCGTTGACAGAATTGTTGTTTGCTTTGGCCCTTGCAGCTGAAGATAAACAGCTCAGATTGAATGTAGCAGTGTGGGCGGTGTCGTTCCTGGTAGGAAAAAAGAGGAGGAACAGTGCCAATTAAACAGTTGCTGGGGTAATGGAGAATGTGTGCAAGGAGTGTAGTTGCTCCTATAGGGGGAACATACGGATACACCGGCTGAATGACTGGCTGCCGATATAAGCAACAGTGAGTCTGTATTCCCGGCCCAGGGGTTAAGTTCTGGATAAAAGCAAATTACTGCGGATGCTGGAATCTCTGAAAAGGAGTCATCTGGATTCGAAGCTACAGCTCTTTTCTCTCCTTACAGATGCGACCTGACCTGCTGAGGTTTTCCAACATTTTCTCATTTGGTTCCAGGGAGAAGTGTGATGAATTTAGATTTTCCAAGTGAAGTTCAAATCCTGTCATGTACGCTTCTCATCATTCCTCATTGTGACTATGTTTTTAGGGAAAGTTATTTGAATTAAAGCAATGGGTACGGAGATGATCATCTCATTACCAATGCGTCACATCAGCTTCCCTGAGAGCATAGTGACCAGGATTCGGCGCAGTGGCCCCACGTTCAATTTCCAGTCATGGAGTCCATCATCTTTTGTTCAATTCTTCATTTAATGAAAACACGACTCACAGCGCCTGTGAAGGGAGAAACAAGGTTAATCTTCCAGCTGGATGAACTTGTATCAGAGCTGGAAAAATCAAAGGTGTAACATTAACAATAAACTCTGAAGAAGAGTCAGATGATACATACGACGCACATGTCAAATCTTGCCACTTTCAAGTTGCGTCTTTTAACTTGCTTCCCCTGTGACTGAGGGAAGTGCAGTTGACGTAGTTTGTTTTGTTTTAGCAAAGCACTGAGAAGGTCCCACAAGGGAGACTGATTGAGAATATAGAAGCACTTGGAATTCAGGAAACTGGGCGAGATGGATCGGAAAATGTCTTCATAACAGGACACATAGTGTAGTGGTAGAAGTCCGTTCGAATGAATGGAGGTTAGAGCACAGTGGCCTACGAGAGGTTTCAGTGCTGAGACGCTTTTTGTTTGTTACATGCATAAATAATACAGATAATAATTTGAGGGGAATTATAAGAAGTTTGCAGCTGGTACAAAGATTGTTGGCGTGGTTAATATTGAAGACGAAAACCCTATGTTAAAAGAAGATCTCGATAGGTTGGTCAGATGGAACGAACAGTGACAGATGGTGTATTAACCAGATAAGTGCGAGGTGATGCACTTTGGAAGAAATAATAACACAGGTGACTATTTAATGAATCGCAGGACATTAGGGAGTTCAGAGGAACATGTGGATTAGGAATACTTATAAACAGATCCCTGAAGGTGGCAGAGCAGTTGAATAGGATAGCTACGACGGCATAAGGGACACTTGTTTTTATCAGTCGTGGCACAGAATATAAGGGCAAGGAATTAACGTTGGTGTTGTACAGAGCGGTGGTTAGGCCAGTGCTGGAGTACTGTGCGCAGTTCTGGCCAGCTCACTATAGGAAGGATATGATTGCACTAACAGGGGGACAGAGCAGATTCACCAAGATTTTTCCTGGGACGGAGCATTTGAGCGAAAAGGGGGAAGTGGAGAGGGTTGGATTGTTTTCCTTTGAGCAGAGAAAGCTGAAGGAGTGCGGGGGCTGATTGTGGCATATAAGTTTGAGGTTCATGAACAGGGTGAAGGGAAAGCGGCTCTTCCCCTTTGTTGAGATGTTAATCACGAGGGGGCATAGTTTTAAGCTAAGGGGCTCGAGATTCGGCAGGTATTGTTTTCACGAAGAGGTTGTTGGGCATGTGCAGTACAGCGCCTGCGAAGGTATTATTGGAGGCCAGAAAAGTTACAAACTTTAAAAAGTATCGGAATGAACACTTGAAAAATAATAGCATTCAAGGATATGGGACACGTGCTAGAAAATGGGATTAGCGCGATGTTTGTGGCAGTTATTGTCGTTGCACACTCGATGGGCCAAACCGTCCCTACTGCGCTGTACGACTCTATGACTAAGCACAGTTCACAGTGGGGAGAAATGCAACATGTCCTCTGTCAGTGACCAACGCCTCTGCTGATAATCCGACCTATCAAGGAAACAAAAGGCACAACCAAACTGAGGAGAAACCGTGATAATGCGGGGATTGCGGGAAGGGATTCAAGTAACATAAAGAATGAGAGAAATAAATGGGGGAAAAAGAGCGAAAGAAAATAAGACAGAGATTAATATATCAAATGTTGAACTCAATTTTGATTTATCCTGGCTTTATCGTGTCCCCTTTTCATTTGATAATAACGTATTACATTTATATTTCAGTTCAGATGAAAGGTCAGAGAGCTGTCATCTGATCATCTGTTTCTCTCTTCACAGAGCCGAGTCTGATCTGCTGAGGACATGGCATTCACAGTTTTACATTCCAGTCTGGTGTGGATTGATAATGAGAAGCTCCTTTAATTGAGAAAAATAAATGCATTTGGGTTCTGACTTGAAACAAAATAAGCTGCACTCGTGAGTGAGATAAACATTTTCAGATTTGATGATGTCAGTCAAACCGAGTTTAAAGAGTTAGGACGTTGTATTTGCATATTTTCAATCCACCAGAACTATTCCTGCATCGAGGGAATTTTACACTATTGAAGCCAATATATTGGTAGCCATTCCAATTTCGGTTCAGTTGCAAACCGAATTTCTTGCACAGGTCCCACAGTCTCCGAAAACAGTCCGAGTGTCCTAGAAGTCTGAAGTCCTCAATTCTGCATCTATTCTCCAGACACACATTCTTCTCAACTAACCGCCTATTTCTAAACTCACTAACACGTAAGGCTGAGATGGCTAACTTCTTTTTTTTGTTTGATCTACTTCTTGGCTCCATGAGCACTGTTTGCAGGATTTCCTCGCTTGTTATCTTATTTTGTTCAATTCAATACTCATTACGATTTTTGTATACCACCTTCAGCCCCCTCCTTCCCCCCCCTCGCACCCCCCCCCCCCCCCGTGATCCCCCCTCTCCCCCCTCCCCCCGCCAATCCCCCCCCTTAACCCCTCCACCTTCAGAAAAAGTTGCAGTCCTTTAGTGACATTCTGACCCTAGTACGAGGGAGGCAGCACACCATCCCAGAAATGTAAGTCTTTTCCCCTTAGAATTGAATCCCTTCCTCTATAGCAATGTCATTTTCCTACTCCCCTATTGTGCAGCAGACCCATGCATGTTGCCGCGACGTTGACTGTCACTGCTTTCCCCGGCGCAGTAAGCCCCCCACCCCCGCTCCACCACGAAGTAAACAGCAGAGCACCCCCTCCCCCACACCACGAAAGAAACAGTAGCCAAAACGTTATATCTGCTAGATGCCCACAGGCGACTCCTGAACTACCTTCCTTCCTCTACTCCGCCTAGCGGTCACCCATGGGCTTTCTGCCTTTTCAACCTTCACCTGCGGTGTGATCACATTCGGAACATGTTATCGACGACTTGCTCAGTTATGCGAATGCTCCACACTGAAACTCCTCAGCCTCAGCTTCGAAATGTGGTTAGCCAGTAGCTACATTTGGACACGCCTCCTGACCACGTGGTCACTCGTGACACCTGAAACTTGCACTGTTGCCATATCGAACAATCGAAGCATAGGAGAGGTGCAAGCTCTCCTGCCATGACTACCCTTAACCCCACCCGTCTAGCCCCCAACCGCTCCACGCTCTCCCCCACCCCATCACACCTCCACCTCCCGCCCCGCCATCACAGCTCCACCTCCCGCCCAATCATACACACACACACACACACACAGAACACACACACAAAGCCGCAACAACGCACCAATTGGCTGCCTGGACACGTCAGAAAAGTTAGCTGGCAATCGCAGTTTGCATGTTGTGTATGGGATTCATGGTCATGTGTTGGTAAATACGGTAATAGGATGTATCAAATTGATTGAATGTGCAGCGCACATTTCCGTACAGTATGGTATTTGGACGCAATATTGAGCACAAACATGCCTTCTGATCTTCACTTTGATTGCTGGCCTAGAAAGATATCCGCCAATCTATTGCTTTTGCTCATGGTTCTTCAAACGAATGAGCATTTCCGGCGATTATCACCGTTTTATTTCATTGATGTTTTTTTTCGATTTTTCTCTAATATTTATTCCCCTCATTTGTGACGCCTGGCTCCTCACGTTGTGCTCTTGGACCAATGAATGCCCCGATTCCATTTAATGGAAAATCAAAACTGAACTGTTTCTGTCAGAACGGCAGGCCTGGATTGGCGGGGGGTGGGGGGGGGGGGGGGGGGCGGTGCGGCGGCTTGTGGGGGGGGGGGGGGGCGGTTGTTTCCCCCAGCAGAGTAGCCTTGGTTGATGAATATAATCAGAAGACAATTGCAATGTTCATAGCCTGGGGCCAGTTAACTCAGGAAATACATATCTGGACATTCCCCCATTTTAATTCTACTCAGAATGGAGTCCATCGCTAAATTTCAGTAGATAAATGAATAAGAACCCGCGTTTTTATTCATATATCTGTGTCAGTGTGTTTTCCGTATGTGTGTCTTTTCTGTGTATGTGTGTGTGTGTGCGCGTGTGTCTGTCTGTATCTATGTGTTTGACTGTGTGTCTGCGTGTGCCTGACTGTGTGTGGATGTCTGTGTGTCTTTGTTTGTGTCCCTGTGTTTGTGTCCCTGTGTATTGTGAGTTTCTGTGTGTGTCTGTGTATAACTGTACCTAATTTTATCTGTAATAGAGAACCTATGTGGCGAAAGAGAGAATATGTTTTTGTGATTGTGTTGGAAGTGAGAGAGACAGATAATGCGCGTATTTTTGTCTGTAAGAGTGTATGCGTTTGAGAGAGAGAGAAATTGTGCTCAAAACGTGTTTCATTTTAATCAAAAACACATCTAAAAATTATGTTTATCACATTCTGTTATTTTTTTCCAGCGCACAGCCAGCTGGATGAACTTTTCCTAAAGCCCACAGTAGTAGCAGTGAGTGAAGGGGGTACTGTGGTGTTGTCCTGTCACTACCTCGCCACATACACAGCAGCTTACCTATATTGGTACGTACAGTACTCGGGACAGGGCCTTCAGTAGATGCTGTTCAGACATACTGCTGGTAATGAAGAGAACGCGCCGGCATTTGGAAAGCGGTTTTGTGCTGTATAGGATGAAATGAACACAAACATCCCTTTGAACATCACAGACACTCAGCTTTCTGACTCAGCCATGTATTACTGCGCGGCGATGAAGCACCACGTTACATCGAGCCTTAACACTCGTACAAAAGCTAACAATTCGAGGTGGTCTGTGGCATGACCGCGTGGTGGATTTGTTA
The DNA here is from genome assembly GCF_964213995.1 of Mustelus asterias. Classification (NCBI taxonomy): domain Eukaryota; kingdom Metazoa; phylum Chordata; class Chondrichthyes; order Carcharhiniformes; family Triakidae; genus Mustelus; species Mustelus asterias. Next base: position 123,063 of record NW_027590155.1, read on the forward strand.
ACACGCTCTTTCGGAGAATGTGCGCAGACGCGATGGGCCAAGTGGCCACCATCTGCACTGCAGGGATCGCATGCATTCCATGGATCCCTAATTGTCCTGAAAGTAAATGGCTTGCTGCTGGGTTCAGAGAGTAGTTAAGAGTCAATCTGGAGTCGCATGTCGGTCAGGTTAAGGGGAGATGGCGATGTCCTCCCCTGACGCCCTGAAGGACATTGCTGAGTAAATTAATTTTCCATGTCAAACGATGAAAATTCACGATCACCATTATTGATATTAATTTTAAATCACTGACTTTGTTAATATAACGTTTACCAGTTTCAAATGTTAGAATTGAATCAATTGGTGTGGAAGATTAACATGGCCCTCTGACTAATTAGCGGTGACATTGTCACGTACCCACTGTTTCCTCTGTAAGGGATGTTATTTTCCAGACATTGCAACAATGACTGCATTGCGAAAGTGCCGCATTGGCTGTCACATGCTTTAGGATAACTGGTGGTGCTGAAATTTATTTGTTTCCAGTTTCCAATTCTCCAAAATGGCTAAACTTTCAATGATTTATCTGAGGAATTTGCTGCTGATATTGAACACTATAAAGCGCTGAAAGCTTTTCTTAGTCTCTAACTCTGACGTTACACAACGTGTTGGTGTTTCATATGCCCTATTAAAACATTTCCCCTTCTCTGTTCTGATCTTCATTACTCCACTTTATTTTTCAATTGCTTCAAATTGAATTAAATAATTTGATCATCAGAATGAACTTGGAGCGGAAATCTGTGGTCTCAGTAGGATTTGCAGGAGCTGAACATTTTTCTATGAATCATCTTCAACAGAGAATTACACATCCTTACATTCGGTCACTGTTTCTATCAGGAGTTACATGTAGATGAGAAAATGCCGTTAGAACCGGATGTGCACCTGTATCTGACTGAGGTAACTGGGACCGCAACTGCCAATCTCAGGTGATGGCAGCAGCGAGAAGCTCCACCTCCCGAGCTCGCTTTATAATTACGTTAGCGGTTAAACTGACAACGGTGCACTTTCTTTTCTCAAGGAGTCTTCATTCGGGTAAAGGTGACAAAGTAAGCATTTCATTAATTGGACGACTGATTTTGCAAGTTATGGTCACAGCGAGGACGTAAGGTAAAAAAAAAAGCTGCTGAATCAGTGCTAACTGAAAGTTTAGCAGAATTGTCCATAAGTGAAACTGTAAACTTATAAATCCCTTTGAATTTGTAAAATATTAATCCCGGATTCTAAAAATCCTGCATGAACGGAACATTCATAAAAGATCCGTTATTTATAACATATTCCCTGCACTTTATCAATGTGTGTCACATTCTGTGTTCGCTATGTCGTACATGTGAATTCTAATATATTGCTGTTAAATTAAAGCAATTCGAATCTTCAGCAGTGTCCGTGATGACTGTGCGTTCACACACACTCAGTGTGTGAATCGCGGCATTGTACATTGATGCCATTGAATGATAAATGTTACTTCCTTCTGAATATCATTATCCCGTTTGAAATTTCAATCTTTGCAGTTTGTGCGATTGGATCAGTTACTGTCCGATTGTCAGGAGACTGGCGGCCGTCCCCGACGAAAAACACTGAATGTTATGACATATGAGCGGGAACAGGAGGAGACACCGAGCCTCACTACGGGGATAACCAGCGGTGACATATTGCCAGTGTCTGCAGGTTTCTCAGTAAATACACGTAAAGACAAACAGCAATGCGGTTATTCGGTATCTGTGCCATGTTTGGAGCGTTTATTACAGGTAATTAATTTGGGTGCAATTTTGAACTAAACGTGAACAGCACTTGATATGTAGTAACGGTTTAATGTTTGACTTTGTTTCCCATTTCATCCAGGTTTTAGTCAAGAATTCTCTGTTACCCAACGCCGTCCAACAGTGCTTAGGACAGAAGGAGACATTACAACTTTAAACTGCATCTACGTTACAACAGAAAATTCCTTCAGTTTATTCTGGGTCCGACAATTCCTTGGGAGAGAACCACAAATGCTACTTCGCAGATTTTCGGCTGGTTACGAAATTAAAGCGGATTTTGCTCGAAGCCGATTCTCCTCTGGGCTGGACAGTTCGAGTGGAATCTTTACCTTAACCGTCTCCAAACTGCGGCTCTCTGATACAGCCATATACTCCTGCGCACTGACTCTCACAGCTATAACAGCCTGTTCAACACTCGTACAATAACTGGAGGGTATGTGACATGGAGCTGAGCTCTACGTGCGGCTGGGCAGACTCACAATGAGTGGAATATTAATGGATATTGGGCACGAAATCAAGGGAAATACTAAAAATTATTATTTTTTAATCTTAGGGAGCGGTTGATTTTATATATGTTTCAATGCATAATGACGTTTCTTCGATTAAGCCAAGACTGCGTGAGCAACCTCCCAATAAGTTGGAAGCATTTCCAGGCGGTTATGGAAGTTCAGCTCACTCGCGGTCAGATTTCCTGGTTGGCTGGTTGTTTCATTGGACAGTAATGTTACAGCAGTAAGCTTGCACGTTCTCCCCGTCTCTGCATGGGTTTCCTCCGGGTGCTCCGGTTTCCTCACACAGAGACGTACACGCTTGGTGGATTAGCCATGGTAAATTGGACCCCATTGTCACAAGATTTACCATGTGTGCGGTTTCTGGGTTACGGCGGGGCGAGGGCTCTGTCAGGGAGTTGTTGCATTGAAAAGGTGCTCTGTCAAAGTCGGTGCAGCCTCAATGGGACCAGTGCCCTCCCTTTGCTCTGTCTGCCTACTATGATTATATGAACGCCGTAACTGACAGCTCAGCAAAGTCAAAATACGCGACCGGCTGAACAGCCGTTTCTGTGTCACTATGACGGGCTACTTGCCCCCGTGAAACATGACTATTTCTGCTCATACGGTTTTGGATGTAATGAAATGCTGTTGATTTGGGGGCAGTGTCTTCTGAGTTTTTAGCATAATAATGTCAGCGCATAACAACACATTGTTGTCACACTTGCCGTAGCTGCCACATTGAATGAAAAACGTCAAATGCTGTGAGTGACCATTTGCAGCGGGCGTCTGGGTTCTGGCTTCACTGGTGTAATGATGAGCACTCTGGACTTCGAATCCAGCGTGCCGAGTTCAAATCTCGGTGGAAATTTGTTTTGCTAAAGCCGGCGATTGGTTTGCTGAAGGACATTTTATATAAAATTCTCAGAAAGTGGAATTTTAAACACTGAGGAAATCTCAGCAAATCCCACCGAAATCACATTGCAGATGATGCAGCGAATGCCTCTCCTGGTGTCATTGCATCATACCCATCGAACGACTGCACAAGAAAGCAATGCTCTCACAGGCAGAGACGCCACAATGGGCAGAGGGTCCACCTGTAGGTGTCACTCACTCACTCATCTGTCCCAATTCAAACAAGAGGTGGGACGATGAGAATAGTCGCTCCTCTGAAATTCCAACTCACATTGCTGAATTCAATGCCCAGAGTAAACTTTATAACATGAAACTGACAGGACTCTGCCGAAGGCACGAGGACTTTCTCCCAAAACACACACACACACACACACATACACTCTCTCAGGTGCGCGTGCGTGCGCGCGCTCACACCATCACACACGCACACAATCACACATGCACAATCACACACACACAATCACACACACATTCACACACACACACACAATCACACACACACACACAATCACACACACACACACAAAATCACGCACACAATCACACACATGCACACAATCGCACACACACGCACACAATCACACACAGACACACATACACGCACTCAATCGCAAACACACACAAGCACACAATCACACATACAAACACACGGACACACATACACGCACACAATCACACGAACTATCACACAGACACACATACACACACACAATCACACACACACACACACACGCGTACACGCACACAATCCCACACACAGAAATGCACACAATCGCATACACACATACACACACACACACACACACACGCACACACACACAAAGATAACGTGGTCCGTACAGATACAGGGGCACACACAGTTTCAGGGGCACTCCCGGATAGAGCGGCACACACAGATACAGGAGCACACACACACAGACTCAGATACTGGGGCATACAGAGATACAGGGGGCACACACAGATTCAGGGGCATGCACAGCGTAAGTGGGGCAAACACAGACTCAGGGCACATGCAGGTGCAGGCGCACGCACACAGATACTGGGGCATACACAGATACAAGGGCACATACAGAATCAGGACATACACACAGAGATACTGGGGCATACACAGATACAAGGGCGCACACAGAATCAAGGGCATACACACAGAGATACTGGGGCATACACACAGAGATACTGAGGCTTGCACAGATACAAGGGCACAAACAGAATCAGGGGCATACGCACAGAGATGCTGGAGCATACATAGACACTGGGGCATACAAACAATCAGGGGCATGCACACAAAGATAGTGGGGCTTACACGGATACAGGGGCTTACACAGATTCAGGGACGCACACAGCGATACAGGGACATCATCGGAGATAGAAGCGCACAGTGATGTGAGCACAGATGGTGCCAAACCGACTGAGAACTTACAACATCTGCTGTTTATATTTTTGTTCTCGGTTTTTTTGTTACATATCACACACAGCAAGTCGGCAATGATCAGTAGATTGAGGACAGGGTTAAACATTCACCAGACTGACATATTTAGCACCGTAAAATTCTGAGATAGAAAGTAGTGAATTTAAACTAATCGTGCGTCAGTTCCTTTCACTGCCATAGAACATAGAACATGACAGCGCAGCACAGGCCCTTCGGCCCTCGATGTTGCGCCGAACTGTGAAACCAATCTAAAGCCCATCTAACCTATACTATTCCAACATCATCCATATGTTTATCCGATGACCATTTAAATGCCCTGTCTGCTCTGTGTTGCCTTGTATGTTTCACTGGAGCGAGAGTGATGAGTTTGGAGGATTTTGGAATTTGGAAGATACACATGAGCAACTTATGGGATTGTTTCACCTCGCTGTCCATTTCATGTACCAGGTAACTGCAACCGCTGTTACTGGCAGAAGGAGCCACTCCTGTTCCATCGAAACATGGCAATTTTGTCCGTCTCTGGTATTAAACAATACTGAAATGGAGCTGAAGCGCAAAACCAGCACAGATCGGTGAGATTAAAGTGCAGACAGACGCCGTCCCTGATTCGGTGCTTCCACTGCCACGGCCCGCGTTCAATCCCCAGTCCGGGATGCAGCTCCATTGTTCTCGTGCAGCACATGAATGAACAGCAGCTGGAATTACTTCCAGATACAGATGCGCATATCTGGACATACTATCCACACTATCTGGAATTACGTCTCTACTTCCTGATCGAAATCATGAGTGGTACTCATGCCGGTTTGCAAAACAAGGATCAAATATCCGCCTCGTTCCACAATCCTATCAATTACCTCCAACAATTTATATTTCCATTGTCTCTGCTGGTTCCTGTTGTCAAAATGAATAATGATGCATTCTATACATTAAATCTGAGCCATGATATGATCGAGCGAAGGTATTTCATGACGTTTAAACTAAAACAATTGAAATTTCTACAGCAATGAGATTGGATCCCAAGCCTCCACAAAACCTCAATTCATTGCCTCGGACAACTCCTCAACTTTACCAGTAGGGAAAGACATTCGGTTGCTTTTGGCAGTGAACAGAAACGATGGAGTTGGAGTGAGTCATATTTCCCTTTGCGCCTCCTCTATCACATAATAACCTCATGTTGGATCGCCAGCTCAACACCAATTTCCCACCTCGTCCCGACTTCATTTTATTCCCTGAGAGTTCAAAAATCTCGCCATCTAGGCCTTCAACATTCTCATTGGTTGAGGATCCACAAACCCCTGGGCAACAGAATTCCAATGATTCACAAGCCTTGGAGCGCAGAATTGGCTCCTCACCTCGGTCCTAAATGTCTGACACACCATTCGGAAAATGTAAGTCCTGTTCTCGACACTCCACCCGGGAAACCGGTGGTTGGGGGGCGGGGGAGAGAGGCGGGCGGGGGGGGGGGGGGGGGGGGGGGGGGGCGGTGGGGGGGGGGGGGGGGAGGCGGGGGGGGGGTGTGCAATCTCTCAGCATGTACACTGTCAAACTCACTCGCAGTTCCAGACTTTTCAATGAGATCACTTCTCATTATTCCAAACCCTAGAGAGAACAGAGTCATCCCACTGAATCCCTCCTCCAAGGGCAACTGCCTCATCACAGCAATCAATCCAGTGAACTTTGGTTACACAGACAGCGAGAGCTTAGAGAGAAATAAGAGCAAAATAGGGAAAGGAGATGGAGGCTCAGAGAGCTGAAGAGAGTGAAAGAGACTGAGGTCGATACACAGAAGCAAGGGGAAACATAAAAAGACAGAGAGTTGAGTAGTCAGCCATAACACACGAATGAACAACCAGGGGCCGGAACCCACAAGCATTGGGTCCTCTGAATCGTTGACTAGGAATAAAGAGAATGTCCACAAGAATAGCGAACTTTTGAAAACGTCTTGAATTAGTTGTGAGTGCGTTGGGTTGTTGGATTGCCTGCATTGTCAGGTTCTCAAACCAAACTGCGGGTAAACGCATCCTGCCGTGTGCACGGCAAAGAAATGAACAAAACTTGGCCATCGCAAACAACAACGGGGCTCGCCCGGAATTGGAACCCGGGATTTCTCGCAGCCTTGCGAATCGCGACAAATAAAGCGAGAATCATACCCCAAGACCAACGAGCTGCGGATGCGAAAGCTGTTCAAATACAGATACTTATATTGTCATCTAAATCTGATCAGTCTGAAAGCGCTGGAAACACTCAGGAAGCCAGGCAGCATGTGCGCACAGGGAAAGGATTCTCTTTTTACACCTCCATAACCTTTCATTTAAACGGATAATGTTTGGAAATGTCGGAAGTTTTAAATAGGTGAAATCCAGGAGCTGGGAAACATGACAACAGGAAAGGGCTGTGATCGCGTACAATTCAGGAGAGATAAATGAGCCTGCACTTTGCGGTCCACGGCCTGAGCGTGAGGAAAGCAGAATATCACATAATATTTATACCACAGAATGAGACCATTCACAAGATCTTTGAAGCAGTCACGTGAGCTGTGGATAATAGGGAACAGGTGGGTGTACTGTATAGTGATGACACAGGAGCCGCAGTGATGAGTTTGATAAATTTTGGTCATTGAGAGTAACACATGAGCAGCTTGTGTGACTGTTTCACCTCATTGCCGCTTTCATACTGCAGCGAACAGTAATCGTTGTTGCCATTGGATGAAGAAATCACTTATGTTCTACCTGAACAGAACATTTTGAAAGAGAGACTTGCCTCTGGTGGAAATAGATCTGACATGAAAATAATGAAATGTAAAATGAAGTAAATTAGATTAAATGTCCAACCTATTAGAAATATTGGGTTCACAAGAAGTGACCTGAATTGATGTTGTGATCGCAGATATAGAACTGGAACCCACCATTGAGTGAATCCGCTGTCTCGTTAAATGTTGATCAAAGAAAATACTTGATCATCTTCCACATTGGAACGTACGGAAGCTCAGACAATAAGCTGTCTCCACTCACAAATAACAGAAAGGGTCAATTTCATCTCGCAACTTTAAGCCTTTACCATCTTCTGTACATTTATCATGTAGATTTATAAAGTAAGTAAACAGACTGTGTGACGGTTTTAAAAATGTGTTCACTCCCAGTAGCGGATTAACCATTAGGCTGAGTAGGCTTAAACCCAGGGGCCCGGAAGGGAGGGGGGCCCGAAAACAAAAAAAAATTGGTTTAACCCTTTTAAGGGTGAACAAATTTTCATAACTAGACCCCGTGGGTGAATTAATCTAACAAATACCTATAAATAGAGGAGCTTCACCCCCGGACTTGTGCTACATGCAAATAAATACAAAATAAATGAAACAAAGAGTTTATTGTCATGCTATAACATGTATACATACTTATTTTAGTGCATACTTAGTTACATATAGTACTTTTTTCAACATTCACCCTTACATAATATTAGTCCCACACCACAGCACGATGACTGTCACCACTGCCTCCAGTGCTATCAATGTATCATCAAATTCAAACCGGGCCCCTGGCGCTGTGAGGCATCAGTGCCACCATGTTGCCCAAAAAGATATTCTCTTGTTCATAAACTGAGAAAGAGCAGACAATGTTTGGAAAGATGACCTAGTTCTTCTGTAATTAATTAGAAATGGGCGAGGTGGGAGGGAGGTGGGAGGGAGAGGAGCCTGAGGTAGCGGTACATATTGGTACCGCTGATGTGGGTAGGAAGGGAGAAGGGGTCATGAAAAGGGAGTACAGGGAATTAGGGAGACAGCTGAGAAAGAGGAAAGCAAAGGTAGTAATCTCAGGATTACTGCCTGTGCCACGGGAAGGTGAGGGCAGGAATGGAGTGAGGTGGAGGATGAATGTGTGGCTGAGGGACTGGTGCAGGGCGCAGGGATTCAGGTTCCTGGACCATTGGGACCTCTTTAGGGGCAGGGGTGATCTGTATACAAAAAACGGGTGGAACTTGAATCACACGGGGACCAATATCCTGGCCGGTAGGTTGGCTAAGGCTACTGGGGAGAATTTAAACTAGATAGGTTGGAGGGAGGGGAGCTAGAAGAGTTGACTAGGATCAAGGAACTAATTGATGGGGGGGAGGATGCAGGGGTAAGGGGAATTACAAAATTAATGGTAGAGGAGAGGGTGCAAGTGAATGAAGGCGGTAATTTAGATAAGGGAGTAGAGGGAGAGGGTGTTCGCGACTCATCAAAGCGGGTCCAGATAAAAGCTGGAATAAGGACACTTTGCCTGAATGCACGAAGCATTCGGAACAAGGTAAATGAGTTGATGGTGCAAATCAGCACAAGTGGGTACGATCTAGTGGCCATTACAGAAACGTGGCTGAAAGGTGACCAGGACTGGGAGATGAATATCCAGGGGTATCAGGCGTTTAGGAAGAATAGACAGGAAGGAAAAGGTGGTGGGGTCGCGCTATTAATAAGAGATAATATCAGGGTAGTACTGAGGGATGACATAGGCTCTGAGGAACAAAACGTGGAATCATTATGGGTAGAGATGAGGAATAGTAGAGGGAGAAAGACACTAGTAGGTGTGGTATATAGGCCCCCAAATAATAATGTTGAGGTAGGGAGGGCTATAAACAAGCAGATAAGGGATGCGTGTAAAAACGGAACGGCAATAATCATGGGGGACTTCAACATGCACATTGACTGGCAGACTCAAGTCGGTAAGGGTGGAATGGAGGAAGAGTTCTTAGAATGCTGTCGGGATAGTTTCCTTGAACAGCATGTTACGGAACCGACGAGGGAACGAGCTATTTTGGATCTGGTATTGTGTAACGAGGGAGGTAGAATTAAGGATCTTATTGTGAAGGACCCTCTTGGGTCTAGTGACCACAATATGGTCGAATTTCTGATTCAGATGGAAGAGGAGAAAGTTTGGTCCCAAACCAGTGTCCTCTGTTTGAACAGAGGGAAATATGATAGGATGAGGGATGAATTGGCTAAGGTAGACTGGGAGAGCAGGCTGGCAGGTAGGATAGCTGAGGAACAGTGGAGGATTTTTAAGGAGATCCTTTTCAGTTCTCAGCAAAAATATATTCCAGCAAAAAACAAGGATTGTAAGAAAAGGGAGAACCAGCCGTGGATAACGAAGGAAATAAAGGAGAGTATTAAAATAAAAACAGCTGCGTACAGAGTGGCCAAAAACAGTGGAGAAACAAGTGATTGGGAAAAATTTAAGAAACAACAAAGAGAGACTAAGAAAGCGATAAAGAAAGGAAGGATAGACTATGAAGCTAGGCTAGCAATTAATATAAAAAATGATAGTAAAAGTTTTTATAAATATATAAAAAGGAATAGAGTGGCTAGAGTGAATGTTGGACCCTTGGAGGACGAGAGGGGGGAGTTAATAGTGGGAAATGAGGATATGGCTGAGTCTTTAAATAAGTTTTTTGTGTCGGTCTTCACGGTGGAGGACACAAATAGTTTGCCAAATATTAACGATAGAGGGTTGGCAGCAGGAGAAATACTTAATACAATTAATGTTACCAGAGAGGCAGTGCTGGGTAAACTAATGGGACTGAAGGTGGACAAGTCCCCGGGTCCGGATGGAATGCATCCCAGGGTATTGAAAGAAATGTCAGAGGTAATAGTGGATGCGTTAGTGATTATTTATCAAAACTCGTTGCATTCTGGGGTAGTGCCGGTTGATTGGAAAACGGCTAATGTTACGCCGCTGTTTAAAAAAGGAAGGAGACAAAAGGCGGGTAACTATAGGCCGGTCAGCTTAACGTCTGTAGTAGGGAAAATGCTGGAATCCATTATTAAAGAGGAGATAGCAGGGCATCTGGATAGAAATGGTTCGATCAATCAGACGCAGCATGGATTCATGAGGGGAAAGTCGTGCTTGACGAACATGTTGGATTTTTATGAAGATGTGACTAGGGCGGTTGATGGAGGAGAACCGGTGGATGCGGTGTTTTTGGATTTCCAAAAGGCGTTTGATAAGGTGCCCCATAAAAGGCTGCTGAAGAAGATTAGGGCACACGGAGTTGGGGGTAGTGTGTTAAAGTGGATTGGGGACTGGCTATCCGACAGGAAGCAAAGAGTCGGGATAAATGGGTGTTTTTCCGGTTGGAGGAAGGTAACTAGTGGCGTGCCGCAGGGATCGGTACTCGGGCCGCAACTGTTTACCATTTATATAGATGATCTGGAGGAGGGGACGGAGTGTAGGGTAACGAAGTTTGCAGACGACACAAAGATAAGTGGAAAAGTCAATCGTGTGGAGGACGGAGAAGATCTGCAGAGATTTGGACAGGCTGAGTGAGTGGGCGAGGATATGGCAAATGGAGTATAACGTTGATAAATGCGAGGTTATACACTTTGGAGGAAATAATAACAAATGGGATTACTATCTCAATGGAAACAAATTAAAACATGCTACCGTGCAAAGGGACCTGGGGGTCCTTGTGCATGAGACGCAAAAGCCCAGTCTGCAGGTACAACAGGTGATCAAGAAGGCAAATGGGATGTTGGCCTATATTGCAAGGGGGATAGAATATAAAAGCAGGGATGTCTTGATGCACCTGTACAGGGCATTGGTGAGGCCGCAGCTGGAATACTGTGTGCAGTATTGGTCCCCTTATATGAGGAAGGATATATTGGCATTGGAGGGAGTGCAGAGAAGGTTCACCAGGTTGATACCGGAGATGAGGGGTTTGGATTATGAGGAGAGGCTGAGGAGATTGGGTTTGTACTCGTTGGAGTTTAGAAGGATGAGGGGGGATCTTATGGAGACTTATAAGATAATGCGGGGGCTGGATAGGGTGGAGGCGGAGAGATTCTTTCCACTTAGTAAGGAAGTTAAAACTAGAGGACACAGCCTCAAAATAAAGGGGGGTCGGTTTAAGACAGAGTTGAGGAGGAACTTCTTCTCCCAGAGGGTGGTGAATCTCTGGAATTCTCTGCCCACTGAGGTGGTGGAGGCTACCTCGCTGAATATGTTTAAAGCGCGGATGGATGGATTCCTGATCGGTAAGGGAATTAAGGGTTATGGGGATCAGGCGGGTAAGTGGTACTGATCCACGTCAGATCAGCCATGATCTTATTGAATGGCGGGGCAGGCTCGAGGGGCTAGATGGCCTACTCCTGCTCCTATTTCTTATGTTCTTATGTTCTTATATGTCCAGTTAATTAAATTTACGAAATACCTTTGTTGTCTCACGAATTCCATGCAACTCAAATGTAAATTATTGTTGGCAATTGACGGGTTTTGGAACCAGTTTCCTTGAATCATTGCTTCGCAATGTTTCTGTGGTGTTGTGATTGTCACATTCGCCTCACACGCGAAAGGTCCCCAGTTTTATCCCTGCAGAAACACTTTCATCATAAAGAGAAACGGTTGGACGATCGAAACAGACCTGACCGCATCTGTGGAGAGAGAATAGAGCCAACGTTTCAAGCCTGGATGACCCTTCGTCAGAGCTCCAGACTCGAAACGTTGGCTCTATTCTCTCTCTCCAAGATGCTGTCAGACCTGCTGAGATTTTCCAGCATTTTTCTATTTTTGTTTCCGGTTCCAGCATCTGCAGTATTTTGCCTTCACAGAAAAAAATCCAAACGGTTTTAATTTCAGAGGGATTCGATTAGTGGAATTATTTGCGTGTTTGTCACTAAACATGAACTGACCTGCTGAGTATTCCGAGTATTTTCTGATTGAAAAGTCAGGAATCACTCAGTGAAATTAAAAAAAAAGAATTTCTGTGATCGAGCACAAGGGAGGATGGATTACATGACACCAGGAATGGTGGACAAGGAAACACTGAGCCAGTGATAGTGGAGCCTGTGTGGCCTAGTGGTTCATAGTCAATGTTTCCACCGCTATAGCCCGGAATTGATGATAAACTGTTAACTAAACGGCACTTTGCTCAGCACGTACCGAGTTTCTCGAGTCGAAAGTATTTGAACATGAAGGAAGAAGACATAATTTGTTTCAGTTGGTTATAAAATGTTGGAATGACTGTGTGACAATGTCAGTAGCGAAAGTGACCTGAAATGAAGCGGTGGAGACAGAGATGGTTATTAACGAATTTCAAATCTCTGATATTAGCTTTCCTGGCGTGCCGTGGTCAGGTTTCGGCGCCATGTTCCGCGTTAGAGTCCGAGGCAAGTATTAAACGAAAACACGCCTCACAGTGTCTGTTGAGGGAGAAACAAGATTAATCCGCAGCTGGATAAATTTTATCAGAGCTGGAAAAATCAGAGATGTAACAATAACAATAAACTCTGAAGAAGAATAAGACGGCAGACATTTATCACAAAAGCCACTGACACTCATGTCAAATTCTTCCTCTTTCAAGTCTCCTCGATTAACTCCTTGTTCTCCACCTCGGATATTTCCACATCCACCAAATATCACGCACCTGAATATTCAACCCCCTTTTCGCTCCACCGATAATGATACACCAATTCCGCGCTGGGCGCAGGAATTGGCTCCATAGCTCAGTGTTGGCAGCAGATCGGGTGTAAGGTTGGACAGTTTAAAGTTTATTTATTAGTGCCACAATTGAGCTTACATTAACACCGCAATGAAGTTCTGTGACAATTACGTCGTCGGCAGAACCGGCACCTTCTCGGGTAAATTGACAGCTAATTTAGCATGGCCAATGTACCTAACCAGCACATCTTTCACTCTGTGGGAGTAAGAAGGAGCACGCGCAGGAAACCCACGCAACACGGGGAAAGCATGCAGACTCTGCACAGACAGTAACCAATGCCGGGAATTGAAACCGGGCCCCTGGCGCTGTGAGGCATCAGTGCCACCATGTTGCCCAAAAAGATATTCTCTTGTTCATAAACTGAGAAAGAGCAGACAATGTTTGGAAAGATGACCTAGTTCTTCTGTAATTAATTAGAAATGGGCGTCGCTGGCTGGCCAGCATTTATTGCCCATCCTGGTTGCCCTGGGACAGTTAGGGTCAAACACTTTGCTGCAGCTCTGGAATCAATGTAGGCCAGGCCGGATAAGGGACGGCAGATTTCCTTCCCTAAAGCACATTACCGAACTCCATGGTTTTTTTCCGACAATCGACAATGGTTTTCATGGTCATCAGTAGATTCTTAATTCCAGATAGTTTTTTATTGAATACAAATTCCACAACGTGCCTTGGCAGGATTCAAACCCGGGACCCCATAACATTGGATGAGTTTCTGGATTAATAGTCTCGCTATAATACCACTAGGCCATCGTCTTTCCTAATATAAGCGTTTATGTTGAAGGAGATTTGGGTGTGTTTGTATAAGGAACGCAGGAAGATAGCATGGTGGTGCAGCAAACAATAGGAAGGGAAATGACATTTTGGTCTTTATTGCCAGCAGATTGCTGAATAAGAATAAAAACACCAATTTACATTTGTGCAGGATTTTGTTGGGAGCAAGTGTGAAATATTCGGTGCAGTTCTGATATCCACAATGCTTTTTTTTTTTACAAAAGGCTACCCTTCCATTGGAGACGGTCCACTGGGTAGGTTCCTGTGATGAGAGAGTTCTCCTGGGATGAGACGCTGTGTAAATTGGGCTGAAATTCCCTGGAGTTTAGAAGACTGAGAGACAATCTTATTGAACCTACAGAATGCTGAGAGATTGTTTCCCAGTCTCAGATGAGGACTCACCGGAGAACTGACACACAAACACATCCAACCAAGACTCTAATTCTAAACTTTAATTGCACATTTGAAATGAATATATGTTATACCATGTGATATGTATGATATGAATAGTCATTAAATAAATAATGTTGACAACACCTGACAACAGTCGAGCGGCAACACTTGAGAAATATTTTTATTCTTGCCTCGGTTCACAAGCTGGAACTGCGCGACAATGAATGCTTATGGGAGAAATAAAAGTACAACCACCGCCTCTGGATGGTACTGAGCCACCAACCATTTGCTTAAAGTCGAACGCAATAACGAATTCCACCACTAAGACGAAGACACTCTATATTAGGGTGTCAGCGAGTGCTGTATATATCCAACGCCAATTCTCTGTTTTTAAAACATAGTCGAGGACTACAACATGACCACATCGTTTACAATACTATGCAAGCCCCTTGACTTTTTCCCTCCCCACAGTATTGCTGCGATTTAGTGGTAACCAAATAATTGGGATTGAAGGTAATGTTTGAAAGACCGATTTGTATGCATGTAACGCCTTTCCCGGTTGGTGGACGTCACAACGCGCTTTGCAACCAACGAAAGACAGTCACAATTGAAACTAAGATAACAATTAGACAAGGAAGGGGGCACTCGGATTTGAACCAAGGGCCGTTTGATCTGCAGTCAAATGCTCTACCACTGAGCTATGCCCCCTCAGCTGTGAACTGATGCTCGGGATCCAGCATAGTCTTATTAAGTGGTGGAGGGGGATTCAGTGGTCAGCTTGCATCCCGCTTTGTCTCAGAGTTCCTGGTTTCTGAGTGAAGTCGGAGAGCTCAGCGCTTGAGTTAGCGAGATGTTTTCTTGTGATTTGGCTGAAATTTGGATCCAGGTCTAGGAGATGTTTGTGTCAATCTAATCGATAAAATCTACCCCATTGTCACACAGATTTGACCTTGTATCCCCATCTCTATTGGCAGCGCGTTGCAGCCTATCACTGTCCTTCACTATCTGTGTTTGTTCTTGAACTGTTGCCCATGTGACATTTCCAATTCGGACACAAATATAGACCTAACTCCACTGCTTCTGTCAGAGCTGTTTTCGATCAGGAAACAACTCAGGTTTGTTAAATGGATTATCAAAAACTTTAAATCTTGGCATATCGAAGCCGATATATGACCCTCAAAGCGCCAAATCCGAAGCACTGGACCACCAGGATTTCATTCTCCTGGTTCTCCCATAGACTGAATACAGGAATATGCACAGTGCCAATTATTCACAGTCGCATTCTCCTTCCTGTCTTGTGCACGTTGTTCAGCTTTGAAATTATTAATCTTTTCACATTAGCTTCCAGTGTGATGAAAGCAGAGCTGTGATAAGCTGAAGTTTTTCAACAGATTTAACACAATAAGGTATGTAACAAACATTACTCTTTGAATGTGGTGAGCTACAGTGAAATTTAATGCAGTAGAAGGTAACTCACTCATTCTGACAGTTGGTACCAGCAATTGCAATGTAAATATGATGTCGGGATACCGGCGTTGGACTGGGGTGGGCACAATAAGAAGACTCACAGCATCATGTTAAAGTCCAACTGGTTCATTTGCTCCGATAATAAAATCAATTTGCTTTATTTTATCAGCGCCCCGAAAGCTCCTGACTCCAAATAGACCTGGTGTTGTAAGACTTCCTAATGTAAATATGAATTGTTATGGGTAATTGACAGGATTGTGGAATGGGACAGATATTTCCTTCTTCCTGTTCAACCTGCCACAAGTATCGCTCCCGTTTTCGACCAGGA
The DNA here is from genome assembly GCF_964213995.1 of Mustelus asterias. Taxonomy (NCBI): domain Eukaryota; kingdom Metazoa; phylum Chordata; class Chondrichthyes; order Carcharhiniformes; family Triakidae; genus Mustelus; species Mustelus asterias. The sequence goes on from NW_027590155.1 coordinate 139,113, forward strand.
AGCAATACCCACTCTCCCTAATTCATGTGTTGCACGAGAGCAATGAATCAACATTCCCTAACCGCGAATCGAACCCAGATCATTGCAGTGAAAGCAACAAATTCTGTCAACGAAACCAACACGGAAATTGAGGTTTCCTCAGAATTATTGAGCAATTGTGGGCGTGTGTGATTTGGGAGAAAGGTCACGTGCTCTAGGGTAATCTCTGATGAGTGAAGCCACCGACCTCTTTATCGCTGAGCTTTTTGTGTTCTTGAGAAATCGTCCTCTGGGGCTGATGCAATGAGGCCAGCAGAGTAACTCACTGCATCCTCCGGCTGGAGGCCTGTGACTAGTGGTGTTCCGCAGGGCTCTGTATTGGGACCTCTGCTGTTTGTGATTTATATAAACGGTCTGGAAGAAGGTGTAACTGCAGTGATCAGTAAGTTTGCGGACGGCACAAAATTGGCAGGACTTGCAGATAGTGAGGAGCATTGTCAGAAGCTACAGAAGAATATAGATAGGCTGGAAACTTGGGCAAAGAAATGGCAGATGGAGTTCAATCCTGATGAATGCGAAGTGATGCATTTTGTAGAAATAATGTAGGGAGGAGCTATACGATAAATGGCAGAACCATAAAGGGTGTAGATACGCAGAGGGACCTGGGTGTGCAAGTCCACACATCCTTGAAGGTGAGGTCACAGGTGGAGAAGGTGGTGAAGAAGGCATATGGCATGCTTGCCTTTATAGGACGGAGCATAGAGTATAAAAGTTGGGGTCTGAAGTTGCAGATGTATAGAACGTTGGTTCGGCTGCATCTGGAATACTGCGTCCAGTTCTGGTCGCCACACTACCAGAAGGACGTGGAGGCTTTGGAGAGAGTACAGAGGAGGTTTACCAGGATGTTGCCTGGTATGGAGGGGCTTAGTTATGAGGAGAGATTGGGTAAACTGGGGTTGTTCTCCCTGGAAAGACGGAGGATGAGGGGAGACTTAACAGAGGTGCATAAAATTATGAAAGGCATAGATAGGATGAACGGTGGGAAGCTTTTCCCCAGGTCGGTGGTGACGTTCACGAGGGGTCATAGGTTCAAGGTGAAGAGGGGGTGCGGTGGAGGTTTAACACAGATATCAGAAGGACATATTTTACACAGAAGGTGGTGGGGGCCTGGAATGCACTGCCAGGCAAGGTGGTGGAGGCGGACACACTGGGAACGTTTAAGCCTTATCTAGATAGCCATATGAACGGAGTGGGAATGGAGGGATACAAAAGAATGGTCTAGTTGGACCAGGGAGCGGCACGGGCTTGGAGGACCGAAGGGCCTGTTTCTGTGCTGTATTGTTCTTTGTTCTTTGTTCATTGTCCGCAATGTGATTGCGGTGCGATTTGCTGAAAGCTGTTAATTTTATAAAAATAATCTTTTTGCGAATTGTAAATGAAATGCCCTTCAGTGCCCGGTAAGAATTCGCACAACACCAGGTTAAAGTGCAAGAGGTTTGTTTGAAATCACGAGCTTTCGGAGCACAGCTCCTTCATCACTCACGCTGAGGATTCACCACATTGTTCTGTCTTTGAATGAAAGCAATAGATATCTCGTCAATTCCCCGGTATCCTGAGTGTACGACACTGATTTCAACAGTACACTGCTTTAAATGTTTGTTTTCAATGTGAAATTAAGTTGTTTGATTCCATGTGAAGCATTTAAACTTACACTCTTCCGGGAAGATGGTGACATCGTGGTAAAATCAGTGGAGTATGAATCCTGTGGCCCCGGCTCACAGGTCACGATCCCACCGCAGCCTAGAACTGAAACGGAAGTGAAAGCTAGTCTCAGTAATGAAGCTTTGTTTTCTGATTGTCATGAAAACACATCTTGCAGAAGGAAATCTGCCATCCTTCTCCTTTCTGGCTCCATGGGACTCCAGAGGAAAGGCAATGTGATTGACTCTTAACTGCCCTCTGAAATGGCCCAGCAAAATACCCAGTTCAGAGGGAAATCGGGATGGACAACAAATGCTGGCATTGACAACAAAATATATATTGCATTAGCCGCATTTTAAGAAATGATTAATTCTCATTTTGTTTCATTTCATGTCAAACAGGGTGACATATTCTGGTGTCTTATTATTTAAGACCTCAACCTTTCAACTGTTCAGACAGGTAAGATTCAGTCAGAGAAAAGTGAACCACTGTGATCCAAAACTAGGTTTTGTACTTGCTGCGAATCCCACCTCAAATCAGAAAATGTTGGAAGCACTCATCGGCTTCAACAGCTTCTGTGGAGAGGGAAAGAGAGTGAATGATTCAGGTTGCTGACCTTTGACCCTAACTGGAAAAATTAAGTCAAGGAAAATAGAGAGGGAGAGGAGGAAAGAACAAACGGTATTTTGATCGGATGGAAGGCTGGAGTGATTGAATTACAATGGAGATGATTATTGTTCCCACTGACACAATCTCGCAGATCTGGGTTTGAATCTCACAATAAATGAGAACAAAACCTCTCGCTGAGTTCAGCGCTCAACTCCCCGCCTTCCAGTGAACTGGAGGCAGTTTTCAGTCACAAACCCACAACTGTGAGATAAACAACGCAGAAAGGAGAAAGACTCAGTTTGAGCGGTGACACTTCTGGAGGAATGGAGATCTGGAATCACTCAGGAATGAGACAAAGTTTAAAAATCAACGTCGCCCAACGTGGGGCTCGAACCCACGACCCTGAGATTAAGAGTCTCATGCTCTACCGACTGAGCTAGCCGGGCACATGTACTCAAATGCTTTCCATAACCTAAAATGCATGGAGACAAATACGGTTTTTCCATCTGGTGTCTCAGCTTGTTCTGATTTCAAAGTTTGCAATGAATCCACCGACAGAATCCCCAAAGTTCCTATCCATTCATCTCTATCATTAATTACATTATTCACATCTTCCAATTCTTAGCTTCACCTCTCCCAAATATTCCAAACTCCTCTTACGTCATTCACCTTATTTTTCTTTGTTCTTAATAATTTAGCCAAGGGTGGAGGGAACTCAACATTTGCACTGTCAAACTGTTTCCCAGTTTCCGACTTTTCAACAAGATCACCTCTGATTATTCTAAACTCCAGAGCGAACAGACTCATCCCACTGATTCTCTGCTCCCAGGAGAAACTCATAAATCAATCCAGTGAACCTCGGTTACACACAGACAGCGAAATAATGGACATAGCAAGGAGCAAAAGATGTCAACGTAATAAAAACATCGTCAGTGAGTCTGAGGGAGTAAGATAGAGACAATGAAAAACAGAGATAGCGAGTGCGGTACACAACCACAATCCAAGAATGAATAACAATAATCACACAGCTAGCTGTCTCAACCAACAAATATGGGGTCCTCTAAACTGGTGAACAGAGATCAAGTGAATGGCCACAAGCATATTAACCTTTTAATGTCTTGATTTTCTTGTGTGAGTGTTGTGTTGATAGATTGCCTGCTATCGGTGCTCAGGTTCTCAAACCAAATCCCACGTAAACCAATCCCAACGTTTGCACTGAAAATACATTTGTAAAACCTATGACTTGTCCAATATGAAACAACAGCTGATTGAGGGATCGAGTCCGGCATGTGAACCCGAGATCGTTCACACGTTTGTAGATATTTACTCCCCAGGCCCGAGTCATACCTCTCGTTCAATGAGCCACTGCTGAGGATGTTGTTCAATGAAAATATTTCCATTGACATCCAAAGCTGCTCAGACTTCTGCAGTGAAAGGTGAAAATGCTGGAAAAACTCAGAAAGCCAGACAGCTCGTGTGCACAGGAAAACAAATCTTATATTTTAGCTCCATAACCTTTCATTGGGAACAACTGGAAATTTTTAGAAATGTAGGAAGTTTTAAACAAGTGTTTTCCAGCAGCATAACAAGAGGGTTTGAGGCCTCGTGCCGGGTGTAAATCAGGAGAGATTAAATGAGGGAAACAAAGTAATTTAAAGTAATTAAACCACAGAATGAGGCCATTCCTCAGTCCCTTACAGGACTCAGTTGTGTTGTGGATGAAGGGGAACCTGTGGATGTAATGTACGTAGATTACATTGGAGCCACAGTGATGAGATGGTGGGTTTGAAAAATTGAAATTTACACTTAGGAACATAGAATTAGGAGCAGAAGTGGGCAAATTCAGCGCTTCGAGCCTGAACCATCATGCAATCAGTTCATGACTGATCTCTGCCCTGTTCTCAAATCCACCTCCCTACCTGTTCCAATATCCCCTCATCCCTTTAATTATCAGGAATATATCTGTCTCTTTCTTGAAATCATTTAATGATTCAGACTCAACCGCGCTATACGGCAATGCATTCCACAAATTCACGACCCTCAGTGAGAAGCAGTTCCTCATCATCTCAGTTTTAAATCTACCACCTCTCAACCTATACATTTGACATGGTGTTCCCGATTGCGCATAAGAAAAAATATTTCACTTTCTTCAATCCTGTTTAGAATTTTATATACCACGATCACTTCAGCATCTTGTGGGACTATTTGACCTCACTGTCGATTTCATGTCCCAGCAAACACAATCAGTGTTGTCATTAGCTGAAGCAGCCACTTATGTTCCATCCAAACTGGACACATGAAGGGATATATGGTAAGTCATTTTGAAAAACACAGTTCACCCGTGGCCCTGGGAGTCCAGTGGGTTGTAATCAGTACTCCCCAGTGTTGTTTGTTTTCAATTCCCGCTGAGAGAACGATTATTTATAGCTGTCAGCAAACTGTTGAAAAATAACGTGATTTACTATCTGATCGAAAGTAGATCTACTAATATGAGCCGAGTGAGTTTTGCAAGTCTACATCACAGCTGGAAACGTCACATGTGCAACAGGTCAAGAACAAACACAGTAGCAGAAAGATAGTGATAGGCTGCAAAGCGCTGACAATTGAGATGGTGATGTAAGGTAACATTTGGATGGTAAAAAGGTCAGATTTTGGCATTCACACTGAATTATTCAAGTTTTCCCTCACTCTGCAACGAAAATATTTGGAAAAGATTCTCTCTCGTTTCAAACAGTCGGAAGTGGAATTATTAACTGTAAGTGGAATGTCTGTTGTATGTTGTCACTGTTTGAATGTATCACTGGGATGGAAACAGAAGGTTCCATATTGCAACAGAGACTTGCTTGTGGTGAATGTAGTCTGGCCTGGCGCGAAAAATAAAGCAACACATGCAGTGTGTGTAAAGCAAGTTGTAAAACAGGCGACAAGCAGCTGGTCTGGTGGTCAGAGTTTGACACTTTCACTGCTGTTTCGATTGGTGGTCAGGTAATGGAGATTTGTTGCTCTCATCCAAACCGTAAAAACAAATGTCAGGTATTGCCTGGTGGAACATATAAAACACAATCTCGCCTCATGTCCTGTAGTGAAGACTGAGCAAATTCAACAGGAGGTATTTTTCTGTCATTTCTGGCAGGATATTGGGAACCAGACAAGGCTAAGGGCAGTTTAAATGGTGCTGGTCCTTCACTGCAGCTCATTCTGTTTCTGACTGGGTGTGATTCCTGCTTGTTACACAGTTCAGGATCAATTGATTCAGTGAACGAGCAGGTTCAAGCCAAGTGATGGACTGTCGCAGCTCCTTTGCTGCTAATTTCAATAACAATACCAGTAAAGGACACAGCTGCATATGTGGTAACGTAGCTGAGTAATCTAAGCCAGTGGCTGAAAGTCCAGTCTCTATGGTCGTTGTTGGTTCAACTACAGCCACTGCCAGAATGGGTTTGAGTTTTGGTCCCTGCAGCTGAAGTCCAGCATTTCAGATTGAATGCAAGAGTTTGTGCCGTGTCGTTTTTGGCATGAAGAAAGAGGAGCGACAGAGCAATGTAAACAGGTGTTGAGGTAAAGGAACGATGTGGAAGGAGTGGAGCAAATTATCGTGGATTCTGGAATCGGAAACAAAAAGAGAAAATGCTGGAAAATCTCACCAGGTCTGGGAGCATCTGTGGAGTGAAGAAAGCTGACATTTCGAGTCCAGATTACCCTTTTTCAAATCTGGGAGGAGTGGAGTTGCTCCGATAGAGAATACAAACGGGAACACCGGTTGAATGGCTGTCTGTCGAAATAAACAGCAGGATTGCAAACATTGAGACTGCAGTCCCGGCCGAGGGGATGTATTGGGATTTTCTAACTGAGGTTCAAATCCTGTCATGTGCGCTTCCCGTCATTCCTCATTGTGACTTTTTTATTGAAAGTTATTGGAAATGAAGCAATAGGTGCAGAAATGATCAACTCAGTGCAAATTTGTCACATCAGCGTCACTGAGGGTCTCGTGATCAGCGTCGGCGCCCTGACGCGGTTTCGATTCCCAGTCACGGAGTGAATACATTTTTGTTCATTTCTTCATTTAATAAAAGCAGCGTCCGTGAAGTGAACAACAAGCTAAATCTTCCAGCTGGATGAACTTGTATCAGAGCTGGAAAAATCAGAGATGTAACATTGACGATAAACTCTGAAGAAGAACCACATGACGCACACAACATACATGTCAAGTACATACACAGTACACATGTCAAATCATGTCACTTTCAACTTCTGTCCTTTAACTTCCGGCTCTCCACCTCAGACATTTCCACATTCATCAAAAATCTTCATCCTCAAACCCTCGATCCACGGATAATGCTGCACTTACTAGAAGCGCGTTGCAGTATTTGGCTCCATAGCTCAGTGGTTAGAGCACTGGTCTTGTAAACCAGGGGTCGCGAGTTCAATTCTCGCTGGAGCCTATGGGCAAATTTTAGATGATAGAAGCTGTCAGAAAGGGGAAGAGAGTCTGGCAGACGAAATAGAGAGCTTTGATGAGTGGAGGCGCAGATCGGGTGCAATTTTGGAAAGCGAATAGATGTTTCCTTCTTCGTAAAAAAAATAGAAAGAGCAGGACATATTTGAAGAGCTGAAAAAGGTTAGTATCGATATTGAGCATAGAATAGATGCGTCTGTACAAGGAATGCATAAAACTAGCATGTAGGTGCAGGCAATGATTGGAAGGAAAATTGCATTTTGGTCTTTATTGACGGCAGACTGGAGTCCAAGTATAATGAGGTTTTTCTAAAGTTGCACAGAGTTTTGTTGAGACCGCAAGTTGAATATTCTGTGCAGATATGATATTCACATTTAATAAAGGATATGTTTGCATTGGAAACGGTGCAGATAAGGTTCAGCAGATGATCCCTGGGATGAGGGAGTTGTCGTATGATGTGAGGCTGAGTAAATTGGGCTGAAAGTCTCTGGAGTTTGGAAGAATGAGAGGCGATTTCATTAAACCTACACAAGTCTGATTGGGTTTGACAGGGTGGAGGCTGAGAGATTTCTTCTGCTTGTCGGGAAATCTAACCCACGGCAGTACAGTCTCAGGAAAATGGGCTGATCATTTCAGCCTAAGAAAAGGCGAAATTACTTCACTGAAATGGTTGTGAATCTTTGAAATTCTCTATGCCAGACAGTTATGGAAGCTCCATCATGGAATACATTTAAGGTTGGGACAGACAGGTTTCTGGTCTCTCGGAGAATTCAGGGATATGGGGAGCTGGTGCAAAACTAAGTTGTAAACCAGGATCAGCCATAACGGTATTGAATTTCGGGAACAGGCTCGATGGACCGAGTGGTCAACTCCTGCTCCTATTTATTGTGTTCATGTGTTTGATCAAGCTAGTAATTCATGTTAAAATAAAAGCAGAAAGTGCTGGAAGTTCTCAGCAGGTCTTGCAGGAAATGTGAAGCAGACAGAGAGTTAAGATTCTGAGTCTAATATGACTCGTTTTAAACTGGTAACTGAGTGTGAGTTCCAACAATTAGCACAATATCGAGACAGGGAATTGAATTTAATCCAGTGAAAGCCCTGAATTTAAACTCCTGTACTATTTCTGCAGTAAACGTGTTTAGGAAACTTACCTGCCAATTGAAAGTGTGGAGCTCTGAGAGCACCCTAAGCAAAATGGACCCCCGCTATTCCTGTTTCTGCTTATATTCCCGACACAGATTTACTTTGTTCCCTTCTGTAACAGTGAAATATTGTCCAAACTTTGTCAGCCTTACTGTTATTCAGTAAATTACCATACTGTTATGACACTGAGGTTAATCCCCTTTATCTCGCATCGTAATCTGGAAAAACTATTTGTGAAACTGCGAACTGTTTTTAATTAACGTTCAGAGGCTTATTAATGAAAAAAAGCTTGTCACTCACTTTGAGTAAATAATTAACAAGCTATTATATTTAAATGACCAAGAACTTTAAGTAATCAAGTAACATGTTAATTAAGGTACAGTTCGAATGAAATGCTGTTCAAATAATACGAGGAACATTCATTACCAAAACTGTAATAACAGAATTTCAGTCACACTCAAATAAATTATACAACCCGCCTCGAAGGGATTCAGAAGATTTTGGTGTTCTTCAGTAGTTGTGCGCTGTCTGTAAGGTCTTGCAAACTCGGTGTCCTTCTGTTAGATAGTTTTCTTCAGCGAGTTTTAATCTGGCAGGGGTGGAGAACTGCTGGACAGACAAATGTTTTTTTGACTGGCTGCCCTGGCCTCTGGAGATGTTCACCCAAGGTATTATCTAGAGATGGCTGTTCCTCTGGCCTTTTTTACCTGCCATGACCTCGCAGTTTTCTTACACCACGATTGGTTTGATGCTGACAACAACAAAAAAAATCAAAGCACATAGGTTTCCTTTCGCTGAGTGTTTACTTTAAACTCATTGGCTGTTAGTTGATTGGCTACTTTAACTCAAATCCTAACAAAATGCAAAAAAACCTGTGGAGCCTGATGTTTGGTCCCTTTAAACCAGTAGTTCCCAAACTTTTATCAATGGGCCGCCAAACTTTCAGAATAAAAATTTGCTCACGCCACACCAATTCTTTTATTGATAAGAAATACATTCAAAAACAAAAAGAAAACAACTCCTCGCAGTGCTTGATTCATAACATAGAACACAACTACTTTATAATATGATCATGGGACATCCAGAAAGTATAAAACAATGCAGCTGCATAAGAACATGATTCATTCCCAAAATATATTTATAGACGAGCCTCTTACATATGTAACCATAAGTAAGTATACAAACTCAATGAGAGGTGTGACCTTGTTTTTGTCGGGTAATCTCATTTGTATTAGGTCTAATTTGAGACAAAAAAAACTCTCATCTCCTCAGCAACACAAAGAAGCCTTTCTCTTTTCTGGTCTTTGATATTTAGCAGAGCTGAAAATCCCTATTCACAACAATATGTCGTGGAGAACTGTAGAAGAATAGCTAATGCTCTTGAAGAGATGGGTGGATACTGTTTCTGGTTGTATATCCAAAAAGAGTCCAGTGGCATACTCCCGTGTTTCATTTTCAAGGTGCGATCACTTGAAATGCAGGCCATTTCCTCCTCCTCATCCAATGTCAGACCGGAACAGCTGGAATTCGCAAAGTGGTCTCTCACCCAGTCGAATTTTTCTGTAGACAACGATGGGAAGTCATGATCAATCTGTTCTACCAGTGTTGCAAGATGTTCCTGTATGAGGCCGTACAATTCATTGCCCGTTTTAAAACTTCTTACCAGTGGGAACATTTCGAGGTTATGTTGCATCGCTCTTCTGAGCCAGAGCTGAAGCTTTTTTTTTGAATGCAGTTAGTTTGTCTGTAGTTGTGAGGATATTGTCATCGCGGCCTTGCATACTGGCATTGAGCACATTCAACCGGAAAAGATATCGGCCAAATATGCCAGCTTTGCACACCAGTCATTGTCATCCAGTTGGTGGTACAATGGGTTCCCTTCTTGTTCCAAAAATTCTCTTAATTCGTTCTTCAGTTCCAACACCCGATTTAAAACGTTTCCGCGGGACATCCAGCGAACCTCCGAGTGCAGAATTAGGCATTGATGTTTTGATTCCATGTCTTTGCAGAGTTGAGCAAATAACTGCACCTTTAGTGGTTTTGCTTTGATGAAGTTCGCAATGCGCACAGTCTGATCGAGAACCAACTTCAAATCAGCTACAAGGGTCTCGGTGATTAACGCCTCTCTGTGTAAAAAACAGGGAGTTGATATTACATCTGGATTTTTCTGTTTGGTGAGTGCCACCAAGCCTCTCACATTCCCTATCATACATGGCGCTCCATCCGTACAAATTCCAATACAAGAATCCCATGAAATCTCAACTTTTTCCAAATACTCAGACAAAGTTTGGAAATATCTTGTCCTCTGGTATGTTTTTCAAGTTCCTTGCAAAATAGAAACTGTGTGATTATTTCGTCATTGTGAATGAATCTGAAATAGGCAAGCAACTGTGCTTTTCCACTAATGTCGGTCGATTCATCAACTTGAATGGCAAATTTAGAATTCTTCATACATTCAGAAACACGCTTCTCAATATTAGCTGACATATCAACTATTCTTCTGTGAATTGTATTATCAAATAAAGAAATTTCCATAACTTCTCGCTCAGCATCATCACCAAACAAAGTTTTCACAATCAAGCTGCAGGCAGGCTGAATCAATTTTTCAGCTATTGTATGTGGTTTTGTCTGTTGAGCAATCAATTCAGCCACTTGGTAAGATACAATCTGCATCTTATCTGAGACTGTCATTCGTTTTTCGAAATATGATCGTTGGCATTTCTGCTGTTCCAAAAGCCTTTCAAAATATTGAACATCCTTGTTTACCAGATTTCCATGTTTTGACAACAGATGTCTTTTCATCTTGCTTGGGACCATATTGGAATTGGAAAGCTTCTCACCACAGATCAAACACATAGGCCGCGGTACGTTTTCATCTCCAGTGCATATGAAACCGAGACTCAGATAGCTATCCATATATTGTCGACAAACTTTCTTTTTTAGAGGTTTGCTTGGGCCTGCTACTGGTGTAGAATTAAACGACTCTTCTTCAGCACTCTGTTCGAATGGCGATTCTGGATGACAACTTGGACTCGGATCGTCCTCAGCATCACTTGATGCTCTTGCTCTCACTTTCGAAAAATATCTATCCAAGTTTAAATGTTTCTTTGATTGTCCTTGAATCTTCCCGCCACACTTGCCATCCTCTCTCGCCGCACCAGTGTGGCGCACCGCACCCTTTGGGAACCACTGCCTTAAACAAATGTTGCAACCTGGAGTCTGTGTGTACTCTACACTTTCGCACAGCACTCAGAAACAGCATTTAAATGACTGTTTTCTTTCCCTCCAGCATTTTTTACAACTCTTTTATATCTCTACAAACATTATTTTAGACGTTTACAAACTCAACTTGAAACTGGCAGATACAAACCGGGGTGCTGGCTCTCATCTGTTTCTTTTCAGGATGGAATTCGTCTGCTCTTCATGCTCACTGAAGCACCAACACGACAAAGCGGCCATTTGCTGGTTCAATCCATCCGAATAGTTCCACGGATCTGTACTGCCCAATAAGACATCAATGTCCATACGTGAAGGAGAGAGTCCAATTCAAAAATAGTGTTGAGAAATACATCAAGGAGAAATATTAAGTGAGCTATGAAGTCTTATTGAACGCGAATTTGAACAGACAGTACATGGAACGTGTTTATTTTGTTGGACTTTTTGGAATGTGCTGTAAAGCCAAATAAAATTCTTATATTTGACCAAGCTACGTGTTAGATTGGTTGTTCCGGAAGAATACTCAATTTCTTCACTCTTCACTCACCTCCTACTCAATTTGAACATGCCACGCAGAGCCTTGCGATGAATGCATTAATTTCAACATCATGTTTCTAATGAATGACGATAGTTTTGTCTAAATATGTGGTATAAGTGATGATAAAGGAAGACTGATTCCCCCCACCACCAACAGTTGGGGCGGCACATTGGCACCGTGCGCAGCACTGCTGCCTCACAACGCCAGGGACCCATGTTCGATTCACGGCTTGGGTCACAGTCTGTGTGGAGTTTGCATGTTCTCCCTGTGTCTACCTGGGTTTCCTCTGGGACTCCGGTTTCCTCCCACAGTTCAAAGATGTGCAGGTTAGGTGAACTGGCCATGCGAAGTTTTCCCTGTGTATACGAACAGGTGCTGGCATGTGGCGACTAGGGGTTTTTACAGTAACTTCATTGCAGCATTAATGTAAGACGACTTGTGACTAATAAATAAACTTCAGTTCCATCCGTCCCACAACGTCCAAGTGGGTATCCGACCAGTCATAATCTGTAAACAGCACTGCAAGTCTGTTTTCGTGTTACTTATAAATCTCACGCAAGTCTCTCCAAGTATCAATATTTTGATGCTTTACGGCCTTTAAAATATTTGATTTCATATTAGCAGGGCAGAACAGAATACGCTCATACTTACGCTCATAATACTCCAGGTGCCACCTTGTTTATCACTCAGTTACCTTGTCTATGTTTCCTTGCAGCCATTAGGGCCTTTCTTACGGTTTACAGTCCACAGTTCACCTCACCTGACATGATCAGAAAAATGCAAAGATTTATTCTGCCTCTTCGTGTCAGTCGTTAAAATACGCTGCAAATAGCTGGGAAAGAGGGACTGATCCACGATACACGTCATTGTTCATAGCCTTCCAACTTGAAGATGTAACATGTACCTAGGTTGTGCTTGTTCTAAATAATTTGTCATCTTTCCATGCTGATATATTGGTCCGAGTCAATGAGCCTTTATATTGCATCTTAACTGACGGTACGGCAGCTTATCAACTAACTTTTGGAAATGTCATCTACTTGTTTCCCTTGAACTAACAGATAGTATAATATGAAAGTGCGGGGGGAGAGGGTGTGGTGGGGACGGTGGGGGATGGGTGGTAATTAAGAAGCAGAATAAAACCCTTTGGAATGCCAGGTTGACTATTTTTTTCTGAGCGAAATGCAATGTTGATACTTCCTCAGTAAGGTGCCCTGTCCCTTTCACAATATCTGTTGTCAAGTTAACTGCCCTCTAGTTATCTAATTTCATAGTTGCATTACTGTTCATTAAGATTGCATCCACTATTGAAAGAAGAACTCCTCAACAACGTCAATTTTCTGCGTGATGTCTTCATCGAATTGATGTGCATCCACAGGTATCTAGATGGTTTGTCCTTTCAGCAATTCCAAGCAGTTTTACTCCTGCCACTGGAAGTCCACATCAAACACGTGCCCCAGAGAGTCAGCTGCAACACCCAGAATAAGAGATGATGGAAAATATAGACAACAGAAATGTAATGAGACAGAGGCAGAATAAGAATCACTGAAAGAGTGAGAGACCAAGCCCGATGCACAGAAAATAAATCAGCGGGGATTGAACTTGGAAGGAACAGATTAGCTTCACAGTCCTTAAGATTAAAAATGTATATAGGCAGGGAAAGCGAATATTTGAAAAAAACTCAAATTTGAACAGTGCCTAATCTAAACACCAGGACACAACTGAACGTTTTAAAACAGAATGCAGTATCTCTGAACAGTAATACTTGTTGTCATCTTAGGAGACCTTTTTTAACAAATGATTTGGTGCAGAAAATGCAAAACAACGATATGATGAATTACTTCTTGATGGACATTACCTCTTTATCCATCTAAAAGGGAATCATTTTTTGATGCAGAGTCAGCAAATGCAAACGTGAAACTGATTGAAAATATGATCGCAAATCCCTGTCTAAACAGCGGTAAAATATGTCACTTCTAATAAGCCGACCGTCAACCTACTCTTTTGCAGAAAATCAAAAGAATGCTCAATTTCTCCTGAAGGCTGGTGATAAATAATCTGTCGCTTTATGTGATAGTTTACAGTCAACTTTGATCTTCACCGTTGGAACTGATAACAGTGTAAACAGTTCAAACATTTCGAGGTATTTTAGTTTGCTTTACTAGTTTTACAAATGTATTGCCGAAATGAGTTTATTGCCTTACTTACTGGATCAAAACAACCCAGGGCTGTCAGGTTTATTCTTGTTCAGTGACAATATAATCCTCGAAAAAAATTACAGACATGATTTGGTTTTTCAGTCTTTAATTTTCTCTGTACAATCTTATTGCATTTTTTACATCACCAATAGCAATAACGTATGCAATAGTAGAATTCGGTCACCACCGCCCCCACTCCTCCCCTCACACCGCCCCCCCACCCCACACCGCCCCCCCCCCCACACCCCGCCCTCACACCCCCCTCCCCCCACCTCCCCCACGCCACCCTCCCCCGTGGAATTGAACTACATTGACTTAACAGGCACTTAACCAGGTAGTGTCCGAGGCCGAACGATGTACAGACACTCAACATATTAAAGTGTCGACAACCTTGTCCCATTTATACTGACTCGATCTCAAGTATCATGAATGCCTGTCGATGAATGTAAATGAGAAGGTGAAGGTGCGTTCGGGATGTTACGGCACAATCGCAGGGACAAATAATCCCACTGGTGCACTGTTTAATTCGGAATAAAATGAGGAATGTATTCCGAAAGTGCTGTGATCTGAAATGAATTGTAACCAAGTGTATAATAACTCGCCTGCGATTACACACTGCCTGTTATTGTCAAATGAACTCTTATAAATTCATGGAATGTCAGAACGTTTCCGTGGATACTGGATGGAAAGAGGCCGTTCACTCTGACCACCAAAGGAACAGTACAGTATGTCTAATTCCTCTGTCTTTATCCCAGTAGACCTGACCATTTTCTTAAGATAATTGTCCAATTCACATCTATATCCATGTTTGGGTCTTTCCCCATCACACTCTCAGGCAAGTTAGCCCAGATGCTAACTTCTCACTGCTGAAAAATGTTACTCATGTCACTGTTGCTACTTTTGTGAACCGAATCACCCGCGGCTATCTGTTCTTCAAACGTCCAACCGTGTGAAAAAAAATCCCTTTCTTCTCTGTCCAAATTCTTTATTGTTTTGAACAAATCCACCCCGCAGCTTCACTGAGACAAGGATAAGTGCCCATTTTCATGCAATTTAACCACCCGCAGGGTTCAGTGTTGGGGCCACAGCTGTTCTCTTTATATATTAACGATCTAGATGACGGGACTGGGGGCATTCTGGCCAAGTTTGCCGATGATACAAAGATAGGTGGAGGGGCAGGTAGTATTGAGGAGGTGGGGAGGCTGCAGAAAGATTTAGACAGTTTAGGAGAGTGGTCCAAGAAGTGGCTGATGAAATTCAACGTGGGCAAGTGCGAGGTCTTGCACTTTGGAAAAAAGAATAGAGGCATGGACTATTTTCTAAACGGTGACAAAATTCATAATGCTAAAGTGCAAAGGGACTTGGGAGTCCTAGTCCAGGATTCTCTAAAAGTAAACTTGCAGGTTGAGTCCGTAATTAAGAAAGCAAATGTAATGTTGTCATTTATCTCAAGAGGCTTGGAATACAAAAGCAGGGATGTACTTCTGAGGCTTTATAAAGCACTGGTTAGGCCCCATTTGGAGTACTGTGCGCAATCTTGGGCCCCACACCTCAGGAAGGACATACTGGCACTGGAGCGGGTCCAGCGGAGATTCACACGGATGATCCCAGGAATGGTAGGCCTGACATACGATGAACGTCTGAGGATCGTGGGATTATATTCATTGGAGTTTAGGAGGTTGAGGGGAGATCTAATAGAAACTTACAAGATAATGAACGGCTTAGATAGGATGGACGTAGGGAAGTTGTTTCCATTAGCAGGGGAGACTAGGACGCGGGGGCACAGCCTTAGAATAAAAGGGAGTCACTTTAGAACAGAGATGAGGAGAAATTTCTTCAGCCAGAGAGTGGTAGGTCTGTGGAATTCATTGCCACAGAGGGCTGTGGAGGCCGAGACGTTGAGCGTCTTCAAGACAGAAATTGATAAATTCTTGATTTCTCGAGGAATTAAGGGCTATGGGGAGAGAGCGGGTAAATGGAGTTGAAATCAACCATGATTGAATGGTGGAGTGGACTCGATGGGCCGAATGGCCTTACTTCCGCTCCTATGTCTTATGGTCTTATGGTCTTATTAAGCTTGGCATCCAAACACATTCTCCTGAAACTTTACTGGACCCTCTAATCCTTCTAATGGGAATTCGAGTGATAATTGGAAGCCATGCTCATGGTGAGTCTGATGTTGACTTCTCCATTTGTTTTATGCCATTTAAATACTTTCCAGTTCCACGTCCCTACTTGCGAAGTCGCGCTTACTTCTTTTTTTTGCCAAGTTATCCTAAATTCAGTGCGTTTTCCATACCCTATCCTCCCTTCTCTCTGTTACTTCAGCCATATAGACTTGTGCCTTTTATGTCATTTCTCCCACCTCAATGAAAAACCTTACTGCATTATTTTGGTATCTCACTTGCACAGCAATGGCATTGTTTCGAATTGTTTACCAAGGGAGTGACTCAATCTGCCAGCATTAAGCTTCGATCAGACACATCTTTATATGATTGAATAAAAGAAACAGTATCTCAGGCCACTCGGCCACGAAAAAGCATCTGCACCCGGTCACCTTCTTAAGCATTTGCTCCACTCACCACAGACTCACGGTGGAAGTGGTCCTGTTCACGACCAGGTTTACTGTGGCAAAGCAATGGCGGAGGTTTAATGCCACTGGAGTCTTAATGCTGAGCAAATTCTGTCGACCTGGATCAAATCTGGTGGAATTTAGTCCGATGCATTTGTTCAAATATTAATTGAAAAAATGTGGAATCAACGTTATTTCAGAAGATCATGACCTCAAAATCAGTCAACAATTCTTATTAAATCCCATTTTCAAAACCAGATGACATTTTATTCGCCAATGCCTTTATGGAAGGAGATCTGAAGTAATTTTGTAACTCCAGACTCTCAAATCTGTGGTTAAGTAAACTGCGGATTTGCAACCAATGCTCACATTGACTGCAATCCATCGAATAAGTGAAACCGAAATCACCCAGGGCACTTCGGCAGCCCCTTCCAAACTTGTGACATGTATTACCTCGAGGGACAAGGGCAGAAGGTACACCTGGGCACAGCAACGGAAAAGTTCCAGATGCCTTCCCGACTGAGAATCATACAGTGTAGGAGAGGTGGCACTGAACTCCCACCTAATCCCATTTACCGGCACTTGGCCCAGAGCAATGAATGTCATGACGTGACAGACTTGGAAATATACAGCCGTTCTTTCTCTGTGGCTGTCAGAATCCTTGATCTCCATTCTTAACAGCACTGTGAATCGTCATAGAATCATAGAAACCTACCTGCATCGCACGGCCTGGAGCATTTTCAGGAGCCGGTTTTCCAACGATTCCTAATGTGAAATTACGACCGGGCAATGAAAAAAGAGTTGAGCTAGCTAGCGCCACACACACTTACTGACCACATTAAATAACTCAATAGAAGCATTTTGCAAATCACAAATAACCATTTATATGGTCGGGGGCTGTAAAATTAAGGAAAATCATAACAAAAAAAAGTAATGGTGAAATGGGCCACCGAATCGGTCCTTTCTATTTATGTGGTAGTGGTTGATACTCAGCGTAAAGAACAAATTCGCACTCGGTGGATACACTATTTTCTTTGCCTTTAGAGTCCAAATTTCCATCGGTGTCAGATTGAAAAGCACACTAACATTCGCAGGACAAGATGTCAAAAAATTTAAAGATTCACAAACATTGGATTCATAGAATAACAGTGCAGAAGGAGGCCATTCGACCCATCGAGTGTGCATCGAATCCCCAACGGTTCACCTTACCCGCCGTAACCCCATAACTTCAAGAATTTACCCAGGTGGTCCCTAACCATCATTGCACACTATTGAACAATTTGGCACGGATACTCCACCTAACCTGCACTTATTTGTACTATGGGAGGAAACCCACTCAGACACAGGGAGAATGTGCAGACTCCACAGTCACCAAATACCAGAATCGAACTTGGGTCCCTGACTCTGTAAGGCGGCAATGTTAACTCCTGTACCGTGGAGCAGCCAAGAAGAAAAACCTCCGCATATCAGGCCTAATGAAAATATATTTTACCTCGACATGGTGTCATAGAGGGTAAGAAGTCTCACAACACCAGGTTAAAGTCCAACAGGTTTATTTGGTAGCAAATACCATAGGCTTTCGGAGCACTGCTCCTTCGTCAGATGGAGTGGATATCTGCTCTCAAACAGTGCACAGACACAGAAATCAAGTTACAGAAAACTAATTAGAATGCGAATCTCTAAAGCCAGCCAGGTCTTAAAGGTACAGACATTGTGGGTGGAGGGAGCATTCAACACAGGTTAAAGAGAAGTGTATTGTCTCCAGACAGAACAGCTAGTGAGATTCTACAAGCCCAGGAGGCAAGCTGTGGGGGTTACTGATAATGTGACATAAATCCAACATGCCGGTTTAGGCCGTCCTCATGTGTGCGGAACTTGGCTATCAGTTTCTGCTCAGCAACTCTGCGCTGTCGTGTGTCGTGAAGGCCGCCTTGGAGAACGCTTACCTGAAAATCCAAGGCTGAATGACCGTGACTGCTGAAGTGCTCCCTCCAGGAAGAGAACAGTCTTGCCTGGTGATTGTCGAGCGGTGTTCATTCATCCGTTGTCGTAGCGTCTGCATGGTTCCCCCAATGTACCATGCCTCGGGACATCCTTTCCTGCAGCGTATCAGGTAGACAACGTTGGCCGAGTTGCAAGAGTAGGTACCGTGTACCTGGTAGATGGTGTTCTCACGTGAGATGATGGCATCCGTGTCGATGATCCAGCACGTCTTGCAGAGGTTGCTGTGGCAGGGTTGTGTGGTGTCCTGTCACAGCAACCTCTGCAAGACGTGCTGGATCATCGGCACGGATGCCATCATCTCACGTGAGAACACCATCTACCAGGTACACGGTACCTACTCTTGCAACTCGGCCAACGTTGTCTACCTGATACGCTGCAGGAAAGGATGTCAAGAGGCATGGTACATTGGGGAAACCATGCAGACGTACGACAACGGATGAATGAACACCGCTCGACAATCACCAGGCAAGACTGTTCTCTTCCTGTGGGGGAGCACTTCAGCAGTCACGGGCATTCAGCCTTGGATCTTCAGGTAAGCGTTCTCCAAGGCGGCCTTCACGACACACGACAGCGCAGAGTCGCTGAGCAGAAACTGATAGCCAAGTTCCGCACACATGAGGACGGCCTCAACCGGGATGTTGGATTTACGTCACATTATCAATAACCCCCACAGCTTACCTCCTGGGCTTGTAGAATCTCACTAGCTGTTCTGTCTGGAGACAATACACATCTCTTTAACCTGTGTTGAATGTTCCCTCCACCCACATTGTCTGTACCTTGAAGACCTGGCTGGCTTTAGAGATTCACATTCTAATTTGTATTCTGTAACTTGATTTCTGTGTCTGTGCACTGTTTGAGAGCAGATATCCACTCCATCTGACGAATGAGCAGTGCTCCGAAAGCTTATGGTATTTGCTACCAAATAAACCTGTTGGACTTTAACCTGGTGTTGTGAGACTTCTTACTTTGCTTACCCCAGTCCGACGCCGGCATCTCCACATCATGACTGTCATAGAGGGTGCCATTCGTTCGAGACTTTCTACTCAGAGAAAATGCTTTTCATAATGCACGCTTTCGAGATGTCTAAACCTTTCATAGTTTAAATTAGATAATTCTTCGAAACGACAGAGAGCAAAATCCTACAGTAACTATCCTCATCAGCAAACCGCCTCACCCCAACAAAGATGATGAAAGGTTAATGCTCCGAGGCCACAACAGAAATGAGGGAGGCAAAGATCAAACATGAAAACATATAGACACAGATATAGGGAAACGCGGAGTGACAGCGAGAGAGACAGATAGGAAGAAACGCGAGTGAGGTGGAGAGTTGAATTGGGAGTGAAAGTAAGAAGTTATGACATCATTTCATGCGACAGTTTTTTTCATGAATGCAATCATATTGAACTCGAAATGATAACTCTGTTTCGCTCTCTATAATTACTGCCTGTCCTGCTGAGTGTTCCAACCAAATTCGGACTTTGCTACATTTAACCAGATCGTTCCACAGTGTAAGGATATCGCAACGCATCTTAAAGTGAAAGAACATTTTTGATATTCATTTGCTCTCCTGGTTAAATCACAGGGAAATAGTTTGAATGAAATGTCCATCCTAATGATGTTCCGATAGGATACCTGCGGTGTTTAACATTTCCATTCATCTCTGAAAGTTCAGAAACTTGCTGAATGAAAATGGATCAAAGGTTGATAATTTGTTCTTTCTGGTCCTCTCCTTCTGACCAAATCGCCGTTTCTATCGGTTTTCACGTTTACATGTTTTCATCTATTTTTGTCAATCTCCGTCACAGTTTGACCATTGCAACAGGCGTGCTCTATTTTCCATTTGCCAGCGCCCAATGAATCATGCCTCCTTTGGGAAACTGAAGTTTCCTGATTGGAAGCTCCTTTCGAGATGACTCCCCAGCAGCCAGGGTGGCAGCACTCGCTCAGCATCCCATCCTTTGTCCGGTCGCCTTCCTGCTTGTAGTTCTTGCATATGGTTGTTGATCATGAAGTGTCAACATTTATTGCAAGTGTGGCTTCTCCGTGTAGACCAGACAGCCTCGATTTACAGCGTCGGTAATGATGTAGGAGGGTGGAGCAAGGTTCCCATGGCGTTATTCCAATGGTCAATCTATCCTGCAGGAGGCTGCATGAAAATCCCGAACAGGTCTGGGGGCTTTGTGGAGCCATTTAAATATACAGTGGATGAAAAGGATTGACATGTGGCTGCATTGTTTAAATGTGGTTTGTTCCACAGGCATTGGAAACAACTAACAGACATGACGGGGTCCACATCAGCACCGCATTGATGCTCCTCTGGAAGTTCTTCAGGAGTTTCAGGAAGCTCTTGATGTTTTGAATGTGAGATTATAATTCCTTTAGTTCTGAATATAAAATATAAAGATAACGCGTACACTTTGAAGCTGGCATTCGTTAAGTGTCATTCTCTTCAGGCAGAAGAAAAGGTTCAAGGATTTGAATTTTTGTACATGTCTGTCTTCTTCACTGTTGAGTTCAAAATATTATGGACAACTCTTTAGAGCTCTGATGTTGACTTGTGTCATACTGGGATACGGAATCTTCACTGTAATGTGCATGAACGAGTATGAATTTCCACCGGCCACAGGTCATTGCAAACATTGTGCAGCGTTAGAAAGAGACAGAGTTCAAATCTGCATCATGAACAATAAGAGAACAAATGGTAAACCTTGCGGAATTCATATCATTCGCTTTCCAGTCTGGATGTTAGCGAAAGGACTGTAGAAAGTTCCCACAATGAATGAAACACAATGACTACTCCCTAAAAATGACATTCTAAATTGCCGATATGGAAATACCAGCTGTCAGGGAGAATTTCAGAATATTTAATTCACGCCATGTTTGCACTTGCAATAGAATGTGAACTCTGGTGTGTATGTGTCGTTTGTAAAATTTGTCTATTGGATTCGAGAAGCTTTGCATGTATTGTTCAATTATATACTCGTTCATAATGATTTGGATGATAACAGAAAGTTAGTCCACACAGGTTATTTCAAACATCTGGCCATTTTGAATATATTAGTATGGAATTAGACCATACTACAATGTATTGAACAGTGGTTGAAGTCACCCTGCACCGGAATGTATTAAAAGAAACCTGCTTGAATTAACCAAGCCCTTAGTGAATAAATGAACAGTGATTAGAATCTGTTGGTATCCAATGCACGTGTACTGAACTCATACAAGTTGCTCTGAATTTAGACAGCGATGTTAAGAGGAACGTGTCTGTGATCCACGGTTATCATAAAATTATAGAATCATTGCAGTGCAAAAATAGGCCATTTGGTCCATCGAGTCTGCACCGAAAACTATCCTGACCAGGCCCTATCCGCGTTACCCCAACTATTTACCCCGCTCATTCCTCTAACCTGCGCATCCCAGTTAAGGGGCAATTTAGCGTGGCCGATGCACCTAACCCGCACATTTCTGGACTGTGGGAGGACACCGGAGCACCCGGAGGAAACTCACGCAGACACGAGGAAAACGTGCAAACTCCACACAGACAGTGAACAAAGTTGTGAATTGAACCCGGGTCCCTGGCACTGTGAGACAACAATGCTAATCACTATGCCACCATGCATTAGGTTCACATTGAACGTTACTGTTCTCTAGTGGACTTTTGCACTGTGAGGTTCAGCTACCAATATTGAGTGTACTGTAAATGTCGGGGGTGAAAGCTTGCGCAAAGTGAATTTGTGATTAACTTAGCCTCTTTATACCAAATGTCACCCGTACTTAAGTGGACCTGGCAAATGAATACAAACACAGTCGTCTTAAAGTGGGTGGAAAAGCTCAGAGATATTTGAAACGCTGGTGCATCTGATTAGAATCAAAAATAACTGAGAGATGAAAGGACTTAAAATCTGGTTGAGTTTTCTGATGAAAAATTTCATTTCCAAAGCGATCACTGGCAAACACCACTGCGTTAGCCAGACCCCAAATCCAGGCAATTGGACATTTTGTAACAACATGTAACTGTTTCTTTTCTGCAGTCTTTCTCTTGTTTCACTGCAGAACGGTGAATCAGATCCCTGACAAATAAGGCATTGATTTTCACTGCAATGTAAACAACAGCCCAAGGACCAGGTGCACGAAGATGTTTGTTGCAATAAATTTAATTAAGAAACAATGTGAAACCAGCTAATGATTTCTCTAGAGCCTGGCATCTGATATAAAAGTGACTATTTTCAGTGATTTGCAGAACACTCGGATAAAAATGCACGGAGTACCAACAGGTCTGGTGTTTGCCATTTACTATCCCGTCATCGGAGCTATTGGCATTCCAGGTATCCCATTTTAGGTTGATAACAACTGCGAGAGTGCTCGGCTGGGATATGTTAGCTCTTCAATGTTAACTATAGGACGTCTTCACAATATGTGTATCCTCTCTCCTATTTAATGTTAAGCATGTCCCCTCTTTCTCGGCAGTGTTTTCTGAAATAACCTGTATGTTTAATCCAATGTAATTTCTTAACGTTTTCTGGTGACACGCAGCATTTGCTTACTTTAACGATTACAAATCCTCCAATTTTCTTGCACCAGCATCGCATTATGTGAATGGAATTCTGTTGTGATTTGCCACTATTGCGACAGAGCAATTCTGATATACTTTGAACAGTGTATGATAATCTATAATGAGTTACTGGCGCTGAAACTGAAGGTACATTATCACATTATCATCACTATTTAATTGTGGAACTATTCTGATGTTGATCCTCTTCCTTTGCTTTGCATGAAGTAACGTAACAGTCATACGGTGCAATTGCCGACTTTTTGAGTTGCTACAACTGTTACTGTGGATGAATGATCACATTGTTTTCAGGTTGTACATGTAGATCTATTGTGGAAATAATCTTGAAAATGACGGGTTTAATTAATTGATTTTGAGGAATGAACCATTGAATCACTGCAGAGTAATTTTAATGAATTAATTTATTGAAGGGATACAATTAAGCACTAGTATGTTGAGAATCATTCGTACAATCTGAAATTTCGTTCTGCAAATGCGACCTCAGCAGTTGCCAATCCCAATGATTCAAGTACATACCGAGGATCCAAGTGAGGAAAGTGGACCTTGAAGCGAAATGTAGCCAGTATTTTTACGGCAAAATCAAAGAAGCATTAAATGTCCATTCATTTTCCTCTATTTGATGATATCACTGAGATAGAAGTATGTCAGTGTTCTCATATGTTCCATTCCAATTTCCTGATGTGGAATTTCTCTTGCATATTTGAAATGTTCATTTTGGTTATAAAATATTGTTTCTACCTTCGTCTTCGTAGTATTGTCTTGTTGCATTTTACCGTACTTTGCCTTTGACCTACCTTATGCATATTCAGAAAGGCAGAAATAATTGTCAACACTGTATCTGATAACTTGCAATACTTTTTCTCTCCTTATCTATCTATCTATCTATCTATCTATCTATCTATCTATCTATCTATCTATCTATCTATCTATCTAACTATCTATATATATATATATATATGTCTCAAGATCTCATTGTCTATCTAACTATCCACATCTCTCTCTCCCTCTCTCTCTCTCTCTCTCTCTCTCTCTCTATCTATCTATGTATTTATTTATCTTTCAAACTGTCTGTCTGCCTGTCTATCTGTCTCTCACTTCCTAACCAAGAAGGTCGATGAGGGCAGGGCAGTTGGTGTTGTCTATATGGATTTTAGCAAGGCCTTTGACAAGGTACCAAATGGAGGTTGTTGCATGAGGTTAAATCTCACAGTATCCAGGGGGAGGTAACCATGTGGATACAAAATTGGCTGGATGACAGAAGACAGAGGGTGGTTGTTGAGGGTTGTTTTTCAAAGTGGAGGACTGTGACTAGTGGTGTGTCTCCGGGACTGGTGCTGGGAGCACTGTTATTTGTCATTAATATTAATGATTTGGATGAAAATTTAGTAGGCATGGTTCGTAAGTTTGCAGATGACACCAGGATTGCTGGCATAGTGGACAGAGAAAAAGTTTATCTACGATAACGGGATCATGATCAATGGAGTTGGAGTTTAATTTTGATAAACGCGAGGTGATTAATTTTGGTCGATCGAACCAGGGTGGGACTTGCTCAATTAATGGTGGGGCGTTGGGGAGAGTTGTTGAACAAAGAGATCCAGGGGTGCAGGTTCATATGCCTTTGAAAGTGGAGTCACAGGTGGACAGAGTGGTGGAGAAGGCATTCGGCGTGCTTTGTTTCATTGATTAGAACATTTAATACAGGAGTTGGGATGTCTTGTTGAAGTTGTACAAGTCATGGGTAAGGCCACATTTGGAATGCTGTGTACAATTCTGGTCACCCTAATATAGAAAGGATATTATTAAACTAAAAAGTGCACAGAAAAGGTTTACTAGGATGCTACCGGGACTTGATGGTTTGAGTTTTAAGGAGAGGCTGGATAGACTGGGAGTTCTTTTTTCCTCTGGAGCGTAGGAGGCTTCGAGGTGATCTTATAGAGATCTGTAGAATAGAGGGGCATAGATCAGTTCGAGAGTCTCTACCTTTTCCCAAACGTATGGGAGTCTAAAACTAGAGGGCATAGGTTTACGGTGAGAGGGGAGAGATTCAAAAGGGTCCGGAGGGCATTTTTTCACACAGACGGTGGTAAGTGTCTGGAACAAGTTACCAGATGTAGTAGGAGAGGCGGGTATAATTTTGTCTTTTAAAAAGCGTTCAGAAAGTTACATGGGTAAGATTAGTACAGAGGGATATGGGCCAAATGCGGGCAATTGGGACGAGCTTAGGGGTTAAAAAAGCGGCGGCATGGACAAGTTGGGCCTGTTTCCATGCTGTAATTCCCTATGACTATGGCTAGCTGGATTCTGTTGAAATTGGAGGAAGTAACTCTTCTTTCTTATGCTGTCTCACACGGATATTCTTAGCTGTACATGTGATGCTGTTGTTCAATAAGGTACGATCTCTGCAGATTTATCATGTGTTACATTGCAGGCGAAAAATGGTTGTGTGAATTATCGGACTAATGGATGCCGTGTCCTGCGGAATAAAGCATAGAATCAATTTGGTTGATGGGAATAATTTATAATATACCAACTTTCGGCTTTATATAATAAGACTTTCATATGCTACCTGCATGGGTTACATAAGACTGAATTCATTCCATGATAACACCTCATGTGTTTTCAAAGCGTTTTTATTCTTAGTTGGATTTCATAATCGAAATTTACACTATTACGTCATTGACGTGCCTCAGTTATAATTCGGGTAAGTATTTTAAAGAGCCTAAGCACTTATTTATTTCTTAAACTATGATCTGCAGCTTAGGATCACGCCTCAATTCAAACTCACGCACCATGAAGAAAAAATGACTACCTATTTTTGTAGGGAGTTCAAAAGCTAACTTTGACTCTCTCTCTCTCTCTGTCACACACACACACACTCTCTCTCTCTATTAATCTATCTATCTTTCTCTCTCTCTGTCCAAAGCACAAGTTGCCTCAGTTTCTGTTTTTCACACAGTCAGTTGATCACTCACGCACTTTCACAACTTAATGGGATCGTTTTCTACACCCTCCCTGTGACGGTAACACAGCATCCTGCACTTTCTCCTTTTCTTCTCGATGTACGGTATGCTTTGTCTGTATAGCACGCAAGAAACAATACTTATCACTGTATACTAATGCATGTGGCAAAATAAACCAAATCATATAAAATCACTGTCTTTCTCTCAATTACAGGTAACTTGGCAGTGATTGTGATCCTGTCTCGAAGAAGATGTGGTCTCTCCAGTTGTATCATTTATTACCTGGTTTCCATGGCGGCTTCGGATCTTGGGGTCATGTTCACTACTGTGATATTAAGCCGGGTTGCTGGAATTTATTTCCCCTCCAGTTTCTTGTCCATCACACCGATATGCAGTCTCCGAGCGGCCTTAATCTATGCATGCATTGATATTTCTGTCTGGTTAACTATCGCTTTCACCTTCGATCGATTTGTGGCCATTTCTTGTCAGAAACTGAAAATAAGATACTGCACCGAGAGAACTGCAGGACTGGTGATTGGAATTGTGGCAATACTGAGCTGTGTGAAAAGTTCTTTCATGTATTTTGTATCCGAACCACGGTACATAATTAACAAAATACCATGGTTCTGCAACGTAAAATCGATATTTTATACATCCCCTGTATGGGCTGCATATGACTTGATTCGTTCCATTTTAACCCCTTGCCTCCCATTCATTCTGATTTTACTGCTGAACGTTCTGACCGTCAAACACATTCTAGTTGCCAACAGAGCCCGCAGGAGACTCCGGATGCAGAGCAATGGAGAGAATCAGAGTGACCCTGAGATGGAGAAGCGGAGAAAGTCCATTGTTTTACTCTTTTCCATCTCTGGTAGTTTCATCCTCTCGTATTTCTTATTTTTCGTAACAGTAATTTATTTCCGAGTTGCAAAGATCCCTTACTTCTCAAGCTCTAATCAATCGGCATTTATTATGGAGCAAAGTGGATATTTACTTCAGTTAATTAGTTCCTGTATCAACCCATTCATTTATGCCGGGACTCAGAGTAAATTTAGAGAGGAGTTAAAGAATGGGGTGAAATTTCCAATTCGTCGAATTGCTAAATTATTCAAATGCTGAAGAAAGAAAAATTGAACATGTATTAAATTCCACTAATACATGGTAAAATCCCTCGAGTGCAAAAGGAGCCTGCACCGATTCGACAGAACAGTTCAACAAGAAAGCCACTTCCACTCTATCCCCGTCATCCCACACATTCTTCACACTAATCCATTAACCCTACTCATCTTGGGAAACTAACGAGCAATTTAGCATCCCCAATCCACCTAACCTGCTCATTGTTAGACCGTGGGAGGAAGCCGGACCATCCGGAGGAAAACTGCGCCGACATGGGGAGAATGTACAAACTCCAGACAGACAGTCACACGCTCCCTGGCGCTGTGAGGCAGCAGTGCTAACTACTGTGCCACATTTCCGTCAATTTTGTTAGCAGTGAAGACAAATGTCCCATAACAATTTAAAAACGAGAAGCCGTAGGAGGATGTTCGCCCCTTCGAGCCTGCTGCGCCATTCATTTTTATCACGGCTGATCATCAAATTAAATATCCTGATCCCGCCTTCTCCCCAGAGATCCAGGCTGAACAGACTGAGAATGCAGCGTTCCTTAGACATTGCTCAATCTAAAAAGTCGGGAAGGGTCTATTCAGCTTGGTAAACTATGCTCAGTTAATTCCCCGATCTCTAACTCATGCTACTAATTTCTAACTGGTTTCCTCACCCTCGATAGCGTTGGAATGCGGGAATAATAACTGGAATTTGCACCAAATTGGTCATGCAGGCGGGACTTTTGTTTTTAATTATCATGGTTTCAGGTGATGCGTAAGTAATCTTCTCAAGCCAGAGCTCCGACGACGAGCAGCGACTGGACATAACCCTCTCCCGTTCAAGACTTTAGTGCACAATCCCTATTGACCATGTGCCTGATTACCTGCAAATTCCCGCCGTTCTCATTTATTTTTTGCTGTTGTTAAGTCTCCAGATACATCTCACCAGCCGGCTGCTAACACTGCAAGACTCTCATGGTCTTCCAAGTGCGTGGTCTTAATTCTCCCTCCATCGGGCAGCATTTTGGCTGTGCTCACCAGGCCGTTCTTGTGACTCACATGTGACCCCCCCCCCCCCCCCCGCCCCCCGCCCCTACAAACTGAGGAGACTTGGGCTGCTGGATGCTGCGATCAAATGGTGTGACTTGCATCCTCGGTTCTTTCCTTGTCCCACTCGGTGGGGGCGTATTGTGGTACAGACTCGCAATCTGGATGCATTTGCTTATGGCGAGAAACTAAAAAGCGGACAATGAACGAATATTCCTTTCCAATAACTCATCACTTGGGGCTCTGTGTGAGCAGAAGTGCATATTCACAAACCACTCTTTTGAGTTATGCTGCATGCCTGAACGTCTATCAGTCCGTCAACCGCTTTCTCAGTTCTCTATCCCCGCCTTGCTTTGAGTGATTCCATAACTTGCCTCCTTGAAACCACATTGTCCTGTAAAGGTGCGGGTATGGTATTCTGTTCCCAGTTCCTTACATTTTCCTCGCACTCTGAGCTCCATTCACAAGCAGGCATTCTCTGATCGAAAGGAGATTTGCCAGAATCAGTCGAGTGAGGTTTGCAAGTTTACTTCAGAGCTAGAAATGTGACATGTGCAACATTTCAAGATTAGACACAGAAAGGGAAGGACAGTGACAGGCTGCAAAGCGCTGTCAATAGAGATGGCGAAGCAAGCTGAAACCTGGATGGTAATGGGATAGATTTTACATTTTACACTGCCAGTGAATTTTAAAACTTTTCCCTCACTCTGCCATGAAAATTATTTGGAAATATTTCTGTCCGGTTTCGAACCTTCAGAAGCGCAAGTGATAACTGTAGTGCAGTGTTTATTATATGCTGTCATTAGCAGAACACGTCACTAGTGTTGAAGAAGAATGTGCCATTTTGCAGGAGAAATTTGTGGTGCAAGTTGCCTGGCGTGAAAATTAAGATAACAAAAACAGCATGGATAAAGTAAATTTTACAACACGCTGTAAGCTGCTCGTATGGAAGTTAGAGTTTGACTCTTTTGCTACTGTTTAGATTACATGTCTGGAAATGAAGATTTATTGCTCTCATCCAAACCGTGAAACCAAATGTCAGTTATTGTCTGTTTGAACATATAAAACATAATATGGCCTCGTGTCCTGAAGTGAAGACCCTAAGCAAAGTCAACAGGAGGTTTTCTTGTCATTTCTGGTAGGAGATTGGGAAGAGATGGCCTTAAATGGTCCCGGCCCTTTACTGCAGCTCTGTGTTTCTGACGTGAGATGATTTCTGTTTGTTCGTCAGTTCAGGGTTACCTGATTCAGTGAAGGAGCAGGCTCAAGCTCTTGACGGCCTTTCCCAGCTCCAGTGCTGCTCATGAATTTCAGTAACATTATCAGTCAATAACATGATTGCGATATGCTTGAATGTGGTAGTGTGGCCGAGCGGTCTAAGGTGCTGGATTAAGGCTCCAGTCTCTTTGGAGACGTGGGTTCGAGTCCCACCGTTTGTGGTCCTTGCAGCTGAGCTGTAACAGCTCATATTGAACGTAGGAGTGCGTGGTTGGTCATTCTTGGCAGGAACAACGAAGAGAGACAGTACCAATGTGAACAGTTGTTGGGGTAAAAGAGCTTTCGTGGAAGGGATTTCTCCTGTTGCGAACAGACACGGGAACACAGGCTGAATGACTGACTCTCTGATTATATAAACAACAGGATTGCAAACATTGAGACTGTATTCCCGGCCCAGGGGTGGACTGGATTTTTCTAACTGAAGTTCAAATCCTGTCATTTGCTCTTCCCACCATTCCTCACGGTGACCATGTCTTTCGTGAAAAATATTTGGAATGAAACAATAAGCACAAAGATGATCAACTCATTACAACTCTCTCATTAGCTTCTCTGAGGGCGCAGTGATCAGGATTCAGTGCAGTGGCGCCGCGTTCGACTCCCAGGCACGGAGTGAATAACTTCTTGTTTAATTATTCATTTAATGAAAACACGCTTCACAGCGCCAGTGAACGGAGAAACAAGATTAATCTTCCGGCTGAATGAACTTGTATCAGAACTGGAAAAGTCAGAAATATAAAAACAATTCACTCTGAAGAAGAATCACACGAAACACACACGACACACATGCCAAATTGTGCCACTTTTAAGTTGCATCTTTTAACTTCCTGCTCTCCATCTCAGACAATTCCACATCCATCAATCATCTCCGACCTGAAAACCCATCCTGTTCCTCAATCCACTGATAATGCTACACTTACTGCAATTTTCGCACGGCTGCTGGTTCCATACATCAGTGGTCAGAACTCTGGCCTTGTAAGCAGAGGTTCGCGAGTTCAGCTCTCGCTCGAGACTTTGGGTACAATTTAGCTAAGAGCTGTTGTAGCGTCGGCGCTGGGGAGCGACGTCACGCAGCTTTGACGAGTGAGCAAAATCACAGATCGTGTGCATTTTTGGTGATTAGATATTCTCTTATTCGCAAAAACAGGAGGATCAGGACATATTTGAAAAAGTGAAAAAGATGTTGATATTCAAAACAAAATGTGTTTGTTCGGACAAGCTCGTATCTATGTGCAGTAAAGAACTAGGAAGGGAAGTTACGTTTTGGTCTTGATTGATGTAGACTGGAGTACAAGTATAATGAGCTGTTGCTGCGGATGTACAGCGTTTAGTTGAGACCACATGTTGAATATTCTGTGCAGTTATGATATCCACATTTAAATTAAGATTTGCTGCGTGGGAAACGATACAGAGAATATTCACCAGGTTGGTCCCTGGGATGAGAGGCTGTGTAAATTGTGCTGAAATTTTCTGGAGTCCAGAAGAATGACAGGCGATCTCATTAAACCTAAACAATAGGTGTAGGGTGGAGGCTTGGAGATTTTTTTCTGCTGTTCTGGCAACTTTACCCACGGCGGCACAGTCTCAGGATAAGGGGCTGATCATGGAGGGTTGAGAAAAGGAGAAATTACTTCACTCAAAAAGTTGTGAATCTTTGGAATTCTCCACATGGATGCTCCATAAGCGAGCACATTACAGGTTTCTGGTCTCTGGGGGAATCCAGGGATATGGGGAGCTAGTGGAAAAACTAAGTTACACCCCACGATCAGGGATGATGGCATTGAATGGCGAAACAGTCTAGATGGGCAGAGTGGTCTACTCCTGCTCCTATTTATTGTTTAATGTGTATGTTAAAGCGTGTAATTCATGTTATAATCAAAGCAGAAAGTGCTGGATGTTCTCAGCAGTTTTTGCAGCAAATGTGAAGCTAGACGCAGAGTTGAGGTACCAAGTCCAATATGACACATTTGAAACCAGTAACTGAGGGTGAGTTACAACAAATAGCACAACATCAAGGCAGGAATTGAATTGAATAAAGGCAGCGAAAGCCCTGAATTTAAACTCCTGCAGTATTTCTGCAGTAAACTTGTTCGGGAAAGTTAGCTGCCATCTGAAAGGGTGTTGGTTTGCGAGCACCCCGAGCCAGATAGAACCCTCGATTCTTATTTCTACTTATATTCTCCACACAGAAAAAATTTGTGCCCTTCTGCAACAGGGAAATATTATCCAAACTTTACTATTCTTGCTGTTATTCAGTAACTTCGCATATACATCGATCTATGAATATTCATTTCAAATTAAAGGAGATACATTGGATCGTGTTGCTGTATATTTTCAACCTATTAAAAATATTGGGCTCAGAGTAACTGACAAAAAATTATGCTGCGAATGCATATTGCGTGGGAAACGATACAGAGAATGTTCACCAGATTGGTCCCTGGGATTAAGTGGGTGGGATACTGGTGGGTCCCAGTATCGAACTGTGACCCACCATCACACCGAGTGAATCCACTGTCTGTTTAAATGTTGATCAGTGAAAATTTCAATCATCCCCTGTTGTGTAATGCACGGGCACTGAGTCAATCAACAATATCCACTCAAAAAAGCCTGAATGAGTCAATCCTGCAACTTTCAAACACGTTGTTATTTTCTGTACCGTTTACCATTAAGATATATGAATAAGTGAATGCACTTTGTGAAGGTAAATTGTGTACATCGACTCGGGGAACTGAATCACATTGATGCACGCAGAGTAACACACACATACACCGAGAATTACAGAGGCCTGATGAGACACAAATACCGATGAATCAAGGATGTCACCAATTGGGTTCAGTTTTGTTCCATTTCTGGCTGGGGCTTTGGTGAATCCTCGCTGATGAACAGAAATGAAGAAACACGGAAGTGAAGCAGGAAAAACAGACGGGAATATTCAGAAGGCATTGATTCCATTGAACATGTAATTAACTATGGGGTAACCTAAAGGAATGAATGCTGATCAGCGCAGTGGGTGAGGTTCAAATCTTCGTGAGAAAACATTCAAATCCACCGCCTTTATCTATCCTTTTTAAGGCAAGGATAGATACATTCTTGAACAGTAAAGGAATTAAGGCTTATGGTGAGCGGGCGGGTAAGTGGGGCTGAGTCCACAAAAAGTTCAGCCATGATCTTATTGAATGGCGGAGCAGGCTCGAGGGGCCAGACGGCCTACTCCTGCTCCTCGTTCTTATGTTCTTAGCCACTTGACCACCACTGCAACCGATGTTAATGTGTTAGTGTTACTCATATGAAACGATTGAATAGTTACAGCAACAAAAGTGAACTTTGGACCCTCGGAGGTCACCCTGCACCTTTCATCCCTCTCGTTTTGCTTCCGAACAAAAAGCCACTCACTGAACAGACAAACGAGCTGCCCTTTTTGGCAGTGGTGAAGCTTGAACTCAGATATTGAAACTTAAATCCAGCGCCTAAAATCGTTCCACCACACCACCATTGGAAGCCATGCGTCAATTATTGTTTGGAGTGGTATCGGCACCGCGCTAGAATATAATTGGGATTTTGGATAGAACATTTAGCCCCTCAAGCCTATCACAATATTATGGCATCATAGCCAAGCATTTGTTTCCATCTGTTACATTTCTGACTTTCCAGCTCTGATGAAAGATCCAGCTGGAAGATTAACTGTGTTTCTCGCTCCACAGACGCTGCCAGATCTGATTTCATTCAATGTGGAATTTCCTTTCATGGTGTCGGTTCACACAGCAATACAAAAGACTCTGGCTGGGAATTAAATCCAGGCCTTAGTGATGAAAGTGCCAAATCCTGACTACTGGGCCAGCAGGGAAGCTAACAGTGACTTTTCCAACTAGTTGATCATCAACATTTTATCCATTGTCTTCCTCCTTGGCCGTCACACAATAGCCAGTTTACTCATTAAAAAAAATACTCTGCTTAATTCTACACTTGTCACCTGCCATCGAGCCCATGGCCGTGCAAACGATGACTTTGCACCATTCGAACACTCGGGTTCCGCCATCAACAGCACAGTATTGCCTTGTCCATCATTCCTTGTGCCAGATAATGCATCCTCCCTTGTTGTCTGTGACGAACCTTACGTTCTGCCTTTTTTAAGTATTGACGCCTGACTTTACAGTCAGAAAATACAGGGAAAACTAATCGGACTAGTTAAAATTTGCAAATGAATGAATAATGTAACTTTTCCTTCACTTTGCAATGAAAAGGATTTGGAAAAAAATCTGCCCAGTTTCATGCCGTGGGAGGTGGACGCGATAACTGTCGTGGAATTATTGCTGCAATTGGCTGAACACATCACTGGTTTTGTAGAAGAGAAGGTGTTACAGGCTAATAGGCTGGAGGAAATAGATGTTCGGAGGGAGGGTGTCCTGGCAGTTTTGAATAAACTGAATTTCGATAAGTCCCCTGGGCCTGATGAAATGTATCCTAGGATTCTTTGGGAGGCAAGGGATGAGATTGAAGAGCCTTTGGCTTTGATCTTTGGGTCCTCGCTGTCCACTGGGATAGTGCCAGAGGACTGGAGAATGGCGAATGTTGTTCCTCTGTTTAAGAAAGGGAATAGAAATGACCCTGGTAATTATAGACCAGTTAGTCTTACTTCGGTGGTTGGTAAATGGATGGAAAAGGTCCTTAGGGATGGGATTTACGACCATTTAGAAAGATGCAGATTAATCCGGGATAGTCAGCACGGATTCGTGAAGGGCAAGTAGTGCCTCACAAATATGATAGAATTTTTTGAGGAGGTAACGAATTGCGTTGATGAAGGTAGGGCAGTTGATGTCATATACATGGATTTTAGTAAGGCGTTTGATAAGGTCCCGCATGGTCGGCTTATGATGAAAGTGAGGAGGTGTGGGATAGAGGGAAAGTTGGCCGATTGGATAGGTAACTGGCTGTCTGATCGAAGACAGAGGGTGGTGGTGGATGGAAAATTTTAGGATTGGAGGCAGGTTGCTAGCGGAGTGCCACAGGAATCAGTGCTTGGTCCTCTGCTCTTTGTGATTTTTATTAATGACTTGGAGGAGGGGGCTGAAGGGTGGATCAGTAAATTTGCTGATGACACCAAGATTGGTGGAGTAGTGGATGAGGTGGAGGGCTGTTGCAGGCTGCAAAGAGACACAGATAAGATGCAAAGCTGGGCTGAAAAATGGCAAATGGAGTTTAACCCTGATAAATGTGAGGTGATTCATTTTGGTAGGACAAATTTAAATGTGGATTACAGGGTCAAAGGAAGGGTTCTGAAGACTGTGGAGGAACAGAGAGATCTTGGGGTCCATATCCAAAGGTCTCTAAAGGTTGCCACTCAAGTGGATAGAGCTGTGAAGAAGGCCTGTAGTGTGTTAGCTTTTATTAACAGGGGGTTGGAGTTTAAGAGCCGTGGGGTTATGCTGCAACTGTACAGGACTTTGGTGAGACCACATGTGGAATATTGTGTGCAGTTCTGGTCACCTCACTATAAGAAGGATGTGGAAGCGCTGGAAAGAGTGCAGAGGAGATTTACCAGGATGCTGCCTGGTTTGGTGGGTAGGTCTTATGAGGAAAGGTTGAGGGAGCTAGGGCTGTTCTCTCTGGAGCGGAGGAGGCTGAGGGGAGACTTAAGAGAGGTTTTTAAAATGATGAAGGGGATAGATAGAGTGAACGTTCAAAGATTATTTCCTCGGGTGCATGGAGCTATTACAAGGGGGCATAACTATAGGGTTCGTGGTGGGAGATATAGAATCATAGATAGAATCATAGAAATCCTACAGTGCAGGAGGAGGCCATTCGGCCCATCGGGTCTGCACCGACCACAATCCCACCCATGCCCTACCCCCACATATTTACCCACTAATCCCTCTAACCTAGGCATCCCAGGACTCTAAGAGATATAGGAAGGATATCAGAGGTAGGTTCTTTACACAGAGAGTGGTTGGGTTGTGGAATGGACTGCCTGCAGTGATAGTGGAGTCAGACACTTTAGGAACATTTAAGCGGTTATTGGATAGGCACATGGAGCACACCAGGATGATAGGGAGTGGGATAGCTTGATCTTGGTTTCAGATAAAGCTCGGCACAACATCGTGGGCCGAAGAGCCTGTTCTGTGCTGTACTGTTCTATGTTCTATGAAACAGAAGGTGCCATTTTACAGGGGAAGTTTGTGGTGCAAGTGGTCTGGCGTGGAAATTAAACTAAAAGGATTTTGGACAAAGCAAATTGCAAAACACGCTGTAATCTGCTGCTCTGGCGGTTAGAGATTTACACTTCCGCAACTCTTTTGATTGCAGGTCAGGAAATGAAGATTTATTTCTCTCTTCCAATCCGTGAAAACAAATATCAGTTATTTCCCGGTAGAAAACACAAATCTCAGTCTCGCCTTGTGTCCTGTCATTTCTGAAGTGACGATTCTGAGCAAATTCACCAGGAAGCCATGTTGTCCTTTCTGGGAGCCAGACGAGGTTAACGACAGTTTAAATGAAGCCGGCCCTTCACTGCAGCTCATTGTGTTTCTGACTGGAGATGATTTTTGTTTGCTGCACATTTCAGGATCATCTGATTCGGTCACGATTTCCTCATGGCCCATCCCAACTCCACGGATTTTGACATATTTCAGTATCAATACAATGAAACGACATCATTCTGACGGATATCCGCGTGGTAGCGTGACCGAGCGGTCTAAGGCGCTGGATTTCGGCTCCAGTCTCTCGGGAGGCGTGAGTTTAAATCCCAGTGTTAAATCCCAGAGTTTGTACTTGCAGTTGAAGTCCAACAGCTCAGGTTGAACGCAGGACTGTGTGCGGTGTCGTTTTTGACAGACACCCTTGTAAGAATAGGATATTCCGCTTGACTCATCGATTGACGGTTCCGACGCTCCAGAGCAAATAACCACACCGACCTCCTCAGAAGTCAAATACCGGACACGATCCTACTTCATCCCCCAGGAAGTCCCCAGAGTGGAGAAGCCAATACATCTTCTTCGGAGTGTAAAAGCTGTGACATCTCCTCCGGAGCCTTCAACATGTCATCGATGAAGACGAATATCTCGCGAAGGCCATCCCCACACCCCCACTACTTGCCTTCAAACAACAGGGCAACCTCAAACAGACCATTGTTCGCAGAAAACTACCCAGCCTTGAAGAGAAGAGCGACCAGGACACCGCACAACCCTGCCACTGCAACCTCTATAAGATGTGTTGGATGATCTACACGGATGCCATCATCATACGTGAGAACAGCATCCACCAAGTATACGTTTCGTACTCATGCAACTCGGCCAACGTTGTCTGCCCATTACGCTCTCGGAAAGGATGCCCCGAAGCATGCTACATCGGCGAGACCATGCAGACGCTACAACACCGGATGAATGGACACCGCTCGACAATCACCGGTCAGGAGTGTACCCTTCCTGTCGGGGAACACTTAAGCAGTCAAGGGCATTCAACCTCCGATCTTCGGGTAAGCGTTCTCGAAGGCGGCCTTCAAGACACAGGACAACACAGAATCGCCAAGTAGAAACTGATAGCCAAATTCCATACACATGAGAATGCCCTCAACCGGGATCTTGGGTTTATGTCACACGACATGTAACCCCCACCATTTGACCTGGGCTTGCAAAATCCGACTAACTGGCCTGGCTTGAGATAATTCACACTGCTTTAACCTATCATTATCCCCTTCTCCACTCGCATTGTCTGCATCTTTAAAGACTTGATTCCCTGTTAAGACTCGCATTCTAACCATTATCTTGCAATTGAGTCTGCATCTACATATGCTCTCTTTCTAAACCCAACTGTCCACTCACCTGATGAAGGAGCAGTACTCCGAAAGCTCGTGCTGCCGTGTAAACCGGCTGGGATTTAACCTAGTGTTGTGAGACTTCTTACTGTGAGGGAGATCAACAATGATTATACTGAATCGCGCAACAGGCCCCAATGAAGGAGCAAATGGTCCATTGCCATTCGTCTTCCCTGTTCTCTGATGTTCTTCTGCACAGTTCATTGTTCTGAGAACAGATTCAAATAGTTCCTGCTCCTTTCTCTGACGTCATGAATTGGAGAATGAAGACATTCGGAGCTGATTGGATGAAATGTAGGAAAGAGGAACTGTGATCTGATTGGGTGCCTTCTGCTGGATAAGAATGAACCTATCACCATTGGGGCGGGATATTACTCAACATCTTCTGAACTCTGAACTAAAACAATTCAGCTTTAACTCATTGAGTTCCCTGAGGCATTTGCTGGAGGAACGCTTTTTAATTTGGAATTACAAGATAAGTTGACACATCAGGTTGAAAGTAACGAACGTGTTCTTGTATTAAGTGGCATGGGTTCTCAATCTAACCGTGCGAACCTGCAGCAACACAGTGGAATTGAGTATTGTAGTTAGACCGATTGGGGACGATATGCTGTCATTTATTTCTGCAGTGTAGTGCTTGTAATGGACCCTGGTCCGAAACCGGGCAGAAGAATACATTAAGGTTTTTCATGTCGGGTGAGAGAAATCTGAATGATTTCAGTTTGTTGCTGAACATTATCCGAATCTCGATTGATATTATCTTGACCTCGGACTCAAATGCTTTCTGTAAAATAAATGCTGAATATTTTGACGCACTGACAGGAAATAAATGTTTCTATTTTGACAACATGCGGACATTAGCATTTCGTTCAGTCTACAACAGAATTTAATGGGTTAATAGGTGCAGACTAACATAGTTTATCACCATCTGCAACATGTCTAAAAGTGGTGTGTGCTCAAAAAGACAGGTAGAAGTGATACTGTAAGGGAACAGTGTCAGCTGTTCCTGTGATGTCGTGGTTTGTCGCATTCGCCTCACACGCGAAATGTCTCCAGTTCGAAACCGGGCAGCAATACTGTTGGATCGTTCTCATTAAGTGTGATCGAAGTCTGCATGATGTCAGTTCATTGCTCAGTCTCATGCAATCCGATGTCAGGGTCACGTTATATTGGCTTTGACCTCGGCGTCAAATGCGTTTAGGAAAATCAGAAATGCTGTATTTTTAGGACGCAGGGAATAAAGAACTCCATTGTTTGTACACATGTTCGCAACTCGTGCAGTCCACAAATGAATTTAATGGGTTTTTGGTGCAGACTAAAACAGTTAATCACCATCTGAAACATGTCGAATAGTATTGTGTGATCATAAAGACAGACACAATTGAAATTGTAACTGAACTGCAGGAAAAGGCGCACATTTCACATAAGCACCTTCTTGAAATTGCTCTTCACAGTAAAGAAACAGTTCAAACCACTCAGACAGATGTGGAAACCGAGATTCAATGCGGACTTCCTGGACTTCCGGTATATGAACGAGATTTAGGCGCCAGAATACTTCACACTCAGAATTAAGACGATTCAAGTGTATTTTACTTTCTTTAAAGAGTGAATGTGGTAAATCTCAAATAAGTACCATGATATGTGTATTGCCCAGTGACTCTATTTACTTTGTTGGTCAGTCATGTTTGCAAGACAATGTTGTATATTTCAGAGATATTCAATTCAGAATGAGGACATCTGTGTTAAATAAACGTATTGAAATTAAATGTTGAATAAATACAAATATTTGATATAACTGTTGGAAATTATTTGACGGAAGATGAGAATGATGTATTAATGAATGAACAGAAGCCATTTCCGCCTGAGACATTTGCCAGACGAACGCTTTTTAATTTTGAAGTTCAAGATAAGTTGAGAAATCAGATTGAAAGTAACGGATTTGTTCTTCCATTAAGTGACATGGACCCTCAATTTGACCATGAGAACCTGCAGCAACACAATGTAGTTCAACATTGTAGTCAGGCCAATTGGCAGTGCGGTGCATTCTCTTGTTTCTGTAGTGCAGTGTTTATCACATTCGCCTAACACATGAAAGATCACCGCTTCAGAACCGGGCAGAACATTCATCAGCTTTCCCATGTCGGGTGAGGGAAATCTGTGTGATTTCAGATCGTTGCTGAACATCATCCAAATCTCGATGTTACAGCCATATTATCTTTGCTCTGAGCTCGGCCTCAAATGTTTTCTGTAAAATAAGAAATGCTGATTGTTTTGACGCGTAAATTTTCGATTTTGACAGCGTGCACACATCAGCATCTCATTCAGTCCACAAATGAATTTCATGG
Source organism: Mustelus asterias (assembly GCF_964213995.1). Classification (NCBI taxonomy): domain Eukaryota; kingdom Metazoa; phylum Chordata; class Chondrichthyes; order Carcharhiniformes; family Triakidae; genus Mustelus; species Mustelus asterias. The sequence continues at coordinate 178,633 of NW_027590155.1, forward strand.
GTTTATATGTGCAGATAGTTAATCACCATCTGAAACATGTCTAATTGAAGTGTGTGCTCAAAAAGACAGACACAAGTGATAGTGTAAGCGGGTTAGAGGAAATGTCGCACATTTCCTACAACATTTTTTTTTAAAAATCGTTCTTCACAACAAAGAAATAGGAAATATCACTCAGCCAGATGAGGAAATCGAGACTCAGTGCGGATCTATTGGACTTTGCTATGGACGGCCGTAATTTATGCGCCTGATGTTTCACACCCATAATTAAAAGGCTCAAGTGCAACTAACAGATATCTTTTCAATCTCTTCCATTTAAATGTAGTTGATTTTGTTTAACAGCAGACTATGTTCAAGGACAAAATTGCGATCTGCATTGCCCGGTGACTCGCTTCCTTCTGTTGGTCAGTTATGTTTGCAATTCATGATATTCAATTTCAGAGATATTCAAATCATAAAGAAGATCTATGTGTTAAATAATGTACTGATATTAAATATTGGATAATGAAACACATACTGAGTACAATTGTAAAATGAGCTTTGACGAATGTCATCTGGACTCGAAACGTCAGCTCCTTTTTCTCCTTACAGATGCTGCCAGACCTTGTGAGATTTTCCAGCATTTTCTCTTTTAGTTTCAGATTCCAGCATCCGCGGTAAATTGTTTTTATTACTGAGTACAATTGTTTGAGATTATTCGAAGGAAGATGAGAATGATGCATTAATGAATGAGCAGAAATAATTGCTCCCTCAGATATTTGCCAGACGAACGCTTCTCAGGTTTGAAGTTCAAGATAAGTTGAGCAATCAGATTGAAAGTAACGGCTATCTTCCTAAAACATGGGGAGGGGGGTGGGGGGCGGAGGAGAGGGCGTCTCTCAGTCTAACCATTTGAACGTGCAGCACCACAGTGCAGTTGAACATTGCAGACAGGCCGATTTGCTATCGGCTAGGTCAGCTGTTTCTGTAGTGCAGTGGTTATCAGGTTCACCTCACACGTCATAAGTCCCTAGTTCAAAACCAAGCAAAAACGATCATTTTTTTATTTCAAAAATAAACTTCATTCACAAAAAAAAACTCTCCAATAAAACATTGCAAAATTACAGATCCAAAAGTCATAAACAGTGCAAAAAAGAATCATTTTTACAGTACAATACAGTGCTTATTTACAAAACATTACACTTCGGTACATTTCATTTCTTAAAAACTATATACATACGTCAGAGTTTACTGTGTGCCGTTATTTTTCAGGTTGGCACACAGTTACGCAGGCCGAGGGTATTCTGCAGTTACCCGGCCCTCGGTCTGCCTCGGTTGAGACGCTTTACACGGTGGCCTTTCCCCATTGTGCCTTGGCGGCGGCTGCCCCAAGCTTGAGCGCGTCCCTGAGCACGTAGTCTTGGACCTTGGAATGTGCCAGTCTGCAACACTCGGTCGAAGACAATTCTTTCAGCTGGAAGATCAGCAAGTTTCGGGCGCACCAAAGCACGTCCTTCACCGAGTTGATGACCCTCCAGCAGCAGTTGATATTTGTCTCGGTGTGCGTCCCCGGAAACAGCCCGTAGAGCACAGAGTCCTGTGTCATCGAGCTGCCCGGGACGAACCGCGACAAATACCACTGCATCTCGTTCCAGACCTTCTTTGCAAAGGCACATTCCACAAGGAGGTGTGCTACCGTCTCATCAGCCCCGCAGCCGCTTCGAGGGCAGCGTGCGGTGAGGTTGAGACCTCGGGCGTGCATAAAGGATCTGACGGGGAGTGCCCTACTCACCACCAGCCAAGCCAGGTCTTGGTGCTTGTTTGTGAGTTCTGGTGATGAGGCATTCTACCACATGACATTGACAGTCCGCTCAGGGAACCATCCGACAGGCTCTGCCGTCTCCTTTTCTCTCAGGGCCTCAAGGACATTACGTGCTGACCAAAGAACAAAGAACAGTACAGCACAGGAAACAGGCCCTTCGGCCCTCCAAGCCTGTGCCGCTCCTTGGTCCAACTAGATCAATCGTTTGTATCCCTCCATTCCCAGGCTGCTCATGTGACTATCCAGGTAAGTCTTAAACGATGTCAGCGTGCCTGCCTCCACCACCCTACTTGGCAGCGCATTCCAGGCCCCCACCACCCTCTGGGTAAAAAACGTCCCTCTGATATATGAGTTATACTTCGCCCCTCTCAGCTTGAGCCCGTGATCCCTCGTGATCGTCACCTCCAACCTGGGAAAAAGCTTCCCACTGTTCACCCTATCTATACCCTTCATAATCTTGTACACCTCTATTAGATCTCCCATCATTCTCCGTCTTTCCAAGGAGAACAACCCCAGTCTACCCAATCTCTCCTCATAGCTAAGACCCTCCATACCAGGCAACATCCTGGTAAACCTTCTCTGCACTCTCTCTAACGCCTCCACGTCCTTCTGGTAGTGTGGCGACCAGAACTAGGCGCAGTACTCCAAATGTGGCCTAACCAGCGTTCTATATAGCTGCATCATCAGACTCCAGCTTTTATACTCTATACCCCGTCCTATAAAGGCAAGCATACCATATGCCTTCTTCACCACCTTCTCCACCTGTGTTGCCACCTTCAAGGATTTGTGGACTTGCACACCTAGGTCCCTCTGTGTTTCTATACTCCTGATGACTCTGCCATTTATTGTATAACTCCTCCCTACATTATTTCTTCCAAAATGCATCACTTCGCATTTATCCAGATTAAATTCCATCTGCCACCTCTCCGCCCAATTTTCCAGCCTATTTATATCCTGCCGTATTGCCCGACAATGCTCTTCGCTATCTGCAATTCCAGCCATCTTCGTGTCATCCGCAAACTTGCTGATTACACCAGTTACACCTTCTTCCAAATCATTTATATATATCACAAATAGCAGAGGTCCCAGTACAGAGCCCTGCGGAACACCACTGGTCACAGACCTCCAGCCAGAAAAAGACCCTTCGACCACTACCCTCTGTCTCCTATGGCCAAGCCAGTTCTCCACCCATCTAGCCACTTCTCCTTGTATCCCATGAGCCTTAACCTTCTTAACCAACCTGCCATGTTGGACTTTGTCAAATGCCTTACTGAAATCCATATAGACGACATCCACGGCCCTTCCTTCATCAACCGTTTTTGTCACTTCCTCAAAAAACTCCACCAAATTTGTAAGGCACGACCTCCCTCTTACAAAACCATGCTGTCTGTCACTAATGAGATTGTTCCGTTCTAAATGCACATACCTCCTGTCTCTAAGAATCCTCTCCAACAACTTCCCTACCACGGACGTCAAGCTCACCGGCCTATAATTTCCTGGGTTATCCCTGCTACCCTTCTTAAACAACGGGACCACATTCGCTATCCTCCAATCCTCAGGGACCTCACCCGTGTCCAAAGAAGCGACAAAGATTTCCGTCAGAGGCCCAGCAATTTCATCTCTCGTCTCCCTGAGCAGTCGAGGATAGATGCCATCAGGCCCTGGGGCTTTGTCAGTTTTAATGTTCCCTAAAAAACCTAACACTTCCTCCCTTGTAATGGAGATTTTCTCCAACGGGTCAACACCTCCCTCCGAGACACTCCCGGTTAACACGCCCCTCTCCTTCGTGAATACCGATGCAAAGTATTCATTTAGGATCTCCCCTATTCCCTTGGGTTCTAAGCATAATTCCCCTCCTTTGTCCCTGAGAGGTCCGATTTTCTCCCGGACAACTCTTTTGTTCCTAACGTATGAATAGAATGCCTTAGGATTCTCCTTAATCCTGCCTGTCAAGAACATCTCGTGACCTCCTTTTGCCCTTCTAACTCCCCGTTTGAGTTCTTTCCTACTCTCTCTGTTTTCCTCCAGAGCTCCAGCTGTTTTCAGTTGCCTGGACTTAACGTACGCCTCCCTTTTCATTTTAATCAGATCCTCAATTTCCCTGGTTATCCACGGCTCTCGAATCCGACCTTTCCTATCTTTCCTTTTTACAGGCACATGCCTATCCTGCAGCCTTATCAATAGTTCCTTAAAAGACTCCCACATGCCAGACGCGGACTTACCCTCGAACATCCTCTCCCAATCAACATCCACCAATTCCTGCCTAATTCGGCTATAGTCAGCCTTCCCCCAATTTAGCACCCTGCCCGTAGGACAGCACTCATCCTTGTCCATTACTATCCTAAAGTTAACAGAGTTGTGGTCACTATTTGCCACATGTTCCCCTACCGAAACTGCTTGATAGCCATGTGGTCAAAGGTGTGTTTCCGGAAGAATTTCTCCACGAAGGACAGGTGCTGCGGTACAGTCCAACTACTTGGAGAGTTCCACGGCAATGTGGCCAGACCCATCCTCCACAACACATGGGCGAGGTAGAACATCAAAAAATAGTGGCAATTGCTGTTACTGTACCGAGGATCTACACACAGCTTAATGCAGCCGCACACAAAGGTGGCCATCAGGATGAGGGCGGCGTTGGGAACGTTTTTCCCTCCGTTCTCTGGAGATTTGTGCATCGCCTCCCTCCGGACGCGATCCATCTTTGATCTCCAGATGAACTTGAAGATGGCCCGGGTCATTGCTGCTGCGCAGGATTGGGGAGAGGCCACACCTGCGCCACGTACAACAACACGGACAGGACCTCGCATCGGATCACAAGTTTCTTCGCAGTGATGGAGAGGGAGCGTAGCTCCCACAATCCCAATATTTGTCTCGCTTTGGCGATGCGCTCCTCCCAGTTTTTGGCGCATGCCCCTGCCGCTCCGAACCATATCCCTAGCACCTTGAGGTAGTCTACCCTAATGGTGAAGGGGACAAAGGATGTGTCAGGCCAGTTCCCAAAGAACATGGCCTCACTCTTACCCTGGTTGACTTTGGCCCCCGAGGCCAGCTCGAACTGCTCACAGACTCGAAGAAGCCTGCGAACAGACAAGGGGTCCGAGCAGAAGACAGCCACGTCATCCATGTAGAGGGAGGCTTTGACTTGCGTCCCTCCGCTGCCTGGGATTGTAACCCCTTTGATGCCTGGGTCGCTTCTGAGGGCCTCGGCAAAGGGTTCGATGCAACACACAAAAAGGACGGAGGAGAGAGGGCAGCCCTGCCTGACTCTGATTTGAAACATATCTGATTCCCACCCCATTGATTGAAACTGCGCTACTGATGTCTGTGTAGAGCAGTTGGATCCAATTGCAGATTCCCTCCCCAAAGCCCATTTTGGAGAGCACATCTATCATGTAGCTGTGCGATATTCTGTCAAACGCCTTCTCCTGGTCTAGACTGATGAGGCAGGTGTCCACCTGCCTGTCCTGCACGTAGGCGATCGTATCCTTGAGTAGCGCGAGGCTATCAGAGATCTTCCTGCCGGGTACAGCACAGGTTTGATCAGGATGGATCACTGACCCCAGAGCAGACTTGACCCGGTTGGCGATGACCTTGGCCAGAATCTTGTAATCCACATTCAATAGTGAAATAGGTCTCCAATTTCTAATTTCTTCCCTTTCCCCAGTAAAAAACGTTCCCCAGCAAAAACGCTCATTAAGCTTTCTCATTAAGGGTGAAGGAAATCTGTATCATTTCCGTTCGATGGTCAACATTATCCGAATCTCGATATTACAGCCACCTTACCTTTGCTATGACCTCGGCCTCAAATGTTTTCTGTAAAATAAGGAATGCTGATATTTCTTTGACGCACTGACAGGAAAGAAACGTTTTGATTTTGACACCGTGCACATATTCGCATCTCGTCGTGCAGTGGTTGTCATGTTTGACTCACACGCGAAAGTTCCCGCTTCACGACCAGGGAGAAATATTTCCAAATAGTTTTATTTCAAAATGATTCAGATTTCAGAATTATTCTCGTTTCTCACGAAACATTAATTGAGCTGTTGAGTTTTTGCGGGATTTAAGACGGGAAACACTCAGTAAAGATATTAAATAGAAGGTCTGTGATAGAAAGCGTCAGAGGATGGATTAACTGACACAAAGAATGATGGACCAGGGCAACATTGGCTGCTTCTCATTATTTTTGAACTTTTGCTGCTTTCCTGGGTGAACTCCAGCTCCCCATTCCTCTGGCAATGTCACCGCTCAAACTGAATCTTTCTCCATCCCGCTTTGTTAATCTCACTGTTACTGCTTTCTAAATGAAAACTGCCCTGCAATTAGTCGAAGACAAATAGTTTACTGGTGAATTCAGTGAGAAGTTTTCTTGTCACTTAGCCCGGGTTTTTGTCCAGAAATGAATGATATTTCTGTCAGTGCAAACGGTTCAATCTGACAAGTACCACCCAGATTTGCCTTGTATCACCATTTCCATCATCAGCACTTTGCGTCCGATCAATGTCCTTCACTATCTGTGTTTATTCTTGACCTGTTGTCCACGTGACATTTCCAATTCGGAAACAAAACTGCAAATCTCACACCACTGATTCTGGCAGAGCTGCTTTGGACCAGGAAGTATTGCTGGTTTGTTTGTAAAAAATATTAAATCTTAATATATCTTAAAATATCGATGGCAGTCTGTAACCCTGAAAGCGCCGAACCCCTAACCACGAGGCCACCAGGATCTCATTTGCCCGATTCTCCCAGATACTGATTACAAGAATGTACACAGCGCCCAATTATCCACAGCCACACTATCCTTCCTTTCTGTCCAGATATGAAATTGTTCACATTTTCACACTGGTGTGACGAAGGCAGAGCTATGATAAGCTGATGTTGTTCAGCATTTTTACCACAATAAGGTTTCCATTAGTTCGATGCTAACATTGCTCTGTGAATGTGGTGAGCACAGTAAGAGTTTTAACAACACCAGGTTAAAGTCCAACAGGTTTATTTGGCAGCAAATACCATTAGCTTTCGGAGGGCTGATCCTTCGTCAGATGGAGTGGAAATGTCTTACTGTGTTCATCCCAGTCCAACGCCGGCATCTCCACATAATGTGGTGAACGACAGTGAAATGTATTGCAGTTGAAGGTAGAGTACACATTTTGACAGGAGGAAAAGGTAAGGGAAATGTGAATATGAATTGCAGTGGGTAATTGACGGGCTTGTGGAATGGGGCTGATATTTCTGCCTGCTGTTCAAATTGGTACAGGTATTGAACGACCATTTTCAGACTGCTGTCGCCCGCTGTGTTCCGTGGTGTAATGGTGAGCACTCTGGACTGTGAATCCAGCTACCCGAGTTCACATTTCGTTGGAACCTCTCTTTTTGAGCAAGTCTGGATGTGTGTGTGTGTGTATTTTGGGAGAAAGGCTTAGTGTCTTAGGTCAGAGTGCTGTCAGTTCCATGGGGTAACACTTACCACTCTGGACTCTCGCCGTCCCACTTTCTGTTTAAATTGGAACAGATGAGTGACTGAATGTCACCCGTAGGTTGACCCTCTTCAAAATATATATTGACTTAGTAACATCTTTTGAAATGAATAATCCTCATTTTGTTTCATTTTATGTCAATCATGGTGACACGTGCTTGTACCTTACTATTCAAAACCTCAACCCCTCAACTATTTGAGCAGTAAGGTTCAGTCGAAGAAAACTGATCCACATTGAACCAAAAATTGTTACTGGAGTTGTTGCAAATCGCAACTCAAAATAGACCATGTTGGCAACACTCAGCAGGTCAAACAGCGTCTATTGAGAGAGGAACAGAGTGAATGTGTAGGGTCGCTGACCTTTTATCCAACTTGGAGAATATAGAGATTTAATGTTTTACTAACAACTACAAAATAAAGGGAAATAGAGAGCGAAAGGACGAAAAGTCAAACGTCCTTGTGATAGGACGTAAGGCTGGAGTGATTAGATGACAATGGGGATTGTTTCCATTGACACAATCTCCCAAGTCTGGGTTCCAAATTCGAGCAAAATGAGAAGAAACCTTCTCGCTGAATTAGCACTAAACACTTCGACTTCCAGGGAAGCAAAGACAACTTTAACTCAGAAAGCAGTAACTGTGAGATCAACAAAGCGGGATGGAGAAAGACTCAGTTTGAGCGGTGGCACTGCCGGAGGCATGGAGAGCTGGCGTTTACCCAGGAATGGGGCAAGTTTTAAAATAAGAACACCCGATGTGGGGCTCGACCGTGAGATTAAGAGTCTCATGCTCTACCGACTGAGCTCGCCGGGCACATGTGGGCCCCAGCACTCCATATCCAAAAATGTGTGGAGGCAAATGAAGCGTTTCCATCTGGTGCCTCAGCTTGTTCTGATTACACATTTTATAATTATTCAATCTACGGAATCCCTGAGGTTACAATGCATTCCTCTCAATCATCAATAACTTCATTTACATCTTCCACTTCTTAGCTTCACCTCTTTTCAAACATTGCACAAACACTCTTATATTTTTCACCTTAATATTTTTTGATCTGAATATTCCAACCACTTGGGGAAAGAGCGTTTCAATCTGTCCGAAGTCAAACTGTCTCGCCATTTTCAGACTTTCCAATCCGATCACCTCTCATTATTCTAATCTACAGAACAAACAGACTCATGCCACTGAATCTCACCTCCCAGGACAACCGCATCATCACAGAAATCAATCCAGTGAACCTTGATTGAACACAGACAACGAAAGGATAAAGGAAATACAGAGAAAAAGGGGGAACAGTGATTGATGATCTGAAAGAGAGACAGAGAGTGAAAGAGCCTGAGACAGGTATACAGCAACAAAAAAGACGGAGAGGGACAGAGAGTGCGGCAGAGTCGAATAAACACAAAACAGCTGTCTGAAACCAGAAGAATGCGGTCCTCTGAGTTGGTGAATAAGGATTAAGTGAATGTCCGAAAGCATAGTCACCTTTTGAAAATGTCTTGATTCTTTGTGAGTGTGTTGTGCTGACAGAATCCCTGCATTGTCTGCTCAGGTTCTCAAATCATACCCCACGTAAACCAATCCTGCCATGTGCACGGGAAATAAACTAACAAAATCCTCCTCTTGTCCAATGCGAAACGACAGCTTAATCAGGGCTTACCCAGAATTTGAACTGGGACCTCACGCAGGCTTGCGGATTTTATCACCCAAAGCGAGAATCATACCCCTAGGCGAAATAGCAATCATGATAAATGCAAGTCAACTAAATATATTTTCACTGCCATCCAAAGCGGATCATACACCTGCACTGAACGGTGATAATGCTGGAAAAATCTCAGGAAGTAATACAGAGTATGCACAGGAAACAAAACTCATCTTTCACCTCCAAGACTTTTCATTAACACGAGGAATGGTTAGAAATGTAGGAAGTTTAAAACAAGTGAAATCCAGCAGGGAGGAAACATATCCGAGCTGTTAGAATTCTGCCGAAAGGACCAAAACTTAAATTGACTCTGGCAGCGGTGGGATTCAGACTCAAACTCAGAAACTGAAGCCTTAATCCAGCGCCTTAGACCGTTCGGCTACGGGGGCAGAAAAATAATCATGCTAATCCTGCAATTGACTGATATTGTTACTGAAATACATTGGATGCAACTGAGTTGGGAAAGGCCGTCAGGAGCCTGCACCTTCACTGAGTCAACTCATCCTGAACTGCTCAACAAACAGAAATCATCTCCAGTCAGAAACACAATGAGCTGCAATAAAGGCCCGGCACCATTTAGACTGTCCTTAGCCTCGTCTGTTTCCCAAACTCCTGACAGAAATGACAAGAAAACTTGCTCAGCGTCTTCACTTCCGGACACGAGGCGAGATTGTGTTTGACATGTTCCACCAGGCAATAACTGACATCTGTTTTCACGGTTTGGATGCGAGGAATAAATCTTCATTTACTGACCTGCAATAAAAACATCAGTGAAAATGTCAATCTCTAACCCCCAGAGCAGGAGTTTACAGTGTGTTTTAGAATTTGCTTTATCCGCGCTACCTTTGTTATTTTTATTTTCATACTTTCACCACAAACACGTTTTTCCTGCAAAATGGCACATTCTGCTTCAACACAGTGATGTGTTCAACCAATGAAAACACACAACAATCAATCCACTGCAGTTAACACTTTCGCTTCCGACGGTTCGGAACTGGACAGACACCTTTCCAAATGTTTTTCAATGCAGAATGAGGGGAAAATGTCATATTTCGCTGACAGTGTAATCGGTAAAAATCTGGCCAATCATAATCCAGATTTTCCCTTGCATCACCATCTCTATTGCTCGTGCTTTGCAGACCATCACTGCCCTTCTCTTTCTGTGTTTGTTCTTGAACTGTTGCACATGTGACATTTGCGGCTCTGATGTAAACTTACAATCCTCACTCGGCTGATTCTAGTAGATCTGCTTTCGATCAAAGAGTAAATCAGCTTATTTTTAATCGTTTGCTGAAAGCAATGAATATTTTCTTCTTGAGTGAGAGTTGAAACCAAATATCACTGGGAGAGTGCTGAACACAAACCAGTGGACTACCAGGGTAACCGGTGAACTGAGGTTTTCGAACTATATCCCTTTGCTCATTATTTTCATCCCTGATCGTTTTCACGAGAGACAAGTTTCTCCTCCAAAGTGTCCTGTTTGTATGGAACATCGGTGCTTCCTTCAGCCAGTGAAGACACCAATTCAGTTGGCTGGGACAAGAAATCGACAGTGAGTGAAATCGCCCCACAAGATGCTGAAGTGATTGAGGGATATAAAATTCTAAAAGAATTGATAGAATAAACGCAGATCAAATGTTTCTTCTTTTCGGGCAATCGAGAAGAAGAGGTCACATGTATATTAAAGCAAGATACTGTGGGTGCTGGAGTCTGAAAAAACCACCACAAAAAGCTGGAAAATCTCAGCTGGTCTGGCAGCCTCTGTGGGGAAAGGATAGAGCCAGTATTTCGAGTCGAGATGTCATTTTGTCAGAGCTAGCGTCACATATATAGGTTGAGAGGCGGTGGACGTAAAACTGAGATGTTGAGTAACCACGTATTGCTGACAGTCGTGGATTTGTGGAATTTGCTGCCCCATAGCATGGTAGATTCTGAATCTTTAAACGTTTTCAAGAAAGAGAACAGGTGGGGACCTGGATTTGTGACCAGGGAGATATCACCCATGAACTGATTGAATGCCGGAGCAGGCTCGAAGAGCTGTATTTGCCTACTTCTGATCTTAGTTCCTATGTTATTAAGTGTACTTGTCAATTTTCAAAACCCACAACCACATCAATGTGACAGGTGTGCAATCTATGTACAGCACATCCACAGGTTCCCCTTTCGCCCTTGAGTCCTGTGAAGAACTTTGGACAGCCTTAATCTGTGGTGTAAACACTTTGTGATTGTTTTTGCTTCTCTCATTTAATCTCTCCTGACTTCCACCTCATCAACTGTTGTTATGTTTCGTCCCTCCTGGATATCAGTTGTTTAAAACTTTGTACATTTCTAACCATTTCTTGTTGAAACTAAACGTCACGGAGTTGGAAAGATTGAACTTTCTTTCCCTGTGCACACAAGAGTCCTGACTTCCTGCGTTTTTTTCAGCACTTTCACTTTCACTGAGATGTCTGATCAGATTTTGATGGCAATGGGAATGTAATGCCGAAACTGCTTTCCTCGCGGTGGCTCGTAGTTCTGGGGGTACCTGGGGGTACCATTCTGGCTTTGGGTATTAAGATCTACAAAGTCGCAAGAGGTCCCGAACAAGTCCTCATTTAGCTATTGTTTGCGATAGGGTTTGTGAACGAACCGTTGGGTTTGTTAACTTATTTCCCGTGCACATGGCAGGATTGGTTTATATGGGGTTTGGTTTGAGAATCCGAGCACACGCTGCAGGGATTCTATCAACATAACATGCTCACAAATAAATCAAGACATCTTCAAAAGATGCTTGTGGATATTCACTTTATCTCGATTCGCCAATTCAGAGAAACCCATGCCTGTGGGTTCAGAAAGATGACGTGTGTATCGCCATGATGTGGAGATGTGACGTTGAACAGGTGTGGGCACATTAGAGGTCTCAGAACACCAAGTTAAAGTCCAATAGGGTTTTTTTTGCTATCACAATTTTTCAGAGCGCTGTGCCTTCATCTCGTAAGTGATATGTATTGGGGTATCACGGTGGCAGAGTGGTTATCACTGCTGCTTCAGGGACCTGCATTCGATTCCCCGCGAGGGTAACTGTCTGTTTGGAGTTGGCAAATTCTCCCCATGACTGCGTGTGTTATTTCTGGGTGATCTAGTTTCCTTCCACAGTCACAAGATTTGCTGGTTAGGTGCATTGGCCATGCTACATTTCCCCTTAGAGTCTGGTAAATGCATGGGGTTATGGGGATAGTGTCTATGCGGGACTTTGGTCGATGCAGACTCGATGGACCGAATGGCGTCCTTCTGCACTGCAGGAATTCTACAGGACTATTCATGGATTGTTGATGTCTGCTCTGTCTCTTTTTGTCACTCTATTACCGTATCAGTTTCTTTCAGTCTCTGTCTGTGCATCGATCATTATTTTCTCTTTGCTCCTTCTATTCTCTCGCTGTATGTGTGTAACCAAGGTCCTCTGGATTGATTTCTATGATGAGGCTGTTCTCCTGGGCGGAGAGATCCAGTTGGATGAATATGTTCCCTCTGTAGTTTAGAATGAGATGTGATCACAATGAAAAGTCTGAAACTGGGAGACAGTTTGACAGTATACATGCTGTGTGGCTTCACGCGCTGACTGGAGTATTTCGAACAAGAATATTAAGGTGACATAGAGGTTTACAGCATCGAAACAGGCCCTTCGGCCCAACTTGTCCATGCCGCCCGACAGATGTAAGAGGAGTTTGCAATGTTTGGAAGGACATGAATCTAAGACGTGAAAGATGACAATGATGTTAATGATTATTGAGAGGAATGCATTGTAACTTTCAGGATTCTGCAGGTCGATTCATTGTAAACTTTGTAATCAGAACAATCTGAATGGAAAAAGAAACACATATTTTTTTTCGAATCTGGAACATCAGCGTCTCAATGTGCCCCACTAGCTCAGTTGTTCAAGCATGAAACTCTTAATTCCAGGGTCATGGATTCGAGCCACACGTTGGGCGCAGCTGTGTTTAAACTTTGCCCTTTTCCTGGGTGAACGACAGTTTTCCATTCCTCTGGTGCTGTCACCGCTCAAATTGAGTCTTTCTCCATCCCACTGTTAATCTTAAAGTTAATGGTTTATGACCCAGATCTGCCTCATCTTCACTGGAAGGCGAGGAGTTTCGTGCATAATTTCTTCTCATTTCGAGTGAGATTTGCATCCAGATCTGGGAGATTGCGTCAGTGTAAACATTAATCTTCCCCATTGTCATGCCATCACTATAGCCTTACATCCTATCACGAGACAGTTTGTTCATTCGTCCTCGCCCTTACTACTTTCCTTGACTTTGTATTTGTTGGTAAATCGTTAAATCTCTAAATTCTTCCAGTTTGGAGAGAAGGTCAGCGACCTGAAACAATCATTCCGTTTCCCTTTCCATAGACGCTGTTTGGCCTGTTTTGTATTTTGAACATTTTCTGCTATGACGTGGGAGTTGCAGCAACTGCAGTATGTTGTTTTTGGGTCACAGTAGATCAAAGAACAAAGAACAGTACAGCACAGGAAACAGGCCCTTCGGCCCTCCAAGCCTGTGCCGCTCATTGGTCCAAGTAGACCATTCGTTTGTATCCCTTCATTCCCAGCATGCTCATGTGACCATCCAGGTAAGTCTTAAACGATGTCAGCGTGTCTGCCTCCACCTCCCTACTTGGCAGCGCATTCCAGGCCCCCACCACTCTCTGTGTAAAAAACGTTCCTCCAACATCTGAGTTATACCTCGTCCCTCTTACCTTGAGCCTGTGACCCCTCGTGATCGTCACCTGCGACCTGGGAAAAAGCTTCCCACTGTTCACCCTATCTATACCCTTCATAATTTTGTATACCTCTATTAGGTCTCCCCTCATTCTCCATCTTTCCAGGAGAACAAGCCCAGTTTACCCACTCTCTCCTCATAGCTAAGACCCTCCATACCAGGCAACATCCTGGTAAACCTACTCTGCACCCTCTTTCAAGCCTCCATGTTCTTCTGGTAGTGCGGCGACCAGAACTGGACGCAGTACTCCAAATGTGGCCTAACCAGCGTTCTATACAGACGCAACATCAGACTCCAGCTTTTATACCCTATACCTTGTCCTATAAAGGCAAGCATACCATATGCCTTCTTCACCACCTTCTCCACCTGTGCTGCTACCTTCAAGGATTTGTGGACTTGCACACCTAGGTCTCTCTGTGTTTCTGTACTCTTGATGGCTCTGCCATTTATTGTATAACTCCCCCCTACATTTGTTCTTCCAAAATGCATCACTTCGCATTTACCTGGATTAAATTCCATCTGCCATTTCTCCGCCCAATTTTCCAGCCTATCTATATCCTGCTGTATTGTCAGACAATGTTCATCGCTATCCGCAAGTCCAGCCAACTTCGTGTCATCCGCAAACTTGCTGATAACACCAGTTACCCCTTCTTCCAAATCATTTATATATATCACAAATAGCAGGGTTTTCTCTGACTGAACCTTCCCTGTTTAAGTAGTTAAAGTGCTGAAGTTTTAAATACTAAGACACCAGGATACGTCACCCTGTTTGACATGAAATGAAACAAAATGAGAGTAAATCATTTCATAAAATTTTGCTAATGCAATATATATTTCATTGCCAAGGCCAGTTTTTGTTGGCCATCCCTCTTTCCCCTTCAACTGAATATTTTGCTGGGCCATTTCATAGCATATTTAACAGTCATAGATTCACAGAATCATACAGGTTTAAAATGTGGAAACAGACCCTTCAGCCCAATATATCCATGCCGCCCTTTTTTTAATGATTAAGCTCGTCCCAATTGCCCGCGTTTGGGTCATAGCCCTCAATAGCCATCTTTTCCATGTAAACGTCTAAACGCTTTTTCAAAGGCAAATTTGTACCTTTCTCTACTACTACCTCTGGCAGCTTGTTCCAGACACTCACCATCCTCTGTGTGAAAAAATGCTCATCTGGACCCCCTTGGTATCTCTCCCCTCTCACCTTAAATCTATGCCCTCTAGTTTTAGACTCCGCTACCTTTGGAAAAATACACTGACTATCTAGCTGATCTATGCACTTCATTATTTTATAGACCCCGGGAAGATCACCCCTAAGCCTCCTACGCTCCAGAGAGAAAAGTGCCAGTCTATCCAGCCCCTCATTGTAACTCAAACGATGAAGTCCCTGTAGCATCCTCGTAAATCTTTTCTGCACTGTTTCTCGTTCAATAATATCCTTTGTATGAAAGGGTGACCGGAACTGTACTCAGTATTCCAAGTGTGGCCTTATGTGTCTTGTACAACTTCAAGGAGACATCCCAACTCCTGTACTCAATGTTCCGACAAATGAAACCAAGCATACCGAATACCCACTTCACCAATCTGTCCACCTGTGACTCCGCTTTCAATGAGATGTTCCCTAGATCTCTTTGTTCTATAACTCTCCCCAACGCCCTACCATTAACTGAGTAAGTCATGCCGTGGTTCGATCTACCAAAATTTATCACCTCACATTTATCTGAAGTAAACTCCATCTGCCATTCGTCAGGCCACTGGCACAATTGGTCAAGATCCCGTTGCAGTCCTTGATAACCTTCTTTACAGTCCACTATGCCACCTATCTAGATGTCATCTGCAAAGTTACAAACTATGCCTCCTAAATTTTCATTCAAATCATCAATATAAATGACAAAAAACAGTGGACCCAACACCGATCCCTCAGACAAACCACTGGTCACAGGCCTTCTGGTTTGAAAAACAACCCTCGACAACCACCCTTTGTGTTCTGTCATCAAGCCAATTTTGTACCTATTTGGCAACTCACCCTGGATACCTTGAGAATGAACCTTATGAAACAACCTATCATGCGATACTTTGTCGAAGGCCTTGCTAAAGTCCAGGTAGTCAACAACAACTGCACTTCCTCATGTACCTTCTTGGTTACCCCTTCAAAAAAATGCATTAAATTTGTGAGAAATGATGTTCCACTCATAATGCCTTGCTGACTCTCCCTAATCAGTCCTTGCCTTTCTAAATGCCTATCGATCCTGTCTCTCAGAATGCCTTCTAAAAACTTACCCACTACAGATATGAGGCTCATCTGCCTGTAGTTTCCAGGCTTTTCCGTGCAGCCCATTTTAATCAAATACACAACATTTGCCACCCTCCAGTCTTCAGGCACCTCATTGTGGCTGTCCATGATTCAAATATCTCTGCAAGGGGAAAGTCAATTTCCTCTTTCGCCCCCCACAACGTCCTGTTATACACTTCATCAGGTCCCTGGGATGTATCTAGCTTGATGCGCTTTAAGACATCCAGCACCTCCTTCTCTGTTACACGCCTCAAGACATCACCATTTATTTCCCTAAGTTCCCTAACATTTTTTGCCTTTTACAACACTAAATACCGAGAAGAAATATTCATTTATCATTTCACCCTTCTCTTGTGGATCCGCACATAAATTACCTTGTTTGTTGTTAACAGGTCCTACTCTCTCCCCTAGTTACTCTTTTACCCTTCATACATTTGTAGAAACTCTTTGCATTCTGCTTTGCCTAATCTGCCAAAGCATTCTCGTGTCCTCTTTTTGCTCTCCTGAATCCTCTTATCTCTACTCCTATATTCTTCAAGGATCCATTTGATCCCAGCTGCCGGTGTATGACATATATCTCATTCTTTTTCTTGACCACGGCCTCAATATCCCCAGTTATCCGGCGTTCCCTCCTTCTACCAGCCTTGAACTTCACGCTAAGATGAATGTGCTCGTCCTGATACCTGGTTTACAGACTGTTGAAAGCCTCCCACTTACCAGACGCCACTTTGCCTGCCAACAAATTCCCCAATTAACTTTTGAAAGTTTATGTCTGATAACATTAACATTGGCCTTGCCCCAATTTAGAATTTTAACTTTTGGGCCAGACCTATCGTTCTCCATAGCTATCTTAAAACTAATGGAATTATGGTCACTCGTCCCAAAGTGATCCCTCACTCTCCTTCTGTCACCTGCTCTTCCTTATGTCCCAAGAGGAGATCAAGTTTCTCCCCCTCTCTCGTCGGAACATTCACATCCTGAATGAGAAGTTCCTCCTGAATAAACTCGAAATGGATACAGGGATAGAAGGCAACATCGCCAAATTTGCAGATGACGCAAAAATAGGCGGGACAGTAAGTTGCAAGGAGGAAATAAGAAATTTACTAATGAATATAGGTACGTTAGGAGAGTGGGCGAAAATGTGGCAGATGGAGTTTAAGGTGAGTAAGTGTGAGATCATGCATTTTGGTCGTAAAAATGGGAAGACGACTTACTATCCAAATGGGGAGAGACTTTGGGGTACTCCGGTGCAGAAGGATCTGGGTGTCTTCGTTCATGAGTCACAGGAATCTGCCATGCAGACAGCAGATAAATAAAGCGAAAGGAATGTTGGCAGTTATAGCTAAAGGAATTGAATATAAAGACTAAGGAAGTAGTGCTGCAACTATACAAGGTATTGGTGAGGCCGCACATGAAGTATTGTACGCAGTTTGGTTCCGCTTATTTGAGGAAAGATGTCGTGGCATTGGAGGCAGTTCAGAGGAGGTTCACAAGATTGATTCCAGAGATGAAGTGTTTGTCGTATGAAGAGAGATTGAACAGTTTAGGCCTATACTCTCTGGAATTGAGAATAATGAGAGGAGATCAAATTGAGGTATACAAGATGATAAAAGGCATGGATAGAGTAGATGTGGAGCGAATACTTCGGCTGGTGGAGCATTCTAAGACGAGATGTCATGGACTTAGGATGAGGGGGAGCAAATTTAAACAGAGTTGAGGAGAAACTACTTCTCCCAAAGGGTTTTGAATCTATGAATTCGCTATCCCAAGTACGGTTGAAGCTGGGACAGTGAATAAATTTAAGGAGAGTGAGACAGATTTCTAATTGGTTGAAGGGTTATGGGGAGAAGGGGGGAAAATGCGGATGAGGAGCATGTCATTCATGATTGAATGGCGGAGCGGATTCGATGAGCCGAATGGCCTAATTCTGCTCCGATATCTTGTGAACTCTTATGGAGCATACGGTGATGGTAGATAACAGGTTTTCAGAGTGGAAGAGTATGTCTCCTGAGGGCCCGAAGGGATCAGTGTTCTTGCATCTGTGGTTTGTACGGGTGATTTCGATTTGAATGTTTGAGGCTTGAGCAATAAATTCGCAGATGATACAAACATTTGCGAGGTGTTAGATAGGGCGGAGGTAATCTTAGTTCACAGGAAGATATAGATGAGCTGGTCAGATAGGCTGATCTGTTGCAAATAGAATTTGATCCGGATCAGTGTGAGGTGATTGATGTGCTGGGGCAGGACAAACAAGGCAAGGGAATGCATGATAAACGCAGGACCCTGGGAATCTCAGAGGGACACTGGTGTGCATGTCCAGCGGTCCCGGAATGTCGCACGACAGGTGAAAAAAACGGGTAATTGAATGAAAGTGGTCAAACTATTTGTGTGTCCTCATTTGGAGGTAGTAGCCGTGTGCCTGGTTCTGTGGTGTATTGGTGAGCACTCTGTACTCTGAATCCAGTGATCCGAGCTTGAATCTCGGTGGAACCTTTCCTTCCTTTACCAAAACCGATAATGATTTTGCTGAAGGGACTTTTATTTAAAATTCTCAGAAAATGGAAATCTAAACACTGAGGTAATCTCGGAAAATTCCACCACAATCACTTTGCAGACGATGCAACGAATGACGCCCCTGTCGTCATTGCATCAGCCCCAAAGGATGGTTGCTCAAGAATACAAAGCGCTTAGAAGTGGGGAAGCACAGCGGGCAGGGGGTCCACCTACAGGTGTCATTCACTAATTCACTCTCTTGTCCCAATTTAAAGAAGAGTTCGGATGGCGAGTATCCGGAGTGCAAACCGTTACACTATGGAACCGACAACTCCAATCTAAGACACGAGGCCTTTCTCCCAAAATGCGCGCGCACACACACACAGAAACTCACACACTTGATCACTTCAGTCCAATGGTTGTTGTTGTATGACACCAACTGCCCCTTTTTTTCAACAGAGGCGTTAAAGAGGAGCGAAAAGATGGGGAAAAACACTGATGGTGCAGGCATCTATTGCCAGAGGCTCAGCAACGTGCATTGTAATAGCAGCTGAACTGGCTGACAAATTGTCCGCCGCCCACCTACTTTGTGAGAAAATTAAACGAAATGTCCATCAACGAATCAATCCTCAGCAATGGCAAAGAAAAGCAAAGAACCGCGTGAATTTAAACATGGTTGCTTGGATTCAGCGCACTCACCATTGGACCAGAGAACCTCGAACATTGCAGGCGGCTGCAAATGGTCGCTCAAAGCATTTGACCCACCTGCTGTTGCTGCCACATTGAATGAAAGGTATCACGTGCTTTGAGTGATCATTTGCAGCTAGCTTCTTTTGTAATGATGTGGAGATGCCGGCGTTGGACTGGGGTAAGCACAGTAAGAAGTCTGACAACACCAGGTTAAAGTCCAACAGGTTTATTTGGTAGCAAATACCATAAGCTTTCGGAGCTTGCTGCTCCTTCGTCAGATGGAGTGGTCTCTGTTCTCCAACAGTGCACAGACACAGAAGTCACGGGCATTGAGCCTTGGATCTTTAGGTAAGCGTTCTCCAAGGCGGCCTTCACGACACACGACAGCGCAGAGTCGCTGAGCAGAAACTGATAGCCAAGTTCCGCCAAAACGGGATGTTGGATTTATGTCACATTATCAGTAACCCCCACAGCTTGCCCCTGGTCTTGCATAATCTCACCAGCTGTTCTGTCTGGAGACAATACACATCTCTTTAACCTGTGTTTCATGTTCCCTCCAACCACACTATCTGTACCTTTTAAGACCTGGCTGGCTGTAGAGATTTGCATTCTCTACAGCCAGAGAGCACTCTGGACTCTGAATCCAGCGGTTCAAGTTTAGATCTCGGTGGAATCTTGTTTTGCTTTGCTAAAGCCGCTGATTGTTTTTACTGAAGGGCATTTTAATCAAAATCCTCAGAAAGTGGTTCACTGAGAAAATTTCACCAAACTCCAACAAAATCACACCAAGAGTTCAGTGGCAGAAACATAAAAAGTCTTGCAATACAGAAGGTTCAGCTCATGGAGCCTGCACCAACAACAATCTCACACAGGCCCTATCCCCGTAACTCCACATATTTGCCCTGTTTGTTCCGTGCCATTACTGGCAATGCAACATGGTCAATCAACCTAACCCGCACACTTTGCATTGTGCACTGGGTGCTCGGTTTCTTTCCACACACGCACACACAGGGGGAATGTGTAAACTCCACATAGACAGTGACAAGAAATGAATTTTGGAGCAATGCACTGTGAGCCAGCAGTGCTAATTAATGTGCCACCGTGCCAGAAAAGCCACAGAGGGCAGGGGGTTCCCCCTACCAGTGTCATCCACTGAGTTATCGTTCACAATTTAAACAAGTATTAGGACGATGAGAATAGTGGTTCCTACGGATTGAAGGAACGCATTGGTTTGGTTTTTGGAGTCGCCTTTTCTTTGTTTTCTGACACTTTGCTTTCAGCCCACGTCCAACCCTTGATACCCTCTGTGATGCATTGCCATTATATTTTGGCTTGTTGTCTTCTTGTCTCCTAGACCTTTTCCTTTTTTTAATATAAATATGATTACTCTTGTTAGTTTTATTTCTTTTGCGGGTTATGTTGTGGTTTGAAGGATGGCTTTTTGTCTTCCCATGTCTTGACACTTTCGCCTCCTGTGTGTGTCCGCAAGGGTAGGCGGGGTGAACGGGCTCCCGCACCTGTTGGGATGGAGTGACCTATTATTTGTGAGTATTTCATATTGTGGTGTGCAGGATGTTGTTGTGTAGATTCCGGTAGTGTGTGTCGGATTGGTTTGGAGGCATTGGTTGGCGGAGCGAGGGAGTCTCGGGACATCCTCGTTTATTTGGATGGTTAATGGGTTTGGCATGAGGCAAGAACTTTTAGCAGTACAAAAATGACTTATTTGGGTTATTTATTTCTTAATTAGTGTCCCTATAGGCTCACATTAACGATGCAATTAAGTTATTGTGAAAGGGCGAATTTATCACGGACAATCCAAATAAAATGCATATCTTTGGAGTGTGGGAGGAAACCGGAGCACCTGGAGGAAACCCACGCAGACACGGAGAGAACGTGCGAACACCGCACAGTGTTCCAAGTCAATTTAGCCCGTTCTTTAGCGCTGCGAGGCAGCAGTGCCTACCGCTGTGCCACCGTCCGGCCCATAAATTAATGATTTCACATGTATTTTATTATTTTAAAGTGATCCAGTGGGTTAGTTGTTGCCCTTCTTAGGAGAGTATCTTTTGTCAATGACAGTGTGTTACTCGGTGTCCTGGGTTCTTTCCATTATTCAAGATGATTCCGGGAATATAGACATCCGCATGTTTAAGGGAGTGCCCTTTTCTTAGTTGGATGAGTCATCCTGTGTCCACGTTTCTCCTATTGTTTCCGGTGATCGAATACTTAATGAGTTGCATTTTCCCGAGACATCCCCGTGGATTGTACAGAGTCGCCATGTGGCCAGTGTGTCCTCCATTTTATACCTTGCTTGAAAAAATACAGATTTATATTTTGGTTTCGTGGTTTACACTTCTCCAAGTGTATTATTTCGAAACCCTCTAATAATTCCCTATGTGTTTTGGATTACCCCCATTGATTAAAGTGAACCTATATCAATCCTAGACAGTGTCCAGGACACCGTCCACGAGTCCTTAATTTTGTGTGGATGTAGAAGGTTCACTCACCCTCGGGCTGCAGGGATCGAGACCAGATTAAGCTGAAGTTCATTAAACTCCCGTTCGTCCCACTTCCAAGGCTGGCTGTGAATAACGTCTGGCCATTCTTACCTTTCCTCTCCAGTCCCAACTGGGATTTAATCGTGCTTATTTAGCTTTCATCCCGACCGGTTTCGCTGCTTCCTTACGCTTCATCAAGAGAAGGGAGAGTTGTTCTCACTGCCCTGTCCTTTGTGTGCTTTTCGTTGCAATTTTCGGAAGTTGTTTCGTCCAACTGTTTTGGGGTGAGTGAGTGTTCTGTGTTCAGCCCGTGTTGTTTGCTACCTCTGCGGGTAAAGGAAGTTTCCCCTCTCTACCTGTCCCGTATATGGGCTTAAATATCGCCCCTTCTTGTCCTCGAGTGACAGGAAGTTGTTGCAACTCATTGGTTCTTTGTGGGTTTGGAATTCGCCCCCTTCCAATCATTGACTGAGAGGGAAACGGTGTGCTGTGTTCTCAGTTTTGTGTTCCCTCAATCTATGGTTCTGGGGGTAGGGCGGGGTAAGGATTTTTTTAGCTTGGGTGGGCGGGTGTTTGGTTTTTTGGATCTGCTTTCGAATCTCTGTTGTCCCCTTTATGCCCTGTGTGGTAACCCCTTTCAATCTTTTGATCCCTGGGCCAGTCTTTGCGTTCCATTCCTGGTGTTTGTGGGGGAGGGAGACTCCTTTTTTTCCCTGTGATATTTTGTGCCGGTGGTGGGCTCTTGGTCTCTTTTTGGAGGTTTTGGCAGTGTCTGGCAGTGGATAAGTCTTCAGTTGTCGCTGCCTTTTGTCCTTGTATATGTTCTGGTCAGGAGCGTGGGAGGTAAGGGAGAGAAGCTTCTTCGTGGTTTTTCTTACTGATTCGTGAGGGGGGAAGTAGAAGGGTCGAGGTGGACCAGGAAGAGGGTTGGTGGGACGTCTTCGGTAGTGGTGCTGGGCTTGGATAGAGTGGTGTTATTTATGGGGCGGCGGTCTTTTTGCTGTTTTTGGGTACGTGTAGTGTTATGGGGGGGGGCGTGGCGGGTGCTTCAGATCATCTAGGTCGTGTTGGGTTCTGGGGGATGCAATGAATCTTTTTGTCTGTAGGTTAGGGAGAGATTAGTATATGTCTACGAGGCTGTTTGCTTCTTAAGTGGTGGGATATTTTCTTTGTTTTGTTCTGGATTCTTTCCTTTCCCCTTTTTTAAGGTCCCATATTCTTGTTTTTTTTACTGGCTCTATTTCACCGAGGGTTAGGGTTAATGTTAGGTTTAGGGCTAGTTATTTAGATAGGGTTGGGGTTAGTTTTAATGATAAGGTTAGGGTTAGGTTTAAAATGTGCAAACTCCACGCAGACAGTGACCCAAGGCCGAAATTGGACCCGAGTCCCTGGCGCTATGAGGCAACAATGCTAACCACTGTGCCACCTTGCTGTTGTTGCAATAATCTGTTTGTTCTCGTAAATTTAATTAATGCGAAAGATCAAGAAATCTAATTATATCCCTAGAGCCTGACATCTGATATAAATATGACAATGTTTCAATGTAGTGCAGACCGCGATCAGCGCTTCTGAAAGAAATGCACGGAATACCAAGAGGTCTGGTGTTTGCCATTTATTATCCAGTCATAGCAGCTATCGGAGTTTCAGGTAAAATATAACAGTTATTTAGTAGCTGCCATAACATATTGTTTGGTTGCATCAATTCTCCCAATTTATCACCACCTTATCTCGACAGACCAAGTTCCTCCTCTGATTGAAAGGGATATATATTTCCCCGTCCAAGTTCTGTTGTCTTTTACATATTTCCCGAAAGTGTCCCGTTCCTACTTCAGCAGACAATTCCTTACTTGGCATTATAATTTATTCAATTCCCTGACATAATTTTTCGATGTTCATTCTACAAATTCGACAAACTTAACGGTAAAATTTCACGTCTTTACCACCGTAGTTTCTTCACGTTAAATACAGGATTTCACTGTGTTAACCTTATACAATCGTGATGTGACAGGTACCATTTCATCAGTTGGTAACATAGCCTGGCCCATTCACTAGTAACATCTGAC
Source organism: Mustelus asterias (assembly GCF_964213995.1). Taxonomy (NCBI): domain Eukaryota; kingdom Metazoa; phylum Chordata; class Chondrichthyes; order Carcharhiniformes; family Triakidae; genus Mustelus; species Mustelus asterias. The sequence goes on from NW_027590155.1 coordinate 202,405, forward strand.
AGTGGAAGTTTTATTCTGGTATTCATTCTGATTGATTAACCGTTCTGTTGTAATCGTTAAAACAATTCAATTTTGTTATTTATAAAGTTGTGCGTTGTTATGATAGTTGTGTTGGCGTTGACAATATTCCTCTGGGCGAATTCTCAAATTGAGCAGCAGAGGGGCACTGTGGTTGGCACTGCTGCCTCATAGCACAAGGAACAGGGGCGCAATTCCAAATTTGGGTTGTTGTCTGAGGGGAGTTGCACATTCTTCGTCTGTGTGTGTGGGTTTCCTCGAGTTACATCCCGGAATCCAAAACTGTGCAAGTTATGTAGATTTGCTGTGTAAAGAAGCACCTTAATGCCCAGGGATGTGTAGGTTCGTTGGATTAGCAATAGTAAATGCGCGGGAGTACAGGTACAGGGCGGAGAAAAGGGCTTGGGTAGGATGTTCTGACCGAAGTATGAAAAGAGTCCATTGGTTGGATGGCCTCTTACAGAACTGTCGGGATTCTAATCCATGGTTTTATGCGATCACAGCACAAACTGAGTCTTTGTGTGTTATTTGAGCAGTTGATTATACTGATTTATTAAACTGCTGTCACAGTAATAACATGAATCTATTGTGCTGCTGAAGTTGAAATTAGTGAAACAACCCCACAGATGATGTATTAATTGAAAACACTGAACCATCGAAGAACACCAGAACTAATGTACTGAATGCATCCAAGAGATTTATTAGGCACGGATGTGTAGAGAGCTTACATAATGCGAACAGTTATCATTTGATGAATGTTTGTTATTTATCCCCAACTCACAACAACCTGTGCCTGCTTCCAGTGCCAAACACTCATTGGCTCATTCCAGGAATCCTATTTCACATTTACTGCTGCTGACTGCTGGATTCCATTCTGTCCCAGAACGCAGCATCGTTTCATATTGTTCTATTCTCTGTAATGAGTCAAGCAACATAACTGGTCAAATCACTCGCATTTAGAATATTGTTTTATATATCACCGATTATTTCAGATGATTATCTGGGATACAATTCAGTCTTGGCACTGCTTCCTAAGTCTCCTGCAAGTTCAGACAACTGTTAATAATTGTCTTTGTATTTGCCTTTGTTTGAGGATTTATTCGAGAAAATTCACTGCAAACGTTTCCAAAAGTAAATAATTTTGCAGTCATTCATGAAGACATATTTAATACCCAATGAAATATAATCCGTAACCGTATTAGCTTCCACACTTATTATTGGCTATTATCCAATTTACCTTCTCCAATATTTTTTAATTACTTGTTTACATGGCATTGTATTGTGCATTTAATTATTCAGTGCTGGTTTTGATGTGCTTTACATTTGGCATTATTCCTCTGTCAGTTCTCATTAAAAATACAGTCACTTTCGTTAACATTCCTCATTATTAATTAAATATTATTTGTAAGCAGAAAAAATTGTCCCTGTGATCAGGTGCAAATTTTGCATATATATATGTATCACACAGAATGCAATATCATGCTTTGTTTTGTTGCAATGAACTTTTCACTTTTCATGCTTTCTCATGCACTTATTCTCACAATCTCTTTCCCTCTATTGCAGCTAACACCGCAGTGATCATGATCCTCGTGAGAAGGAGTTGTGGTCTCTCCAGATGTATCACATATTACCTGGTGTCCATGGCGGTGGCTGATCTCCTGCTCATAATATCTGCTGTAATATTAAACCGGATTGCTGGAATGTTTTTTCCATCCAGTTTCTTGTCCGTCACACCAGTTTGCAGCTTCCGTACAGCCCTAAATTCTGCCGCCATGGACAGTTCTGTCTGGTTAACCGTCGCTTTCACGTTTGATAGATTTGTGGCTATTTGTTGCCAGAAACTCAAACTTAAGTATTGTAATGAAAATGTGGCGACGTGGGTCATTGGAATCGTGTCTACACTGACCTGTGTAAAAAATGTCTTTCTGTATTTTATTTATGAGCCCATATACATAATTGACAACGTACCCTGGCTCTGCAACATAAAGTTAGTATTTTACACATCCCCTTTCTGGGCTGCTTATGACTGGATGCGTTGCATTGTAACTCCTATCCTTCCATGCATTTTGATTTTGCTGCTGAATGCTCTTACAGTAAGACACATTCTGGTGGCCAATAAAGCCCGCAGGAGACTCCAGGCCCAGGGCAATAGAAAGAAACAGAGTGACCCAGAGGTGGACAAGCGGAAAAAGTCCATTGTTCTACTCTTCACCATTTCGGGAAATTTCATCCTGTTATACTTGTTATTTTTAATAACAATCATCTATGTCCGAATTGTAAAAGTTACTTATTTCTCAGGTTCTGGTTTCAGTGTTACATTTAATCTTGAGGAAAATGGATATATGCTTCTGTTTTTGTGTTCCTGCATTAACCCATTGATTTATACTGGGACTCAGAGTAAAATCAGAGCCGAGTTAATGAATTTGGTGAAATATCCACTAAAACGAGTTGTTATTTTGTTTTCCATTTTACGCATAGGATGAACTAATGTGAATGTCATTCATTCTCAGTCAATGAAATGTTCCTTTCCGTCCGCTCATTCCTCCATCCGTAATTCTCTCTCTCCCCATCCATCCATCCGTCTATCCGTTGGTCTGTCCATCCATTCATCCATCCATCTGTCCATTCATCCATCCATCCATCCATCCATCCATCCATCCATCCATCCATCCATCCATCCATTCATCTATCCATCCATCCATCCATCCATCCATCCATCATCCATCAATCCATCCATCCATCCATCCATCCATCCATCCATCCATCCATCCATCCATCCGTCCGTCCGTCCGTCCGTCCGTCCGTCCGTCCGTCCGTCCATCCATCTGTCCATCCGTCCATCCATTCATCCGTCCATCCGTCCATCTCTCTAACCATCTATCTATTAATCTTTCTCTCTATCTCTCGCTCTCTCTCTACCTCTCTATCTATCTATTTGTCTGTCACATTTCACCATTATAGAGTGAGAGTGTACAACCTTTTAAGAGGAGAGATAGCCTTTAAAAGCAATGCAGTGTTTTGGGAGTGGTGGGGCGTGCTTCTGGGTGTGGAACATTTCTGGTGAATTAAGACTTCCTGTTCTGTGCCTGCGGGGGAAGTATCATTTTGGCCAGAGTGTACTGCAGTGATGGATGTTTTACACACCTTAATCCAATTTAGGAGTAGGTTCTTGTAGATTTGTGCTCTGATGATCTACTTGAGGGTTCAGAGCGGGAGTGGGCTATTCAAATGCCCTATGTGCCGGAAGGAATTCACCACATTCTCCATCTTTCTCAGGAACCATGGTGTTCACTCAGACGAGAGGATAGCAACCGATTCGGATGCCCCCATTTTGATTGGAAAAAATACCTATTTTCACATTGGTGTTTAGTCCTTCATGGTCACCATGTTCCCAAGTATTCCCTGCACACAATAAAGAAGATAAATCCAATCCAGTCAATTATGGGCCCATTTGTCTATCCTCAAACATCATTGCAGTGATGCAAGATCTCTTCAACAGCGCTACCAACGTGTAATTGCTCAGCAATAACCAGCTCAGTGGCCGCCAGTTTGGATTCAGCCAGGTTCACTCAGCTCGTTTTACCCTTAGTTCAAAGATGGACAATAAAGCTGAAATTCAAAGTTGAGGTGAAAGTGTCTTCATAACCAGGCAGCATTTGATCGAGTGTGGAATCAAGAAGTGCTGTCAAAACTGAAGTCAATGGGAATCAGGGGAAAACTCTCCGCTCGTTTGGGCCACACTTAGCACAAAGTAAGATGATTGTTGTGCTTGAAGGTCAATCTTCCCAATTCAAGGAGATCATAGTATCAGTGTACTGTTACGAGAGGAGAGTACTGGGCCCATCGTGTTTGCACCGGCTCCCCAAACCAGTTCATAACTTATTGCCATTCTCCTGCCTTTTCTCCGCACCACTGACACTGTTTCAAATAATCATGATCGGATGCTTCGATTGAAACTGCCTCCACGACACTTTCAGGCCCTGCATTCCAGACCAAAAACATTAATGTGCCTGAAAAATAACTCACCTCTGATTTCCTTATTTTGAACATCATTTTAGTCTGTGCCCTCTCGTTCTTGATAGTTTTACGCATGGGACCAGTATCTCCTGATCTACTCTTCCCAGGCCCCTCATGATTTTGTGCATCTCCGTCAACGACAAAAGTACTCATTTTAAAAAAAATCTGAACGTCCTTGGGACGTTCTTTTTTACCTATCAGTATCATTTCATGACGCATTTTCACTCTTCATTTAAGTTTTGTCTTGCACATTCTATTCTCCGTCGGGTCTTCTATTGCTTTGTACCCTCGATGCCTACCACAAGCCTCCGTTTTACTCATAATTCAGTGTGGTATATTCCTCCATATGCAGGGTCCACGCGATTAAAATTTCCCATCGGTTTACTCTTTAGTCCTACAATCTCCCTGTTTCCATTTTGAACGCTCTACCGCCGCAGATGTACATAAAAGTGTCTGCTCCGATTCTATACTGGCCAACTCGTATCTGATCTGATTAAAATCACTTTGATTTCCGGCCAATACGTGGCCTTTCCCAAACCAATCTTGAATATATCTGAGTTATGATCGCTGTCTGCCAAATGCTCCTCCACTAATATTTCAATCATATGCCTGGGGTCCTTACCTGCAACTAATTACAGGATCTTCTGGCTTAATGCTTCCCCGGGAAGCATTTTAAGGAGAGTTCTGCTCCCTCTCAACTTTTAACACCATAACTCTCCCCGTTAACGTTGGGGAAGCTGAAATCCCCCACTATTCGGACGATATTTCTTTCACACTTCTCGGACATTTGCCTCCAAATTTGGGCTTGTACTTTTCACAGACTGATAGAATCATAGAATCCCTACAGTGCAGAAGGAAGTCATCCGTCCATCAATTCTGCACCGACTCTTGGAAGGGGCTTGCTACCCAAGCCCTCCCCTGCAGCAAATCCCCATAACATCGCATTTTTATCATGGGTAATCCAACTAAACTACACATCTTTGGACACTGAGGGACACGATAGCATGATCAATCTGCACAACGTTGGACTCTGTGAGGAAACTGGAACATTGGGAGTAAGCCGAAACAAACACAGGAGGACATGATATCGCCACACAGACAGTCACCTGAGGTCGGAATTTAACCTGATTCCCTGGAGCTATGAGGCAGCAATGCTAATCACTGGGCCATCGTATCATCCTCTATGATGGCTTCTTGAGCCTTGTAATATGTCATCTCTCCGTACAGCTGCAATCGATTCCCTCATCCCGCTCCACATTCACCTTCTTCCCTGTCCTGCCTGACCATCATATATCCTGAAATGTTGATCTTCCTATCCTGTCCCTCTCTCAGTCATGTCGCGGTGACATCATTGACATCACACCCCCATGATTCAATATGTGCCTCAATTCATCTGCTTCGTTCGTGTTCGTCAGATTCCTTGAAATAAAATAAATACAATACAATCTTGCCAAACTCCCTTCTGCCGTAACGGGCCTAGAACCTCGATACCTTCTTGACACACTCGCTTCTTCCCCTAATTTAGTGGTTGCATTACCCCCTGCTGAATCTTCTCTTGCGATTCCACTCCCCTACCAAGTTAATTCAAACTCTCCCCAACAGCATGAGCCAGTGCATGAGCAAACCACCCTGCAAAGACATCGGTCCCATTTGGTTTCAGCTCCTTCAGCCTTGTTCAAGTTGCGCCGTCCCCAGAAGACATCCCAATGTCCCAGATATCTAAAATCCTCGCTTCTGCGCCAACTCTATAGCCATGTGTTGGACAAAACTTTTTATTTCTAAACTCACTCGCATGTGGCACCGGAATTAATCCAGGAATTGCTACCGTAGATCCAAAAATTCTGCTTGCTGGACCTTATCACTTTTTCTACTGTTATCGCTGCTACCTTTATGTGCCATGATATCTGATTATTTGGCCTCCAGCTTCAGAATACCCTGCAGCCCTCCAGTGACAACTCTACCTCTGCACCTGAGAGGAAGCACACCATCCAGAAGCCTCTGATGTAGCGGCAATGCAGCTTGTCTTCCACCCTTACAATTGAATTCACTACAGCTATAGAACTGTCCTACTTCTTCCTCTCGCCTGCTGTGGAGAAGACGCATCCTTGGTGCTATGACATTGGCTGCCACCGATTGCCCCTACGCAGCCATTTCCCCAAACGGATCCAAAAAGTTGTATCTGTTAGAAAGAGGGCTAGCTTGAGGGGACTTCGGCGCTACTTGCTTTCCTTTAGTCTGCCTATTGGGCACGCATGTCTTTCAATCTTCACCTGCGCTGTGAACACTTCACTGAACGTGTTATCCATGACTTGTTCATGATCACGGATACTCTGCAGTGAATCCACCCTCAGCTCCAGATGCCAAATTTGGTTAGCCATTTAGATGCGCTTCCTGCCAAAACAATTGTGGAAAGTTTGTTTTGTAGTCAAGAAAAATAATTCTGAAAGCGATTGGTGCAAAATCATGCATTGGATTCCCTGTTATAAGTGGAGTGGAAGCTTTGTTCAAAACTGTCATTTGGATAACCTTGTCTGGATATCGAAAAGCAAAGAGCTCAGGGAAGACATTCTGATGAGAAAATATTTTGAAGCGGGTTTTTTGGGCAGAAGCTTGAAAGTTCTCATGTGACATTCAATTGTGGGTATTCAGAGGAGCAAAACTCAAGCTTTAACTTGCTCCCAGAGCGGAGAGTGTGTATTTGACAATAGTAGATCTCTGTAATTCGAAGGGACTTTGTGGTGGTGAGAAAATTGTAACTTCAGATGAACAGTGCAAACCGTCTGACTCATGAAACCTGCGTGCATTCGTAAACTAAGGGGGGAATACATTAATATTGTCCATCAATCCAACTTCTCACGATTAATATAGTTTCCCTGTTAAAAATAATTATTTGTACTGTGATACTGCTCCTCCACGTTTTATGGACAAAAAGGGTAAAACTTATGATATTTTGATCAATGGTTCCTTTCTGGGATCTGGCCATCCAGTTTTGCTATCAACTTGGATCATAACAAATCAAACAAAACAAACATTTTACATTTCTTTCAGTTGCAAAAAATCGCACGTGACATAAACTTGTTGCCACCAAAACTGCTCAGAAATCTTCACCTCGTTCCCTTCTCTGCGATGAGAATCTTTTTCTGGCTTCTCGTGCCTTTTCATCGACCGTTTAAAGTTCCCCAACTCACCCCGACAGCTTTCTTTTGAAAAACTGCATCAGTTTCATTATTTTAGGACCCTACCTCAGTGCCTAATGATCATAGCTGATTGAACTGAGGGTGGCGTGGAAAAAGCTCTGTGAAATATAGCAAACTTGATGAAGATTCAGACATTAAGTACAGACCACAATTTGCTTCGACCACCAAATTGCTTCAATATCCTGCCCAGGACACCGAACACACGTAGAATAGTATAGGAAAGAGAAAATATTTCTTTTAATCCCCCAGGGCATGCATTCTCTGTGAGAAAAGATGTGCTTGAGACAGCAGTCCCAAATCGGCTGTAACCCATTGTTTTAATGCTTACTTATATCGAATGATAACTCATCAACCTCTGCCCACTGCCTCCAAGCCTTCCCTCTGTGAGGAAGTGACATTGCACCATCTTGGCATTAGCCACGGGCATCTAACCAAACAAGTTACGATCGTTATCGTCGGCTTCATCTCAGCTACATTAAGATATATATCAATGAGTATATTATTTTGAGGATAAATCACGTTTTGGTAGTATTGTCTAAATGCTACCAAATGCCAATCACTGTGGTAGAGTGGTTAACACTGCTGCCTTACAGCACCAGGCACTGTATTCGATTACGGGCTGGGTCACTGTCTGTGTGGAGTTTCCACATTCTACTCGTGGCTGCGTAGGATTCCTTCAAAGCTCCGGTTTCCTCCCACAGTCCAAAGATGTGCTGATTACGTTGATTGGCCATGCTAAATTGACACTTAGTGTCAGGGGCATTGGCAGGGTAAATAGGAGGGATTATAGGGTTAGGGCCTGAGTGGGATTGTTGTTGGTGCATGCTTGATGGACCGAATGGCTTTGTCCTTCACTGTGTGATTCTATGTTCAAACGGCGCTAAATATTTTCACAGTGTCCGAGAATCATAGAGACTACACTAGCCCAATTCGTTCATCCGAGTTTGGACGTGCTTGTGGCTTTTGCTCGTCGCAATAGGTGAGGACAATCGGGTTGGGGGGAAGCTAATTATTCTTATCAGCACAAAGCTCTTTAGTCAGACCGCAGTAGGGAGAGCGAGAATTCGGCTGAGTGCAAATCATCATTCAGTTGAGGAATTAGAGACCAATAAGAGGATGTAAAGCATACTTTGTGCTCTGGAAAACCAGTCTGGGATAGTATGCTGACCACTCTCTTGCGACAATAGGTGTTGAGTGTGGTTTGTCTCAACTTGAAGTAAATATACAATAGCTAAGATTGTTCTCCACACAGCCAATAACGTAATACACTATGAAGAAAAAGAAAAGATGAGGGGGCTTCATATGCATGGAAAAACATGATAGATAAACTATTTCTTAAACCGTTCAATTAGCAAGGAGCACCTTGTGTTTGAAAGGACGGCAGAAAGCTGGGTTTGTACAGCGGATCAATCATGGCACAATGGTATTGAAGGATTGGTACTTCTCCTCTGTTAAATGAACAAGCACAATCCGATGAGGGGTGTATTTCCAACAACACACAACAAGTTTGACATCAACAGGAAAAGTAATCCATCTATATACATCAGCATTCAGTGCCCCCACCTTGTATTCACAGTGGCAGCAGGGTGCAGCATCTGCAATTTCCATTGCAGCAACTTAAAGGTCACCATGGACAGCACCATTCAATTTTGTGCCTTCTATATTTTTGAAGGACAAGAGTAACAGATGCATGGGACCTTCATCGCCTGCAGGTTACTGTCGACATCACAGAGCATCCTATATCAGAACAATATTGCTCTTAATCTATTGTTGCTGCGTGAACATCCTGTAATTTATTATGCTTTATGTCCTCTTATTGGTCTCTAATTCCTCAACTGTGTGTGAAACTATAACACATGGTCTGCAAACATTCAAGGAAACGGCTCACTGCCACAATCAAAAATGGCAATTCGGCATAGACAATAAATTCTGTCCTGCTCAGCGAAACCCACATCACGTAAAATAATGTAAATTTCGGCACATACCTTGTTCAAAAATGATTATCTTGCACTAGAATCATAGAAACCCTACAGTGCAGAAGGAGGCCATTCGGCCCATCGAGTCTGCACCGACCACAATCCCACCCAGGCCCTACCCCCACATATTTACCCGCTAATCCCTCTAACCTACACATCCCAGGACTCTAAGGGGCAATTTTTAACCGGGCCAATCAACCTAACCCGCACATCTTTGGACTGTGGGAGGAAACCGGAGCACCCGGAGGAAACCCACGCAGACACGAGGAGAATGTGCAAACTCCACACAGACAGTGACCCGAACCAGGAATCGAACCCGGGACCCCGGAGCTGTGAAGCAGCAGTGCTAACCACTGTGCTACCGAGCCCTCGATGTCTCTTTAAACATAGCAAGTTGTGTCTGGGGAGAATCATCAATTTCGAAATTTAAAAGTGCATGGAGTCGTTTCCCCATCAGAAATCCATGTTGGACCCCCTTCCCAAATTATTAGGTTTGCACATGGTATTGACTTTCTGCTTTGCAGCAGACCAGATATCTGTTCTCCTGGATGCCCCCTGTAATCCATGTTCTGAAAGCTTTTGTCGGTGTATTATGTGACACTTGTTAGAAGGCATTTTGCAAATGTTGATAAAATACACCTATATTACCATTTACTTTAACGCATGTAAAGGCTACAAAATATCAATGAACTCGCTCAAAAAGCACTTTCCATTTCGATACTCGCGTTGTTTATTAAAAACAACATATCTTTGTTTTCTATCTTGCCACATTTTCTCATTGATGAATGATTTCGCTAGTTTCTCCCCTGAGAATGATAAACTGATCCATCGACTCTGACTATCTTGCATGTGCTGTGTTTTTACATAGAGACATAACGTGTGCAAACAATATCTTCTCCGCACTACACTTGTTCATGCCGAATTATTAAATATATGCAGCACTGCCTCTTCTATCGCTTTGCTCGATGAGTATAAAATACACAGATGAAACTCGCCTGGATCAGATCTCTGATCACTTCAAGTTTCATTTCTATACTTATTGCATCTGTGCTTTAAGTTATTTTACTTGATATTTTCCTTCCACCTTTTCATGTCATGTCAACCTGGTTTGTTCCAATGACAAATACTCACACCACATACATGTTTCGTATTCCTGCAGTTCTGCTGTTGCTTCTTGTGTTTTTATCTGACCAAAGTCTTACAGACAATCCCCATCAGTAACTTCGGTGTTACAATATACTTCTTGTTCATTTCAATACTCTATTTCTTCGTAATCCTCTTCATCCTGACTTGAATACTTGTCCTCGCTTCTCATTATCACCTCGGTTGTGCATAAATGTGTTAAGTTGAGTTCAGTAGGAGCACTTTGTGCATTTAAGTCATGTATGCATGTGTAGCAGACGATCATTTACAGTCAGTCATATAACTGACTGGTGCCATTAATGACCTTGTGCTTTGAACAGCAACTATAGCGTTCAAGAACGAATGCATGACATGCCGTTAGATAGCTGGAAGTCTGCAGTTAATTTAAATAATCGATTGCCAGTGCAACAATGACAATGAACTAAATGAATCACGTAACATCCGGAGACAATGGAAATGAATTAAATGCATTCAATACCAAAAGTCATGCCGTATGGTGCAGAAATGGAGAGCTGCATATCTACGTATGCTGACACCACTCTTAGACGAATAAAGGTGATTTAATTAACATCAAAAATACGTGCCGATGGAAGGAGGAATTATTATTTGCTTGCCACATGTTTCAAAAATATCTAGTCTTATAGAGAATAAAATGAATGCTCAATTAATGATCAGCAACTAGTTTCTTTCTGGGGGAAGATTGAGAAATTACAATTGTAAGTAAAACAAGAAAACCTATCGAAAGTGATAGATCGCAAAATTGAAAGCATAAAAACGAACGTGACAAAAAAACTAGTAAATCAGACAGACCAGGGATAGAATCTATTAAATGTAGTGAAGCGCACATCGCGACACATGAAGGCAATAAATTTGAAAGAATTCGTAGGAAGCACAGCAAAGATATTTTCCATGAAAATCAGGCATCAATTGTTTCTGATTGACAATATATCGTAACAATAAATATGGACATCTGACGTTGGGATGCAATCGAAGATCAACATTGAGACGATAAAAATACATAATCATGCCACATTATGAGTTACTTCGCAATGGAACTGAAATTGGCGTTTTCATTCTTTATATTACAGAACATTGCACCTGCTAATGGAAGACAGAAGAAAATACAGCACATAGTTCAGGGGATAGATTGACTGGCATCTGAAGGATTATAATACAAATCGCATATGTTCTCCTCGCAGAAGGGAAGGTGGTATAGTGTCCATTTTATAAAATCTAATTGGACTAGCTGAGGTAAAAATCGGCAAGTTTTTCCTAATAGGGGAGCTGGAGGACCTCAAAGTGGGAAATTCAGAAGTCATCTGGTGAAATCAATATTTAATTGAGCTCTCTATCCATTAGGGATAAGACCTGGCGACAGAGAGGATCTCTTTAAAATTGATGCTGATCATTCAAATTAAATATTATCTTTAAACCACAGACTTTTGGGAAACTGTGTGTGCAATTGGACACATGAAATGTGATACATGCAGCTTAGCTTGGGAGGGGGGCGGGTGTGGTGGGGGGGGGGGGCGGGGGTGTTGGTATTTGACTTTGGCCCAATGGTTCCAACATTCTCCACCACTGGAGTGTCCCTTGCCTAATCTATCAGCCTCTTTCTGAATGCTTGGTTATCGGACAGGAGTCTAATGATACTCTGAAGATGCAATAAGACAAAGTGCCGGAGTGTACAGTCAATGGTGTATATAGTATTATCCTGGTATAATTTTCATTTTTGGTAAAGTTCTGTTAATTGTTCTGCACCTTCACACAGAGAACTGTTCCGAAATTCAACATGATTATGCACACGTTTTCACAGAGTGAATGTTTCAGGTCTGGAATGCACCTAATGTTCAAACTGTTACTAAGAAGGATCTAAGTGGAATTAATAAATATTTAAATGTGTCATCCACTGTCAGGACAGAGGTCAGGCTCTAAGCCCCTCACATGAATGAAAAATGTTCAGGCAAAACGAGACTGATAGGAAAGCACCAGACCAAAGTCATCACGAACAATTGAACGTGAAAATAACTGAAAATGGACAACGATATGGAATGGGCACGGCATTGTTAGACATTCATAAATTCACAGAGTTGGTCATGATTACAGAGTGAATGAACATGGACATGGGAAGTGCGGGGAGAGAATAGAGCCAACGTTTCGAGTCCAGATGACCCTTCATCAGAGCTGAGAACAAAGAGTATCAGCAGGCAGTAAAGAGAACAAATGTTATGATGGTCTTCATTGCGAGAGGATTTCACAATAGGAATTGGGGTGTTTTACTGGAATCTTACATGGCGATGGTGAGGCAATAGCTGGAATATTATGTGCAATTTTGGTGTCCTTATCAGACGAAGGATATCCTTGTTAGAGAAGAGGAGTTTCACCAGGCTGATTCCTGGGATGGCAGGTTTGCCACATGACGAGAGATTAAATCAGTTAGGATTGACTTCATTGAACTCATTGAAGTTGAGACAAGACACAAATCAGGTCAGGTGGACGAGAATGTTAAAATCATGTTTGATTTTAGTCTTTTCATCTCTTACATAATTTAACAATTAAAACCAGTGGATATTTCACCCCGTTCTTTAACTCCTCCCTGAATTTGCTCTGGGGCCCTGCGTAAATGAAAGGGTTGATGCAGCAACTCAAAAGCTGAAGCATATATCCGTATTCCTCCAGAAGAAATGTAGACTGGCTGACATCAGAACCTGAGAAATAAGTCACGTTCGCTATTCGGACGTAAAGGATGGTTATAAAGAATATTAAATATAAGATGATGAAACGGCCTGAAATGGCAAAGAGTAAAACAATAGATTTTCGCCTGTTTTCCAGCTCTGGATCACTCTGGTTGTCTCCATTGTTCCCGGTCCGTAGTCTCTTACGAGCCCTACTGGCCGCTATAATGTATCTGACAGTCAAAGCATTGAGCAGGAGAATTAGAATGAATGGGAGCCAAGGGGTTAAAATACTCTGAATCCAGTCAAATGCAACCCATTCAGGTGCGGTATAAAATATTGATTTTATGCCGCAGAACCAGGGTACATTGTTAATTACGTCCAAAGGTTCATATATAAAATATAAGAAAGAATTTTTGAAACAACTCAGTATGGACACGATTGTTATGACCCGTGCAGAGGTTTTTACAGTGCAGTATTTGATTTTCAGCTTCTGGCAACAAATGGCTACAAATCGATCAAAGGTGAAAGCCACCGTTAACCAGGCGGAACTGTCTATTCCAGCATAATTTAGGGCACAACGAAAGCTGCACACTGGCGTGATGGAAAGAAAACTGAATGGGAAATAGATACCAGCAATCCTGTTCAATATCACCATGCTGACAAGGAGCAGTAGATCAGTCGCCGCCATAGAAACAAGATAGCAAGTGATGCATCTGGAGAGACCACATCTTCCTCTTGACAAGATCGCAATCACAACTAAGTTAGCTGTAACAAAGAAAGACATAGAGATTGAGAAAGACTAAACAGAAATGCTGAAAGCAAAAGCGAAATAGTGCGGCTGCTGGGATCTGAAACGAAAACAGGACTGACAGCATCTGCGGGGAGAGAAGAGAGTCAACGTTTCGACTCCAGATGACACTTCATCAGAGCTAAGAACAAAGAGTATCAGCAGGCAGTAAAGAGAACAAATGGTGTGATTGTCTTCATTGCGAGAGGATTTCAACACAGGGATTGGGGTGTTTTCCTGAAATTTTACACGGCGATGGTGAGGCAACAGCTGGAATACTATGTGCAGTTTCGGTGCCCTTATCAGAAGAAGGATATCCTTGTTATGGAAGAGGAGTTTCACCAGGCTGATTCCTGGGATGGCAGGTTTGATGAGAGATTAAATCAGTTAGGATTGACTTCATTTAAGTTGAGACGAGAGGAAGGGGATCCCATGGAGACTTACAAATTTCAAACAGAATTAGGCAGGGTAGATTCAGATAGAATGTTCTCCAAGGTGGGGGAGTCCAGAACTAGGGGTCATAGTGTGAGGTTAAGGACTGAGGTGAGGATAAATTTCTTCACCAGGAGAATGGTCAATGTGTTGACTTCACTACAATAGTAAGCAGTTGAGGCCAAAACATCGTGCGAGTTCAGGAAGAAATTATGTATTGCTCTTGGGGCTAAAGGGATCTGGGATACGGCAAGAAGGTGGGATCACGATGTCGATTCTGATGATCAGCCATAATCAAAATGAATGGTGGAGCAGGCTCGCCGGGCAAATTGGCCTACTCCTGCTTCTACTTTCTATGTTACGTTTCTATATTTCTATGTTGTAGAAACAACTTGATGATGCAGACATCTGATATTGTGTAATGTGGCAGGACTGATTCGTAGCATCATAGTAAATGCTTCTCCAGCGGTAGCCATGTGATTGAACTACTCAGAAAATAAATCTACCTAGATGAAGCCGATAACATTGTTATCAGGGAAAAACTGGATAACTTGTGTTGGATAATTAGATTAAAGCATAGTGCCAGAAATAACAGTTGGGAACAATCAAGAAACAATCAAAAAAATCAACAAGAATGAATGCCATTGAAAATGAAAAGCTCAGCGAGAAATATTCACCCGAATCTTGCTATTTCACTAAAGGAATACATTATGTCACAAGAAGAGGCTTCAAATGTTGTAAATAAATGTAGAAAGTCTGAGGATTGGTCACGTTTAATAAATCAGCAATGTAACAATGTAAAATTGGTCTTTCTTGTAAGGATTGTGCAGCAGCTGGATTAAAGATGTCTTTCTACAGTTGCGCAAAATTTGGCGTGACCATAACTGCATCTTCCCATTATGTCCCCAATTTAAGGACGGAAATACTTGAATTTGTGGCAGAACAGTTAAGGGTCACTATGCGTGTTCCTTTTATGAGAGTATCGTCCATGATGAGTAGCTGACTACATTTTGTCGATATTTTCCGGAGTTTAGATGAATAAGGTTTGATCTCATTGAAACATCCAGTGTTCTGAAGGACAATGACAGGAAGTAAACTGACAGGCGTTTACAATGGCTGGAGAATCTAAAGTATGGGGGCACAGATTACGATTAACAGGACGATCAATTACCTCTGCAGTGACAATAAATGTTTTCATTAAGGAGCAGTAAAGCATTGCAATATTCTAATGTAGACTACAATGCCAGCAACGTCATTTCAATAAATAAATTCATGATATTCTTTTGGCATGATTTAGTGTTTCAATAATCAGTACACAATCAATAATGTATGGAAAATGCTGTCACCGTAACTGTCTAACGCATTTTCATATTGGGAGAACAGTGTGACAGTTAACTCACATGACAAGGGTAAGAACAAAGAACAAAGAACAAAGAACAATACAGCACAGGAACAGGCCCTTCGGCCCTCCAAGCCCGCGCCGCTCCCCGGTCCAGGATTGAATCCTGAATCCAGGATCCCCGCCCAATTTTCCAGCCTATCTACATACCAATATCCTATCCACCGAGCTGTCCCTCACAGCTACGATGCTTTGTTCATTACAACCTATTAACTTACCCCCACCCCCCCATTCCAGACCATGTGATCTCCAGGGAGAGGCGAAAACCCAGAGTGAAAAACCCCAGGGCCAATATGGGGAAAAAAAAAATCTGGGAAATTCCTCTCCGACCCCCTGAGGTGATCGAAACGAGTCCAGGAGATCACAATGGCCCTGATCGGAAAATGCTTCCCAACCCGTCATTTCCACTTCCACGAACACCATATGAATTCCCTGCCCCCGAGACAGGTTCCCAACTATCCGCAGTCTCGCTCTGTACTGGCACCAGCAAGATGATCATAGAATGAAGCCTTGAAACGAGAAACAAGGAACAATTAGCCCGCGCCGCTCCCTGGTCCAAACTAGACCACTCTTTTGTATCCCTCCATTCCCACTCCGTTCATATAGCTGTCTAGATAAGTCTTAAACGTTCCCAGTGTGTCCGCCTCCACCACCTTGCCCGGCAACACATTCCAGGCCCCCACGACCCTCTGTGTGAAATATGTCCTTCTGATATCTGTGTTAAACCTCCCCCCCTTCACCTTGAACCTATGACCCCTCGTGAACGTCACCACCGACCCGGGGAAAAGCTTCCCACCGTTCACCCTATCTATGCCTTTCATAATTTTATACACCTCTATTAAGTCTCCCCTCATCCTCCGTCTTTCCAAGGAGAACAACCCCAGTTTCCCCAATCTCTCCTCATAACCAAGCCCCTCCATACCAGGCAACATCCTGGTAAACCTCCTCTGTACTCTCTCCAAAGCCTCCACGTCCTTCTGGTAGTGTGGCGACCAGAACTGGACGCAGTATTCCAAATGCGGCCGAACCAACGTTCTATACATCTGCAACATCAGACCCCAACTCTTATACTCTATGCCCCGTCCTATAAAGGCAAGCATGCCATATGCCTTCTTCACCACCTTCTCCACCTGTGACGTCACCTTCAATGATCTGTGGACTTGCACACCCAGGTCCCTCTGCGTCTCTACACCCTTTATGGTTCTTCCATTTATCGTGTAGCTCCTCCCTACATTATTCCCACCAAAATGCATCACTTCGCATTTATCAGGATTGAACTCCATCTGCCATTTCCTTGCCCAAATTTCCAGCCTATCTATATCCTTCTGTAGCCTCTGACAATGTTCCTCACTATCTGCAAGTCCTGCCAGTTTTGTGTCGTCCGCAAACTTACTGATCACCCCAGTTACTCCTTCTTCCAGATCATTTATATAAATCACAAACAGCAGAGGTCCCAATACAGAGCCCTGCGGTACACCACTAGTCACAGGCCTCCAGCCGGAAAAAGACCCTTCCACTACCACCCTCTGTCTTCTATGACCAAGCCAGTTCTCCACCCATCTAGCCACCTCCCCCTTTATCCCATGGGATCCAACCTTTTTCACTAGCCTACCATGAGGGACTTTGTCAAATGCTTTACTAAAGTCCATATAGACAACATCCACGGCCCTTCCTTCGTCAACCATTTTGGTCACTTCTTCAAAAAACACCACCAGGTTAGTGAGGCATGACCTCCCTCTCACAAAACCATGTTGACTATCGTTAATGAGTTTATTCCTTTCTAAATGCGCATACATCCTATCTTTAAGAATCTTCTCCAACAACTTCCCCACCACGGACGTCAAGCTCACCAGCCTATAATTACCCGGGTTATCCTTCCTACCCTTCTTAAATAACGGGACCACATTGGCTATCCTCCAATCCTCTGGGACCTCACCTGTGTCCAGTGACGAGACAAAGATTTGCGTCAGAGGCCCAACGATTTCACCTCTCGTCTCCCTGAGCAGCCTTGGATAGATTCCATCAGGCCCTGGGGATTTGTCAGTCTTTATATTCTCTAACAAACCTAACACTTCCTCCTTTGTAATGGAGATTTTCTCCAACGGTTCAACACTCCCCTCCGGTAAGCTTCCGATAATTCACACAGGGCAGCATTAACAACACAGTAAGTTAAAATTACCCCGTTTTCACAGTGCGACTATTTGTCAGCAGATTGTTTTCAAATCACAATGCATGTACTTTCACACCGAAGTCATAGTTTGGTTATTCCCCTGGAGCTTGGATGTGAGTAACATATTGACATTTCATGTAAACTGGAATGATAATGTGACGATTACATGACAGTAACATTGACACTAACATAATATAACTGCATGAACCTTGATGACAATGTACTATTCTCGCCAAGGTAATTGTTCCAATAGAGAGAATAGAGGGGCGGCACGGTAGCCCAGTGGTTAGCACTGCTGCTTCACAGCTCCAGGGTCCCGGGTTCGATTCCCGGCTCGGGTCACTGTCTGTGTGGAGTTTGCACATTCTCCTCGTGTCTGCGTGGGTTTCCTCTGGGTGCTCCGGTTTCCTCCCACAGTCCAAAGATGTGCGGGTTAGGTTGATTGGCCAGGTTAAAAAAATTGCCCCTTAGAGTCCTGGGATGCGTAGGTTAGAGGAATTAGCGGGTAAAATATGTGGGGGTAGGGCCTGGGTGGGATTGTGGTCGGTGCAGACTCGATGAGCCGAATGGCCTCCTTCTGCACTGTAGGGTTTCTATGATTCTATGAATAAATAAGTAGTCTGGCTGTATACACTGCCTGTCATCCTTATGGTAATTCATTCACAATACCGCTAAGACACTGGAAAAAAAAGTCACACTGTGATAACACGGTTACAGTTCAAACATTCTTGCAGTGTATCTAACACAATATAACTACAATTACACCATGCAAACAGTCTGATAACGCACACAAAATAGCAGTTCAATGACAGAACAGAACCAGACATCCACCTTAAAAAACGGCAGAGGAAGGTATGAAAATATAATGAAAGGGATACATCGTATAGAAGAGCAGTGACACAGGCTAATCAATACATTCCCCCAGAATAACGCCAGGCTAAAATACTTAACCTGGAACCCCGATAGCGGCAAGGACGGGATAGTAAACGGCAAACAGCAATCCTTGTGGTATTCCGTGCATTTCTAACAGAACCTCGCAAAGCTTTGTTTATTCCAGTCACTCGTTGTCAGATTTATATGTGATGTCAGCCTCCTGGGGCATCATTAATTGGTTTGGATTTTTAAAACTTTATTGGACTAAATTTAATCAGGGGTTTAGTGCAGCTGCCGTCAGACTTGTATTTGATGCTCAGATAGAACATAGAACATAGAAAGTCACAGCACAAACAGGCCCTTCGGCCCACAAGTTGCGCCGATCACATCCCCACCTCTAGGCCTATCTATAGCCCTCAATCCCATTAAATCCCATGTACTCATCCAGAAGTCTCTTAAAAGACCCCAACGAGTTTGCCTCCACCACCACCGACGTCAGCCGATTCCACTCACCCACCACCCTCTGAGTGAAAAACTTACCCCTGACATCCCCCCTGTACCTACCCCCCAGCACCTTAAACCTGTGTCCTCTCGTAGCAACCATTTCAGCCCTTGGAAATAGCCTCTGAGAGTCCACCCTATCCAGATGGAAGGGAAGATCGATTCCATGGAAGTAGCGGACTTGTTTCTATTTGAAAGTTTCAAAGTCCATTGTAGAATCGCGTTGACATCTCTAAAAATGTAATGAAAATTAAAGTCGACGATTGAGTCATGAAAATGAGAATGAAGCCTGCCGGATCCTCATTTCTGAAACCTTAGTATTTGAGGCAATGCGGTGCCGTAGGGGTTATATTGATGAACTACTAATTCTGAGGATATCCTCCTCGATAGATGTGTTCTACTACCACTGGAAAGTGGTGAAATTTTAATTCAGTTAATGGAATTTTGAAGTGAAAGCTATATTCAGTTATGGCTGGCCATAAAACTATCATCTATTGTTGCAACATCCTACCTGGTGCACTGGACATTTCACTTTAGTGAAGGAAATAAGCCATCCAGAGCTAGTCTGGCCTACTTGTCACTGCAGACCGACAACATTAAATCTCCTATAGAATGCCTCAGTAAACTTAAAAATCGAGGGAAATTATGAATGGATAGCAAACTTGACAGCGAAATCGGCATCCAAAACAACATTGCAACGGAAATATACCTCAGTGCAAAATATAACTGATCAGTTATCTACTTCTGAAAGGAACAGGCGGCCAAGATCTTGTTCCTAATGATAACTCATCCTGTGTGATCAAGCCTCACATGCAACTTTGTTCACTACCTGCCTGAGACCCTAAACAAACTTCACCACAACTGTCCATCTCTTTGATCGGGACAGGTCCAGTTCATTATTCTTACCTTCGATTTTAAAACACCAGATCATCATCATTTATTTCAATGTGAATATTCCCAGGTCATGACAGATCTATTCAATGCGCACAGCCCTAATTCATTGTGAAAACGTTCATATCTTACATTTCAAGCAGGTCGGCAATGCTGCATTCATGTGAAAGATCCTGTTCGCGATGTTTAAAATCATGGGATTAGCATTGATGCATTCGGTGTTTACAGATTCTAATCTGTTCAGTTACATTCAAAGAATGGTCCATTCAAACAGAGTCTCATACAATCTGGAGATGGTCTATTTTAGTCCTCTTTAAAACAGTCTGTGCATGCCCATATTTTTGCGAAAAATGTCTTATTCAGCATGGCTGCGTCTGGTACTTACTGATTCAGTGCAATGTACTTATATCCGGGGAGACAGGCACCACTGAGCGTGTTGAAATTTATTTTGGACTGGCGCAGGTGGCCTTGCAATGAAACATTCCTTTCAGGATGTACATTCATTGGAGAAAGGTAAATGCCAGTTACATTCAATACACGTGTCAAGGGTGTGCAACATTTCGGTATGTGTGGTGAAGCCTTTTTGTAGTCTGCATAAGCCCAGTTTTTTAGTGTGTACTTTATTCCACGTCTTGTGCTTCACCTTTCGTTTCAGTTACATTTACATTTGAATGCACATTTTTATATTATTATATAATATTAATACTATCTTATAATATAATATTGATGTGAGAAAATATTATTCCATACAACACTATACAAAGTACATTATGAAAAGTGACTGCAAACAGATCTCAAAATTTTACAATTAGTTTCAGAATTTAGAAATGTACAGCTTTTTTAATTTATTGTGGGACATGGATGTTCCTGGCTGGCCAGCATTTATTGCCCATCCCAACTTGCCTGAGGGCAGTTGAGAGTCAACCACATGGCTGTGGCTCTGGAGTCACATGTAGGCCAGACAGGGTAAAAACAGCAGATTTCCTTCCTGAAAGGACATCAGTGAATCAGATCGTAGATTGTTTGGTCCAACTGTTTTTTAAATGAATCCTTTCTTCCGCCAAAACATTTCCATTCGATGGATACAATTAAGGCATTTGAGAAGGCCTCTAATAGTTTTGATGATATTAGGTTGGAACACTGTTTGTCCATCCGTGTATGCTGAGTCCGAATTCTGTCTTCCACCGTCTTCCGTCTGGAAACAGATACAAAAGTCTGAGGTCATGCACCAACCAACCCAAGCACAGTTCCTTCCCTGCTGCCATCAGACGTTTTTATGGATCTACCTTATATTAAGCTGACGTTTCTCTAAATCCTAGCTGTGACCATATCATTACATTCAGCAACCTCTCCTTTCCTTCTCTGTGTACGGTATTCACTGACTGTATAGCGCCCAAGAAATAAAATAACTGGAAAATATATGGAAACAACAATAAACTACTCAAATGAAATCAAAATAGTATATTCAGTTCTGTGCCATGACATTCTGCTTGGACTGATCCTGTTCCTCCTGGTTTTATGAAGCTTGGAAACACCCATTTTAGCATTGTTACTCTTGTTGTTAAAATGGTTAGGGCACCGCAGTTTTATTGACTATGTACATGCCGAGTACAGCACGGCATTGAGTTTGCGGAGGGACAACCGACACAATTACATATAGCGTGGATTGGCCTGGCCGTAACTGCTTTGTCCTGGAAAACTCCAAACATGCACGACTGAATTTATTGTGGAGCAGATCTGATCAGGATCTTCTGTATTGTTTTGGGTGTGCAATCACTTGAGAGCAATGTGATTCCTGGACTAGAGGAGTGTGGATTAAAATTCGAGGCAGAACGCAGAGACCCCAATTAAGACTGTCTTTTCCGTGCAGATATCGAGAGTGCTGCGCTGTTGGATTTCTTTTTCTTCTGGAAGGCACCGTAAAAAGAGTCACTGAATGAAAACTCATTGTGTCGCCCTTGTGAAGAATGGCTTCACATCTATTTTACTGTATTGTCTAATATTCACTCTTCCATCAACGCCAAATGCATATTCACTCCTCAAGGCAATTTGTTGGGTTTGTTAAACGGAAATTGGCGGCATATTAGCAATACATCAAAAATGCGTGTTTGGTTGTAAAACATTTGGTTCGCCCTAATGTCAAGAAATTCGCCGTGTCATACCTTAGTTTTTGCCCTGAATTCTGTCCCGTTCATCAAAATCCCGTGGCTGCATAAATAAACAGTGATCAGCTGATTCTCTCATTATTGGAGCAAAATGTTTTGGTTGATAATTGTATGTGACAGTGCAACATGTGCTTACAGAGATTGCTAACCTGCACAAAAATAAACACTTAACATCATCATATTCTGGCGATAGGACAGCCTGTTTCAAGGTCGAAATATTAAATATTAAATTTCAAGGTTGAATATTTATAAATTTCATTTAAAATGTATTCAGGAACGAATGAACCAGCAATAACCATTTATGTCTGGATTTTTTTTTGCCTACCTCTCTTGGTATGTCACGGTATTGCAGCCAATGTGTCTCACGCAATTAACATTATGTTGGTCAGTGTGAATCAGGAACAGAACTGTACTATTTTGCCTCATACATACAAGTGATTCTCTGCAATATGGCTCCACTTGGGTATCAGCGGATGGCCCTGTTTCGCTCCCTGCAGAAATTGTAACGTCCGTAGGCAGGTTTTTTATCAGAACAGTATACAAATTGATCCTTCGGAAAATTTGATGAGGATTCTGCGGAGGAATCAGAAGATGAGATGGGGACCCAGATCAGTAAGCATCAGAATTAGGGATCCAATAGGCATTGGGTGTAACTTCCGGTCCGAATTGCCGGGGTACGTTTCGCAAACGCCGGACATGCGCATGGGACATCACAGAAGTGCGCTGAAAGAGCGATCGCCAATTTTAAACCAGAACAGAAAACGCAGGAAAATCTCAGCAGGTCTGGCAGCATCTGTGAGGAGGGAAAAGAGAGCTCATGTTTCGATTCCAGATGACCCTTTCACAAAGCTTTGAAAAACGGTCATCTAGACTCGAAACGTCAGCTCTTTTCTCTCCTGACAGGTGTTGCCAGACCTGCTGAGATTTTCCAGCATTTTCTTTTTTGGTTTCAGATTCCAGCATCCGCAGTCATTTGCTTATAGCCAATTTTAACCCTCCTGTCGAGGTTCTAAAATCTGCCGGTCCTGAAGCGCTAAGTTGCAATTGTGCCAAAACCTCCGGCATTTGTGCTGTCGTTACGTGAGTTTTTGCCCTTAGTTATTGCACTTTTAATGTTTGGTCCAGCTGCAGCGCATAGAGGCAGTAGCCATTCTTGTTTTAAAAAATTGTTTAACAAAGAAGTAAAGCACAGAACGTGAAATAAATGATTTAAAAAATATTTTTCAACTTTGTCATGATAACCAATTGCACTAACATATTTGTTTACATATAACAAAGCTAATGTCAGTGTCTGGAGTATATTTCAGCATTTGGATTTTGCAATATATTTTAAGCAGTTTTTAACCCTATTTTAAGACTTGAAATTCTGTTGAGTTTAGAAGAATGGAAAACGATCTCAGTGAAGCCTACATAATGCTGAATGGGTTAATAGGATGGAGCAGTGAGACTGTTTCTTCTGGTCTGGGAAATGACCCATGTTTCACGGTCACAGGATAAGGGCTGAGTTGAGGATAAATTACGAAACTCAAAATGATTGTGAATTTTTGGTATTCTGTAGTCTCGAGGATTCTAGATTCTCCACCATTGGACACATTTCAGTCTAAGATGGACAGAATCCTGGCCTGTCCGAGAATTAGGATCGTGGACTGAAAAAGGAACCTGTAACCCAAGATCTGCCACTAGTTAAAGTTTCCAGGTCAATCGTTGCGTTCAATAGTATATTTGAAACATAGATGTCATCAAATATCAAATGTTGAGAAAAATATTCATTAAATTTGATTGTTTGCAACACCGGATGACAGCAGAGCAGGGAAAATGTATCAGATCTTTATTGTTGTTATGGAAGTACATCGAACTGTGACAATGAATACTGATGAAGGGAGAATACAAATTCACAGCTGAAAGCACTAGCCATTTGCGCCACCGAGATTGAGACGACTGACCAATCACATCACATCATAAATCAGAGTGTCAGGAAATTTTCTGATATTCCGATCGCATTTTCATTTCTACAAAACCTGATCCAGAGCTACAGCGCTTGTATTTCAAAACAAGTCGCTTGACTGTTTTGCCCCCACACTGTTGTGGTTTACTCGTTGCCCCCTACTGCTCAGGTGGGAAAAGGGCAGTTGAATACAGCAAATACGGAAGAAACTTTTTCCACAAAGAAACGACCACCTGAATATTTCTAATAGGTTGGATGTTCGATCTAATTCACTTCCGTTTATATTTCAGTTGATTTAAAATGCCTGTTTAGGAATCCATTTGTGTGGGAAAAAGCAGCAGGACTGGCAAAGTTGGGACGATATTTTCTTGTTGCTGAAGGATGCAAAACAGAACTATGTCGGGATATAAGTAGAATCAGGGACAGGTTCGTTAGCCCTCGCGAGTCGCAAACCTCCAACATTTCGGTAACTTACTACATCGCTAAACACGTTTACTACAGAAGAGCTCATGTGGGTGGGATTAATTCCTTCAGCTGCCTGGGTACAATTCTCCATCTCAATGTTGTGCTCATTGGCGTTACTCATAACGAGTTACTGGTTTGAAAAATAATCGTATTGGATTCGGAACTTTAAATCTGTTTTTCGCTTCACATTTGCTGCTGGGCAGGCCTACTACGAAAAAAAGACAAAGACAAGAACAGCACGGAAATAGGTCCTTCGGCCTCCAATCCCATGCTGATCATGACGTCCTAACTGAACAAAAATAACTTCCATCCTTACTCGGTCCTTCTCCCTCTATTCCCTCCCTATTCATGTACCAATCCTGATGCCTCCAAATGTTGCGAATGTGCCTGCTTCCATCAACTCCTCTGGCAGTGCGTTCAGGGCACCCTCCACTCCCAACAGAAACAAGAGCCCTGCACAACCCCGTTCGAGCATTTTCTGTTTTCATTATAACATGAATTACTGGCTTTGTCAGACACATTAACACAAGAAATAGGAGCAGGAATAGGTCATGCAGCCCATCGAGCCAGCTCTGTTGCAGTCACTTTGCATCTTTTGCATGGTTGAAATTACGATGTGTAACTTGCAATCATTAATTGAAGTTAAAAAACAATCTCCACCGAGAATTCAACTCGCGACCCCTGTTTTACGAGGCCAATGTTCTGCCCACTGAATTATGGAGCCAATCGCTGGCTACAAGGCTGCAACAAGTGTAGAACAATCAGTAGACATATTTCATTTTCAGCTGCATGATATTTGAGAGAGATGGATATGTCCGAGCTGAAGTGCAGGGAGTTAAAAGATGTGACTTTAAATGGACACAATTTGATAGGTGCCAGTTCCTTGGAATGATCAGTGACTGCTGTGTGTCTGCCCTGTGATTCTTCTTCTGAGATTATTCTTGTTACATTTCAGAATCTTCCAGCTCTGATACGAATTCATCCAGCTGGAAGATTAACCTTGTTTCTCCCTCGTAGACGCTGTAGGTGTTGTTTCATTTAATGAATAATTAAATAAAAAGATATTCACTCCGTGCTGGGAATCAAAACCGAGGCCACGGCGCCGAATCCAACCACTGTAACCGTCGAGGGAAGCTGATATTAGGGATTTGCAACTAGTCGATAAGCTACGCTTTTACCATTACTTAATTTCAGGTGATTGCCTAATACACATGCTCTAAAATAATATTAGGAGTCCAATGGTGAAGGAGAAAATAAAGTGAAAAATGACAGCCCGTGAATTTAAGCTTCATCGTGACTGAAGAATTTTCCCAGTTCCACGCTGTGGACTTCATCTGCCTTCTATATTTGTCGAGTTGTGGACAAATTAACGCCTCAGTGAGCGTCGCGAATCTTCTAAAGATGTTAAATGGATCGGGAATGAAGTGCCGCTGTGGATTCCTCATGTAGATTTGTTGTTTTAAATGCCGGCGAATCAAAACTTTATTGTAACAATGCAGTCGTTAATTTTCTAAAGGCGCTTCTCTATATTAATGTGGCCGTGTACAGCCATAAGGTAAATACAATGTTTGGATCTTAGATGCAACAAGATTCCTCATTGATCCACTGGAGCAAGCTGAGAGGGGTGATTGAAAAGCAGCAGTGCTGGTAAGAGATTAATTGGATTAATTGAATTGTTTATTTATTTAATTAGTCAGCTAGTGTGTGTATTTTTTTGGCCTTTACTTTAACAGCAGTTTTTCAAGTTTAAAGTGAAAACTAGAAGTGGGCAGCAAAGGAGTCTGGGAAGGGTTTTTATTTTAACTTTAAAAGTCAGTTACCTGGGAGGTTCCCCCTCATTGATCCACTGGAGCAAGCTGAGAGGGGTGATTGAAAAGCAGCAGTGCTGGTAAGAGATTAATTGGATTAATTGAATTGTTTATTTATTTAATTAGTCAGCTAGTGTGTGTATTTTTTTGGCCTTTACTTTAACAGCAGTTTTTCAAGTTTAAAGTGAAAACTAGAAGTGGGCAGCAAAGGAGTCTGGGAAGGGTTTTTATTTTAACTTTAAAAGCCAGTTACCTGGGAGGTTCCCCCTCATTGATCCACTGGAGCAAGCTGAGAGGGGTGATTGAAAAGCAGCAGTGCTGGTAAGAGATTAATTGGATTAATTGAATTGTTTATTTATTTAATTAGTCAGCTAGTGTGTGTATTTTTTTGGCCTTTACTTTAACAGCAGTTTTTCAAGTTTAAAGTGAAAACTAGAAGTGGGCAGCAAAGGAGTCTGGGAAGGGTTTTTTAAGCGCGTGAAGTATAAAAGGTAGGCTGCAGTATACAGCGGGCAGGGTCGGGAGCGGGCAGGGGAGTGTGTGGGAAGCAGAGTGTGAGCTATAAGACTTTGGCTCACAGGGCTTAGGCAGAAAGGGCGAGCAGGGGTGAGTTGAATTCATTTTTGCACTTTCTACCTGGTACTGGCAAGGTATCTCGAGGTGATGGGTGTGCAGGAAGTGCAATGTTCCTCTTGCACTATGTTTGAGGTGAGGGACGATGACAGTGTCCCTGCTGATTACACCTGTGGGAAGTGCACCCATCTGCAGCTCCTCCAAAACCGTGTTAGGGAACTGGAGCTGGAGTTGGATGAACTTAGGATCATCAGGGACGCAGAGATGGCCATAGACACAAGCTTTAGGAATACAGTTACTCCGAGGATTGAAAACAGATGGGTGACGGTGAGAGGGGCTGGGAGGAAGCAGTCCGTGCAGGGATCCCCGGTGGTCGTTCCCCTTAGCAACAAGTATTCCGCTTTGGATACGGTTGAGGGGGATGACATACCAGTGGGGAGCCGCAGTGAGAGGATCTCCAGCACTGTGTCCGTCTCTGTGGCTCGGGAGGGAAAGGGGGAGAGCGGGAGGGCGATAGTTATTGGGGACTCGTTAGTTAGAGGGATAGATAGGAGGTTCTGTGGCAGCAAAAGAGACTCACGGATGGTATGTTGCCTACCGGATGCCAAGGTCCGTGATGTCTCAGACCGTGTTTTCCAGATTCTGAAGGGGGAGGGGAAACAGTCACAAGTCGTGGTGCACATTGGTACCAATGACATAGGTAAGAGAAGGGACGGGGATTTAAAGCAGGAATTTCTGGAGCTGGGCTGGAAGCTGAGAGCCAAGACGAAACATGTGGTCATCTCTGGTACGTTGCCGGTACCACGTGATAGCGAGTTGAGGAACAGGGAGAGAGTGCAGTTAAATATGTGGTTGCAGGGATGGTGTAGGAGGGAGGGTTTCAGATACGTGGATAATTGGAACACGTTCTGGGGAAGGTGGGACCTGTACAAACAGGACGGGGTGCACCTGAACCAGAGGGGCACCAATATCCTCGGAGGGAAATTTGTTACGGCTCTTCAGGGGGGTTTAAACTAATTTGTCAGGGGAGTGGGAAAGGGAGTTGTAGTCCAGAAGTCAGTGAGGGTGGGGAGGTATTGGGGAAGGTATCAGGGTCAAGGGTGGGTACTGGTAGACAGGAAGGTGGGTTGAAGTGTGTCTACTTCAATGCAAGGAGCATCCGGAACAAGGTAGATGAACTTGGGGCGTGGATTGGTACTTGGGACTACGATGTTGTGGCCATTACGGAGACGTGGGTAGAACAAGGACAGGAATGGTTGTTGGACGTTCCGGGGTATAGATGTTTCACTAAGTGTAGGGAAGCTGGTAAAAGAGGTGGAGGAGTGGCATTGTTAATCAAGGATAGTTTAACGGCTGTGGAAAGGCACTTCGTGGGGGATCTGCACACTGAGGTAATATGGGCTGAAGTTAGAAATAGGAAAGGAGCGGTCACGTTGCTAGGAGTTTACTATAGGCCCCCAAATAGTAATAGAGATGTGGAGGAAGAAATTGCGAGGCAGATTATGGATATGTGTGGGGGTCACAGGGTAGTTGTCATGGGGGACTTTAACTTTCCAAATATTGATTGGAACCTTTGTAGGTCAAATAGTTTGGATGGGGCAGTTTTTGTGCAGTGTGTGCGGGAGGGTTTCCTGACACAATATGTGGATGGGCCGACTAGAGGTGAGGCCACATTGGATTTGGTACTGGGAAATGAACCGGGCCAAGTGTTAGATTTGGTTGTGGGAGAGCAATTTGGAGATAGTGACCACAATTCGGTGTCTTTTGTTATTGCAATGGAGAGGGATAGGGCCGTACGGCAGGGCAAGGTTTACAATTGGGGGAGGGGTAATTATGATGCGATTAGGCAAGAATTAGGGGGCATAAGTTGGGAACAGAAACTGTCAGAGAAAGGAACTAATGAAAAGTGGAATTTTTTCAAGGAACAAATACTGGATATCCTTGATAGGTATGTTCCTGTCAGGCAGGGAGGAAATGGCCGAGTGAGGGAACCATGGTTCACAAAAGAGGTGGAATGTCTTGTGAACAGGAAGAGGGAAGCTTATGTAGGGATGAGGAAACAAGGTTCAGATGGCTCGATTGAGGGTTACAAGTTAGCAAGGAATGAGCTGAAAAAGGGGCTTAGGAGAGCTAGGAGGGGACATGAGAAGTCCTTGGCGGGTCGGATCAAGGAAAACCCCAAGGCTTTTTACTCTTATGTGAGGAATAAAAGAATGACCAGGGTGAGGTTAGGGCCGGTCAAGGACAGTAGTGGGAACTTGTGTATGGAGTCAGTAGAGATAGGCGAGGTGATGAATGAATACTTTTCTTCAGTGTTCACCAAGGAGAGGGGCCATGTTTTTGAGGAAGAGAAGGTGTTACAGGCTAATAGGCTGGAGGAAATAGATGTTCGGAGGGAGGATGTCTTGGCAGTTTTGAATAAACTGAAGGTCGATAAGTCCCCTGGGCCTGATGAAATGTATCCTAGGATTCTTTGGGAGGCAAGGGATGAGATTGCAGAGCCTTTGGCGTTGATCTTTGGGTCCTCGCTGTCCACGGGGATGGTGCCAGAGGACTGGAGAATGGCGAATGTTGTTCCTCTGTTTAAGAAAGGGAATAGAAATGACCCTGGTAATTATAGACCGGTTAGTCTTACTTCGGTGGTTGGTAAATTGATGGAAAGGGTCCTTAGGGATGGGATTTACGACCATTTAGAAAGATGCGGATTAATCCGAGATAGTCAGCATGGATTCGTGAAGGGCAAGTCGTGCCTCACAAATTTGATAGAATTTTTTGAGGAGGTAACTAAGTGTATTGATGAAGGTAGGGCAGTTGATGTCATATACATGGATTTTAGTAAGGCGTTTGATAAGGTCCCCCATGGTCGGCTTATGATGAAAGTAAGGAGGTGTGGGATAGAGGGAAAGTTGGCCGATTGGATAGGCAACTGGCTGTCTGACCGAAGAACAGAGGGTGGTGGTCGATGGAAAATTTTCGGATTGGAGGCAGGTTGCGAGCGGTGTGCCGCAGGGATCAGTGCTTGGTCCTCTGCTCTTTGTGATTTTTATTAATGACTTAGAGGAGGGGGCTGAAGGGTGGATCAGTAAATTTGCTGATGACACCAAGATTGGTGGAGTAGTGGATGAGGTGGAGGGCTGTTGTAGGCTGCAAAGAGACATAGATAGGATGCAAAGCTGGGCTGAAAAATGGGAAATGGAGTTTAACCCTGATAAATGTGAGGTGATTCATTTTGGTAGGACAAATTTAAATGTGGATTACAGGGTCAAAGGTAGGGTTCTGAAGACTGTGGAGGAACAGAGAGATCTTGGGGTCCATATCCACAGATCTCTAAAGGTTGCCACTCAAGTGGATAGAGCTGTGAAGAAGGCCTGTAGTGTGTTAGCTTTTATTAACAGGGGGTTGGAGTTTAAGAGCCGTGGGGTTATGCTGCAACTGTACAGGACCTTGGTGAGACCACATTTGGAATATTGTGTGCAGTTCTGGTCACCTCACTATAGGAAGGATGTGGAAGCGCTGGAAGGAGTGCAGAGGAGATTTACCAGGATGCTGCCTGGTTTGGAGGGTAGGTCATATGAGGAAAGGTTGAGGGAGCTAGGGCTATTCTCTCTGGAGCGGAGGAGGCTGAGGGGAGACTTAATAGAGGTGTATAAAATGATGAAGGGGATAGATAGAGTGAACATTCAAAGACTATTTCCTCGGGTGGATGGAGCTATTACAAGGGGGCATAACTATAGGGTTCGTGGTGGGAGATACAGGACGGATATCAGAGGTAGGTTCTTTACGCAGAGAGTGGTTGGGGTGTGGAATGGACTGCCTGCAGTGATAGTGGAGTCAGACACTTTAGAAACATTTAAGCGGTTATTGGATAGGCACATGGAGCACACAAGGATGATAGGGAGTGGGATAGCTTGATCTTGGTTTCAGATAAAGCTCGGCACAACATCGTGGGCCGAAGGGCCTGTTCTGTGCTGTACTGTTCTATGTTCTATGTTCTATGTTAACGACCTATCCGCTTTGTTAAGGCCTTCGGTTGAATCACAGTCCAATCTGATTTAGAAACCAACATCGTCTGTCACAGAAGTGGACACCAGCACAAGGTTTTCATGTAGAACCCTGCTCTACAGTCACCCAGCTCTACATAAAAAAGCTGCCATGATGGTCCTTAGTGAGCCCGACTCTTTCCGAGTTATATTTATAAGCTTAATCCGCATGCAGAGGAAATTGCCATTGTCCTTTCCTGGTCTCCGATTTTCCCTTTTGAAGGTCCCTCTTCCCCATTCTATATAACTCGAGGGATTCTGCTGTTTTGAGCCGTCGTTGGCTGCCATTAGCTACCCTTTCCCTCTTTATACAATGTTGTATATCCCTCGATATCCAATGTTCAGTGGATTTGTTGGTCCCACGCTTTTTCTTTCTTGGAAAATTTTGACCCTGTCATCGCCCTATTTCCTTCTTCAATGCGTCCGACTGTTCTGTGACAATTTAATGTAAAAATGTCTGCTCACAGTCAAATCTGGCCAGATCATATCTGATCTTATTAAAATCAGTCTTCATAGAAATATGACCTCTGGGCCATCCTTGTCATTTCCCATAACAATCTTGGATCTAAATATTCTACGATTGTTATCTGCAAAATGCTCCCCCACTGCTACTGCAACACTTGTTCGGCTCTATTAACTAAAATTCTAAAGTTCTCCCCATTCTCTGGTTTATTTCGTTTTCTTTCGAAGCTCCTACTTTTTTTTCTTTTTTTCTATATTACAATTCTAACTCCCTGTGTTCGCCATGTTTTGTTCACTTTTCATTTCATTATTTTGCATCTAAATGAACATAATTCGTGAATGAATGTAATTGTTGGAAGTGACATGTTTCTCTGCAAATACTTGGCAAAGTATCGTTTTAACTTTTACCTTTCTTTCCCATCCAGATGTCAATTTCCCCCCTCATATCTTAATTGCTTCTGTTCTTTATCTTTAAAAATCAACATTTCAGACTGAACAAAATCGTTTTCAAAATTATTGAACAATCTACATATGATGGACGCTGTTCCCTTGCTAACTAGACACTATTAATGCTTGTACTTGGTTTAACATAATTTGTGCCTTGGTTGGTTCCGCAACCTACTGCAGTAGAAATGCATCTGGTACCGACTGCAGAAATTCCTCACACACAGCATTGGTGCTCATCAGATTTACACAATTTATATATAGATTGAATTCGTCCATGAGTATTGTATCACAATTGCGAAGTGCGCCTCTAAATTTCTGACATTTTCAGTGCATGTCTTTACGCTGGCTTTGTGTTGGTCTATGTACAATTGCTTCTGGTATCTGCTGCCCACTGATATATCTTAGATCCACCATAACCGGCATGACATTTTGCTTCTCTGATCTAACATGCCTTCCCACTAACGTACTGATCTTTTTTTTTACTACAAGCGCTAAAACTCATCATTTTCCTTATTGCCTGCAATTCCTAAATTTCGAAAATTATTCAATATATTATACTTTTTTCCCCGAGAAACCGATATTATTCAAGCTATCTTGAACTGGCAGTGAGTTGTCTTAGCTCAGAGATTCGAACGATTTTCGATGATGGCCTGAAATCTTATCAACTTGCAGTGAAAGGCAAGTATTTAATGACCATGAAAAAAATGAAACTGTCAACTAAGTGAAATAAGCATCCATTTGGAAAGTGTGCATTTGGAGCACAAAGGAAGACTGCAATTGAGAGAAATACTTATTGAATATTCAATAAAATGTCATTCCGCTTTATTGCTCTTTGTTGCTTTGGAGAAAGGCAGAGGTGTGACTGGTGACAGGAGCTTTGGGGTAAGATTTAATTTAAAGTACTTTTTCGCGGGTGTTATTTATTTATTTAATTATTTTTAAATTTTGGCGCGAAACTGGCAGTGGCCGCGGGGTTTACTGGGAATGGTCTTTTGAGGTTTTTTTAGTGCACGGGAGGTTTAAAAGGCAGGCCCCACTATCTAACGGGCAGCGTTGGGAGCGGGCAGCGGAGTGAGAGGGAGCTGAGTGAGAACTGAGGGGCTTTGGGGAGTGACAGGGAGCTGAGTGAGAACTGAGGGGCTTTGGCTCATCGGGCGTAGGCAGAAAGGGTGAGCACGGGTGAGTTTCTCATTTTTTTATTATTTATAATTTACTTATTCACACAGTTTCAAATGTTGAGGCTAATCTGATCTTGAAGGTCTCTCTCGCCAGTACATTTATCCTCATTGCACATTCTTTACATACACAGCAATCAAACTCTTACAGCAAATAAAACTCAATCTTTTACTATAACGACTGATTTGTTATTCATTGATTAACTATAACTCAATTAAAGCTCACTACTTACTCATCTGTTCATGACCAGCAGCTAATAAATACAGTAATACAATGTGGTTGACTCTCAACTGCCCTCTGAACAAGGGCATCTAGGGATGGGCAATAAATGTTGGCCAGCCAGCGACGCCCATGTCCCACAACTGAATACGGTTA
This sequence comes from Mustelus asterias, assembly GCF_964213995.1. NCBI lineage: Eukaryota > Metazoa > Chordata > Chondrichthyes > Carcharhiniformes > Triakidae > Mustelus > Mustelus asterias. The sequence continues at coordinate 235,943 of NW_027590155.1, forward strand.
ATACAAGATATACTGGTTTGAAAAGACACTTGCTGCAAGCCAATAGCTTTCCTTCTTACTTGAACTGAACAATCAACCTTATTCTTGAGCCAGATTTGACAGAATATAATTCCTCTAGCTAATCAAATGAATAGAATAAATTATTCATTTATACAATTCTTGCTAGCTATGCAGCTTCCACAAGCAATTAGGTGAATATAACATTCATTTTTAAAATAAAGCTCCAGTCACATGTTAGCATATAACATGACTTCCTGGACCTTGTTGCTTATAATGTGCAAAGAACCAGCATGGGCACAATGGGTCAAACTGTCTCCTTTTGTGCTCTCAGTCCCTCTTTTGTATTTGAAGAAAGTGGTAAATATCTGGAACTCACTTCCTACAAGTGGGGGAGAAGCAGAGATGATGGAATGTTTCCAAAAGGAGATTGGACGGGCATTTCAGGGAAATAAATCCACAGGCATACGCAGTGAGAACAGGGAAACGGTTTGATCTGCAGAGAGTCGGCATGGACTCAATGGGATGAATGGCCCCATTCCCAATCCTAATGCCTGTCTGATCTAACGAGAGAAATTTCAGCTGTTCCAGTCCCTCGAACTCACTGAAGTCCCTCATCACTGGAGTCATTCTCGTAAAGCTCCTCTGCAACCTGTCTAAGAATTTCACATCTTTCCTAAAGTATGAGGCCCATATACAGGGTTCCATTCTAGAGAGATAGAATTGAAAAGCAGGGAGGTTCTGTTCAACTTGTTTGGAGCCAGGGTTAGACTGCACTGGGAGCACTGTCAACATCTGTGATCGTCATTGATGAAATGGAAATAGAGGCACTGGAGAAGGAGCAACAAAAATTCACAAGAATAATCCCAGAACTGAGAACATTTAACCCTCAGGAAAGGCTGGGGCTGCTTTTCTCTCGAAAAGAGAAGACTGAAGGGTGACCTGATACGATCATAAAGGGGTTCAATAATCCAATCATGATTTCTCAGGTGGCACAGTGGTTAGCACTGTTACCTCACAGCGCCAAGGACCTGGGTTCGATTCCCAGCTTGGGTCACTGTCTGTGCGGAGTTTGCATGTTCTCCCTGTGTCTGCGTGGGTTTCCTCCGGGTGCTCCGGTTTCCTCCACAGTCCAAAAAGACGAACAGGTTAGGTGCATTGGGGCGTGCTAAATTCTCCCTCAGGTGTACCCGAACAGGCGCCTCAGTGTGGCAATGAGGGGATTTTCACAGTAACTTCACTGCAGTGTTAATATAAGTCTACTTGTGACTAATAAATAAACTTTAACAGGAGAAACCTCTTTACCAGCGAGTGGTGAGACTGTGGAACTCACTATCACAGTGAGTGGTGAGACTGTGGAACTCACTACCACAGCGAGTGGTTGAGGTGAACAGCATGAATACATTGAAGGGGAAGCTAGATACATACATGAGGGAGAGAGGAATAGAAGGATATGCTGATGGGGGAGATGAAGAGGGGGTGGGTGGAGGCTCATGTGGAGCATAAATACTGACATAGACCAATTGAGCCGACTGGCCCGGCCCTGTGCTGTAGACTCAATGGAACAGAGACAAATATATTTATTTCAGATCTACCTGTAGCGTTAGGAAAAACACTATTTACTATCCAGGGTTAAATGAATGTCCTTCATCAGCTTTTGTGGATCATTTCACGGTGGAGGACACAAATAGTTTGCCAAATATTAACGATAGAGGGTTGGCAGCAGGAGAAATACTTAATACGATTAATGTTACCAGAGAGGCAGTGCTGGGTAGACTAATGGGACTGAAGGTGGACAAGTCCCCGGGTCCGGATGGAATGCATCCCAGGGTATTGAAAGAAATGTCAGAGGTAATAGTGGATGCGTTAGTGATTATTTATCAAAACTCGTTGCATTCTGGGGTAGTGCCGGTTGATTGGAAAATGGCTAATGTTACGCCGCTGTTTAAAAAAGGAAGGAGACAAAAGGCGGGTAACTATAGGCCGGTCAGCTTAACGTCTGTAGTAGGGAAAATGCTGGAATCCATTATTAAAGAGGAGATAGCAGGGCATCTGGATAGAAATGGTTCGATCAATCAGATGCAGCATGGATTCATGAGGGGAAAGTCGTGCTTGACGAACATGTTGGATTTTTATGAAGATGTGACGAGGGCGGTTGATGGAGGAGAACCGGTGGATGCGGTGTTTTTGGATTTCCAAAAGGCGTTTGATAAGGTGCCCCATAAAAGGCTGCTGAAGAAGATTAGGGCACACGGAGTTGGGGGTAGTGTGTTAAAGTGGATTGGGGACTGGCTATCCGACAGGAAGCAAAGAGTCGGAATAAATGGGTGTTTGTCCGGTTGGAGGAAGGTAACTAGTGGCGTGCCGCAGGGATCGGTACTCGGGCCGCAACTGTTTACCATTTATATAGATGATCTGGAGGAGGGGACGGAGTGTAGGGTAACGAAGTTTGCAGACGACACAAAGATAAGTGGAAAAGTGAATCGTGTGGAGGACGGAGAAGATCTGCAGAGAGATTTGGACAGGCTGAGTGAGTGGGCGAGGATATGGCAAATGGAGTATAACGTTGAGAAATGCGAGGTTATACACTTTGGAGGAAATAATAACAAATGGGATTACTATCTCAATGGAAACAAATTAAAACATGCTACCGTGCAAAGGGACCTGGGGGTCCTTGTGCATGAGACGCAAAAGCCCAGTCTGCAGGTACAACAGGTGATCAAGAAGGCAAATGGGATGTTGGCCTATATTGCGAGGGGGATAGAATATAAAAGCAGGGATGTCTTGATGCACCTGTACAGGGCATTGGTGAGGCCGCAGCTGGAATACTGTGTGCAGTATTGGTCCCCTTATATGAGGAAGGATATATTGGCATTGGAGGGAGTGCAGAGAAGGTTCACCAGGTTGATACCGGAGATGAGGGGTTTGGATTATGAGGAGAGGCTGAGGAGATTGGGTTTGTACTCGTTGGAGTTTAGAAGGATGAGGGGGGATCTTATGGAGACTTATAAGATAATGCGGGGGCTGGATAGGGTGGAGGCGGAGAGATTCTTTCCACTTAGTAAGGAAGTTAAAACTAGAGGACACAGCCTCAAAATAAAGGGGGGTCGGTTTAAGACAGAGTTGAGGAGGAACTTCTTCTCCCAGAGGGTGGTGAATCTCTGGAATTCTCTGCCCACTGAGGTGGTGGAGGCTACCTCGCTGAATATGTTTAAAGCGCGGATGGATGGATTCCTGAGCGGTAAGGGAATTAAGGGTTATGGGGATCAGGCGGGTAAGTGGTACTGATCCACGTCAGATCAGCCATGATCTTATTGAATGGCGGGGCAGGCTCGAGGGGCTAGATGGCCTACTCCTGCTCCTATTTCTTATGTTCTTATTTCAGCGGAAATATCCTGCTGTACTCTCATGGATAACTTGTAAAACCAACAGCTCTCCACACCTCTCTGTAAACATCTCTCTCTCCACCTCTCTCGACCAAATTGCCTTCTCAAGATCACTTTTTTATACTTTAAAAATGTCAAAAGCCCATCTTAGCCAATTCCCATAAATCTTCAATTGTGAACTAAAATAGACACGAGATTTCGGGCGATTTAAAAACAAATGAACTGTCTGCTGAAAGGGTTAACTTTTCTACAGAACCTAAAGGGGTCGGGAGTGAGCAGCAAAAACTTGGCACACAATTACATCACTTTACACAAGTTTAAAACAAAACAAATGATTTTAAACTTCACCTGTTAATTTTTTTTGTTATATTCCTCAACCTATTTAATTTGATCAGTTTTTGTTAGGGATGGGTAACTTCTGTTCTTTATAAACGGATTCACTCATTTTGTTTATTCTACATGGGCTCAGAGAATCAGGACCCAGACTTTATCATCCTTATCCTTTTTCTCCTTCTGCCACCACTCCCTCTGTTTTGCGGGAGGGTCATGGGGATTCCAATCAGACCGAATTATTTTATCTTAAAAATAAAATACTGCGGATACTGGAATCTGAAACAAAAATAGAGAATGCTGGAAAATCTCAGCAGGTCTGACAGCTTCTGTGGAGAGAGAATAGAGCCAATGTTTTGAGTCTGGATGTCCCTTTATAAGAGCTCTTATGAAGTGTCATCCAGACTCGAAAGATTGGCTCTATTCTCCAATCATTTTAATCGATAAGTTTCTTGTTCTTAGTTTCCAAATGGCAGGTAAGAGACCTGTCCAGTCCCCACTTGAGCTCTGATTTGTCACTGGCCATGCTTGGGTAAGATTATAACCATTAGAATCTACTCTCAGAGATCTGCTTTTCAGTCCAGTGCTACTTGGAGTATACCGTCACTTCACCGACCATCAGGTCACAAGTCCCTCACAGTTCTTATCACAAATTTATAAAATAACTTAAACATGCCTGAGAACGCTTCTTCACCTCTTAGTCAGCGACCTACCACTGTTTATTGATTAGTCAGACCCCTTTTTTACAGATTCCAGGTTTCGCAGCTGCTGAACACCAGCCGGTCCTGCAATAATCTCATAGAATCTCTACAGTGAAGAAGGAGGCCATTCAGCCCATGAAGTCTACACCAACCACAATCCCACCGACCCTATCACCATAACCCCATGCATTTACCCTAGCTCGTCCCCCTGACACTAAGGGGCAATTTAGCATGGCCAATCCACCTAACCCGCACTTCTTTGTACTGTGGGAGGAAACCGGAGCACCTGGAGGAAACCTACACAGACACGGGGAGAATGTGCAAACTCTACACAGACAGTGACCCAAGCTGGGAATCGAACCCGGGTCCCTGGCGCTGTGAGCGAGCAGTGCTAACCACTGTTTAATTCCAACTCATTCTGAGTAAATATTCTCACCAGGTCCTCTGTCGGGGCCCCGCGAAGCAGCTTTAATGGCCCTGTGATTGCAGAAACTGAGCAGTCACAGGAATGTGGTCAAGATAGTCCAGTCCCATAATGCCTCACATTCAATCTGCAGTCCTTCAATTATAACAGAATATGTGGCTGTATGTAGCTGCCTCGGCCGTGGTCAACCCCAACACTGCCTTCCTGAACTGTTACAATGCCTGAGGTGTAAGTACACCCACAGTGCTGTTAGGGAGGGATTTCCAGCTACACATTCCAGACTTTCACTCACTGTTGGTGGATATCAGATTGATATATTCCATTCAACCACTCCCAAGGTGAGTTATTACAATCCCTTTATTGTCCAGGACAATATATTTACAATATCTTTAAAACAGAAATTAAACATTCCCATTTGATTTCAGGTATTAACATATTCTGTTAGTTTGTTCTTTATTGTCAATGTCAGGCTGGGGTTGTTCCCCTTGGAGGAAAGGAGGTTGAGGGGAGATTTGATAGAGGTGGACAAGATTCTGACAGGTTTAGATAAGGTGGACAAAGAAAAGCTGTTCCCATTAGCTAATGGGACAAGGATGAGGGGGACACAGATTTATGGTTTTGAGTCAGAGATGCAGGGGGGGATGGGAGGAAGAATATTTTGATGCAGCGAATAGTAATCACCTGGAACTCGCTGCCTACGAGGGTGGAGGAAGTGGAGACAATTAACAATTACAAAGGAAATTGGATGGGCATTTGAGGGGGTTTCCAAACAGATATAGTGACTCTGAACTTCCTCACACCCTGTCACTCTGTGATCCTTGAGAAATCTGAAACCAGGTATTCGCAGCAAGACTCAAAGAGCATCAGCCCACTGGAGGCAAAGTTGTGAGACCGGCCAGTCCAGCAGAAAGAAACCCTCCGACCCTCCCCATTGACCAACTGTGAGAATGAACAAAATGCAGTCCTGGATGTAATTGAGAGCAGAAACAATAACAGCAGAATCCAACCCCTGGAATCACCCGTGAACTTGTTGGTGTCTCAGCAGGTGGGATGAAACTCTGAATCCCTCCCCACACTGAGAGCAGGTGAACGGCTTCTGTCCAGTGTGAACTCGCTGGTGTGTCCGCAGGGTGTATAATCGAGTGAATCTCTTCTCACATTGAGAGCAGGTGAACGGCCTCTCCCCAGTGTGAACTCGCTGGTGTCTCAGCAGGCTGGATGGATCACAGAATCCCTTCCCACACTGAGAGCAGGTGAACGGCCTCTCCCCAGTGTGAACTCGCTGGTGTCTCAGCAGGCTGGATGAACAAGTGAATCCCTCCCCACACACAGAGCAGGTGAATGGCCTCTCCCCAGTGTGAACTCGCTGGTGAGTGCGCAGGGTGGATAAATGACTGAATCCCTCCCCACACTGAGAGCAGGTGAATGGCCTCTCCCCAGTGTGAACTCGCTGGTGTGACTGCAGGCTGGATGACTGAGTGAATCCCTTCCCACACTGAGAGCAGGTGAACGGTCTCTCCCCACTGTGAACTCGCTGGTGATTCCGCAGGTTGGATAACCGAGTGAATCCCTTCCCACACTGAGAGCAGGTGAATGGTCTCTCCCCAGTGTGGCTGCGCCGATGAGCTTCCAGCTGTGATGGGGCTCTGTATCTCTTCCCACAGTCCGCACATTTCCATGGTTTCTCCATGGTGCAGGTGTCCTTGCCTCTCTCTTGGGTGGACAATCAGTTGAAGCCTTGTCCACACACAGAACACGAGTACAGTCTCTCCCTGCTGTGAATGGTGTGATATTTATTCAGGCTGTGTAACTGGTTAAAGCTCTTTAGTCAGTGCACTGGAACACTCTCACTCGAGTGTGGCCGTGTGTTGCTGCTTTTCCAGTCACACTGATGTTTGAAATCTTTTCAAATCAACAGACTGGACAACAATTTCTCCTTCTAGATTCAAAGGCCGATGATATTCAGCTCCCAAGGAATATGACTCTGTCAGATCTAGACGTGACGTTTGAGATTTCGGCCTGTGATTCCTCTTTCAATATCCTGTAAAACGAGTTTACAAAAGTCATCAGTGTCAGTACAGGATAGAAATTCAGAACAGACAATTCTAGTTTCTATGGAACATTCTTTCCTCTCCCATTCCTCAAAAGCTGTAAATCTCCATCCCACACACTCTCCCTCCATTCTCACTCTGCTGCATCTAATATTCACCCTCCCAATTCTCCTGAAGGTGCTGATTGAGGCTGATTGACAGATCCATGCTCACTGCTTCCTGTCCTGGACACAGAGACCATAACAAATAGGAGTTGCAGTCGGCCATTTGGCTCATCGAGCCTTTTAAACTATTCAATGAGATAATTCGTTCATCTACCTCAGCATCATTCTCCCACACTAAACCCATATCCCTTGATATTTTCAACATCTAGAAACCAATCAATCTCTCTCTTGAAAATAGTTGATGACTGAGGCTTCACTGTCCTCAGGGGTTGAGAATTCCAAAGCTTTACCACATCCTTGAGTGAAGAAATCCCCCCACATCTTAGCTTTTGCTCCATCTTCTTGTCTGTTCCCCATAACCCTTGACACCCTTGTCAGTCAAAGATCTGTCTAACTGGAATATATTCAATGATCCTCAGCCTCCACTGGTCCCTGTGGAAGAGAAATCCAAAAGACTAACAACCCTCTGAGGGAAGAGATGTCTGGAAATATATAACGGAGCTACAGTTCCATATTACAAGATATTCAGATCCCAAGGAATATGACTCTTTCTAGATGTGACGGTTGAGATTTTTGCCTGTGATTCCTCGTTCAAAATCCTGTGAAATGAGCTTGCAAAAGTCATCACAGTCAGTATAGGATAGAAATTCAGAGCAGACAATTCTAGTTTCTCTGGAACATTCTTTCCTATTTCATTCCCAAAGAGTTGTAAATCTCCATCCATATCTATGTATTCTATTTACAAATGAAAGTGGATGAGCATTTGAAGTAAATAAACTTGCAGGAGAATGGGGATATCGAGTGGAATGGGACTGGAATGTTATACAGAGAGTCAGCATGGACTCGAGTTACGAAATGTATTCCTTCTGTGCTGTAATGACTTTATGACTGGAAGTGTATAACATCGCTACAGCATTATATTACAATGCAAGAAATAATAATAAATGTATTTTATTACAGAAGCATAAAGAATGTATCTAATCTGGGTGCCATATAATAACACTGGACATATCTCTGTCCTATATTAATTTACTGTACGCTTAAATGTCAGCCATCTCCTGGGGAAAGCTGCCCTTTCATGTGAACATGAGGAAAAAGACCATCCTTTTCGACAGACAAATAAATGTGTCAAGCTGAGGGAGCAAAGGATGTTCACCAGGCTGATTCAGGGAATCGCGGGACTGATGTAGGAGGAGAGATTGACTAGGTTAGGATTGTTTTCGTTGGAGTTCAGATGAATGAGGGGGGAATCTCAAAGAGACTGATAAAATTCTAACAGGTCGAGGCAGGATAGATGCAGGGAGGATGTTCCTGATGGAGTCCAGAACCGGGGGTCACAGTCTGAGGATTCAGGGCAGACTATTTAGGACGGAGGTGAGTAGACATTTCTTCACCCAAAGAATGGTGAGCCTGTCGAATTTATTACCACAGGAAGTAGTTGGTGCCAAAACATTGAATGTATTCAAGAGGTGGCTGGATAAAGCACTTGGGGCGAATGGGATCACAGGTTATGGGGAAAAAGCAGGATTAGGTGACTGAGTTGGATGATCAGCCATGATTGTGATGAATGGCGGAGCAGGCTCGAAGGGCCAAATGGCCTCCTCCTGCTCCTACCTTCGATGTTTCTATATCAATGTCTTCAAGAGAGAGAGAGAGACCTGGGCCAATCTTTCCAGAGTCTGCAGCTTCCCTGGATTCACTTCCTTTCCCTTCAGTTGCTGCAAGTCCCCAATTTCCCCCAGAATGAGAAAAGAAAGTGTTTTACTCACAGATGTTGCCCTCTTTTTAGGTCAAACCGAATAAACAAACTCAAATTAAATCAGGACAAAGTGAAAGGGGCAGCTCCCCAAAAGGAGGGGGAACAGCCCGAACAGAAATCAAAGTACAAAGGAAACTTAAAAACATCAAATTAAAATGTGATTATTAGGGTCGATAACACTCCCCAACCCCTGCGGTGCCCAGCGGGCGCGGAAGGCGTCAACCGCGCCTGTGGACACCGCATGCGGACACCCGGCCGCGAACGTAGCCGCAGCAGAGGGGCAGACAATCAGGATGGACGGCCTCCTCGATCGCCCGCTGCCTGGACCAGTAAATGGTGCGTTTCGCCAGGCCCAGGAGCAGGTTCACGAGGAGGTCACCATCCCGACACTCCCCTCTCTGCACCGGGTGTCCGTAGATCAGGAGCGTGGGACTGAAGTGCAAACAAAACATTAATAAAAGGTTCTTTAGGAAAACAAAAAGGGAGTGCAGCCTAAGACACTCAACATAGACATGGTCCACGGACTCCACAAGGCCGCAGAAAGGGCAGGTCTTCGGAGCCCATGAACAGGTGAATCCTACGATTGTGCGGCACTGCTGCATGCATCACCGTCCACCCCAGGTCCCCGACATAATTGGGGGAGATCCCTCCGTCGAGGGACCTCCAGCGGGGATCTCCACCGCCCGACGGCAACAAGGCCCGCCAAGGTGTATCCGGGCAACAGGCGAGGAGGCGGTAGTGGAAGGTGTGCAGCAGCAGCCCGCACAGGAAACGCCTCTGCGCGGTAGAAAAAGGCACGGAGGACATTTCCGCGAGGCGGCTCAGGCTGTGGGGCACCTCACCCAGGGAGGGGGGTTGAGGTTTTGGGCCAATGTGGAATTCCGCCCGAACAGGGGAACGCTCGGGCGGGATCCCACCGCACGCCTGCGCCGTCTCAAGTTTGCGTGCAGTTTCGGGGCCGAGCACCACCGTCCTAACGTCTCGGATGGCTTTGGTCGCACGCCAGACGCTTGTCTCCGCACTCTCAGCCAGCACGCGGGGACTCATCCAGCCCGCCGCTCCGCCATCGAGCACGTCCCCGATTCTGGTCACCCCGGCATCCACAGCCCCCCTCTCCGCCAGCCACCTGAAGTTATACGGCTGGAGGAGCGGATTCCTGAGCAGCGGCTCTCGCACGAGAGCCGCTACTCCTGACGGGGGAGAGCTGCGTCGCGAGGCGACCTTGTTCCAGACAGTGAGGAGGTCCTGGTAAAAGACGGGCAACTCCTGCAGGGCGGTCGAAGCACGCCCCAGTTCGATATGCAGGAGCTGCACGTCATAATTGAGGCCGTGCCACTTGCGGAAGAAATACGTCGCCATGGCACACCATCGTGGAGGGGGCTCAACGTAAAGGTACCTCTGCAGGGCCTGGAGGAGGAAGGTCGCTATCTGAGTGCGGAGGCACACCAGACCTTGTCCGGCCTCCTCAAGCAGGAGATGCAGAACCGCAGCACGGACCCAGTGCACTCGATTGTCCCAGAAGAACCGCAGGAGGGTTCTCTGGATATCGGTGACAAAGCCAGGGGGAGGGGTCAAAGGGACCAGCCGGTACCTTTACCAGCAGGTATGTCCCTGTCAGGCAAGGAGGAATTGGTAGGGCTAGGGAACCGTGGTGCACCAAAAAAGTTTCTTTGTTGGTTAAAAAGAAAAAGGAGGCTTATGTTCGGATGAGACGTGAGCACTCGGGTAGTGCACTAGAAAGCTTTAGATTGGCCAGGAGGGAGTTGAAGAGCGAGCTTAGAAGGGCTAAAAGGGGACATGAGAAGACTTTGGCGGATAGGGTTAAAGAGAATCCTAAGGCGTTCTATAGGTATGTCAAGAACAGAAGGTTGGTTAGGGCAAGTTTAGGGCCAGTTATAGATGGCAGAGGGAAGTTATGTGTGGAACCGGAGGAGATTGGTGAAGCATTGAACCAATATTTCTCTTCGGTGTTCACGCAAGGGGACATGAATATAGCTGAGGAGGACACTGGGTTGCAGGGGAGTAGAATTGACAGTATTACAGTTGATAAGGAGGATGTGCAGGATATTCTGGAGGGTCTGAAAATAGATAAATCCCCTGGTCCGGATGGGATTTATCCAAGGATTCTCTGGGAGGCAAGAGAAGTGATTGCAGAGCCTCTGGCTCTGATCTTCAGGTCGTCGTTGGCCTCTGGTATAGTACCAGAAGATTGGAGGTTAGCGAATGTTGTCCCATTGTTTAAGAAGGGGAACAGAGACTTCCCCGGGAATTATAGACCGGTGAGTCTCACTTCTGTTGTCGGCAAGATGTTGGAAAAAATTATAAGGGATAGGATTTATAGTTATTTGGAGAGTAATGAATTGATAGGTGATAGTCAGCATGGTTTTGTGGCAGGTAGGTCGTGCCTTACTAACCTTATTGAGTTTTTTGAGAAAGTGACCAAGGAGGTGGATGGGGGCAAGGCAGTGGACATGGTATATATGGATTTTAGCAAGGCGTTTGATAAGGTTCACCATGGTAGGCTTCTGCAGAAAATGCAGATGTATGGGATTGGGGGTGATCTAGGAAATTGGATCAGGAATTGGCTAGCGGATAGGAAACAGAGGGTGGTGGTTGATAGTAAATATTCATCATGGAGTGCGGTTACAAGTGGTGTACCTCAGGGATCTGTTTTGGGGCCACTGCTGTTTGTAATATTTATTAATGACCTGGATGAGGGTATAGTTGGGTGGATTAGCAAATTTGCTGATGACACCAAAGTCGGTGGTGTGGTAGACAGTGAGGAAGGGTGTCGTAGTTTGCAGGAAGACTTAGACAGGTTGCAATGTTGGGCCGAGAGGTGGCGGATGGAGTTTAATGCGGAGAAGTGTGAGGTAATTCACTTTGGTAGGAATAACAGATGTGTTGAGTATAGGGCTAACGGGAGGACTTTGAATAGTGTGGAGGAGCAGAGGGATCTAGGTGTATGTGTACATAGATCCCTGAAAGTTGGGAATCAAGTAGATAAGGTTGTTAAGAAGGCATATGGTGTCTTGGCGTTTATTGGTAGGGGGATTGAATTTAGGAGTCGTAGCGTTATGTTGCAACTGTACACAACTCTGGTGCGGCCGCACTTGGAGTACTGTGTGCAGTTCTGGTCCCCACATTACAGGAAGGATGTGGAGGCTTTGGAGAGGGTGCAGAGGAGGTTTACCAGGATGTTGCCTGGTATGGAGGGGAGATCCTATGAGGAGAGGCTGAGGGATTTGGGATTGTTTTCGCTGGAAAGGCGGCGGCTAAGAGGGGATCTTATTGAAACATATAAGATGATTAGAGGTTTAGATAGGGTGGATAGTGATAGCCTTTTTCCTCTGATGGAGAAATCCAGCACGAGGGGGCATGGCTTTAAATTGAGGGGGGGTAGTTATAGGACCGATGTCAGGGGTAGGTTCTTTACCCAGAGAGTGGTGAGGGATTGGAATGCCCTGCCAGCATCAGTTGTAAATGCGCCTAGTTTGGGGGCGTTTAAGAGAGCCGTAGATAGAGTCATGGACGAAAAGAAATTGGTTTAGGTTGGAGGGTCACAGTGTTTTTTTTTTTTGGTAACTGGTCGGTGCAACATCGTGGGCCGAAGGGCCTGTTCTGCGCTGTAATGTTCTATGTTCTATGTTCTACCACAGCATGGAGGTGAGCAACTGGTTTATGACGAGAACTCGTGCCCGTGAATGGTCACAAACACTCACCTCTGAAACAATTTAACTGATTTTAATATTAAAATCTCCTGCTGGAGCCTGCAGCTGGAAAGATGCGTTGGCATCAGAGAAAAATCTCCCAGTTGAGGAAATCCCCAGGGAGCGGAGGTGATGTCACTGTGCAATTGTAAGTATGTGATGAGATCACAGACAGGAACACAGAATACCTGGGTCTGTGCAAACCAGTGATCACCACACATTATGGAGGATGTGAGGCTCCTTGACAGGGTGCAGAGGAGATTTATCAAAATGGTTCCAGGGATGAGGAATTATAGTTACAATGTTAGGCTGGATAACTTGGGGTTGTTCTCCTTGGAGCAAAGTAGATTGATAGAGGTGTACAAGGGTACGTGGAGGTGTCAAAGTTTACATGCTCTGTTTACACCTGTACAAGCTCTGTCTATGGGTCAACCAGTCTCAAAACGTTGGTTCTATTCTCTCTCCACAGATGCTGTCAGATCTGCTGAGATTTTCCAGCATTTACTGTTTTTATTTTCCTTTCTTTTTCCTTCTCTGTCACCGCTCTGCCTCATCAATAAGACATTGGGACTCAGACGGTTGATGCAGTTTGATGGACAAGTTGTCTCCATTCTGAGCACTGGGGAACAAGCCCCTCCCACTGATTGACAATATTGCCCTCTACAAACATGGCGGCCGCACGTGCGCACTGCTGCATATTGCCCCCAATAAAGATGGCGAACGTTAACCCGGGACGAACATGAGGAGCTGCAGCCCTGCTCGGTACAAACTGGGTCCGGGAAGTTCTCTTCCGCGGTTTTCGGCTTACACAACATGCTTACGAAGCGTTTCCACCCACCTGGACGATCCATTGCTCTCTCCGTGCCGCCAATCACCTCTAACAGATTTCCGAGCCCAGAACAAAAGCCGTTTCCCATCGCCATTACTCACACTGCGCATGCTCCAGTCAAAGCTGGCCCCGCCCCTCGTTCGTTCCCATTGACACTGTCCCCTCTTTCCATTGGTCCGCGCTGCCGTCAATCAGCCGGGCATTGTGACGGTGATTTGCTGCTTGTCCAATAATGACAGTAAGAAGTTTAACAACACCAGGTTAAAGTCCAACAGGTTTATTTGGTAGCAAACGCCACAGCTTTCGGAGCGCTGCTCCTTCTTCAGGTGAGTGGGAATTCTGTTCACAAACAGGGCTTATAAAGACACAGACTCAATTTACATGAATAATGGTTAGAATGCGAATCCTTGCAGCGAATCAAGTCTTAAAGGTACAAACAATGTGAGTGGAGAGCTTCCACTCTAAACACGTTAAAGAAGCCATCCCCTGCGGACAAGCCCTCCGTATACACAGGATCTGCTCGGATGAGGAGGATCGCAACAAACACCTCCAGACGCTGAAAGATGCCCTCATAAGAACAGGATATGGCGCTCAACTCATCGATCGACAGTTCCGACGCGCCACAGCGAAAAACCGCACCGACCTCCTCAGAAGACAAACACGGGACAAGGTGGACAGAGTACCCTTCGTCGTCCAGTACTTCCCCGGAGCGGAGAAGCTACGGCATTTTCTCCGGAGCCATCAACATGTCATCGATGAAGACGAACATCTCACCAAGGCCATCCCCACACCCCCACTTCTTGCCTTCAAACAACCGCACAACCTCAAACAGGCCATTGTCCGCAGCAAACTACCCAGCCTTCAGGAGAACAGTGACCACGACACCACACAACCCTGCCACAGCAACCTCTGCAACACGTGCCGGATCATCGACACAGATGCCATCATCTCACGTGAGAACACCATCCACCAGGTACACGGTACATACTCTTGCAACTCGGCCAACGTTGTCTACCTGATACGCTGCAGGAAAGTATGTCCCGAGGCATGGTACATTGGGGAAACCATGCAGACGCTGCGACAACGGATGAATGAACACCGCTCGACAATCACCAGGCAAGACTGTTCTCTTCCTGTTGGGGAGCACTTCAGCGGTCACGGGCATTCAGCCTCTGATCTTCGGGTAAACGTTCTCCAAGGCTGCCTTCACGACACACGACAGCGCAGAGTCGCTGAGCAGAAACTGATAGCCAAGTTCCGCACACGAGGACGGCCTCAACCGGGATATTGGGTTCATGACACACTATCTGTACTCCCCACAGCTTGCCTGGACTTGCAGAGTCTCACTGGCTGTCCTGTCTGGAGACAATACACATCTCTTTAGCCTGTCTTGATGCTCTCTCCACTCGCATTGTTTGTACCTTTAAGACTTGATTAGCTGTAAGTATTCGCATTCCAACCACTATTCTGTAAATTGAGTTTGTGTCTTTATATGCCCTGTTTGTGAACAGAATTCCCACTCACCTGAAGAAGGAGCTTAAGGCTCCGAAAGCTTGTGGCTTTTTCTACCAAATAAACCTGTTGGACTTTAACCTGGTGTTGTTAAACTTCTTACTGTGTTTACCCCAGTCCAACGCCGGCATCTCCACATTAGCAATAACAGAGTCTCAGTGTAACAATGACACACACAGGCTCCAATACAATCAGAGTGGAGATGGGGCATAGAGACAACACAGCAAAGCACTGACTTACTCTGAGTGTAACAAATACAATGTTTGTTCAAATAATAAGAGTCACGTTGCAGTATGTTAGCGAACACAGCATTGGATCCAATGTAATGGTAATACAGTCAGTATCTCGTGCACCATAACCAAAGTTTTGGTTTCATTTGATAGTGTGAGTGAGTCATGGTCTATTGATATAATGTATTTAATTTCCGATGTGTGTTACTCTGCCACTGTCATTATCAGACAATAACCTGTCTGTTATTCCAATTCTGCTGTATTCTACAACTGCAGTTTCAGTGTCTCTGAGGTCATTTTAACTGCAGGTAATCTGACATTAATGGAGACAAGAGGCCCAACAAACATTTGATTATAATAGGAGGACAAAGTGCAAGGGAGCAATGATATTTTAAGGTGTCTGTGTTATGGTGAGTGTCACTGGGAGGTGAGTGATAAAATACAAGTGGAAACATCATGACAGAGACACATGTGACTGACTCGGCCTGACTGAGAGCTGTTATACTCGAGGCGAGAATATTGAGGACATGGGGAACTCCTGAGATTTCTGGTATCTGAGGTGTAACTGTTAGAGGAACTGAAAATAATCAGTTCCTCCTCATGGTTATCTCCAGTTCTCAAGTTACACAGACACACAGGAAAGAGATCTGACAGCTCATCAAACCCAATATTTTAATCTTCTGTTTGAGACACATTACAACTGAAAAGATCAAATCTTAAAACCTTAGGAGAGAAACATTCAGAATGTCACAAAGATGAGTGAACTGTCCAATTAATCCCATTCTCCATAACTCTGCCAATTTACCTTCTGCAAGTATTTATCCAATTCCCTTTGAAAGCTACTATTAAACCTGCTTCTAGCACTTGTCAGTTTGTGCATTCCAGATCATATCAAGTTATTGTGTAAAACATTCTCCTTATCACTCCCTCCAGTTCTGTTGTTAATTAAATTAAATCTCTGTGTCCTCTGCTTACAGACCCTCCTGCACCGAGCAAATCGATTCTCTCCATCGACAGACCCTCCTGCTCCTGGGAGATAATTTCTCTCCATTGACACTATCATAAATCATTTGTCGTTTTAAACACCTCTATTAAATCTCTCCATCACATTCCCTAATCTAAGATGGATAACGCATGTTTTTCCTGCCCTGAAGAATTATATGGACTCAAAATGTTAACTGTTTCTCTCTCAACAGATGCCACTGGACCTGCCGCGTTTTTCTGCTTTTCTCCCTGTTTTTCCCTCTATAA
The DNA here is from genome assembly GCF_964213995.1 of Mustelus asterias. Lineage (NCBI taxonomy): Eukaryota > Metazoa > Chordata > Chondrichthyes > Carcharhiniformes > Triakidae > Mustelus > Mustelus asterias. The sequence continues at coordinate 252,287 of NW_027590155.1, forward strand.
TCAATCAGAAACTCTTCATGATTTTGAACAGCTTGATCAAATAGGAACACACAAAGTCTGAGAGAGATACAGAGGAAAGGAGAGACAGAAAGACTGAGAGAAAAATTGAGAAATATTTTAAAAAGCAGAAAGTTGAGGTGGTCAAAGATAAAAGCTGAGAATCAGAGGAAACAAGCAATACAGAGAGAATGATATACAATATAAGGGAGCAGGCTATCAGTTCCCAGCTATGGGGAGCAGAGGGAACTCAGTAACTGATCCACAGACACAGCTGGTTATATCTGCGAATGGAAACTCTGAACAGAAATAACTGGCTCATTTGTAAATGTCACCACAATGTGACCTGTGAGACTCTGCCCTGACTCTGTGGACAGATATAGGCCGCATTGACAGATGTTCTCACCAGATTGTGGTCCCTGGATTTATTTTCTGCTCAGAAGCGAGATGTGAGGTTTGGAGCCGGCAGCAGAGAAACAGGAAGTTGTGTTACCTGAGAATGAAACAGCCGGCGTCAGTTTGATGTTATCACCGTGAACAGTCTTCCTTCCTGTGAGGGTGAACTCACTCTGACAGCATCAAGAACAACCACACAGATTGCTGCCGGTCTCAGCATTACAGTCACCTCCATTCCTATTTTAAACAATAAAGAAAGGAGATTATTTGGATTTTTAACACATTCACTGAATTGGGAGATGGACTGAGGGTCATCACTGGGAGAAATGAGGAGGAATTAGAGAACAAATAAGTTTTCCCAAAGAGGGTTATTAGAAAAGAGGAGATTTAAAGTGAGTCAGGGCCTGTCAGAGGAAGTGGGAGAGAGAAACAGAGAGGATTGAATCTCCATCAATTAGATGTTTTCTCAGACAGCGAAGAGGGATGAAGTGTGTTTGTGCTTTTTCAGAGAGAGGTAATGAGAGAGAGAAAACAATGAATAAGTTTAAGCAGATCTGAAATAGGAAGGTTAAATGAGTGAGTCTTTGAAAGAAAGATAGAGAGACATTAAGTGATGAACACAGTATCTGAGAGGAGAGAGGTTAAGTGAATGTGAGAGAGGAGCGAGGTTATAGAGTGTAAGAGAGGTGGAAGGTGAGGTAAGTGTGAGTGAATGCCTGGAGAGAAAGAGCGATGTTCAGTGAGTGTTAGAGAGATGAGAGATGTTGAATGATTGAGTTTCTGAGGGAGAGGAGATGCTAAGTGAGTGAATGTCTGAGAGGAGAGCAGGTTCACACCCAGGGGTCACTGAGAATGATCAAAATAAGGAGATCACCCAAAAAACTACCAACAGGAAACTTCAGCTGAACACATCACTCATTCTTAAATAATCAGTCAGGACTCTGATGCTGCTCAGCTTCTCTCTGTTCTGTTTATAATGGTTAAAGGCTGATAGGAGTGAGGTTTATTTAAAAGGATAGTGTATGGGAAGCACACAACAAAACTGAGAATTCTTGGACACACACTGCAGCTCCTTCTCTATCTGGGAATCAAATTGTTGTCTCATTGTCCCGGCAGTTAACAGGCTCCTTTGAACTTCTCCAGCTGCTACTTTAATGCAGACTTCAACCAATTTATTTGAAGCCAGTTTCTGTTCAATAACCAGGACTGAAACACACACACACATTAAAATGTTTTACACTTTTTTTCATTTTTAGTCTGGAAACCTAAACCTGCCGTTTCACTTTCAGTCAGGAATAGATCCCAGTTTTACACCAATCTTTGACAGCACGTTTCCAGCATTCACCGTTGTTCTTCCTGACTCTAAACACAGTTGTAAAGGAGCTTCTTTTCCGTGTCTAGGAGCTCTGAACCATGGAAAAGAACGACTGGGACACATTTCTCACACACCTCAGGATTCACCCACACGGGGACTTTGCTGTCAGTGAAAAGTGATGAAAAAGACCAAAGTGCTGTTTGTCCCTCTCAGCGAGACCCTGAAGGACTGGGTCAAGAATGAAGTTCTGTTCCTACTGTATGATCCTCCCTCAGATTGCCCTTTCTGAGCTCCAGCCTGGTGACGTTAAACACTCAAATGGAAAAGACAAAAATCTACAACAAGGATTCAATCAAATGTCTATTTCACATTTATTCAGAATATCAAACCTCAACAGAAGAAAAAAGTCAGAGAGAACATGATTCAGACCTGGATCTGATTAACAGCATCGATAAGTGTAGAATCCAAACCTGGCAGTCGTTTGTGAACTCGCCGGTGTGTTAGCAGGTGGGATGACTGAATAAATCCCTTTCCACAGACATTACAGGTGAACGGCCTCTCCCCAGTGTGAACTCGCTGGTGGTTCAATAGGTTAGGTGAAAGAGTGAATCACTTCCCACACACGGAGCAAGTGAATGGCCTCTCCTCACTGTGAACCTGCTGGTGTGTCAGGAGATTGTATGAACGGGTGAATCCCTTCCCACATTCAGAGCAGGTGAACGGTCGATCCCCTGTGTGGAGTTGCTGGTGTATCAGAAGGTTGAGTGAATTAATGAATCCCTTCCCACAGTCTGAGCAGGTGAATGGCCTCTCCCCAGTGTGAATTCTCTGGTGGTTCAATAGGGCAGATGGACGGCTGAATCCCTCAGTCTGAGTATTTGGTGCATGAACAGATCCTTTTTATTTTTAAAGCTCTTCTCACAGTGGGAACAATTAAAAAGTTTGTTATCAGAGTGAACAAGTTGATGTGTCTGCAGGTGGGATGACTGAATGAATCCTTTCCCACACACAGAGCAGGTGAACGGTCTCTCCCCAGTGTGAATGCATTGGTGTGTCAGCAGATCTTTTTTGCATTTAAAACTCTTCCCACAGTCAGAACATGTAAACAGTCTCTCATCAGTGTGAACAAGTTGGTGTGTCACAATGTGGGATGAGCGAGTGAATCCCTTCCCACACACAGGGCAGGTGAACGGCCTCTCCCCAGTGTGAACCCGTTGGTGAGTCAGAAGGTTGTATGAATGGGTGAATCCCTTCCCACAAACAGAGCAGGTGAACGGTCTCTCCCCAGTGTGACTGCACCAATGAACTTCCAGTTGTGATGGGAAACCGAATCCTTTTCCGCAGTCCACACATTTCCACGGTTTCTCCATCGTGCTGGTGCCCTTGTTTCTCCAGGTTGGATGATCAGTTGAAACCTCGTCCACACACACAACATACATGTAGTTTCACCCTGCTGTGAAATGTGTGATGTTCTTTCAGACTGTGGACTGGTTAAAGCTCTTTCCACAGTCAGTTCACTGGAACACTCTCAATCGGTGTGTTTGTTCCAATGCTTTTCTGGTCACACCGATGTTTAAAATCTTTGCCGACAGACAGAAGAGCCAAACATTTCTCCTCCCATATTCAAAGACCGATGATATTCAGCTCCGAAGGAACTGAATGACTTTGCCAGTCATGATGTTCGGTTTGAGTTTTCTGTCTGCGAATCCTCCACTTCCAATATCCTGTAAAAAAAAATTTGGAAAAGTCATCACCGTCAGTCCGGGATAGAAATTCTGAACAGGCAATTCTAGATTCTCTGGAACATTTTTTCCTCTCTTGTTCCCCAAAATCTGTAAATCCCCGTCCCACACACTCTCTCTCTCTCTCCTCCCTGGGCTTAAACCCATCTCACCATCTGCATCATTTCTTTCCTCCACTCCGTTTTCTCCCTCCCTCTCCTCTGTCTGGGTTCAGTTCTCCAGCTGCTGTCTGCAGACTGACAATAAAACCAATGGGTCTTATTGGGGGTGTTGGGGCCTCCAGCGGGTGTTTGTGAATCCTCCCCGCCCACCTCCCAGGGTTTCCTTCCTTCCCAGAGATCAGAGTCCTCATTGATTTGAGGCCAAAGTGTAACCTCTTATTTATTGTCCCCCTCCCCCATCCTCTGATGTGAACCATCCTCCAGTGGCTGAGCCAGGATGGGGCCGTTAACCTGGGCCTGTTCCCGGGAGGGAGAAGCCCCGCAGCTGCAAACCAGGGAGCTGACAATGATTCTGAAGGGTTTGCGGATCCACAAAGTGTTTCCAAATCCTCCCAGCCACCGCCTAACGCTGACTCCGCTTCTCCGGGACAAACAAGCGCCAAGGACAGCAATGACACTGCGCATGCTCCACATCACAATGCCCGGGGCACTGATTGACGGCAGCTCCGGACCAATAGGACGAGAGGGCGGGGCTGGAGGACCGAGCGGAAGCGGCTGGTCCTCCAACCAATCGGAGTGAATGAGGGGCGGGACCTGAAGCATGCGCAGTGCGAGTAATGGCGACGGACAGACGGACGGTTTTCATTTGGAAGCGAGATCAATACGAGGTAGAGGGCGGCGTTCGGGGAATGATAAATGTGGCGGGTGGGTGGAGAGACTTTGTAAACATGTTGTTCAACCCCAAACCCCGGAAATGAACTTCCCGGTCCCCCGCTTTGTACCAAATGGAGCGGCAGCTTGTAGTGTTAGACCCGGGCTGACTGCCGCCTGTGGTAAACCACTGTTAAGCTTATTGCCTGTGTGTGTGTGTGACATGTCTGAGCATGCCCCTGCCAGCCCTGCATGAGACTCCTCCCCCCCCGTCCAGGTATGAAGGTGACTGCTCCCCACCCTCCTGCCTCAGTTGCTGGACCAGTTCATCAGCATGGGTATGCTCCAAGTCTTTTGCGAATAAAAGCCTATTTGTTCTTGCAAACAAACTAGTCTTTACTTGATTGATAGTGCATCACCGCCATTGAGGCTGCATGTGGGAGGCCGGCAGGGATTGTGATCGGGGAGTGATGTCACAATGGAATGGGTGAGGGTGTGACGTCACAATGGAATGTGTGAGGGTGTGACATCACAATGGAATGGGTGAGAGTGTGACGCCACAATGGAATAGGTCGGAGTGTGATGTCACAATGGAATGGGTGAGGGTGTGACGTCACAATGGAATGGGTCGGAGTGTGAGGTCACAATGGAATGGGTGAGGGTTCCAAATTCGCCTGACTTCGGTCATTGCCAAGATTTCCGAGTCCATTATTAAAGCTGAGATCGCAGAGTACTTGGAAGTGCAGGATAAAGTAGGACTGAGTCAGCACGGCTTTGTCAAGGGGAGGTCATGGCTGACAAATCTGTTCGAGTTCTTTGAGGAGCTTTTGATTTGATTTATTATTGTCACATGTGTTAACATAAAGTGAAAAGTGTTGTTTCTTGCACGCTATACAGAGAAAACATACCATTCATAGAGAAGGAAATGAGAGAGTGCAGAATGTAGTGTTACAGTCAGAGTGAGAGTGTAGAGAAAGATCAACTGAATGCAAGGTAAGTCCATTCAAAAGACTGACAGCAGCAGAGAAGAAGCTATTCTTGAGTCGGTGGTACGTAACCTCAGACTTTTGTATCTTTATCCCGAGGGAAGAAGGTGGAAGAGAGAATGTCCGGGGTGCTTGGGGTCCTTAATTATGCTGGCTGCTTTGCCGAGGCAGCGGGAAGTGTAGACAGTGTCAATGGATGGGAGGCTGGTTCGCATGATGGATTGGGCTACATTCACAACCTTTTGTAGATCCTTGCAGTCTTGGGCAGAGCAGGAGCCATACCAAGCTGTGCTACAACCAGAAAGAATGCTTTCTATGGTGCATTTGTAAAGGTTGGTCAGAGTCGTAGCTGACATGCCAAATTTCCATAGTCTTCTGAGAAAGTAGAGGCGTTGGTGAGCTTTCTTAACAAGAGTGTCGACATGGGGAGACCAGGACATGTTTTTGGTGATCTGGATACCTAAAAACCTGAAGCTCTCGACCCTTTCTACTTCGTCCCCATTGATGTCGACATGGGCATGTTCTTCTTTATGCTTCCTCAAGTCGATGACAATCTCCTTTGTTTTGTTGACATTGAGGGAGGGATTATTGTTGCCGCACCAGTTCACCAGGTTCTCTATCTCATTCCTGTGCTCTGTCTCATCATTGTTTGAAATCCGACCCAGTGCTGTGGTGTCATCAGCAAACTTGAAAATTGAATTGGAGGGAAATTTAGCCGCACAGTCATAGGTGTAGAAGGAGTATGTTAGGGGGCTGAGAACACAGCCTCGTGGTGCACCGGTGTTGAGGATGATCGTGGAGGAGGTGTTGTTGCCTATCCTTACTGTTTGTGGTCTGTGAGTTAGGAAGTTCAGGATCCAGTTGTAGAGGGAGGTGCCGAGACCCAGGTCACGGAGTTTGGAGATGAGTTTCGTGGGACTAATAGTGTTGAAGGCTGAGCTGTAGTCAACAAATAGGAGTCTGACATAGGTGTCCTTGTTATCGAGCTGTTCCAGGGTTGAGTACAGGGCCAGGGAAATGGCGCCTGCTGTGGACCTGTTGTGGCAGTAGGCAAACTGTAGTGGATCCAGACAGTCCGGGAGGCTGGAATTGATTCGTACCGTGACAAACCTTTCGAAGCACTTCATCATGATGGATGTCAGAGCCACCGGCCGATAGTCATTAAGGCACGCTGCTTGGTTTTTCTTAGGTACCAGGATGATGGTCATCTTTCTTGAAGCAGATAGGGACCTCAGATTGTTGTAAAGAGAGGTTGAAGATGTCTGTGAATACCTCTGCCAGCTGATCCATGCAGGATCTGAATGCACATCCGGGTATCCCATCCGGGCCAGTTGCTTTCTGTGGGTTGACCTTGAAGAAAGCTGCTCTGACATCTGCAATGGAGACCCCAGATACAGGTTCACCCAGGGCTTCCAGGGTGGAGGGCATGCTCTCGCTGACCTCTTGCTCAAAACGAATGCATTGAGCTCATCAGGGAGAGGTGCGTTGGAGCCGGCGATTTTACATGTCTTCATCTTGTAGCCTGTTATGTCTTGCAGACCTTGCCACAGTCAGCGGGGATTGGTGTGGCTAGCCTGGGACTCTAGCTTGGTCCGGTATTGTCTTTTGGCATCTTTGATGGATCTCCTTAGATCATATCTGGTAACAAAGAAGTTAGATAAAGGAGAACTAGTGGACCTGATTTATTTAGATTTCCAGAAGGCCTTTGACAAGGTGCTGCAGAGGAAACTGTTAAATAAGTTACGTGCCTATGGTGTTAAGGGTAAGATCCTGGCATGGATAGAGGATTGGCTGGCAGAAGGCAGAGAGTAGGGATAAAGGGGTCTTTCTCAGGATGGCAGCCGGTGACCAGTGGTGTGCCTCAGGGGCTGGTGCTGGGACCACAACATTTCACAATATACATTAACGATTTGGAGGAAGGAACTGAAGGCACTGTTGCTAAGTTTGCAGATGATACAAAGATATGTAGAGGGACAGGTAGTATTGAGGAAGCAGAGGGGGCTGCAGAAGGACTTGGACAGGTTAGGAGAGTGGGCAAAGAAGTGGCAGATGGAATACAAAGTGGAAAAGTGTGAGGTTATGCACTTTGGAAGGAGGAATGGAGACATCAACTATTTTCTAAATGGGGAAATGCTGAGGAAATCAGAAACACAAAGGGACCTGGAAGTCATTGTTCAAGATTCTCTTAAAGTTAACGTGCAGGTTCAGTCGGCAGTTAGGAAGGCAAATGCAATGTTAGCATTCATGTCGATAGGCCTAGAATACAAGAGCAGGGATATATTTCTGAGGCTGCGTAAGGCTCTGGTCAGACCCCATTTGGACTATTGTGAGCAGTTTTGGTCCCCATATCTAAGGAAGGATGTGCTGGCTTTGGAAAAGGTCCAGAGGAGGTTCACAAGAATGATCCCTGGAATGAAGAGCTTGTCCTATGAGGAACAGTTCAGGACTCTGGGTCTGTACTCATTGGAGTTTATAAGGATGAGGGGGCATCTTATTGAAACTTACAGGATACTGCGAGGCCTGGATAGAGTGGACGTGGAGAGAATGTTTCCACGAGTAGGAACAGCTGGAAATAGAGGGCACAACCTCAGACTAAAGGGCCGATCCTTTAAAACAGAGATGAGGAGGAATTTCTTCAGCCAGAGAGTGGTGAATCTGTGGAACTCTTTGCTGCAGAAGGCTGTGGAGGTCAGGACATTGAGTGTCTTTAAGACAGAGATAGATAGGTTCCTGATTAATAAGGGGATTGGGGGTTATCGGGAAAAGGCAGGAGAATGGGGATGACAAAACTATCAGCCATGATTGAATGGCAGAGCAGATTCGATGGGCCGAGTGGCCTAATTCTGTTACTGTGTCTTATGGTCTAATGAGTTGAGACTGGGGTGGCGTCGGACGATGTCACTGAGGTGGAAATAGGCAGTCTTGAAGCTCATCCTGGAGTGAAATATTTCACCATGGTTGTGAACAGCCTGGTTCCGGCTCCGACAGGGAGTGGAGTTTGTCGTGGGGACTGAAGACAATGGGTTCAGACTTCCCAGTATTTATATGGAAAACATTTCTGTTCTCTTAGTCCTGGATGTCAGACAAGTCAGGATGGTGTGTGGGTTGGAGGGGAACTTGGAGCTGATGGTGCTAACCACTGTGCCACCGTGCTGCAGAATGCTAAATGGAATGAGAGAGAGAGTGTATGTGTGAGGGGCGTGGGTGGAGATTTAAAGAATGTTCCATAGAAACTACAATTGTCTGTTTTGAATTACTATCATGTGCTGACAGTGGTGATTTTTGTAAACTCCTTTCAGTGGATATTGGAAGGAGAGGTTTTGACTGGAAAAGCGCTGAGATTCTCACACCCGTATCAGAGTGTTCCAGTGCACTGATTGTGGAGAGACACAAGGACTCCGACGCCATGGAGAAACCATGGAAATGTGGAGACTGTGGGAAGGGATTCAGAGCCCCATCTGAGGTGGAATCTCATCGATGCAGTCACACCGGGGAGAGACCGTTCAGATGCTGCACTTGTGGGAAGGGATTCAATCATTCATCGAATCTGCTGAGAGAGAGAGAGAGGCAAAGATTGATAGAGAGAGAGAGAAAGATTGAGAGAGAAAGAATCCAACCCCTGCAATCACTTGTGAACTTGTTGGTGTCTCTGCAGGTTGGATGACCGATTGAATCCCTTCCCACACACAGAGCAGGTGAATGGTCTCTCCCCGGTGTGAACTCGCTGGTGTCTCCGCCGTGTGGATGACCTCCTAAACCTCTCTGAGCAGTGAGAGCAGCTAAACGGTCTCTCGTCAGTGTGAATGGGTTGGTGGACCATCAGTTCGCGAGAGCTTTTGAAGCCACTCCCACAGTCAGAGCATTTAAAGGGTCTGTCTTGGGTGTGAGTGACCTTGTGGCTCAACAGGTTGGGCAACTGAGTGAATCCCTTCCCACACACAGAGCAGGTATACGGTCTCTCTCTGGCATGAACCCGTTGGTGTGTCAGCAAATTGTTAACTGAGTGAATCCCTTCCCACAGTCAGAGCAGGTGAACGGCCTCTCCCCAGTGTGAACTCGCTGATGTTCCCACAGGCTGGATGACCTTCTAAACCTCTTTGTGCAGTGAGAGCAGCTGAACGGTCTCTCCCCAGTGTGAATGCGCTGGTGGGACACCAGTTCTCCAGAGCTTTTGAAACCACTCCCACAGTCAGAGAATTTAAAGGGTCTCTCCTGGATGTGAGTGAGATTGTGTTTCAGCAGGTTGGATAACTGAGTGAATCCCTTCCCACACACAGAGCAGGTGAATGGTCTCTCCCCAGTGTGACAGTGATGAGTTTCCAGTGCAGATGGGAACCTGAATCCTTTCCCACAGTCCCCACATTTACACAATTTCTCCATGGTGCGGGTGTCCTTGTGACTCTCCAGGCTTGACAATCAGTTCAGTTACAACATAACATAAGGGCGGCACGGTAGCACAGTGGTTAGCACTGCTGCTTCACAGCTCCAGGGTCCCGGGTTCGATTCCTGGCTTGGGTCACTGTCTGTGCGGAGTTTGCACATTCTCCTCGTGTCTGCGTGGGTTTCCTCCGGGTGCTCCGGTTTCCTCCCACAGTCCAAAGATGTGCGGGTTAGGTTGATTGGCCAGGTTAAAAATTGCCCCTTAGAGTCCTGGGATGTGTTGGTTGGAGGGATTAGCGGGTAAAAATATGTGGGGATAGGGCCTGGGTGAGATTGTGGTTGGTGCAGACTCGATGGGCCAAATGGCCTCCTTCTGCACTGTAGGGTTTCTATGATTTCTATGATAACATGGGTGCGGCCTCTCTGCTGCAATGTATTTTCAGGCTGTTTAACTGGTTAAAGTTCTTTCCACAGTCACTCAGGTGTGTGCATGTTTCAGTGTGTGTGTGTCTCGGTGCTTTTCCAGTCACACTGATGTTTAAAATCTCCTGAAGCAGACACAGCAGAGAAACATTTCCATTCGAGATTCAACGGTCGATGATATTCAGGTCCCAATGAACTGAGTGACGATGTTAGATTTTGATGTGAAGTTTGGTTTGATATTCGTCTTTAAATTTTCACCTTCTGATATCCTGCAAAAGGAATTTACAAAAGTCATCAGTGTCAGTACAGCATAGAAATTCAGAACAGACAATTCTAGTTTCTATGGAGCATTCTTTCCTCTCTCATTCCCCAAAAGCTGTGAATCTCCATCCCACACACTCTCCCTCCATTCTCACTCTGCTGTATCTAATATTCACCCTCCCAATTCTCCTGAAGGTGCTGATTGAGGCTGATTGACAGATCCATGCTCACTGCTTCCTGTTCTGGACACAGAGAGAGCTGAAAATTTCCATGCAGGCTGCCAAACAGATAAATGTCTACATTACTGGAGTAAAAATGTGTGGAATATACAGACCAAATTCACTTCATTCCCTTCAGTTGCTGCAAGTCCCCAATTTCCCCCAGAATGAGAAAAGAAATGGAAAGGGGGAAACATTGATTTCCTCCCAGATGTTGTCCAGAGGAGGGAGTTTCACTCTGAAGCTCATTGGACAACTTCCGCATTGTGACGTCACAATGGAGCCCTGCCTGAATCAGCCAATAGGAATCAGTCTCTTCCACAATGACTAGTTCTGGAAGTTCTGGAAGACCAGAGTGTGGCTCATGTTGTTCCGTTGTTTAAGAAGGGCTGCAAAGAGAAGCCTGGTAATTACAGGCCGGTGAACCTGACAACAGTGGCAGGTAAGTGACTGGAGAGGATTCTGGCCAACCTTTGGATAGTCAAGGTCTGGTTAAGGAGAGTTGTCAGAGATCCTGGGTACCAGCAACTTTAGGCATTCTTAGTCGACTTGAGTACAAACAGCACTGGACACCACGCACAATCCAATGTGGGGCCTTTAATGACTTGTGCACAAGGAGAAACCCTGTGCAGCTGTCCCGCAAGTGGTTCTGATGTTACAGAAAAATAACGTGGCAATAATAGTCAATTACAGCAAATCAGAAACCAGGAATGTTTCTAATCCTTCATTGACGGACATATTCTCCAATTAAATCCGAGCTTTTCACCCTTTCGCATTCAAAATTGACTTCTGCTAATCTTTTATTTGCATAGCATATCCCCATATCTCACCTTTGGTATTTGTTATGGAGAAATCTGGTCTTGCTCACCCTCTGGTGAAGGCCGAAAAGCAGAATGTTCTGGGGCCTACGCAGGTGAAGATTAGCCTGTTCATGCTGAAATAGCAGACACTGACTCCTTTGAAGGTCTGCAAGCCGATAAACATTTTCACTCGCTGTTAAAGAGAAGGCAGGAAACTTTAATCTGAGCATTTCCACATAGTCAGCCCTGCTTCGTGCATGTGTTAGAGTGGGCCAAGGCTGAGGCAGCTGTCCTATATATATTTATAGAGAGAGAATAGACTAACATTTCGAGTCTGGATGACCCTTTGTCAGAGCTCTGATGAAGGGTCATCCAGACTCTTAATGTTGGCTCTATTCTCTCTCCACAGATGCTGTCAAACCTGCTGACATTTTCCAGCATTTTCTGTTCTTGTTTCAGATTCCAGCACCCGCAATATTTTGCTTTTATCTGTATTTATATATCCAAATGTGTTATGTTAACAAAATGGACAGTTACTAACCGAAATATAAAGCATCATGTGATTTAGCTGACTTGACCATATTCCTATAGTTATTCAGTCATTAAAGACACAGTCATGGAGCATTAAACTTGCCGAGCAGGGCCCCTCGTATCAGCACACAGGCAGCTGCTTTGTGAGACTGCGAGCAGCACAGACAAGTCAGAGATAAGAGTGTCCTGAGAAGAGAGATTCATTTTGAAGGCTCAGGGATGGTTGATAAGATGTATTAATTCTATGATTCTAATGAACATTCTAATTCTAATGGTAACTAGTGGCGTGCCGCAGGGATCGGTACTGGGGCCTCAACTATTTAACATTTATATAGATGATCTGGAGGAGGGGACTGAGTGCAGGGTAACAAAGTTTGCAGACGACACAAAGATAAGTGGAAAAGTGAATCGTGTGGAGGGCGTAGAAGGTCTGCAGAGAGATTTGGACAGGCTGAGTGAGTGGGCAAGGATCTGGCAGATGGAGTATAACGTTAACAGATGTGAGGTTATTCACTTTGGAAGAAATAATAGCAAATTGGATTATTATCTAAATGGAAAGAAATTACAACATGCTGCTGTGCAGAGGGACCTGGGGGTCCTTGTGCATGAGACGCAAAAACCCAGTTTGCAGGTGCAACTGGTGATCAAGAAGACAAATGGGATGTTGGCCTATATCGCAAGGGGGATAGAATATAAAACCAGAGATCATAGAAATCATAGAAACCCTACAGTACAGAAAGAGGCCATTCGGCCCATCGAGTCTGCACCGACCACAATCCCACCCAGGCCCTACCCCCATATCCCTACATATTTTACCCGCTAATCCCTCTAATCTACGCATCCCAGGACACTAAGGGGCAATTTTAGCATGGCCAATCAACCTAACCCGCACATCTTTGGACTGTGGGAGGAAACCGGAGCAAACCCACGCAGACACGAGGAGAATGTGCAAACTCCACACAGTGACCCAAGCCGGGAATCGAACCCAGGTCCTTGGAGCTGTGAAGCAGCAGTGCTAACCACTGTGCTACCGTGCCGCCCAGAGATGTCTTGCTGCATCTGTACAGGGCATTGGTGAGGCCGCAGCTGGAATACTGTGTGCAGTATTGGTCCCCTTATTTGCGGAAGGATATATATTATATCGGAAGGATATATATTATATCGGAGGGAGTGCAGAGAAGGTTCACCAGGTTGATACCAGAGATGAGGGGTGTTGATTATAAGGAGAGACTGAGCAGATTGGGTTTGTACTCGTTGGAATTTAGAAGGCTGAGGGGGGATCTGATAGAGACTTATAAGATAATGAAGGGGCTGGATAGGGTAGAGGTGGAGAGATTCTTTCCACTTAGAAAGGAAACTAGAACTAGAGGGCACAGCCTCAAAATAAAGGGGGGTCAGTTCAGGACAGAGTTGAGGAGGAACTTCTTCTCTCAGAGGGTGGTGAATCTCTGGAATTCTCTGCCCACTAAAGTGGTGGAGGCTACCTCGTTGAATATGTTTAAATCATGGATAGATGGATTCCTGATCGGTAAGGGAATTAGGGGTTATGGGGATCAGGCGGGTAAGTGGAACTGATCCACTTCAGATCAGCCATGATCTTATTGAATGGCAGGGCAGGCTCGAGGGGCTAGATGGCCTACTCCTGCTCCTATTTCTTACGTTCTTATGTTCTTTCCTCTCTCATTCCCCGAAAGCTGTGAATCTCCATCCCACACACTCTCCCTCCATTCTCACTCTGCTGTATCTAATATTCACCCTCCCAATTCTCCTGAAGGTGCTGATTGAGGCTGATTGACAGATCCATGCTCACTGCTTCCTGTCCACCACACACAAATCATAAGAAACAGGAGCTGCAGTTGGCCATTCAGCCCATCGAACTACCTCAACCATTCATTGAGAATTGGCTGATCTACCGCAGAATCATTTCCCACGCTATCCCCCAGATAGAGAGAGAATAGACCCAATGTTTCGAGTCTGGAGAGAGGAAAGAATGTTCCATAGAAACTAGAATTGTGTGTTCTGAATTTCTATCCTGCACTGACACTGATGACCTCTGTAAACTTGTTTTCCAGGATATTGAAAGAGGAATCACAGGCCGAAATCTCAAACGTCACATCTCGATCTGACAGAACAGTCTTCAACTGAAGAGAGAGGCAAGCACACCTGCACCATGGAGAAACCATGGAAATGTGCGGACTGTGGGAAGAGATACAGAGTCCCATCTCTGCTGGAAGCTCATCGGCGCAGCCACACTGGGGAGAGACCATTCACCTGCTCTCAATGTGGGAAGGGATTCACTCGGGTATCCAACCTGCAGAGACACCAGCGAGTTCACACTGGGGAGAGACCGTTCACCTGCTCTCAGTGTGAGAAGGGGTTCACTGATATTTCCACCCTGCGGAAACACCAGCGAGTTCACACTGGGGAGAGGCCGTTCACCTGCTCTCAGTGTGGGAAAGGGTTCAGTCAATCATCCCACCTGCAGAGACACCAGCAAGTTCACACTGGGGAGAGACCATTCACCTGCTCTCAGTGTGAGAAGGGATTCACTGATTTATTCACCCTGCGGAGACACCAGCGAGTTCACACTGGGGAGAGACTGTTCACCAGACTGTTCACCTGCTCTCAGTGTGAGAAGGGATTCAGTCAGTTATCCAACCTGCGGATACACCAGCGAATTCACACTGGGGAGAGACCATTCACCTGCTCTCAGTGCGGGAAGGGGTTCAGTCGATTATCCACCCTGTGGATACACCAGCGAGTTCACACTGGAGAGAGGCCGTTCACCTGCTCTCAGTGTGGGAAGGGATTCAGTCAGTTATCCAACCTGCAGACACACCAGCGAGTTCACACTGGGGAGAGGCCGTTCACCTGCTCTCAGTGTGGGAAGGGATTCAGAGTTTCATCCCAGCTGCTGAAACACCAGCGAGTTCATGAGTGATTCCAGAGGTTGGATTCTGCTGTTATTGTTTCTGCTCTCAATTACATCCAGGACTGCATTTTGTTCATTCTCACAGTTGGTCAATGGGGAGGGTCGGAGGGTTTCTTTCTGCTGGACTGGCCGGTCTCATGACTTTGCCTCCAGTGGGATGATGCTCTATGAATCTTGTTGCAAATACCTGGTTTCAAATTTCACACGGATCACAGAGTGACAGGGTGTGAGGAAGTTCAAAGATAATTAGTAAGGATTTCTGTTTGAAACGCCCCAAATGCCCATCCAATTTCCTTTGTAATTGTTTTTTGTCTCCACTTCCTCCACCCTCGTAGGCAGCGAGTTCCAGCTCATTACCATTCGCTGCATCAAAATATTCTTCCTCACATCCCCCCCTGCATCTCTGATCCAAAACCATAAATCTGTGACCCCCTCGTCCTTGTCCCATCAGCTAATGGGAACAGCTTTTTTTTGTCCACCTTATCTAAACCTGTCAGAATCTTGTCCACCTCTATCAAATCTCCCCTCAACCTCATTTTCTCCAAGAGGAACAACCCCAGCCTGACATTGACAATAAAGGACAAACAAACAGAAATACCTGAAATCAAATGGGAATGTTTAATTTCTGTTTTAAAGAAATCATGAATATATTGTCCCGTACAATAAAGGGATTTGAATAACTCAGCTTGGGTGCAGTTGAATGAAATGTACCAATCTCGTATCCACCCACAGTCTAGAAGAAGTGTGGAATGTGTAGCTGGAAATCCCTCCCTAACAGCACTGTGGGTGTACTTACACCTCAGGCATTGTAGCAGTTCAGGAAGGCAGTCTTGGCGCTGATCGTGGCCGAGGCAGCTACATACAGCCACATATTCTGTTATAACTGAAGGACTGCAGATTAAATGTGAGGCATTATGGGACTGGACTATCTTGACCACATTCCTGTGACTGCTCAGTTTCTGCAATCATGAACCATTAAAACTGCTTAGCAGGGCTCTGAAAGAGGACCTGGTGAGAATATTTACTCAGAATGAGTTAGAATTAAACTTATTCCAGGACCAGCTGGTGTTCAGTGGCTGAGATTCCTGAATCTGTAAAAAGGGGGTCTGACCAATCAACAAACAGTGGTCGGTAGTTCGTTAAGCGTTCTCATGCATTGTTTAAATTATTTTATCATAAATTTGTGATCAGAACTGTGAGGGACTTGTAACCCAATAGTTGTTGAATTGACGGTAAACTCCAAGTAGCACTGGACTGAAAAGGGGGTCTGACCAAGAAGTGAAGTGATCTCAGGCATTGTTTAAATTACATCATCATTGGCCAACTTCCCCTTTGTGACGTCACAGCGGAGCCATCCTTGAATCAGCCAATAGGAATCTCTCTGCGCCGCGGTGACGTCTCCGGGTTCCAATCGCAGGCCCGGGCGTACGGACCCGGGAGCCCCGCCCCCACCTATTGTTCCCCTCCCCCTGCACCACATCGAGCCAAGGTTTCGAGGCAACCGGCTGACGGCTCCGGTCAGAGCGAGAAGCTGCTCGGTGATCTCCCCCTCCCCCCGGCTGGGGACTGCGCATGTCCAAGGGAGAAGGAAGCTGTGAATTGCAGGGCAGATCCCACCCCCTGACCTTCTGAGGTGTTGACTAATAGGAAGAGTTGGAGGACCGGAAGGACTCTGGTTCTCCACCTGATCAGAGCGCTGGCTTTGTGTGAATGAAGATTGAGCTTCAGACAGACTGAAACTTCCTCCTGTCTCCAACATCTGTGAGTAAAACACTTTCTTTTCTCCCCCTTTCCATTTCTTTTCTCATTCTGGGGGAAATTGGGGACTTGCAGCAACTGAAGGGAAAGGAAGTGAATCCAGGGAGGCTGCAGACTCTGGAAAGGTTGGCCCAGGTCTCTCTCTCTTAAAGACATTGACATCCTTTGCTCCCTCAGCTTGACACATTTATTTGTCTGGCTAAAAGGATGGTCTCTTTCCTAATGTTCACAATTAAAGGGCTGGTTTCCCCAGGAGATGGCTGACATTTAAGGGAACAAATTAATATAGGACAGAGATATGTCTAGTTTTGTTCTATTGTACAGATTAGATTTTATTTATAGTCCTGTAATAAAGTACATTTATTTGGAGAGAAAGCGAAGATGAGGTGGGATTTCTTCACTCAAGGATGTGGTGAAGCTTTGGAATTCTTTACCTCAGAGGACTGTAAAGCTCAGTCATCAAGAATTTTCAAGTAAGGGTTTGATATGTTTCTCGATATTCAAGATATCAAGGGATCCAGGGGATACTGTGGGGAAAATGGTGCTCAGGTACATCTGGGTGGCACGGTGGCTCAGTGGTTATCACTTAAAGGGCAGGAGATGGCTGACATTTAAGGGGACAGTAAATTAATATCGGACAGAGATATGTCCAGTGTTGTTATATCAGCCAGGTTTATTCCTCGTCCTGCAATAAATACATTTATCATTCTAATCTTGTCATATTGTACTGTAGCTACATTATATATTTCCAGTTATAGAGTCATTCCAGCACAGAAGGGGTCCATTGGACAACTCGAGTCCATGCTGACTCTCACAGTAACTTCACAGTTTTTTTGCACTTTTTTCATGATTTTCACAGTGACTTCATTGCAGTGTTAATGTAAGCCTCCTTGTGACACTAATTAATAAACAATCAAAACTAAACTATAAACCGCCTTGGCGAACACTTACCCGAAGATCAGAGGCTGAATGCCCTTGATCTTCGGGTAAGTGTCCTCCAAGGTGGCCTTCAAGACACACGACAGTGCAGAGTCGCTGAGCAGAAACTGATAGCCAAGTTCCGCACACACGAGGACAGCCTCAACCAGGATCTTGGGTTCATGTCACACTATCTGTAACCACCACAACTTGCCTGGGCTTGCAAAATCTCACTAACTGTCCTGGCTTGAGACAATTCACACCAGTTTAACCTGTGCTTAACCTTCTCTCCACTTGCATTGTACCTGTAAAGACTTGATTACCTGTTAAGACTCGCATTCCAACCATTATCTTGTAATGGAGTTTGTGTCTATATATGTCCTGTTTGTGAACCAAATCCTGCACACATCTGATGAAGGAGCAGTGCTCCGAAAGCTCGTGCTACTGATAAACCTGTTGGACTTTAACCTGGTGTTGTGAGACTTCTTACTGTGTCTACCCCAGTCCAACGCCGACATCTCCACATCCAGGACAGGAAGCAGTGAGCATGGATTTGTCAATCAGCCTCAATCAGCACCTTCAGGAGAATTGGGAGGGTGAATATTAGATACAGCAGAGTGAGAATGGAGGGAGAGTGTGTGGGATGGAGATTCACAGCGTTTGGGGAATGAGAGCGGAAAGAATGTTCCATAGAAACTAGAATTGTCTGTTCTGAATTTCTATCCTGTACTGACAGTGATGAATTTTATAAACTCCTTTTGCAGGATAGATTTGCAGAAGGTGAGGATTTACAGGCAGAAATCTCAAATCAAACAACACATCAAGACCTGACAGATTTATTCATTTGATCAGGACCTGAATATCATTGGCCTTTGAATCTAAAAGAGAAATCTTTTTCTGTTCTGTCTGCTTCAGAATTCTTTTTTAACATAAATGTGACTGAAAAATCACCGAGACACAGATACACCTGAGTGAGTGTGTTCCAGTGTACTGTGTGGAAAGAGCTTTAACCAGTTACACAGCCTGAAAATACATCGCAGCATTCACAGCGGGGAGAGACTGTACCCGTGTTCTGTGTGAGAGTTAACTCATTGTTTAACCTAGAGAGTCACAAGGACACCCGCACCAGGGGGAAACCGTGTAAATGTGGGGACTGTGAGAGGCGATTCAGGGTCCCTTCACGGCTGGAATCTCATCGACACATTCACACTGGGGAGCGGCCATTCACCTGCTCTGTGTGTGGGAAGGGATTCACTCAATTATTCAGCCTGCAGAGTCACAATCTCACTCACACCAATGAGGGATCCTTTAAATGCTCTGACTGTAGGATTGGCTTCAAAACCTCTGGAGAACCAGTGTCCCACCAGGTGTCACACTGAGGAGAGACCGTTCAGCTGCTCTCACTGCACAAAGAGGTTTAAAAGCTCATTCAATCTGCAGCGACACTAACAAGTTCACACTGTACAACATGCTACTGTGCAAAGGGACCTGGGAGTCCTTGTGCAGGAGTCGCAAAAACTCAGTCTGCAGGTCCAACAGGTGATCAAGAAGGCAAATGGGATGTTGGCCTATATTGCGAGGGGGATAGAATATAAAAGCAGGGATGTCTTGATGCACCTGTACAGGGCATTGGTGAGGCCGCAGCTGGAATACCGTGTGCAGTTTTGGTCCCCTTACTTGCAAAAGGATATATTGGCATTGGAGGGAGTGCAGAGAAGGTTCACCAGGTTGATACCGGAGATTATGAGGAGAGATTGAGCAGATTAGGTTTGTACTCGTTAGAGTTTAGAAGGCTGAGGGGGGATCTTATAGAGGCATATAAGATAATGAAGGGGCTGGATAGGGTAGAAGTGGAGAGATTCTTTCCACTTAGAAAGGAAACCAGAACAAGAGGGCACAGCCTCAAAATAAAGGGGGGTCAGTTTAGGACAGAGTTGAGGAGGAACTTCTTCTCTCAGAGGGTGGTGAATCTCTGCAATTCTCTGCCCACTGAAGTGGTGGAGGCTACCTCGTTGAATATGTTTAAATCACGGATAGATGGATTTCTGATCGGTAAGGAAATTAAGGGTTATGGGGAACGGGCGGGTAAGTGGAACTGATTCACTTCAGATCAGCAGGCTCGAGGGACTAGATGGCCTACTCCTGCTCCTATTTCTTATGTTCTTATGTACACCCAGATCCCTTTGCCTATCAATACTCTTAAGGGTTCTGCCATTTACTGTATATTTCCTATCTGTATTAGACCTTCCAAAATGCATTACCTCACATTTGTCCGGATTAAACTCCATCTGCCATCTCTCCGCCCAAATCTCCAACCGATCTATATCCTGCTGTATCCTCTGATGGTCCTCATCGCTATCCGCAAATCCACCAACCTTTGTGTCATCCGCAAACTTACTAATCAAACCAGTTATATTTTCCTCCAAATCATTTATATATATTACAATCAGCAAAGGTTCCAGCACTGATCCCTGAGGAATGCCAGTTGTCACAGCCCTCCATTCAGAAACGCACCGAGTCAGTTTTGTATCCACCTTGCCAGCTCAACTCTGATCCCATGCGACTTCTTCTGCACCAGCCTACCATGAGGGACCTTGTCAAAGGCCTTACTGGAGCCCATGTAGACAACATCCACTGCCCTACCCTCATCAATCATCTTCGTCACTTCCTCGAAAAACTCGACCAAGTTCGTGAGACACGACCTCCCCTTCACAAAACCATGTTGCCTCTCACTAATACGTCCACTTCGTTCCAAGTGGGAATAAATCCTGTCTCGAAGAATCCTCTCCAATAATTTCCCTATCACTGATGTAAGGCTCACCGGCCTGTATTTACCTGGATTATTCTTGCTACCCTTCTTAAACAAAGAAACAACATTGGCTATTCTCCAATCCTCTGGGACCTCCCCTGTAGCCAGTAAGGATAGAAAGATTTCTCTCAAGACTCAAGCAATTTCCTCCCTTGCCTCTCTCAGTATTCTGGGGTATATCCCATCAGGCCCTGGGGACTTGTCTACCTTAATGTTTCTCAAGAACCCCAATACCTCCTCCTTTTTGATCTCAACATGACTCAAACTATCTACACATCCTTTCCCAGACTCATCATCCACCAAGTCCTCTTTGGTGAATACTGACACAAAGTACTCATTTAATACCTCGCCCATTTCCTCTGGCTCCATGCATAGATTCCCTCCCTTGTCCTTGAGTGGGCTAACCCTCTCCCTGGCTACCCTCTTGCTCTTTATATATGTATAAAAAGCCTTGGGATTTTACTTAATCCTGCTGGCCAATGCTTTTTCGTGACCCCTTTTAGCCCTCCTTACTCCTTGCTTAAGTTTCTTTCTACTTTCCTTGTATTCCACACTTGCTTCATGTGTTCCCAGCCTCCTCGCTTTGACAAATGCTTCCTTTTTCTCTTTGACTCGGTTCACAATATCTCTCGTTATCCAAGGTTCCCAAAACTTGCCATACTTATCCTTCATCCTTACAGGAATGTGCCGGTTCTGAATCCCTATCAACTTACACTTGGAAGCCTCCCACACGCCAGATGTTGATTTGCCCTCAAACATCTGCCCCATCTGGTAGCTATTTAATAGCGACCAGTCATTAACAGATGAGAAAGTTATGAGCCTTAATTGAGTTATAGTTAATCAATGAATCAGTCGTTATAGTAAAAGATTGAGTTTTATTTGCTGTAAGAGTTTAATTGCTGTGTATGTAAAGAATGTGCAATGAGGATAAATGTACTGGCGAGAGAGACCTTCAAGCTCTGATTAGCCTCAACATTTGAAACTGTGAGAATAAGGGATTGTATAGAATCAGATAAAGGGAGAGCATGAACCAGTTCTATTGTATTCCTGTCTAAGATAATGAGAGAAGGTGGTGTCAGTAATTGAGGATCCAGTTAAATTAATCTTGTGATCAAATTGACCAATTGTCATGATTCAACAGGCCCAACTCTGACGTGAGATAATGGTCACTTTGTGGATAAAAGTAGAGGTTCTGAAGGTCTTCCTTGTGAGCCAAATTCTGAAAACTCCCGAGGCTGAGTTCCAAGGAAATTACTGTCAGAGAAGGAGCCAGACTCCCGAGGCTGAATTCCACAAGAATTCCTGTCAAAGAAGCAGCCAGAGAGGGTTACGCTTCAACGGACCAATCACCCGCTTGAAGTTGTAAAAGTCAATGTCCTAAAGTTGTTCAGTAAAACTTTATTCAGTAAAATTCTTTTTAAATTTGCTATCCAGAGAATTCTGCCTTTACCACAAAGAGGGCAGGGAACAGGCTGCAGATGAATTAAAGAGAAACCATTTGTGTCCAGAACATTGTGAACATCCCTTTACTCTGGTTGTCTTTGATCCTCAAGTCATTTTTCTGTTTGTTTTAACCATGTTCTGTTTCATTAATAAACTTTTATCAGTAAAAATATTTGATTTTTCTGGACTTTTCCTGATGAGATTGATGCACTTTATGGAAAGTGGGTGAGAGGGGTTGGCAGGCTCTTTAACAGAAAGTGAGTCCCTCTAAGGTAATTGGCAAAGGAGCCAGAGGGGGAGATGAGATTTTATTTTATGTTTTTGACACAGCGAGTTGTTCTGATCTGCCTGAAAGCAGATTCAATAGAATCTTTCCAAAGGGCAAAAACTTGAAAGGGAAGAATTTGCAGGACTGTGGGGACAGATCAGAGTGGTAGGATGAATCAGAGAGTCCTTTCAAAGAGATAGCAGGGGCATTTTGGGCTGAATGGACTCCTGCATCCTGTCAATCTCAGCCTCCTGCTTTTGTGCAGGTTAGAAGGGCAGATTTCAGTGCAGCCTCTTCCCTGTATATGTATTTAAAGAGACAGGTTTCTCTTCAGCTCTGAGTGACAGATAGAACAATTGGTTGGAGGCCCATTTCCCACTCAGTCCTCCAGCACCTCCCTGTCCCTCAATTAGTGCGACGCCCAGGGCAGTTTCCCAACTGGGGCGTAGGCCCCATTATTCTCAGCTAAATTCAGCCCTCAGCTCTGTCACCTGGCTGTCATTAACACGAGCAATAGAGAGACAGAAAGGTGCCCCAGGCTCAAATGGGACGTCGAAACGTGTGGCTTTAAATGAACTGTTAACATCTCTGACGATCAACAATTTTTAAAAAATGAATTCTAAACCCAGTAAACAAATTAAAGAATCACACGACAAAACTTCAAGTTTTCTGATGTTTATTCCAACAAACTGGAAGCAACAATGATTAAACACTTTTTTATAGGGAACATAGCCCTTAAACTGTAAAATTGAACTTTGCCCTTTTACTCTTAACACCATTAAATATCCACTCAATGGATATATTTTACCCTAACTTGGAATGTTCATACTCTTTCTCCAAAAACCAGCCCAAAGTGATTCTTTCCTCCCCAAGGGTTTATTTCCATTGTTTTCCTTTTCCAGTCTGGCAACCTTTAATCCCAGAACTGTCCTTCACAGTGATGGTTCTCCTGGACATTTTCCCACTAACACAAGCAAGGCGAATCTTCCAGCCTTGGTTCACAATTCTCAGGAATCTGTGACCAACATTCGACATCGGAGCAGAAGTCGGCCATTTGGCCCTTTGAGTCGGCTCCACCGTTTATTTACATCATTTACATCTGTTTGTGTTGCGTTCTCGTGCTATACCCGATACTTTTGATGTCCTTATCCAACAAGAATTAGTATAAAGGCAAAATTCTGCTGTTTTTGGAACCTGAAACAAAAACAGAAAATGCTGGACAATCTCAGCAAGTCTGACAGCATCTGTAGAGAGAGAATAGAGACAACATTTTGAGTCAGGATGACTCTTTGTCAGAGATGAAGACAAGAAAAATCAGACAAAATTTATCCTGTGAGGGTCAAGAATTGGGAAGCAATCTATCAAACCTCCTCTGAACCACTTTCAATGCATTTGTATCATTTCTTAAACAGGAGACAAAGCTGCACCCAGTATTCAAGATGCAGTCTCAGCAACGCCCTGTATAACTGGACTACAACATCTTTACTCCTGTGTTCAATTTCTCTCGTAATAGAACAAAGAACAAAGAAAATTACAGCACAGGAACAGGCCCTTCGGCCCTCCAAGCCTGCACTGACCATGCTGCCCGACTTAACTAAAAACCCCTACCCTTCTGGGGACCATATCCCTCTATTCCCATCCTATTCATGTTCTTGTCAAGACGCCCCTTAAAAGTCACTACCGTATCCGCTTCCACTCCCTCCCTCGCCAACGAGTTCCAGGCACCCACCACTCTCTGTGTAAAAAATCTGCCTCGTACATCTCCTTTAAACCTTGCCCTTCGCACCTTAAACCTGTGCTCCCTAGTAATTGACTCTTCCACCCTGGGAAAAAGCTTCTGACTATCCGCTCTGTCCATGCCTCTCATAATTTTGTAGACTTCTATCAGGTCTCCCCTCAAGCTCCATCGCTCTAGTGAGAGCAAACCAAGTTTCTCCAACCTCTCCTCAGAGCTAATGCCCTCCATACCAGGCAGCATCCTGGTAAATCTTTTCTGTACCCTCTCCAAAGCCTCCACATCCTTCTGGTAGTGTGGTGACCAGAATTGAACACTATATTTCAAGTGCGGCCTAACTAAGGTTCTATAAAGCTGCAACATAACTTGCCAAATTTTAAACTCAATACCCCGGCCGATGAAGGCAAGCATGCCGTATGCCTTCTTGACTACCTTCTCCACCTGCGTTGCCACTTTCAGTGACCTGTGTACCTGTACACCCAGATCCCTTTGCCTATCAATACTCTTAAGGGTTCTGCCATTTACTGTATATTTCCTATCTGTATTAGACCTTCCAAAATGCATTACCTCACATTTGTCCGGAATAATAAAGGATAACATTCCATTTGTCAGAACTTTGATTTATTTGAACTAAGATTTATGGGGGTTCTCTTGTTTACAATAACCTCCCTAATTGTAAATCACACCAGGTTCCAGTGTCTTAACCATATGGCAAGAAAGAATACTTTAAATCATGAATTCAGAAAGTTTATTAATCATTAAAAATGTAACAAGTCAGAAAGATAAAAAAACAGAATGTCAATTAACAATTAATAGAGAAAGTTTAACATTAACAATTGAACAGACTTCTCTCCATCCCTCTCAGACCAGGACATGAAGTGACCGCTCCAAAAACATGGATAACTTGTAAAACCAACAGCTCTCCACACCTCTCTGTAAAGATATTTCTCTCCACCTCTCTCCCAAATTGCCTTCTCAAGACCACTTTTTTATACTTTAAAAATGTCAAAAGACCATCTTAGCCAATTCCCATAAATCTTCAATTATGAACTAAAATAGACAGATGAGTCTTCAGGCGATTTAAAAACAAATGAACTGTCTGCTGAAAGGGTTAACTTTTCAACAGAACCTAAAGGGGTGGGGAGGGAGCAGCAAAAACTTGGCACACAATTACATCACTTTACACAAGTTTAAAACAAAACAAATGATTTTAAACATCATCTATTAATTTTTTTGTTTTATTCCTCAACCAACTTAATTTGATCAGTTTTTGTTAGGGATGGGTAACTTCTGTTCTTTATAAACTGATTCACTCATTTTGTTAATCCTACATGGGCTCAGAGAATCAGAACCCAGACTTTATCATCCTTATCCTTTTTCTCCCTTTGCCACCACTCCCTCTGTTTTGCGGGAGGGTCGTGGGGATTCCAATCAGAATGAATCATTTTATCATAAAAGTTAAATACTGCGGATGCTGGAGTCTGAAACAAAAACAGAAAATGCTGCAAGATCTCAGCAGGTCTGACAGCATCTGTGGAGCGAGAATAGAGCCAATATTTCGAGTCTGGATGACCCTTTATAAGAGCTCTGACGAAGTGTCATCCAGACTCGAAAGATTGGCTCTATTCTCTAATCATTTTAATCGATAAGTTTCTTGTTCTTAGTTCCCGGGTTCCTGGCGCTGTGAGGCAGCAGTGCTAACCACTGTGCCACCGTGCCGCCCCAGTTTAATTCTAACTCATTCTGAGTAAATATTCTCACCAAGTCCTCTGTTGGGGCCCTGCTAAGCAGTTTAATGGTCCGTGATTGCAGAAACTGAGCAGTCGCAGGAATGTGGTCAAGATAGTCCAGTCCCATAATGCCTCACATTCAATCTGCAGTCCTTCAATTATAACAGAATATGTGGCTGTATGTAGCTGCCTTGGCCACGATCAGCACCAACACTGCCTTCTTGAACTGCTACAATGCCTGAGGTGTAAGTACGCTCATAGTGCTGTTAGGGAGGGATTTCCAGCTACACATTCCAAAACTTTCACTAGACTGTAGGTGGATACCAGATTGATATATTCCATTCAACCACACCCAAGGTGAGTTATTCCAATTCCTTTATTGTCCAGGACAATATATTCACAATATCTTTAAAACAGAAATTAAACATTCCCATTTGATTTCAGGTACTAACATATTCTGTTAGTTTGTTCTTTATTGTCGATGTCAGGCTGAGGTTGTTCCTCTTGGAGGAAAGGAGGTTGAGGGGAGATTTGATAGAGGTGGACAAGACTCTGACAGGTTTAGATGAGGTGGACAAAGAAAAGCTGTTCCCATTAGCTGATGGCACAAGAATAAGGGGGCATAGAGTTAAGGTTTTGGGTCAGAGATGCGGGGGGGGGGGGAGGGGGGGGGCGGTATATGAGGAAGAATATATTGATGCAGCGAATGATAATGACCTGGAACTCGCTGCCTACGAGGGTGGAGGAAGTGGAGACAATAAACAATTACAAAGGAAATTGGATGGACATCTGGGGGAGTTTCAAACAGAAATAGTGACTATTTCTTAACTTCCTAACACCCTGTCGCTCTGTGATCCGTCTGAAATTTGAAACCAGGTATTCGCAACAAGACTCAAAGAGCATCAGTCCACTGGAGGCAAAGTCATGAGACCGGCCAGTCCAGCAGAAAGAAACCCCCCGACCCTCCCCATTGACCAACTGTGAGAATGAACAAAATGCAGTCCTGGATGTAATTGAGAGCAGAAACAATAACAGCAGAATCCAACCCCTGGAATCACTCGTGAACTCGCTGGTGTCTCAGCAGATGGGATGACCGACTGAATCTCTTCTCACATTGAGGGCAGGTGAAGGGCCTCTCTCCAGTGTGAACTCGCTGGTGTGTCCGCAGGCAGGATGACCGAGTGAATCCCTTCCCACATTGAGAGCAGGTGAATGGCCTCTCCCCAGTGTGAACTCGCTGGTGTGACAGCAGGCTGGATGAATCACAGAATCCCTTCTCACACTGAGAGCAGGTGAACGGTCTCTCTCCAGTGTGAACTCGCTGGTGTATCCGCAGGTGGGTTGACTGAGTGAATCCCTTCCCACACTGAGGGCAGGTGAATGGCCTCTCCCCAGTATGAATGCGCTCATGTGCCCGCAGATTGGATGACCGAGTGAATCCCTTCCCACACTGAGAGCAGGTGAATGGCCTCTCCCCAGTGTGAACTCGCTGGTGTGTCTGCAGGCTGGATGACTGAGTGAATCCCTTCCCACACTGAGAGCACGTGAATGGTCTCTCCCCAGTGTGAACTCGCTGGTGTGTCTGCAGGCTGGATGACTGAGTGAATCCCTTCCCACACTGAGAGCAGGTGAAGGGCCTCTCCCCAGTGTGGTTGCGCTGATGAGCTTCCAGCTCATTTGGGTATCTGTATCTCTTCCCAGTCTGCACATTTCCATGGTTTCTCCATGGTGCAGGTGTCCTTGCCTTTGTCTTGTGTGGACAATCAATTGAAGCCTCATCCACACACACAACACGGGTACAGTCTCTCCCTGCTGTGAATGGTGTGATAGTTATTCAGGCTGTGTAACTGGTTAAAGCTCTTTAGTCAGTGCGCTGGAACACTCTCACTCGAGTGTGGCAGAGTGTTGGTGCTTTTCCAGTCACACTGATGTTTGAAATCTTTTCAAATCAACAGACCGGACAAACATTTTTCCTTCTAGATTCAAAGTCCGATGATATTCAGCTCCCAAGGAATATGACTCTGTCAGATCTGACGTGATGTTTGAGATTTCGGGCTGTGATTCCTCTTTCAATATCCTGTGAAATGAGTTTACACATATCATCAGTGTCAGTGCAGGATAGAAATTCAGAACAGGATTCTATTTAAAAATGAAAGTGGATGGGCACTTGATGGAAATAAACTTTCAGGAGAATGGGGATATAGAGTGGGAATGGGACTGGAATGTTATACAGAGAGTCAGCATGGACTCGAGTTACCAAATGGATTCCTTCTGTGCTGTAATGACTTTATGATTGGAAATGTATAACATCGCTACAGCATTATATTACAATGCAAGAAATAATAATAAATGTATTTTATTACAGAAACATAAATAATATATCTAATCTGGGTACCATATAATAACACTAGACATATCTCTGTCCTATATTAATTTACTGTCCCCTTAAATGTCAGCCATCTCCTGCCCTTTAATTGTGAACATGAGGAAAGAGACCATCCTTTTAGACAGAAAGAAGATTAACGTTTCAGGGTGGGCAGAATGAATTACAGGGAATAAAAATGTATCAGATTTTGTTGGTCAATATAAGCTCAGAATGGGGGAGGTGGCTAGATGGGTGGAGAACTGCCTTGGTCACAGAAGACAGAGGGTGGTAGTGGAAGGCTCTTTTTCCGGCTGGAGGCCTGTGACTAGTGGTGTTCCGCCGGGCTCTGTATTGGGACCTCTGCTGTTTGTGATTTATATAAACGATCTGGAAGAAGGTGTAACTGGGGTGATCAGTAAGTTTGCGGACGACACAAAATTGGCAGGACTTGCAGATAGTGAGGAGCATTGTCAGAAGCTACAGAAGGATATAGATAGGCTGGAAATTTGGGCAAAGAAATGGCAGATGGAGTTCAATCCTGATAAATGCGAAGTGATGCATTTTGGTAGAAATAATGTAGGGAGGAGCTATACGATAAATGGCAGAACCATAAAGGGTGTAGATACGCAGAGGGACCTGGGTGTGCAAGTCCACAGATCCTTGAAGGTGACGTCACAGGTGGAGAAGGTGGTGAAGAAAGCATATGGCATGCTTGCCTTTATAGGATGGGGCATAGAGTACAAAAGTTGGGGTCTGATGTTGCAGATGTATAGAACATTGGTTCGGCCGCATTTGGAATACTGCGTCCAGTTCTGGTCGCCACACTACCAGAAGGACGTGGAAGCTTTGGAGAGAGTACAGAGGAGGTTTACCAGGATGTTGCCTGGTATGGAGGGGCTTAGTTATGAGGAGAGATTGGGTAAACTGGGGTTGTTTTCCCTGGTAAGACGGAGGATGAGGGGAGACTTAATAGGTGTATAAAATTATGAATTATAAAATTATAGGGTGAACGGTGGGAAGCTTTTCCCCAGGTCGGTGGTGACGTTCACGAGGGATCAGAGGTTCAAGGTGAAGGGGGGGAGGTTTAACACAGATATCAGAAGGACATATTTTACACAGAGGGTGGTGGGGGCCTGGAATGCGCTGCCAGGCAAGGTGGTGGAGGCGGACAAACTGGGAACGTTTAAGACTTATCTAGATAGCCATATGAACGGAGTGGGAATGGAGGGATACAAAAGAATGGTCTAGTTGGGCCAAGGAGCGGCATGGGCTTGGAGGGCCGAAGGGCCTGTTCCTGTGCTGTATTGTTCTTTGTTGTTAGAAGTGGAAGGGAAATGATCTCCAGTGGAAGAGAAACAATTCCTGAACATTGTAAGACTAAGCTGGTAAATCAGCAGTGAATAGAGTTGTGAAGTGGTAAAGACCTCATCAAGACATAGCTTGCGGAAATAATAGTTAAAATACACCCATTATTAGAGGCAGAGGAAGGTAGACAATGGCAGAGAGCTGATCAGGGAGGGCAGAGGTGAAACAGAGAAATGGATGGCCGTTTAAAAATTCATAAAAAGCATGGTTAGTAAGTTTGCAGACGATACTGAATTCGGAGGTATCGCTGATAGTGAAGAAGGTTATCAAAAATTACAGGGGGATCTTGATCAGTTGATCGGTTAGGGAAGTGGGTCGATGATTGGCAAATGGATTTTAGTACAAATAATAGAGTACAGAGGCACAACCTCAGGCTAAAGGGACAATCCTTTAAAACAGAGGTAAGGAGGAATTTCTTCAGCCAGAGAGTGGTGAATTTGTGGAACTCTTTGCCGCAGTAGGCTGTGGAGACCAGGTCATTGACTGTCTTTAAGACAGAGATATATAGGTTCTTGATTAATAAGGAGATCTGGGGTTATGGGAAAAAGGCAGGAGAATGGGGATGAGAAAAATATCAGCCGTGATTGATTGGCGGAGCAGACTCGATGGGCCGAGTGGCCTAATTCTGCTCCTATGTCTTATGGTCTTAAGTGTGAGTGTTGCATTTTGGAAAGTCAAATCAGGGTAGAACTTATAAAGTGAATGGTAAGGCCCTGGGGAGTGTTGGTGAACAGAGGAACCTAGGAGTACAAGTATATAGTTTGTTGAAAGTGGCGTCACAGGTAGACAGAATGGTGAAGAAGGCATTTAGCACACTGGCCTTCATCAGTCAGGGCACTGAGTATAGGAGTTGGGACATTATGTTATAGTTGTATAAGTCGTTGGTGAGGCTGCACTTGGAGTATTGTGTACAGTTTGTGTAACCCTGTTACAGGAAAGACATTGATAAACTGGAAAGAGTGCAAAGAAGATTTATGAGGATGTTGCCGGGACTAATGGGCCTGAGTGATCGCGAGAGGTTGGACAGGCGAGGGCTTTATTCCTGCGAACGTAGGAGAATGTGGGGTGACTATAATGAGGTGTATTAAATAATGAGGGGCATAGATAGGATGAACCCACATTGTCTTTTTGCCAGGGTAGGAGAATTGAAAACTAGAGGGCATGGGTTTAAGGTGAGAGGGGAAAGATTAAAAGGGACCTGAGGGGAAACGTCTTCATGCAGAGGGTGGTGTGTACATGGAATGAGCTGCCAGAGAAAGTGGTTGAGGCAGGTTCAAACAGCAGGTTTAAACATTTAAAAAGCATTTGGATAAGTACATGAATTGGAAAGGATTAGAGGGATATGAGCCAAACATGGGCAATTGGGACTCGCTGGGAGGGCACCATGGTTGGCATGGATCAGTTGGGCCGAAGGGTCTGTTTCTGTGCTGTATTGCTCTAGGACTCTATGTGTTGGCTGCGTCAGCATCTATTGCCCATAACTCATTGCCCTTGAACTGAGTGGCTTGCATTGCTGGGGGATGTGGTAATTTCCTTCTTTAAAGGACATTATTAAATTGGATGAATTTTTACAACAATTGTCATCAATGGACTTCTAATTCTAGATTTGTACTGAATTCAAATTTCAACATCTGGCCATTGTGGGATTCGAACCCAGGGTTCACAGTGTATTGCCCTGGATCCCTGTATTACTAGTCCAATGACACTAATACTGCACCATTGGCAAAGGAGCCACAATAGCCCGAGATCCATGGAATCAGAGCATGCTCTAAATTTAAATTAATGCTCACCAACACTCACCCCAAAACAATTTCACTGTTTTCAACATTTTAAATCTGCTGGAGTCTACATCTGCAAAGATCTCAGAGAGTTTGGTGTCCGGGCAAAATGTTGCAATCTTCAAATCTTCGCCGTGTAAATGAGGAAAGTTATAGGTGTAATTCAAGGTTTGTAATTCAGGACAGACAAACATTTCTTTTGGTCTGAGTTTGCTGTGAGTAAATCCTCCCCTTCTAACCCCCTGTAAAAGGAGTTTCCAAAATCCATCAGCATTTGTCCAGAACAGAAATTCAAAACATTCTCTCCTATTGCTTGCACAGAATTACTTTAGTGGGACAAAATTGCAGTGGAGGCAGTTCAGAGAAGATCCAGTTGGTTGATTCCTTTCAGGTTGAGCAGTTTGGGCCTGTACTCTTTGGAGTTTAGAAGACTGAGAAATAATCTTATTGAAACATCTGGGAATTTAAGGGTGGCATCGTGGTTAGCACTGCTGCCTCACAGCACCAGGGTCCCAGGTTCAATTCCGGCCTTGGGTCACTGTCTTTGTGGAGTTTGCACATTTTCCCCATGTCTGTGTGAGTTTCCTCCGGGTGCTCCGGTTTCCTCCCACAGTCCAAAGATGTACGGGTGTGGTGGACCGGCCATGCTAAATTGACCCTCGTGTCAGGGGGATTAGCAGTGTAAAAGCAGGGGGTTGTGGGGATGGGGCCTGGGTGGGATTGTGGTGGATACAGACTTGATGGGCTGAATGGCCTCCTTCTGCACTGTAGGGATTCTATGATTCATATGATATAAGGTGCTTGACAAGGTAGATGCTGAGAGGATGTTTCCTTTGGTGTGGGAATCAAGGAAAAATAAAGGATTTAAGGTTAAGATGGAGAGATCTTTTTTCTCAGTGGCCTGTTGATCTTTGGAACTCTGTTTTCACCAGAGAGGATTGGAGGCAGGTCATTGAATATATTCAAAGCTGAGGTTCTGAACCACAAGAAACTCATGGGTATGGATGGGGTGGGGGTAGCAAAGTCATAGAGATTTACAGCATGGAAAACGGCCCTTTGGCCCAACTTGTCCATGCCGCCTTTTTTTAAAACCCCTAAACTGGTCCCAATTGCCCGCATTTGGCCCATATCCCTCTCTACCCATCATACGCATGTAACTATCTAAATGCTTTTTAAAAGCCAAAATTGTACCTGCTTCTACTACTACCTCTGGCAGCTTGTTCCAGACACTCACCACGCTATCGAATTACAATGGGATCTTGATCAATTGGACCAGTGGGCTGACGAGTGGCAAATGGAGTTTAATTTAGACAAATGCGAGGTGATGCATTTTGGTAGATTGAACCAGGGCAGGACTTACTCAGTTAATGATAGGGAGTTGGGTAGAGTTACAGAACAAAGAGACCTAGGGGTACATGTTCATAGCTCCTTGAAAGTGGAGTCACACGTGGACAGACTGGTGAAGGCGGCATTCAGCATGCTTGGTTTCATCGGTCAGAACATTGAATACAGGTGTTGGGACGTCTTGTTGAAGTTGTACAAGACATTGGTAAGGCCACACTTGGAATACTGTGTGCAATTCTGGTCACCCTATTATAGAAAGGATATTATCAAACTAGAAAGAGTGCAGAAAAGATTTACGAGGATGCTACCGGGACTTGATGGATTGAATTATAAGGAGAGGCTGGATAGACTGGGACTTTTCTCTGGAGCATAGGAAGCTGAGGGGTGATCTTTTAGAGGTCTATAAAATAATGAGGGACATAGATCAGCTGGTCAATATCTTTTCCCAAAAGTAGGGGAGTCTAAAACTAGGTTTAAGTTGAGAGGGGAGAGATACAAAAGTGTCCAGAGGGACATTTTTTTCACACAGAGGGTGATGAGTGTCTGGAACAAGCTGCCAGAGGTAGTAGTAGAGGCGGGTACAATTTTGTCTTTTAAAAAGCATTTAGACAGTTACTTGGGTACGATGGGTATAGAGGGATATGGGACAAATGCGGGCAATTGGGATTTGAATATAAAGACGGCATGGACAAGGAGGGCCGAAGGGCCTGTTTCCATGCTGTAGACTTCTCTGACTCTATGACTCTCTGTGTGAACAAATTGCTCCTCTGGGTACTTTCGTATCGCTCCCCTCTCACCTTAAACCCTTGCCCTCTAGTTTTAGACTGCCCCACCTTTGGGAAAAGCTATTGACTATCTAGCTGATCTGTGCCCCTCATTATTTTATAGACCTCTATAAGATCACCCCTCAGCCTCCTACGCTCCAGAGAAAAGTCCCTGTCTATCCTACCTCTCCTTATAACTCAAACCATCAAATCCTGGTAGCATCCTAGTAAATCTTTTCTGCACTCTTTCTAGTTTAATAATATCCTTTCTATAATAGGGTGACCAAAGAACAATACAGCACAGGAACAGGCCCTTCGGCCCTCCAAGCCCGTGCCACTCCCTGGTCCAAACTAGACCATTCTTTTGTAGCCCTCCATTCCCACTCCGTTCATGTGGCTATCTAGATAAGTCTGAAATGTTCCCAGTGTGTCCGCCTCCACCACCTTGCCCGGCATTGCTCCTCTGGGCACTTTCGTATCGCTCCCCTCTCACCTTAAACCCTTGCCCTCTAGTTTTAGACTCCCCTACCTTTGGGAAAAGATATTGACCATCTAGCTGATCTGTGCCCCTCATTATTTTATAAACCTCTCTAAGATCACCCCTCAGCCTCCTATGCTCCAGAGAAAAAAGTCCCAGTCTATCCAGCCTCTCCAAAGTAGACATGATCTTATTGAGTGATGCAGCAGGCTCGATGGGCCGAATGACGGGCTCCTGTTTCGAATTCTTATTCCGATGTTCTTGGATAGCTGCGCAAGCGCCCTGCTCCCTATTGTCCCTCTGAAGGTCGAGGTTCTGAACCAGCCCCTGAAACCACGCCCATTGTGACCCGCCACCGACGGCAGCGCATGCGCTCTCCTTCCCCGCTGAAACAAGATGGCGACCGAAAACCGGAGCCTGTTCGCGGGAAAAAACCCCGGGAGCTGCAAACCCGGAACCGGCATGGTCTTATTCAGGCCTTGCAACCTGGAGCGGGCATTTCTGAAGCCTCCGCTCCCTCCCCACCCCGACTCCATTCCTCCCTCCGCCACACTGACTCTCACCCGCTGGAAAAAGCGTACCCTGCACTCGCAGGGCTCCGAGCAAAGTGGCACTGCGCACACTCCAGATTCAGCACTGCGCCTGCGCAATAGGCTCCTGTGGAATGAAGAGGACACTTTCCCACCCGCAGGCGTGCTTGGGAATTAACGGCGCCATTGTCAAAGACATAATAGAAAACTATCTGGTGCAATTGAGATGAATTAATTTTTTTAATACGTTCCTCTGAATTTGTGATTAATTGGCCTGTGTACTAAGCAGATATTAATGTTCCACTTAAAATTAAAAGAGAAGGTGCAGGAAAAACGCAGCAGGATTGAGAGAGAACCCACAGAGGCAAGTTATGAATAGAGTTCAGACTGAAACAACAATAAAAAAACCCACACGGGGGACCAGGAACTGAGTTCTGCATCCAACAGACAGCCTGATTTAAGCCAGCTCCTAACTGTGTTTCTAAACTCGAACCTATAAAACAGTAACACAGAAACAAAACTCTGTAGAGATTGTTTCTGGGACAAAGAAAATAAATACTGGAGATAGTCATCAGGCCAGACAGCCTGTGAGAGTCACAAACAGAATTGAGGGTTCAGGTTGCTGACCTGCCCTCAGTCTGCAATTAAACATTTAGAGTTAGTCACTGACTAATGGCGGTCACAATTCCCACAATGCTCGGCGCCTCAGAAACCCCTCCATTCAAAAGTTGTTCGCCAGAATTCACTAATCATAGAATCCTTACAGTGCAGAAAGAGGCCATTCGATCCATCGAGTCTGTACTGGAACGGCAACAATATATTCTGCACCCTACTCTTTTCCTTTCCCCCTATGTACTCTATCAATTTACTTTTTTTCTGTATAGCACGCAGGAAATAATACTTTTCACTGTATCCCAGAACATGCGACAATAATAAATCAAATTAGACACTACATATCTTGGACACCAAGGGACAAATTTACCTAACCTGCACATCTTTGGGCTATGAGAGAAAAAACGGAGCACCCAGAGGAAATGCACACAGACAGAGGAAGATTGTGCAAACTCCACACATGAGGTGGAGATGCCAACGCTGAACTGGGGTAAGCACAATAAGAAGCCTCACAACACAAGGTTAAAGACTAACAGGTTTATTTGGAACCACAAGCTTTCAGAGCGCTGATGAAGGAGCAGTGCTCTGAAAGCTCGTGATTCCAAATAACCAAAAGAGAAAATGCTGGAAAATCTCAGCATGTTTGGCAACATCTGTAAGGACAGAAAAGAGCTGACATTTCGAGACCAGATGACTCTTTGTCAAAGCTTTGACAAAGGGTCATGTGGATTCGAAGCATCAGCTCTTTTCTCTCCTGACAGATCCTGCCATATCTGCTGAGATTTTCCAGCAATTTCTCTTTTGGTCTCAAATTCCAGCATCCGCAGTAATTTGCTTTGATTCCAAATAAACTTATTGGACTTTAACCTGGTGTTCTGAGGCTTCTTACTGTGCAAACTCCACAGAGACAGTCACCCACCGCTGGAATCGAACCCAGACTCAGTGAGGCAGCAGTGCTGACCGCTGTGCCACAGTGAAGGTAGTTTGCCGCAAATTTCGGGTGATAACAATGGGCTGGATGTTGCTCAGAATGTGGAGCACTGCAGCAAAGTACAGAGAGAGAGAGACAGAGCAGCAGACTAGACTGAGAAATGGAGTCTGCAGACTGGAACTGGCAGCATGAGGAGAGGTTATTTAGTCTAACACTCACAGCAATCTACAACCCACCCCCATTACAGAGACAGTGAGACAGAGATTACAAACACTCACCAACACAGCTCCACTGAAACGTCCCAGGAAAAAGGGGGAATCTGTGGCAGTTCCTGTCCTGATATAGCCCCAGGACTGTCACTCAAACCCCCAACCCGGCCCAGTTCACAGCTCAGCCTCTCAGCTTGCAGCTTCCTGCACCTTGAGCCAACCCTATCCAGGTGTGGGAGGGATGTGGAACCCCAGAGTGGGGGGAGGGGTGACCTCCTGCTGTGCCCCAAATAGTTTCTCCTTCCCCTCCCCCTTGGCGCTCTAAGGTCTGAATGTGGATGTGTTGATGGACATTGCAGAGCCTCACTGAACTGTGCCTGTACCTTATCCTGGGTCACCCCCTCCCCCTGGGTTCAGTGTGTTCAGTTCCCTGCTTCTTTCCCTGCTGAACCTTCAGTTAATCAAAAACAGAAAGTGCTGGAAAACCTCAGCAGGCCTGACAGCATCTGTGATCATCCAGACTGGAAGCATTAACTCTATTCTCTCCACAGACGCTGAGATTTCCAGCATTTTCTGTTTCTGTTTCAGATTCCAGCACCCGCAGTATTTTGCTTTTATCTTCATTTAAACACGCATTCTTTGACGGCCTTTACCCTCCGTGCTCCTTTCCAGAGCTTCCCACCTTCTGCTATTGTCCCTGACTCCCACATTAACTCTCTCAATCCTCCCCTTTACCCCGCTCACCCTGTCTGAAGTCAGGCTCAGAGTTTTCCCGCCATCTCCCCCTCCCCCAGCCTCCACATCCCAACACCCGGAATCTCTAACCCAGCGGTTCCAGTTTGTCTGGTTTGAGTTCAGATTTGCCGCAGCACCGACAGGATTTCACTTCAAACCAGCCGGAACTGACTGCTCACAAATCCCCAAATGTTTCTCCAGCAGCCCTGGCTTGTTAATGTTGTTTAAAGTCAGCGCCCAAATGCAGTTACTCTCCTCAGTTTAAAAAACTTCTCCGTTTAATCTAAGGTATTATTCGCACCAGACACAAATATAAAATTGTGACCGTTACCCCCCCCCCCCTCCCCCACCCGGCCACCCAGACCCGAGCTGGGGTGTCCTGAGGAAGAGACATCTGTTCCAGGTGTGACAATTCTTACACATTGTCTGGTTGACATCAAACGGAAAACGCTGGAATTATTCATGAATGAAAGCAAATTGCTGTTTTTGTCAAAGGGGTCACCTGGACTCGAAACCTCAGCTCATTTTGTCTCCTGCCAGACCTGCTGAGATTTTCCAGCGTTTTCTCTTTAGGCTGGAAATACTCAACAAGTCAGGCAGCCTCTGTGGAGAGAGAAACAGACTGAATGTGACCTGTCATCGGAACTGGGAAATATAATATTATTTCTCGCAACTAAAAGAGACACTTTACAGCCTTCAGAACAAAACTGAGCTCAACAATTTTACACCACAATCTCTGCCCCCATTGTGTTCTGTGTTTCGTTGCTGCTTTTTTCACCTCATTTCCCTCTTGTTTACTTTACATTCAGACTTTTGCTAACCGGCTATTCACACCTCATCCAGAACATCTTTTGTGGTCTTTACTTGTCCCATTACCACTCGCTTTGGTCTTGGGCCGTGAAACATTTTGTCAGTTTGCAGATCTTTCATTTTGTCTCCTCCACCTCCCTCTCTCAATTCTTCAGAGGTCAGTCTTTGACAAAGGGTCATCTGGACTCGAAACGTCAGCACTTTTCTCTCCTGACAGATGCTGCCAGACCTGCTGAGATTTTCCAGCATTTTCTCTTTTGGTTTCAGATTCCACCATTCACTGTAATTTGCTTTTATCCTGATTTTCCCTGTGTGGCTCTGGAGAGCGCTTGAGACGTTAGGGACAGAGAAAACGAGATTTTTCACTCTCTCTCAGAGGGTCTTTGGTCTGTGGAATTCTCTTCCCCAGAGAGCAGTGGAGGCAGAGTCAATGAATATTTTTAAGGCTGAATAAATGGATTCTTGATTGACAAGAGAGTCAGAGGATTTGGGGGGGGGGGGGGGGGGAGACAGAAAAATGGAGTTCTGGCCACAATCAGATCAGTTGGGATCTTGTCAAATGCTGCAGCAGAGGGTCCCAATGGTCCACTGCTGCTCCTCATTCATATGGATGTTTAGCTGTATGTTTCACTCTGTTTTTACCTCCATAGAAGCTGCTGAGCCTGTTGACTATTTCTGGCATTGACTGTTTTATTTCAGATTTTAAGACTCTGTAACATATCACTGTGTAATCCAGCAATTAATCCAGTTCTCCTGGATTTCTGCTCTGTAACATATCACTGTGTATTCCAACAATTAATCCTGTTCCCCTGGATTACTGCATTGTGGCATAGTGGTTAGCACCGCTGCCTCACAGCACCAGGGACCCGGGTTTGATTCAAGTTTTGGGTCACTGTTGAGTTTATTTGTTGAGTTTGCACATTCTCCCCATGTCTGCGTGGGTTCCCTCTGGATGCTCCAGTTTCCTCCCACAGTCCAAAGATTGGGTGGATTATGTGGATTGGCTATGCTAAATTGCCCCTTAGTGTCAGGGGGAACTAGCTAGGGTAAATGCATGGCGTTAAGGGGATAGGGCCTGGATAGGATTGTGGTCGGTGCAAACTCAATGGGCCGAATGGCCTCCTTCTGCACTGTTGGATTCTATGATTCTAGTTAGAAGTCTCACAACACCAGGTTAAAATCCAACAGGTTTATTTGGTATCACGAGCTTTCGGAGCACTGCTCCTTCATCAGGTGAGTCAATCGTCCATGATTCTAGATACAGACAAACTCACAGATGCACAAATACATTCACAGACACGCATATATGATTTCAAGAAGTAATTAGATATCGCTCATGGAGCTAAAGGGATCAAGGGATATGGGAGGAAGGGGCGATCAGAATAATTAATTCGATGATCAGCCATGATCAAAATGAATGGTGGAGCAGGCTCGAAGAGTCAAATGGCCTACACCTGCTTCTAGTTTCTATCCTTCTATGGACACACACACACGCACGCACACGCATGCACGGACGCACGCACACACACACACTCAATCTCAGACACTCTCACAAACACAGAGACAGACTGAGACCATGAAGGGTTGATGTCAGTCTCACTCTAATCCACGTGCTGGGCACCAAAATAATAACAGAAGCAAATCTGAAACTCAGTGTGTGGATTTTATTGTGAAATTAGATAATTTATAAATATCTCCCCATAGCTCCGGGTGGGAGTGGAATTGATGATTTCTTGACTGTCTGTCTGCACTGCTGCCTCACAGCGCTAGGGACCCGGGTTCAATTCCCGGCTTGGGTCACTGTCTGTGTGGAGTCTGTACGTTCTCCCCGTGTCAGCATGGGTTCCCTCCAGGTGCTCCGGTTTCCTCCCACAGTCTGAAAGACGCGCTATTTAAGTGCATTGACCCAAACAGGTGCCGGGCTGTGGCGACTAGGGGAATTTCACAGTAGAACATAGAACAGTACAGCACAGAACAGGCCCTTCGGCCCACGATGTTGTGCCAAACTTTATCTGAAACCAAGATCAAGCTATCCCACTCCCTATCATCCTGGTGTGCTCCATGTGCCTATCCAACAACCGCTTAAATGTTCCTAAAGTGTCTGACTCCACTATCACTGCAGGCAGTCCATTCCACACCCCAACCACTCTCTGCGTAAAGAACCTACCTCTGATATCCTTCCTATATCTCCCACCACGAACCCTATAGTTATGCCCCTTGTAATAGCTCCATCCAGTAACTTCATTGCAGTGTTAATGTTAGCCTTACTTGTAACTAATAAATAAATTTAACTTTTAACTTTAATTTTGTGAACTCATAGAATCGTAGAATCCTACAGTGCAGAAGAATGCCGTTCAGCCCATTGAGTCTGCACCAACCACAATCCACCCAGGCCCTATCCCCGTAACTCCACATATTTAACCTGCTAATCCTCCCGACACTAAGGTCAATTTTGCATGGCCAGTCAACCTAAGCAGCACATCTTTGGACTGTGGGAGGAAACCGGAGCACCCGGAGGAAACCCATGCAGACACGGGGAGAACGTGCAGACTCCGCACAGAAGTGACCCAAGGTAGGAATTGAACTCAGGTCCCTGGCGCTGTGAGACAGTAGTGCTAACCACCATGCCGCCCTCATCTCCTTGAACAAATAGTAAATTGTAGAGATTATAAAGTTTGAATTGTAATATCTAATGGTGTAAAGTATCTGGGAGCAGAGTGGATGTGATAAAGGCTGGAATACAGACTGTGGGAATGAGGGTGAAACTGCTGTGCTCAGTGAATGGTTCTTATTGGAGGGAGGGATGGGAGGAGGGAGAGAGGGATGGATGGTGAGAGGGAGGGATGGAGAAAGGGAGGGAGTGTGAGGTGGATGGAGGGAGAGAGAGATGAATGGGGGTGAATGTGAAAAGCTGAAGTTTACATTTGAGGAGGTTCCCAGTCTCTCTGATCTCCAGTCTCCAGCTGAACTGGGGAAGCTTTTGCACAGACTGTGCTGCTGCTGTTTCGCCTCCTGTCCACCAGGGGTCGCTGTAGGCCTCCCAGCTGCTGCTCCTCCCAGTGTCATCACTTGCCCACTCCAGCCCCTCCAGTACACCTCACTGGGATCCCGGGCCATTCTTGCCATCCTGCCAGGTCACGGGTACTGACGCCAATAGTAAAGTTTATTTATGAGTCACAACTAGGTTTACATTCGCACTATAATGAAGTTACTGTGAAAATCCCCTAGTCACCACACTCCGGCACCTGTTCGGGTTACACTGAGGGAGAATTCAGCTTGGCCAATGCACCTAACCTAACCAGCATGTCTTTTGGTCTGTGGGAGGAAACTGGAGCACCGGGAGAAATCCACACAGATACGGGGAAAATGTGCAAACTCCACACAGTGACCCAAGCCAGGAATCGAACCCAAACCCCTGGCGCTGTGAGGCAGCAGTGCTAACCACTGTGCCACTGTACCACCCAGTGCTCTGAGGTTGAGTTTCTTCTTCAAACCCAAGAAGATTCAGTGTCATATCAGGCCAGGGAAAAGGGAGACCATTGGCTTGAGATGGATCAAGGTAAAAGTGAATATCCCAATTTATTCACTTTATTCCTTCAAGCTGAGATTTACAAAGTGAAAATTCCGCTGTTTATAGCAGTGACTAAATAAGCAATGACCCACCACATAGCTAGTAATGCAGAATTTATCCCATAGGCAGCTCCTTGGCTCATTGTCTGCTGATGTGTCATCCAGAGCTGTTTTCCTGGCAGTTTGTGTCAGTAGCAGGCTGCCGTTACCATCCACTCTTGGGCAGGGTGAGGAGACAGCTCCGACACCGACCTCAGCTGGAATGGGAATTGAACCATACATTAGTCCGCAGGCCAGCAATGCTGCAGGAATTGCAAAGGGGCTGCACAGAGGTCCAGAATTAGAAGAGGGGGTTGTGGAGATGGAGGAAGCGTCTGCAAGACATGGGGACATTTTGGATTATCTCAAAATTACAGAATGCGGGAGACCAGTCAGGAATGTGTTGAAATTGTCAAGTCTGGCAGTAATGTGTGGATGTGGGATTCAGCAGCAGATGAAGGGCTGCACGGTGGAACAGTGGTTAGCACT
This sequence comes from Mustelus asterias, assembly GCF_964213995.1. Lineage (NCBI taxonomy): Eukaryota > Metazoa > Chordata > Chondrichthyes > Carcharhiniformes > Triakidae > Mustelus > Mustelus asterias. The sequence continues at coordinate 293,760 of NW_027590155.1, forward strand.
GCTGCCTGACAGCAGTGGGTTTGAATCCAGCCTTGGGTTTGTGTGTGGAGTTTGCACCTTCTCCCTGTGTCTGAGTTTCCTCTGGGTGCTTCAGTTTCCTCCTACAGTCCAAAGATGTGCAGGTTAGGTGGATTGGCCATGTTAAATTATCCGTTAGCGTCCAAAGATGTGTAGGTTAGGGGGGGTTTGCAGGGGAAATGCACAAGGGTACAGGGCCCATCGAGTCTGCACTGACTCTCCAACAGAGCATCTTACCCAGGCCCTATCCCCGTAGCCCCACATATTTATCCCGCTATTCCACTGTGTTACTTATTCATTACAATAGGGACCAGAGTCTGAGGTTATAAATGGGTGAGTTTACTCCAATAGTAATTCTTTCGAATCTGACAAGTTTACAGCTATTAACATCCTGCCTATCAAACAGCTCCAGCCGACATATGAGAGAACCAACATTCAGAGCTTTCAAATCCTTATCCTGAAGTTACAAAACAGACTTTAGTCCTCGGCCTGCTGATACATCGGCACATTCACACAGGGGTGGATTGGACTGTGATCTGTTTATTATTCATCTTTAGTTCAATACAGTTTCTGAGTGATTTAAATTTAAAACAAGGTCTGCAGGCGTGAAGATTTATTGACACATGAATGAGAGATGCTGTGGGGTATTCTACAAGTCCAACAGGGCTGATTTACATCAGATAAACTCCAACTATCAGTATAAACATTATTTAGTTGGGATGTAATTAACAGCAGCAATAACAGCAGAATCACACCCCTGTGATCACTGGTGAACTCGCTGGTGTCTCACCAGGTTGTATGACTGGGTGAATCCCTTTCCACACATTGAACAAGTGAACGGCTTCTCCTCACTGTGAACTTGTTGGTGTCTCAGCAGAATGGATGACCGGGTGAATCCTTTCCCACACTCAGTGCAGGTGAACGGTTTGTCCTCAGAGTGATTTCGCTGGTGTGCGAGCAGAAGTTTTCTGCTTTTAAAGCTCTTCTCACAGTCAGAACATTTGAACGGTCTCTCATTTGTGTGAACAAGTTGGTGTGAAGTGAGAGAGGATAAACAAGTGAATCTCTTCCCGCACACAGGGCAGGTGAACGGCCTCTCCCCAGTGTGAATTCACTGGTGTACAGTGAGGTCGCCTGATCGCCTGAAGCCAGTCCCGCAGTGAGAACACGTGAATGGTCTCTCGTCAGAGTGAACACGTTGATGGTGACGCAGTTCGTCAGAACTTTTATAGCCCTTCCCGCAGTCTGGACATCTAACCGGTCTCTCTTCACTGTGAACTCGTTGGTGTTTCTGCAGGTTGGATGATCGGTTAAATCCCTTCCCACATTCAGAGCAGGTGAATGGCCTCTCTCCAGTGTGAATGCGCTCATGTGCCACAAGGTGGAATGATGTCCTGAACCCCTTCTGGCAGTGGGAGCAGCTGAACGGTGTGGAACCGGTGTGAATGTACTGGTGCTCCCGCAGTGTGCGTGGAGTTTTAAAACTCCTTCCACACTCAGTGCATTTAAACTCTCTCCTGTCGGTGTGAACTCGCTGGTGTCTCTGCAGGGCAGAGAAATCTGTGAATCCCTTCCCACACTCAGAGCAGGTGAATGGCCTCTCCCCTGTGTGAATGTGTCGATGTATCAGCAGGGCCGATGACTGAGTAAATCCTTTTCCACATTCGGAGCAGGTGAACTGCCTCTCTCTGCTGTGAATGCGCTGGTGTATCAACAGGCCAGCTGTCTGCGTGAATCCCTTCCCACACACAGTGCAGGTAAAAGGTCTCTCTCCAGTGTGAGTGCGTTGGTGATTTTGCAGGTCAACTGGATAATTGAATCCTTTCCCACAGTCTCCACATTTATACGGTCTCTCCCTGGTGTGACTGCGCTTGTGTCTCGACAGGCCAGATGATCGATTGAAGCCTTGTCCACATACAGAACACATGTACGGTTTCTCCTCTCTATGAACGGTACATTTTTCTTCCATGTTCAAAGGCTGATGATGTTTAGATCCTGATGAATCAAAGCTCTCTGTCTGATCTTGATGTGATCCTTGATTTACAATTTTCTGTAATTCCTCACCTTCTAATCCCCTGAAAAATGAATTGAAAACAGAAAGAGGGAAACATGAGAGACAAGCCATAAATATACAAAGACAAAATGTGAAACTGAGTTGAACTAATCTGGTAAATTGTGGGATTGGGACTAGGAAATAGTGGATATGAAAGCTGCTGGATTGTGACAAAGGTGGAGCCCTCCACCTCTTCAGAGCCAATAACAAGAATCCAGCCTTTATGCGTGAAGAGGGAGAGGTCGGGAGGAGGGTGACGGAGAGAGACTTTATACATCAGCAACTCAACCAGGATTTTGGCAGAATCTCCTCAACCCACAATCTTCCCCACCTGGAAGTACCAGAGCAGCTGGAACATGGGAAAACCACACAACTCCCTGACTTGGACAAATATCACTGTCCCTTCAATGTGACTGGGTTAAAATTCTAATACTCTTGCATTATGGGAGCACCTACGGACTGCAGAGGTTCAAGAAGAAGGCCAACTATCACCATCACAAAGGACAAGTGGTGATTGGTAACGTATCGCTGTCTGTGATAGTAATTCAGGACAAATACCTGGGTCTTGTCAGTAATGTCCACTTGCAAAGAATTTTTTGTTTATTTGCAAATCTGTATGAAACCTGCAAGTTCATACATTCATAAGATATAGGAGCAGAATTAGGCCATTCGGCCCCTCGAGTCCGCTCCGCCATTCAATCATGGCTGATATGCTTCTCATCCCCATTTTCCTGCCTTCTCCCCATAACCTTTCAACCCATAACCAATTAAAAATCTGTCCAACTCCTCCTTAAATTACTCACTGTCCCAGCATCCACCGCACTTTGGGGTAGCAAATTCCACAGATGAAAGGAAAACAAGGAAACAAAACCAATGACCGCTACAATCCAGGAGGACAAGGACAGTGGACAGATGGGAAAACCACCCCTTGGAAGTCCCCCTCCAAACCACTCAGCATCTTGACTTGGAAATATGTCACTGTTCCTTCAATGTCATTGGATCAAAATCAAAGAACAGAGAACAGTACAGCACAGGAAACAGGCCCTTCGGCCCTCCAAGCCTGTGCCGCTCCTTGGTCCAACTAGACCAATCGTGGTGGTGTTTTTTGAAGAAGTGACCAAAATGGTTGACGAAGGAAGGGCCGTGGATGTTGTCTATATGGACTTTAGTAAAGCGTTTGACAAAGTCCCTCATGGTAGGCTAGTGAAAAAGGTTGGATCCCATGGGATAAAGGGGGAGGTGGCTAGATGGGTGGAGAACTGGCTTGGTCATAGAAGACAGAGGGTGGTAGTGGAAGGGTCTTTTTCCGGCTGGAGGCCTGTGACTAGTGGTGTACCGCAGGGCTCTGTATTGGGACCTCTGCTGTTTGTGATTTATATAAATGATCTGGAAGAAGGAGTAACTGGGGTGATCAGTAAGTTTGCGGACGACACAAAACTGGCAGGACTTGCAGATAGTGAGGAACATTGTCAGAGGCTACAGAAGGATATAGATAGGCTGGAAATTTGGGCAAGGAAATGGCAGATGGAGTTCAATCCTGATAAATGCGAAGTGATGCATTTTGGTGGGAATAATGTAGGGAGGAGCTACACGATAAATGGAAGAACCATAAAGGGTGTAGAGACGCAGAGGGACCTGGGTGTGCAAGTCCACAGATCTTTGAAGGTGACGTCACAGGTGGAGAAGGTGGTGAAGAAGGCATATGGCATGCTTGCCTTTATAGGACGGGGCATAGAGTATAAAAGTTGGGGTCTGATGTTGCAGATGTATAGAACGTTGGTTCGGCCGCATTTGGAATACTGCGTCCAGTTCTGGTCGCCACACTACCAGAAGGACGTGGAGGCTTTGGAGAGAGTACAGAGGAGGTTTACCAGGATGTTGCCTGGTATGGAGGGGCTTGGTTATGAGGAGAGATTGGGGAAACTGGGGTTGTTCTCCTTGGAAAGACGGAGGATGAGGGGAGACTTAATAGAGGTGTATAAAATTATGAAAGGCATAGATAGGGTGAACGGTGGGAAGCTTTTCCCCGGGTCGGTGGTGACGTTCACGAGGGGTCATAGGTTCAAGGTGAAGGGGGGGAGGTTTAACACAGATATCAGAAGGACATATTTCACACAGAGGGTCGTGGGGGCCTGGAATGTGTTGCCGGGCAAGGTGGTGGAGGCGGACACACTGGGAACGTTTAAGACTTATCTAGACAGCTATATGAACGGAGTGGGAATGGAGGGATACAAAAGAGTGATCTAGTTTGGACCAGGGAGCGGCGCGGGCTAATTGTTCCTGGTTTCTCGTTTCAAGGCTTCATTCTACGATCATCTTGCTGGTGCCAGTACAGAGTGAGACTGCGGATAGTTGGGAACCTGTCTCGGGGGCAGGGGATTCATATGGTGTTCGTGGAAGTGGAAATGACTAGGGTTGGGAAGCATTTTCCGATCGGGGCCATTGTGATCTCCTGGACTCGTTTCGATCGCCTCAGGGGGTCGGAGAGGAATTTCCCAGATTTTCTTTTCCCCATATTGGCCCTGGGGTTTTTCACTCTGGGTTTTCGCCTCTCCCTGGAGATCACATGGTCTGGAATGGGGGGGTGGGGGTAAGTTAATAGGTTGTAATGAACAAAGCATCGTAGCTGTGAGGGACAGCTCGGTGGATAGGATATTGGTATGTAGATAGGCTGGAAAATTGGGTGGGGATCCTGGATTCAGGATTCAATCCTGGACCGGGGAGCGGCGCGGGCTTGGAGGGCCGAAGGGCCTGTTCCTGTGCTGTATTGTTCTTTGTTCTTTGTTTGTATCCCTCCATTCCCAGGCTGCTCATGTGACTATCCAGGTAAGTCTTAAACGATGTCAGCGTGCCTGCCTCCACCACCCTACCTGGCAGCGCATTCCAGGCCCCCACCACCCTCTGTGTAAAAAACGTCCCTCTGATATCTGAGTTATACTTCGCCCCTCTCACCTTGAGCCCGTGACCCCTCGTGATCGTCACCTCCGACCTGGGAAAAAGCTTCCCACTGTTCACCCTATCTATACCCTTCATAATCTTGTACACCTCTATTAGATCTCCCCTCATTCTCCGTCTTTCCAGGGAGAACAACCCCAGTTTACCCAATCTCTCCTCATAGCTAAGACCCTCCATACCAGGCAACATCCTGGTAAACCTTCTCTGCACTCTCTCTAACGCCTCCACGTCCTTCTGGTAGTGCGGCGACCAGAACTGGATGCAGTACTCCAAATGTGGCCTAACCAGCGTTCTATACAGCTGCATCATCAGACTCCAGCTTTTATACTCTATACCCCGTCCTATAAAGGCAAGCATACCATATGCCTTCTTCACCACCTTCTCCTCCTGTGTTGCCACCTTCAAGGATTTGTGGACTTGCACACCCAGGTCCCTCTGTGTTTCTATACTCCTGATGACTCTGCCATTTATTGTATAACTCCTCCCTACATTATTTCTTCCAAAATGCATCACTTCGCATTTATCCGGATTAAACTCCATCTGCCACCTCTCCGCCCAATTTTCCAGCCTATCTATATCCTGCTGTATTGCCCAACAATGCTCTTCGCTATCCGCAAGTCCAGCCATCTTTGTGTCATCCGCAAACTTGCTGATTACACCAGTTACACCTTCTTCCAAATCATTTATATATGTCACAAATAGCAGAGGTCCCAGTACAGAGCCCTGCAGAAGACCACTGGTCACAGACCTCCAGCCGGAAAAAGACCCTTCGACCACTACCCTCTGTCTCCTATGGCCAAGCCAGTTCTCCACCCATCTAGCCACTTCTCCTTGTATCCCATGAGCCTTAACCTTCTTAACCAACCTGCCATGTGGGACTTTGTCAAATGCCTTACTGAAATCCATATAGATGACATCCAGGGCCCTTCCTTCATCAACCGTTTTTTGTCACTTCCTCAAAAAACTCCACCAAATTTGTAAGGCACGACCTCCCTCTTACAAAACCATGCTGTCTGTCACTAATGAGATTGTTCCGTTCTAAATGCACATACATCCTGTCTCTAAGAATCCTCTCCAACAACTTCCCTACCATGGACGTCAAGCTCACGGGCCTATAATTTCCTGGGTTATCCCTGCTACCCTTCTTAAACAACGGGACCACATTCGCTATCCTCCAATCCTCAGGGACCTCACCCGTGTCCAAAGAAGCGACAAAGATTTCCGTCAGAGGCCCAGCAATTTCATCTCTTGTCTCCCTGAGCAGTCGAGGATAAATGCCATCAGGCCCTGGGGCTTTGTCAGTTTTAATGTTCCCTAAAAAACCTAACACTTCCTCTCTTGTAATGGAGATTTTCTCTAACGGGTCAACACCTCCCTCCGAGACACTCCCGGTTAACACACCCCTCTCCTTCGTGAATACCGATGCAAAGTATTCATTTAGGATCTCCCCTATTCCCTTGGGTTCTAAGCATAATTCCCCTCCTTTGTCCCTGAGAGGTCCGATTTTCTCCCTGACAACTCTTTTGTTCCTAACGTGTGAATAGAATGCCTTAGGATTCTCCTTAATCCTGCCTGCCAAGAACATCTCGTGACCTCTTTTTGCCCGTCTAACTCCCCGTTTGAGTTATTTCCTACTCTCTCTGTATTCCTCCAGAGCTCCATCTGTTTTCAGTTGCCTGGACTTAACGTACGCCTCCCTTTTCATTTTAATCAGATCCTCAATTTCCCTGGTTATCCACGGCTCTCGAATCCTACCTTTCCTATCTTTCCTTTTTACAGGCACATGCCTATCCTGCAGCCTTATCAATAGTTCCTTAAAAGACTCCCACATGCCAGAGGCGGACTTACCCTCAAACATCCTCTCCCAATCAACATCCACCAATTCGTGCCTAATCCGACTATAGTCAGCCTTCCCCCAATTTAGCACCCTGCCCGTAGGACAGCACTCATCCTTGTCCATTACTATCCTAAAGTTAACAGAGTTGTGGTCATTCTGGAATTCCCTCCCCAACAACACTGTGGATGTACCTACACCACATGGATTGCAGTGCTTCAAGAAGGCAGCTCACCACCACCTTTTCAAAGACAATTAAGGATGGGCAATAAATGCTCGTCTAGCCAACGACTAGAATCAATTGAACAATTTTAAAAATGACTTGGAATATCCATGAGAAAACAATCCTGACAGTTACTCAAATAAATACTTCACTCAGTCACACCAGCTTCTGAGTTTACATTTGACTGAAGTGGTTGGATTTTGCTGCTGTTTGTGGAAAACTTTGGGGCATTTGCCCAGTCCATTACGCAAACTAGCCTCCCATCCATTGACTCCATCTACACTTCCCGCTGCATCAGAAAAGCAGCCAACATAATCGAGAATGTCACACACCCCGGACATACTCTCTTCAACCTTCTTCCGCCAAGAAAAAGGTACAAAAGTCTGAGATCATGTGCCAACCGATTCAAGAACACCTTCTTCCCTGCTGCCATCAGGCTTCTGAATAACCTACTTCTCATTAATTTGATCTTCCTCTACAGCCTAACTGTGACTGTAATACTACATTCTGCACTCTCTCCTTTCCTTCCCTATGTACAGTATGCTTTGTCTGTATAGTGCACAAGGAATAATGATTTTCACTGTCCACTAATACATGTGACAATAATAAATCAAATCAAAAAAGAACCCCACACACTCTCTTCCACCTTCTTCCATCGGGAAAAAGGATACAAAAGTCTGAGATCAAGTACCAACTGACTCAAAAACAGCTTAATCCCTGCTGCCATCAGACCTTTGAATGGAGCTGCCTTATATTAAGTTGATCTTTTGCTACACCCTAGATATGACTGTAACACTACATTCTGCACCCTTTTCTTTCCTTCTCTCCTACCTGCTCTATGAATGGAATGCTTTGTCTGTACAGTGCGCAAGAAATAATAATTTTCACTGTAAACCATAACATGTGACAATAATAAATCAAAATTATCCACCAGTTCCCACTTCTGTTCTTTCTGATGAATGGAGGATCTGTGCACAGCTTTTTCGACCCTCCTCCCAATCTCCACATCACAGCAAAAAAAATCACCAGTCAACAATAACTACCTTCAATGACAGAGGGTTTACCCAGCATTCGCCGCGGTGGTGAATGCCCCCTATTTACACCAGAGGAAGGCACTGAGCATGCGCACTGTCAGTCATGGCGATGGGGTGAGTCTCTCTTTTTGTCTCTTTGCCACGAAGAAGGAAGCGGAAACTCTGAGGGAGCGATGGAGCCGGCTCTGGATAGAGAAAGTTTCTAAACACCTGGTGGACGCCTCAAACCCTGATTGAGACTCTGCGCTTCCGTGTTTGCAGCTCCGGATCTTTTTCCGCCCGAGGCCCAAGTCCAGGTTAACGGCCGCCATCTTGGATCAGCGAGAGGCGCATGCGCCAAGGTCTTCGTGACGCAAGAGTGAGGGCGGGGCTGAGATTTTACAGTTCCCACCGGGTCCTAGTTTCCAGCACATTAGAGTTAACATTGATCTTTCGTGTCAGAAGTAGGTTTACATTGACACGACAATGAAGTTACTGTGAAAATCCCCCAGTCGCCACACTCCGGCGCCTGTTCGGGTCCACTGAGAGAGAATTTAGCACGGCCAGTGCACCTAACCAGCACATCTTTCGGACTGTGGGAGGAAATCTGAGCACCTGAAGGAAACCCACACAGACACAGGGATAATCTGCAAACTCCACACAGACAGTGACCCAATCCGGGAACTGAAGCCAGGTCTAACCACTGTGTCACCGTGCCTCCCACCAAACTGGGCATCAGGTGTCTAAACAGTTTCACCCATTCCCAGCCTGCAGCCGATGTTTGCAGGAGTCCATGAACCATGTACATATTCAGTGTGAGAGGTTGCAGTTCCTGAAGGAGCTGCTTCTCCACTTTTAGTTCCACTTCTATTCTGCCCCACGCTCCTAATCATTGGCTGCCCATGTGGAGGAGGCTTGGGAGGTCAGAGGATCTTTTCCTGGACCTGCTCTTGGGGCTGGTTAAAACAGTGATTTGTAGATCAGCATGGGGTAACTAGGCTGTCGGCCTCTCTTCCACGGTCTTGTCCATGCTCTTGTGGTCCTGGAGAAGAAGCGTGCAGTGTCGACTGGAACACTCGAAAACTCCACAATTCAGGGTGTCTCATAGACGCTGGAAACAAAGTTCTGGTTTAGTTGAGATGGAAGTTTGATTGGACCACAAGATTGGGGAAACAAAAGATAAAAGAATATTCCATAGAAACTAGAATTGCCTGTTCTGAATTTCTATCCTGTGCTGACAATGATACTGACTCTGTCAATGTCTTTTACAAGGTCCACGAGGGCGATGAATTGCAGATGGGAAACTGAAACCAAACATCACATCAAGAGCTGACAGAGTCACTCAATTCATCAGAACCTGAATGTCATTGACCTTTAAATGTGGAAGGAGAAATGTTTTTCTGTTTTGGCGGTGAGGAAAGATTTCAAACATCACTGTGACTGGAAAAGCACCAAGACATACAAACACACCTGGGTGAGAGTGTTCCAGTAAACTGACTGTGGAAAGAGCTTTAACCAGTTACACAGCCTGATTGTTTTTTAAAATCTCACTATTCACAGCAGAGAGCCAAAGGATGAGAAGATCTTGGAGCAGAATTAGGCCATTGGGCCCATTGAGTCTGCTCCACTATTCACTGATCTGATAAAATCCTGAACTCCACTTTCCTGCCTTATCCCCATTACTCTTGATTCTCTTACTGAGAAATAATACACACGTCCTTTATGTGGACAAGGCTTGAACAGATTGGTTAACCTAGAGAGACACAAGGACACCTGTACCATGGAGAAACCATGGAAATGCGGGGACTGTGGGAAGGGATTCAGTTACCCATCGCTGCTGGAAATACATCGCCGCAGTCACACTGGGGAGAGGCCATTCACCTGCTCTCTGTGTGGGAAGGGATTCATTCAGTCATCCCACCTGCTGACCCACCAGCAAGTTCACATTGAAGAGAGGCTTTTTAACCACTCTGACAGTGATAACAACTCTAAAAGCTCTGAGGACCTGGTCAAGCACCAGATTGTTCACATTGCGGGACAGTTCAGTTGCTCTCACTGTGGGAAGCTGTTTAAACGATCACAGAACCTCATTGAACACGAACGCACTCACACTGGGGAGAGGCCATTCACCTGCTCTGTGTGTGGGAAGGGATTCACACGATCATCCCACCTCGCTACACACCGACTGGTTCACACTGATAACAGACCTTTCAAATGTTCCGAATGTGAGAAGAGTTATAAAACCACAAGTGATCTGCTGATACACCAGCGAGTTCACAATGAGGAGAGGCCATTCAGATGTACAGTGCGTGGGAAGGGATTCACTCTGTTATCCAGCCTCCAGAAACACCAGCGAGTTCACACTTGGGAGAGGTCGTTCGCCTGCTCCTTGTGTGGAAAAGGATTCATTTATTTAACCAGCCTCAGATCACACCAACTTGTTCACTCGGATAAGAAACCTTTCAAATGTTCTGAATGTGAGAAGAGCTTTAAGACCTCAAGTATTCTGCTGAGACACCAGCAAGTTCACTCCGGGGAGAGACCGTTCACCTGCTCTGACTGTGGAAAGGGATTCACTCGTTCATCCAACCTGCGAACACACCAGCACATTCACACCGGGGACAAACCGTTCACTTGCTCTGAGTGTGGGAAGGGATTTTCTCACTCACCCCACCTGCTGAGACACCAACACACTCACAATGGAGAGAGACTGTTCACCTTCTCAGTGTGAGATGGGATTCACTCAGTCAACCCATCTTCTAACACACCAGCAAATTGACAAGTGTCTGGAGGAATTGGATTCTGCTGATATTCACATCCAGGACTGAACAATGTTCATTCTGACAGTTGGGGTGTGTTTTTGCTGATGTTAGTGATTGCTATAACTGGGCTGGAGTTTATTACTCTGGATAAATGTCAAATTAACTAATATTGTTTAAGACACAAAGCTGAGACCTTCATTTCTCCAGGATAAGAAAATATTAATCAATGTCTTGTTACCAATTGCTGCATTTTTGTGGCCTTTTCTCCTTCTTAGTTCTAGATTATTTCAGTTTTCATACCTTGTTACTCTCCTGGACAAGTCCCAGCTCCCCATATCTTCCAGAGTGTCTTTCCTGGCCTTGGAATCCATGGAAGGCATCAGTAACACATCCGTGATCACCAAACACAAATCACAGTTGTTTGCACTGATCCACTTCTTTCCCCAGTCATTGAGGATGGTGATGTTTGTGGAGCTTTCTCTTGTCCACCACCATTCACGACTGGATGTGGGGGGACTGCAGCTTTGATCTGATCCGTTGTTTGTGGGATCGCTTGGCCCTGCCTGGAACATGCTGCCTCTGCTGTTCAGCGTGCTTATAGTCCCATGTTACAGAGTAACCAGGTTGGAATCTCAGTTTTAGGGTGCCCAGTGCTGCTCCTGACTTGTTCTCCTACACTCCATGTTGAACGAGGGGAGGTGATAACTGGTGGTATTATTGCTGAACTATTAATCCAGAAACGCAGCTAATGATTTGGGGACCGGGTTTCGAATCCTGCCACATCGCTTGGTGGAATTTGAATTCAATAAAAATAACCTGGAATTAAGAATTTATTGATGACCATAAAACCATTGTTGATTATCGTAAAAAATCCATCTGGCTCACTAATGCCCTTTCGGGAAGGAAATCTGCTATCCTTACCCGGTCTGGCCTACATGTGACTCCCTCTGAAATGGCCTCGCAAGTCACTCAGTTCAAGGGCAACAAGGACTGGGCCATCAATGCTGGCCATCCAGCAATGCCCATTTCCCACGAATGAATAAAAAAGAATTTCAAGTTGAGGACTCCCAGAATGACTCCCTTGCACTGTCCACCTCTGTGCTGCTCCCTCTACTCAGGTCTGAACTGCTGGTAGGACAGCACATTTTGGCAGGAAGAATAAAAGGGAAGCAGATTATATAAATGGTGAGAGATTGTCGAGCTCTGAGATGCAGAGGGATCTGAGTGTTCTGGAGATTGAATAACCTGGGATTGTTCTCCCTGGAAAGACGGAGGCTGAGGTGCGACCTGCTGGACATTTATATAATTATGAGGGGTATGGATAGGATGAACAGTTGGGAGCTTTTTCCCAGGGAAGAAATGACAATTACATGGGGGCACAAGTTCAAGATAAGGGGGAAAGGTTCAGTGGAGATGTGCGGGGGAAGGTTTTTTACACAGAGGGTGGTGGGGGCCTGGAATGCACTGCCAAGTGAGGTGGTTGAGGCAGACACGTTAGTGACAGTTAAGTCTCATCTGGATAGACACATGAACAGGTGGGAATAGAGGGATATAAGCGGTTGGTCTCGATAGGACAATGTGATCAGCGTAGACCGAAGGGCCTGTTCCTGTGCTGTTCTTTGTTCTTTGCATGAATCACAAAAAGCTGGTAAGCAGGTAAAGCAAGTAATTAGGAAAGCTATCATTTGTGAGGGGAATTGATTACATAAATATGGAGGTTATGCTTCAGTTATCCAGAGCGCCAGTGAGACCACATCTGGAGTACGCTGTACAGTATTGGTCATCTTGTTTAAGCAAGGATGTAAATACATTGGAAGCAGTCGATTGACCAGACTAATGCCAGAAATGTGTGGATTATGAGTAAAGCTTGGACAGGCGAGGTTTGTGTCTGCTGGAGTTTAGAAGAGTAAGATAAATTTGATCGAAACATAGAAGAAACAAGAAGGGTCTTGACAGGTTGATGTGGAAAGGATGTTTCCTCTTGTGTGACAATCTAGAGCTAGAGGTCCCTGTTTAAAAATAAGGGTTCGCCCATTTAAAACGGAGATGAGGCGAAATATTTTCTTTCAGAGTCTCTGGAACACTCTTCTGAAAAGGCAGTGGAAGCAGAGTCTTTGAAGATTTTTAAGGCAGATGTAGATAGATTCTTGGCAAGCAAGTGGGTGATAGATTACTGGGGGTTGGCAGGATGCAGATTTAAAGTTACTATCAGATCAGCCCTGATCTGATTAAATGGTGGAGCAGACTCAAGGGACCAAATAGCCGAATCCTGCTCCTTGTTCCTGTGAGACATTGGCAGTAAGATATGATTCAAAGTATGACTGTGTCAGCCTGTTGCTTGACTGGACTGTTTGACTGTAGGAACGGTCATATTTAATAGTTTGTAGCTTAGTTATGTGTAATGATCAAGTAATTGAAGCTTATTAATCATGATGGCACAGTGGTTAGCACTGCTGCTTCACAGCTCCAGGGACCTGGGTTCGATTCCCGGCTTGGGTCTCTGTCTGTGTGGAGTTTGCACGTTCTCCCCGTGTCTGCGTGGGTTTCCTCCGGGTGCTCCGGTTTCCTCCCACAGTCCAAAGATGTGTGGGTTAGGTTGATTGGCCATGCTAAAATTGCCCCTTAGTGTCCTGAGATGCGTAGATTAGAGGGATTTGCGGGTAAATATGTAGGGATAAGGGGGTAGGGCCAGGACGGGATTGTGGTCGGTGCGGACTCGATGGGCCAAATGGCCTCTTTCTGCACTGTAGGGCTTCTATGATATTCTAATCTGATGTGATATTCTGCTGAATTGTAATACGTTAGTATCATGTAACTGGCTTTGTCTGTAGCTGCATCCTTATTTGACAAGTGAAATAGATCACATGACCCTAGGCCGGTGTAAAGCTACACTTTTATACTTTAATTACAGAGTCCTGTGGATCCCATCAACTCTGGATAGGCTGAGGTCTGGAACTGTTAACCCCTCAGCCATTGACAATAACAGTTATACTTGAGTTAGAGGCCATATTGTGTGAAGAAACCAGCTGTGAAGTTTCAAACCTTCAGCACTGTGTCATAAATTAATGTATCCTTTTAACTTGTAATATCTTAAAAGAAGCAGTCACTTTCCTTCAGACTATATAACCATTTTTGATTTGAAAAATTTAAGATTTTAGTTCTCCAATCAGTTTTCATAGCGTAGTGGTTATTCTGACTCATTCGTTTTGAACATTTATCAATTGAATGTATCATACTGTATTTATGTGTTTCCTGCTATCTCACCTTTTACACACTGATTTGATGCCCACTTTCTTTGGATTTCAGATCTGAAGTAACTTTGTAATTTCTGTATTAGTTTAAGGCTGTGTGTCACTTTGTGTCCTTTTAATTAACTATGTTCCAAGCTCTGGCAGCCACGACAAAAACCAGCAAGCACTTTCTTTAACCAAAATATACTGATAGTCACCTGCCCCAATGAGAACTCTACAGGATTCCTACACATCAATTAGACATTAGAGACAATGAACCCAAATGTTAACCATTGGGATTTGACACCATAAACTTGCTTATCTCAAATAAGTGACAAAGAAGATATCTTTAGGCCTCCATTATCTCAGTACGAAGCCATAAAATTTAATAAAATGACAGGAAAGGTTATAACGTGGGGCAGACTCCGAAAGTAACTGATACATTAGAGGGCCAGTCGGGAGGTTGCAGGAAATGATCGGTAGATGACCATCACCATGAAGAAACCAATCAGAAACTGATTACACACCACCTACATCAATCAGGGACATCTTTCTTGTGTCCAACCAAATAAACAAAATCAGCTGAACTTATGGCTGCTACGAGAGGACACAGGTTTAAGGTGCTGGGGGGTAGGTACAGGGGAAATGTTAGGGGGAGGTTTTTCACACGGAGGGTGGTGGGCGAGTGCAATCGGCTGCCGTCAGTGGTGGTGGAGGCAAACTCAATAGGGTATTTTAAGAACTCCTGGATGAGTACATGGGACTTAATAGGATGGAGGGTTATAGGTAGGCCTAAAAGGTAGGGACATGTTCGGCACAACTTGTGGGGCCGAAGGGCCTGTTTTTGTGCTGTAGTTTTTCTATGTTTCTAACTTAGGGACAACTCAAAAGGGGCAGCTCCCTAAAAGGAGGGGAAATGCCCAAAACAAAAAACAAAGTGGAAAGGAAACTTTAAACATCAAATTAAAATGTGATTAAAGGGGTCAATAATACATCCCAGTCCCTGTAGTGCCCAGCGGGCACAGAAGGCTTCAATGGTGCCCTTGGACACTGCATGCTCCCTTTCCAGGGACACCTGGCCACGAATATAGCTGCGGTAGAGGGGGCAGACAGTCAGGTTAGAGACCCCTTCAATCGCCCTCTGCCTGGACCTGTAGATGGAATTAAATCAATCAGAGACTGATCATGGTGAACCAGAGTTCAGGAACACCATTGATCGTGCACAGGGGCTGTGTCCAGAAAAAGTTAATAAGTATCAGCTTTCAGCTGCCCGGTTCACAGCTCAGAGAAGCTGAGTAGGAAGAAGATAGACAACAGTCTATCTGTATTATGTCACCCAGTGGCGGCATGTAGATGAGAAACAGGAGGGGCAAAGGATAAACACTTGGGGGACACCTAGTGCAGGGCCTTTGGAGAGGAAAGAGAGGTTGGAGATGGGGTAGTAGTTGGCAAAGACTTGGGATTGAATGTTTTTTTAGGATTGGTGATGACAGTGGATTTGAAAGTGAGAGGGACAGTGTGAGAGAAAAGAGAACCGTCAACAATATCACCTAATGTGGGGAAGTTGGATGACCAGTAGTTTAAGGAGAATAGGGTTGATGGAGCACAAGGTGGGTCTCATGGACAAGATGCAGAGGGCATGAAGGGAGATAGGAGAGAAACTGGAGAAAGCTGTAGGTTCTGGGCTTGGGCAAGATGGAACTTTAGACATGGTTTGTCCCGGTGGGCTTGTGGAAGGGAGGGAAGCAGCAGAGGCAGCTGATCAGATTGTCCCAATCTTACAAAGAAGCTCCATGAGCTCCTCACACTTGGAGGTGAGGATGGAAGAGACGGGGGAACGTGAGAACCCTTCAAAAGGAAATAACATATGTTAAAGATGTTAAAAGATTAAACACTGTTAACACAAAGCTAATTTATTGAAATTATTTGTGAATTCGCTGGTGTCTCAGCAGGTTGGATGACTGAGTGAATCTCTTCCCACACTTGGGGCAGGTGAACGGCCTTTCCCTGGTGTGAACTCGCTGGTGTGTCAGCAGGGAGGATGACTGAGTGAATCTCTTCCCACACTTGGGGCAGGTGAACGGCCTTTCCCTGGTGTGAACTCGCTGGTGTGTCAGCAGGGAGGATGACTGAGTGAATCCCTTCCCACACTGAGAGCAGGTGAATGGTTTCTCCCCAGTGTGAACTCGCTGATGTACAGTGAGGTCAGATGATGTGTTGAACCCAGACTCACAGTGAGAGCACCTGAATGGTTTCTCGTCAGTGTGAACACGTTGATGGCGCATCAGTTCCCCGGAACTTTTAAAGCACTTCTCACAGTCTGCGCATTTAAAAGGTCTCTCCTCAGTGTGAACTCGTTGATGGTGGAGCAGTTGCCGGGAACTTTTGTAGCACTTCCTGCAGTCTGGACATTGAAATGGTCTCTTGTCATTGTGAACACTCTGGTGATTCAACAAAGTGGATAATTGAGTGAATCCCTTTCCACACTCAGAACATGTGAAAGGTCTCTCCCCAGTGTGAATTCGCTGGTGTATCCGCAGGTTAGATGACCGACTGAACCCATTCCCACACACGGAGCAGGTGAATGGCCTCTCCCCGGTGTGACTACACTGGTGCTCAGTGAGTTGAGATGATTGTTTGAACCCAGTCCCACAATGAGAGCATCTGAATGGCCTCTCGTCACTGTGAGCACGTTGATGGAGTATCAGCTCCCGGGAACTTTTAGAGCACTTCCCACAGTCTGGACATTTAAATGGTCTCTCGTCAGTGTGAACTCGCTGGTGCGCCATCAAGTCAGAGGACCGAGCGAATCCTTTCCCACACTCTGAGCAAGTGAATGGTCTCTTCCCAGTGTGAACTCACTGGTGTCTCAGCAGGTTGCCTGACCGAGCGAATCCCTTCCCACAGTTGGAACAATTGAAAGGTCTCTCTCCAGTGTGAACTCGCTGGTGTTGCAGCAGGCTGGATGAGCGAGAGAATCCCTTCCCACACTTGGAGCAAATGAATGACCTCTCCCCCGTGTGTCTGGGCCAATGAGTTTCCAGTTCAGGTGGGGACTTGAATCCCTCCCCACATTCCCACCGTTTCTCTTCACTGTGAACGGTGCTTTTTCCTTCCATGTTCAAAATTCACAAATATTCAGCTGACAATAAATTGGGTGACTCCACCTGATCCTGATGTGATGTTTGGTTTGAGTTTTCTGATTGGAAATCCTCCGCTTCAGATAATCTGTGAAATTGATTTTAAACAGAAAAAGGGATGAGAAAGAACTCACAAAGGCAGGTTGTGAAATTGAGCTGAATGAATCTGGTAAATTGTGGGGCTGGCACTGGGAAAAAGTGACCATGAAATCTGTTTGATCTTTTGTCAGAAATGAAATGGTCACTAATGTCCTTCAGGGAAGAAAGCCTGCCTCCGGTCTGAGTCTACACAAGAAATAGGAGCAGGAGTAGGCCATTTGGCCTGTCGAGGCTGCTCTGCCATTCAACACACATCTCATCATCTCAGCCTTAAATATATTCACTGATGGAACCCTCTGGGCTAGAGAAATCTATGTCACAAGAGAGACAGTGAGAGAAAGCAAAACAGACAGAAAGAGACAGGGAGAGAGGGGGGCAAATGGGAGGCATTTTTATAGACCTAGAACTGAACCTCCTAAGCCCTCAACCTCCACCATCTGGATTGTCCAGGGCAGCAGGAGTATTTCAAAACCATTACCTGTAAGTTCCCCTCTGAGCTCACACCATCCGAACTTGTCTGACATCCAAGATTAGATGAGCAGAAATGTCCTCCATTTAAATATTGACAAGACTGAGCCCATTTCCTTCAGTCCCCTCGACAAACTCCAGTCCCTAGCCATCAACTCCATCCCAGTCCCTGCCAAATGTCTGAGAATGAAACAGGAGGTTTGCAGTCATGGTGAAATATTTCACCCCAGATGATCTTCCAAACTGATCCACATCAGCACCAAAATCACCTATTTTCACCTCAGTAACATCGCCCAATTACTCGTTAGCCTCAGTTCATCCACTGCAAAAACCATCACCCATTCCTTTGTTACCTCTAGACCAAGTTATTCAAACACACTCCCAGCTGGCTTTCAACATTAAACAACCCCCTCCAGGCAGGTAAAATCGCTGCCTCCAATGCGCTCAACATATTCTATGCCCATTTTGAGCAAGAGGTCAGTGAGAGCACGCCCTCCATCCCGGAAGCTCTGACGAACCTGTATTCAAGCTCATCACTGCTGACATCAGAACAGCCGTCTCAAAAGTCAACCCATGGCAAGTGACTAGCCCAGATGGACTATCTGGACGAGCACTCAGATCTTGTGTAGACCAGCTCACAGGGGTATTCATAGACATCTTTAACCTCTTTTTACACCAATCGGGTGTCCTTATCTGCTTCAAGAAGGCAAACATCATCCCGATACCAAAGAAAAGCCAGGCAGCGTGCCTTAATGACTGTTGCCCAGTGGCTCTGACATCCATCAGTATGAAGTGCTTCTAAAGGTGAGTCATGCCTCAAAATTAATTTCGACCTCCCAGATTGCCTGGATCCACTACAGTTTGCCCATCGCCGCAACAGGTCCATAGCAGACACTAACTATCTCCTTGGCCCTACACTCAACACCTGGAACACCTGAATAACAAAGACACTTATGTCAGGTTCCTACTCATTAACATTATTCTGACAGAACTCATCTCCAAACCGTGTGGCCTGGGGCTCAGCTCCTCCCTCTGTGACTGGATCCTAGACTTCCTAACCCACAGACCACAATCAGTAAAAATAGGCAACAACATCTTCTCCACAATCATCTTCACACAGGTGCCCCACAAGGCTGTGTCCTCAGCCCTTTAATATGCTCCTTATACACCTATGACTGTGTGGACAAATTCCCTTCCAACTCAATTTCCAAGTTTGCTGATGACACCATCATAGTGGATTGGATCTCAAACAATGATGAGACAGAGTACAGGAAAGTGATAGAGAAGCTGGTGAACTGGTGCGGCGACAATAATCTCTCCCTCAATGTCAAAAGGAAGGAGATAGTCGTTGACTTCAAGGAGCCGAGTGGAGGACACGCCCCTGTCTACCTCAATGGAGATTAAGTGGAAATGGTCGACAGCTTCAAGTTTCTAGGTGTCCAAATCACCAACAGCCTGTCCTGGTCCCGCCACGCTGATGCTATAGTTAAGAAAGCCCACCAACGCCTCTACTTTCACAGCTTCTTCCTTGCTGTCATCAGACTTCTGAATGGACCTATCTTATACACCCCCAGCTATGACTGTAACACTACATTCTGTACACTCTCCTTTCCTTCTCCCCTATGCATTCTATGAACGGTATGTTTCTGTCTGTCCAGCACAAGAACAATACTTTTCAACTTCATAGTAATACTTGTGACAATAATAAATCAAATCAATCAAATGTGACAATAATAAATCAAATCCCTTAAGACTCTTTAAAACTCACCACTTGTCCAATCTTTTGGTCATCTGTGCTAATATATCCTGATGTATCTGGATGTTCCTGTGAAGTGCACTGGGATGATTTCTGATGTTAAGGATTTTAAATAAATAGAAGTTGTTGTTGACTGGAACCCTGACTTCCTGTTTTACAACCCATTGATTTCAATCTGAGGCTTTGCTCCTGCGGCTTTGCAGCCTGAGCCTAGCATCGGCAGTGCGCATGCTCCAGCTCACCCGGGGAGTGATTGACGGCGGCTCTGGACCAATAGAAAGAGTGGGCGGGGCTGGAGGACCGAGCAGGCGAGGCTGGTCCTCCAGCCAATCGGAGTGAACGAGGGGCGGGTCTAGGCGCGAACACTCCTGTTGTGACTGAGAACATGCGCAGTGCCGATGAGAACTCACGATCGAGGCGGTTGTGGAAATTCTCAGCCGGTGAGATACCGTGGGATGGGTCATGAGGGAGGGAGGGAGCCGGCGGGTAGGTTTGGAGGCCTCATAAACATCCCGTGCGGGCCGAAGCTCCGATGCGGCGTTTGTAGCGGCGGAAGCTGCTCAGGCTTTTCCCCGAGACAGGCCCGTGTGAACAGCCGCCATATTTACTGATGTGGAGATGCCGGCGTTGGACTGGAGATAAACACGGTGAGAAGTCTCACAACAGCAGGTTAAAGTCCAACAGGGTTATTTGGTAGCAAAATATTTGGCTCAGAACACCAGGACTTTAACCTGATGTTGTGAGACTTATTACTGTATTTACTGGGACAGTGTGCGGCCGGGAGCATGCGCAATGAGGGAGAGTTAAGAGATTCCAGACGTCACAATGGAATGGGTGAGGGTTTGATTTGATTTATTGTCACATGTATTAACATACAGTGAAAAGTATTGTTTCTTGCGCGCTATACAGACAAAACATACCGTTCATAGAGAAGGAAATGAGAGAGTGCAGAATGTAGTGTTACAGTCAGAGCGAGAGTGTAGAGAAAGATCAACTTAATGCAAGGTAAGTCCATTCAAAAGACTGACAGCAGCAGAGAAGAAGCTGTTTTCGAGTCGGTTGGTACGTGACCTCAGACTTGGAACATAGAACAGTACAGCACAGAACAGGCCCTTCGGCCCACAATGTTGTGCCGAGCTTTATCTGAAACCAAGATCAAGCTATCCCACTCCCTATCATCCTGGTGTGCTCCATGTGCCTATCCAATAACCGCTTAAATGTTCCTAAAGTGTCTGACTCCACTATCACTGCAGGCAGTCCATTCCACACCCCAACCACTCTCTGTGTAAAGAACCTACTTCTGATATCCTTCCTATATCTCCCACCACGAACCCTATAGTTATGCCCCCTTGTAATAGCTCCATCCACCCGAGGAAATAGTCTTTGAACGTTCACTCTATCTATCCCCTTCATCATTTTATAAACCTCTATTAAGTCTCCCCTCAGCCTCCTCCGCTCCAGAGAACAGCCCTAGCTCCCTCAACCTTTCCTCATAAGACCGACCCTCCAAACCAGGCAGCATCCCGGTAAATCTCCTCTGCACTCTTTCCAGCGCTTCCACACCTTCTTATAGTGAGGTGACCAGAACTGCACACAATATTCCAAATGTGGTCTCACCAAGGTCCTGTACAGTTGCTGCATAACCCCACTGCTCTTAAACGCCAACCCCCTGTTAATAAAAGCTAACACACTATAGGCCTTCTTCACAGCTCTATCCACTTGAGTGGCAACCTTCTGTGGATATGGACCCCAAGATATCTCTGTTCCTCCACAGTCTTCAGAACCCTACCTTTGACCCTGTAATCCACATTTAAATTAGTCCTACCAAAATGAATCACCTCACATTTATCAGGGTTAAACTCCATTTGCCATTTTTCAGCCCAGCTTTGCATCCTATCAATGTCTCTTTGCAGCCTACAACAGCCCTCCACCTCATCCACTACTCCACCAATCTTGGTGTCATCAGCAAATTTACTGATCCACCCTTCAGCCCCCTCCTCTAAGTCATTAATAAAAATCACAAAGAGCAAAGGACCAAGCACTGATCCCTGTGGCACTCCGCTTGCAACCTGCCTCCAGTCCGAAAATTTTCCATCCACTACCACCCTCTGTCTCCGATCAGACAGCCAGTTACCTATCCAATCGGCCAACTTTCCCTCTATCCCACACTCCTCACTTTCATCCTGTGCTGACCATGATGCCTTAATTTTTAAAAAAAATCAGCTGAGATTGGGTGGGGGGGGTGGAGTCAGGTGATGTCACTGAGGTGGAAGAACAAACAAAAGTACAGACAGGAACAGGCCCTTTGGCCCTCCAAGCCTGTGCTGACCATGACCAGACTAGGAAAATGGGCTGAAAAATGGCAAATGGAATTTAACGCAGACAAGTGTGAGATATTGCACTTTGGAAGGACAAATCAAAGTAGAACGTACAGGGTAAATGGTAGGACTCTGAAGAGTGCAGTTGAACAGAGGGATCTGGGAACACAGGTACAGAATTCCCTAAAAGTGACGTCACAGGTGGATAGGGTCGTAAAGAGTGCCTTTATAAATCGGAGTATCGAGTATAAAAGTTGGAGTGTTATGGTAAGGTTATATAAGGCATTGGTGAGGGCGAATTTGGAGTATTGTGTACAGTTTTGGTCACCTAGTTACAGGAAGGATGTAAATAAGATTGAAAGAGTGCAGAGAAGGTTCACAAGGATGTTGCCGGGACTTGAGAAGCTGAGTTACAGAGAGAGATTGAATAGGTTGGGACTTTATTCCCTGGAGCGTAGGAGATTGAGGGGAGATTTGATAGAGGTGTATAAGATTTTGATGGGGATCGATAGAGTGAATGCAAGCAGGCTTTTTCCGCTGAGGCTAGGGGAGAAAAAAAAACAGAGGGCATGGGTTAAGGGTGAAAGGAGAAATGTTTAAAGGGAATATTAGGGGGGGCTTCTTCATGCAGAGAGTGGTGGGAGTGTGGAATGAGCTGCCAGATAAAGTGGTAAATGCGGGGTCACTTTTAACATTTAAGAAAAACTTGGACGGGTTCATGGATGAGAGGGGTGTGGAGGGATATGGTCCAAGTGCAGGTCAGTGGGACTAGGCATAAAATGGTTCGGCACAGACAAGAAGGGCCAAAGGGCCTGTTTCTGAGCTGTAATTTTCTATGGTTCTATGATGCCTTAATTTAAGAAAACATCTTTTGCCCTTACTCAGTCCTTATCCCTCTATTCCCTCCCTATGCATGCACCCATCCAGATGCCTCCTAAATGTTGCTAATGTGCCTGTTTCCACCACCTCCTCTGGTAGCGCATTCCAGCCACCCACCACTCTCTCCCTGAAACTTTCTCCCTCTCGCCTTGAACCTGTGTCTCCTTGGAAATAGGCGGTCTTGATGATGATGTGGATATGTGGTTGGAAGCTCAGACTGGGGTGAAATATTTCACCACAGTTGTGAACAGCCTGGTTCAGCCTCAGACAGTTGCCAGGAAGTTGTTGGCGAGGGAATGGAGTTTGTAGTTCGGACTGAAGACAATGGTTTCAGTCTTCCCAGTATTTATTAAAAAAGTTTATGTTCTTTTAGTACAGGATGTCAGATAAGTCAGGATGATGTGTGAGTTGGAGGGGAACTTGGAGTTGATGGGGTTTACTTTTACCTGCTACCCTGGTCCTTGGTAGTGGAGGTTGAGATTCTGTCAAAGATTTGTTGAGTTGTAGATGTATAAAATCCCTCTCCTTCACCCCCGATCTCTCTTATTTTTCTCTGTCTCCTCCAAGAGTGTCCACAGTCTTGTGTTGATCCAGACTGGGTGTCAGGTTTCCTTCCCTGAAGGATATTGGTGAACCAGTTGGGTTTTGATGAAAAACCAGCAGTTTTCCTAGTGTCGACCCCGCAAATTCCCAGATTCATTCAGCTCAATTTCACAACCTGCTTTTGTGTTTTTGTGGGTTCTCTCTCACTCCCTTTTTTCTGTTTTAAATCAATTTCACAGGGTTTCAGAAGAGGAGGATTTGTAGTTTGGAAACTGAAACCAAACATGATATCAGAACCTGGTGGAGTTGGTCAATTTATTATAACCTGAATATCGTTGTATTTTGAACATGGAAGAAAAAAGCACCGTTCACAGTGGAGAGAAACTGTACACGTGTTCTATGTGTGGACAAGACTTTAACCAATCATCAAGTCTTTCGGAACATAATTGTCGTCACAACAGGGAGATGGCATGGAAGTGTGAGGATTGTGGGAAGGGATTCAATTGCCCATCCCTGCTGGAAACCCATCGATGCAGTCATGCTGGGAAGAGACCATTCACTTGCTCCCTGTGCGGGAAGGGATTCAATTGGCCATCCAACCTAGCAATACACCAGCGAGTTCACACTGGGGAGAAACCGTTCACCTGCTCCCAGTGTGGGAAGCAATTTTCTCACTCGTACAACCTGCGGATACACCAGCGAGTTCACACTGGGGAGAAGCCATTCACTTGTTCTCAGTGTGGGAAGGGATTCGCTCATTCAGCCAATTTGTTGAGACACCAGCAAATTCACACTGGGGAGAAGCCGTTCACCTGCTCCCAGTGTGGGAAGGAATTCGCTAACCAATCTCACCTGCTAATACACCAGCGAGTTCACACTGGGGAGAGGCCGTTCACTTGTTCTGTATGTGGGAGGGGATTCACTCAGTCATCTGACCTGCTGATACACCAACGAGTTCACACTGGGGATAGGCCTTTTATCTGCTCCCAATGTGGGAAGGGATTCACTCGTTCAGCCAAGCTGCTGATACACCAGCAAGTTCACACTGGGGAGAAGCCATTCACCTGCTCTGTGTGTGGAAAGGGATTCAGTCAGTCATTCAATCTATTGGCACATCAGCGAATTCACACTGGGGAGAGGCCTTTCACTTGTTCTCAATGTGGGAAGAGATTCAGTCAGTCATCCCATCTGCGGACACACCAGCGAATCCACACTGGGGAGAGGCAGTTCACTTGCTCCCAGTGTGGGACGGGATTCACTACCTCATCCAATCTCCTGAGACACCAGCGAACTCACAAGTAACTATTGTGATTGGATTTTGCTGTTAATCATATTCAAACTGAACCATGTTCATTTGGGTCTGTTGGTGGAATTGAAAAATAACTCCAGCTCTGTTACAGATGTTAATATAGTTGGTCTTAGAAGGGGAGGATTTGGGTTCAGGAAGCTCACACAAAACATTAGTTCAAGGTACCACATGGTAGGTTGTTGCATAAGATTAAATCTCACGGGATCCAGGGTGAGGTAGCCAAATGGATACAAAATTGGCTTAATGACAGAAGACAGAGGGTGGTTGTAGAGAGTTGTTTTTCAAACTGGAGGCCTGTGACCAGTGGTGTGCCTCAGGGATCAGTGCTGGGCCCACTGTTATTTGTCATTTATATTAATATTGTGGATGAGAATTTAGTCGGCATGTTTAGTAAGCTTGCAGATGACACCAAGATTGGTGGTACAGTGGACAGTGAAGAAGGTTATCTAGGATTGCAAAGGGATCTTGATCAATTGGGCCAGTGGGCTGACGAGTGGCAGATGGAGATTAATTTAGATAAATGCGAGGTGATGCATTTTGGTAGATTGAGCCAGGGCAGGACTTACTCAGTTAATGGTCGGCCACTGGGGAGAGTTACAGAACAAAGAGATCTAGGGATACATGTTCATAGCTCCTTGAAAGTGGAGTCACAGGTGGACAGAGTGGTGAAGAAGGCATTCGGCATGCTTGGTTTCATCGGTCAGAACGTTGAATACAGGAGTTGGAATGTTTTGTTGAAGTTGTACAAGACATTGGTAAGGCCACACTTGGAATACTGTGTGCAATTCTGGTCACCCTATTATCGAAAGGATATTATTAAACTAGAAAGAGTGCAGAAAAAATTTATTAGGATGTTACCGGGATTGGACGGTTTGAGTTATAAGGAGAGGCTGGATCGACTGGGACTTTTTTCTCTGGAGCGTAGAGGCTGAGGGGTGACCTTATAGAGGTCTATAAAATAATGAGGGGCATAGATCAGCTAGATAGTCAATATCTTTTCCCAAAGATAGGGGAGTCTAAAACTAGAGCGCATAGGTTTAAGGGGAGAGGGGAGAGAGACAAAAGTGTCCAGAGGGGCAATTTCTTTCACAGAGGGCGGTGAATGTCTGGAACAAGCTGCCAGAGGTAGTAGTAGAGGCGGGTACAATTTTGTATTTCAAAAACGTTTAGATAGTTACATGAGTAAGATGAGTATAGAGGGATGTGGGCAATTGGGACTAGTTTGGGGGTTAAAAAAAGGGGTGTCATGGACAAGTTGGGCCGAAGGGCCTGTTTCCATGCTGTAAACCTCAGCACAATTTATCATAACCTGAACAGCAGAGAATTTTGTCCATGGAAGCAAACCACCATCCACAACCACAGTGAGAAACCAGGGAAATGTGGAGACTGAGGAGATATTCAGTTACACATCAGAGCTGGAAACTGATTGACGCACTCATCTGCTGTGTGTGTGGGAACGGCTTCACTGTCGTCCCAGCTTTCTGCACAACAGCGAATTTACACCGGGGAGACGCCATTTATAAGCTTCAAGTATGGGAAGTGTGATGAGAATGTTGCGATGGATATGTATGTATATATACTTATTATATACATATATATTACATACATTGTTTTTATGTTTAGAGAGAATGTTTAAAAATTCAGCTTTATTCTACAGGCTCAAGGGTTCTGAAAGCAAGTTAATAACTCATTTTAGCTAGAAATTTGTTTCTTTGATAGAGCTAATGAGCTTTTGTTTATATAAGAAGCTCCCCTTGGATTTCTGACTAGTATTGTTACAGGGTCATGGGATAGTGTGGGTCTGTGCAGCAAGAAAGAAGCTTTTGCAGTTCTGGCAAGGAACTGTTGGAGGGTTTCTACAAACTGATCTGAGGCTTGTTTTCTCTCTAAAAGCTTCAAGACTGTCTAGACTCAGTGAAGAATCCCTACAGTGCAGAAGGACGCCATTCAGACCATCGAGCCTGCACCGACAACAATTCCACCCAAGCCCTATCCCCATAGCCCCACATATTTACCTTTCTCATCCCCGTGACACTGAGGAAAAACTTTACTGGGTCAATCTACCAAACCTGCACATACTTAGAGTGTGGGTGGAAATGGGAGCAATGGAGAAAACCCACGCAGACACGGAGAACGTGCAAACTCCACATATTCATCCAAGGCCACAATTGATCCTGGCTCCCTGGCACTGTGAGCAATGCTGACATGCCACCCTAGCAAGTATACATATGGTTGCTAACTGTATTTAAAGTGTCATTTACATCTCTTAAGAGGAACTGAAACAATGAAAGGTTAGAAATTAAAGTTGTTTCATTTTTAAATATTGTTCAACTGTTAATAACTGCTTCATTTGTTAGAGTTATCTTTGAACTGTGATATTAAATAAAGTTTGTTTTACTATAAAAGATCCCCAAGTCAGTGAAATTACTCCTGGAATGAAACATTCTAACCTCACATTTATGCCAACATAGAAATGTTGTTGGGGTCTGGTCTGGCTTCCTAATGTAATTTAGGGGTTTTAGTCCAGGACCCTAACAGGATCCACCCTGCAAACACCCACGTTTCACACTGGGGAGAGACCTTAAAAGTGCCCAGCCTGTGGGAGGTGTTGCAAAAGCTTTGGACAACATGTTCACACTGATGAGACCATTCAGTTGCTTTTCCTGTGAGACTGGGTTCAGGAGATCATCTCAACTCACTGTGCACCAGTAAGTTCACACTGGGGAGAGGCTATTCACCTGCTTTGAGTTTGGGAAGAGATTCACTCTGTTTTGAAGTTGGATTTGCAGTTTCTGCAGTATCTGGAATCATAGAATCCCTGCAGTGCAGAAGGAGGCCATTTGGCCCATCGAGTCTACACCGACAACAATCCCACCCAGGCTCTGTCCGCGTAACCCCACATACCTACCCCACTAATCCCTCTAATCTATGCATCCTGTGACACTGAGGGGCAATTTAGCATGCCTAATGAACCTAACCAGCACCTCTTTTGGACTGTGGGAGGAAACTGGAGCACCCGGAGGAAACCCATTTAAACATGGGCAGAACATGCAAACTCCACACAATGACCCAAGCCGGGAATCAAACCCAGGTCTAGTTTTTGGGTCACTGTGGATCAGTTTTCTGTCACTTACCATTACCTGTTTAAAGGTAAAGGAGTTTTTAAAGAATAAGGCAACAGTAACTGTCACCCTGTTCAACATGAAACTCTCTATTAATTCTTCCTCAGTAACAATTTTAAACACAAAGTTTGCAGTGGGGATTGAAGCGGGGACTTTCTCCAATAAAGTTGCAGTGATAATGAGTGTCCTGGGGAAACCCACCTGATGAAGGAACAGCCGGTTCCGAAAGCTAGTGGCTTTTGCTACCAAATAAACCTGTTGGACTTTAACCTAGTGTTGTTAGACTTCTTACTGTAATGACCCGGACAGAGGGGAACTGACCATCCATCCCCAGCTCTAATTCCCAAACAGAAAATGCTGCCAATAATCTTCAATAAGAAGTTTAACAACACCAGGTTAAAGTCCAACAGGTTTATTTGGTAGCAAAAGCCACACAAGCTTTCGAGGCTCTGAGCCCCTTCTTCAGGTGAGTGGGAATTCTGTTCACAAACAGAACTTATAAAGACACAGACTCAATTTACATGAATAATGGTTGGAATGCGAATACTTACAACTAATCCAGTCTTTAAGAAACAAAACAATGGGAGTGGAGAGAGCATCAAGACAGGCTAAAAAGATGTGTATTGTCTCCAGACAAGACAGCCAGTGAAACTCTGCAGGTCCACGCAACTGTGGGAGTTACAAATAGTGTGACATAAACCCAATATCCCGGTTGAGGCCGTCCTTGTGTGTGCGGAACTTGGCTATCAGTTTCTGCTCAGCGACTCTGCGCTGTCGTGTGTCGCGAAGGCCGCCTTGGAGAACGCTTACCCGAATATCAGAGGCCGAATGCCCGTGACCTTCGCGACACACGACAGCGCAGAGTCGCTCAGCAGAAACTGATAGCCAAGTTCCGCACACACAAGGACGGCCTCAACCGGGATATTGGGTTTATGTCACACTATTTGTAACTCCCACAGTTGCGTGGACCTGCAGAGTTTCACTGGCTGTCTTGTCTGGAGACAATACACATCTTTTTAGCCTGTCTTGATGCTCTCTCCACTCCCATTGTTTTGTTTCTTAAAGACTGGATTAGTTGTAAGTATTCGCATTCCAACCATTATTCATGTAAATTGAGTCTGTGTCTTTATAAGTTCTGTTTGTGAACAGAATTCCCACTCACCTGAAGAAGGGGCTCAGAGCCTCGAAAGCTTGTGTGACTTTTGCTACCAAATAAACCTGTTGGACTTTAACCTGGTGTTGTTAAACTTCTGACTGTGTTTACCCCAGTCCAACGCCGGCATCTCCACATCAATAATCTTCAAGTCAGCCTGAGTCTGTGGCCCCTCCCTCAATCTGAACCGTCACAATGCCCGACTGATTGACGGCAGCTCTGGACCAATAGAGGCAGAGGGGCGGGACTGGAGGACCGAGCGGGAGCGGCTGGTCCTCCAACCAATGGGAGTGAATGAGGGGCGGGGCTGGGCTGGGAGTGAAGCATGCGCAGTGTGGTGAATGGCGGTTGGAGAGGTGATTGTTATTTTGATCCACAATCGCTAGCAGAAAATAGTGGATGGGAGGGAGCGATGGATCCAGCTACCGGGCGGAGATGTTTCCTAAACATGTTGTGTAATCCCCGAAAAAGAGCTTCCAGGGTCTTCCAGCTGCACTGAGTGGGTCTCCAGCTCCGAGTGATCGGTCCGGGTTAGCGGCCATCTTTATTGGGGCCAATGTGCAACGGGGATAGTGTGCAACAGGGCTTATGCATGGCTGCCATCTTTGTAGGGGGCAAAGTTGTCAATGAGTGGGAGGAGCTTGTTCCCCATTGTTCAGAATGGAGACAACTTGTCCACCAAACTGCATCAACCCTCTGAGTCCCAGTGTCTTATCGATGAGGCGCTCTGGTGGCAGAAAAGGAAAGATGAGGCGCTCTGGTGGCAGAAAAGGAAAGAAAGGGAAATAAATGACTAAAAGATATGGCAAATGCACTAGTGGTAATTTACCAAAATTTGCTGGACTCTGGGGTGGTTCCCGCAGATTGGAAAACAGCAAATGTGACGCTACTGTTTAAAAAAGCAGGTAGACAAAAGGCAGGTAACTATAGGCCAGTTAACTTAACTTCTGTAGTAGGGAAAATGCTTGAATCTATCATCAAGGAAGAAATAGTGAGACATCTGGATATAAATTGTACCATCGATAAGATGCAGCATGGGTTCATGAAGGGCAGGTCGTGTTTGACTAATTTGGTGGAATTCTTTGAGAACATTACATGCACAGTGGACATGGGGAACCTGTGGATGTGGTGTATCTGGATTTTCAGAAAGCATTTGACAAGGTGCCGCACCAAAGACTGCTACATAAGATAAAGGTGCACAGTGTTACAGGTAATGTATTAGCATGGATAGAGGATTGGTTAACTAAGAGAAAGCAAAGGGTGGGGGTAAATGGGTGTTATTCTGGTTGGTGATCAGTGACTAGTGGTGTGCTTCAGGGATCAGTGTTGGGACCGCAATTGTTTCCAATTTACATAGATGATTTGAAGTTGGGGACCAAGTATAGTGTGTCAAAATTCACAGATGACATTAAGATGGGTGGCAGAGCAAAGTGTGCAAAGGACACTGAAAGTCTGCAAAGGGATATAGCTAGTCTAAGTGAATGAGCAAGGGTCTGGCAGGTGGAGTACAATGTTGGTAATTGTGAGGTCATCCATTTTGGTAGGAATAGCAGCAAAATGGACTATTATTTAAATGGTAAAGAATTGCAGCATGCTGCTGTGCAGAGGGACCTGGATGTCCTTGTGCATTAATCACAAAAAGTTGGTTTGCAGGTGCAGCAGGTAATTAAGGCGGCAAATGGAATTTTGTCCTTCATTGTGAGAGGGATGGAGTTTAAAAACAGCGAGGTTATGTTGCAGCTGTATAAGGTGCTGGTGAGGCCACACCTGGAGTACTGTGTACAGTTTTGGTCTCCTTACTTGAGAAAGGATATACTGGCACTGGAGGGGGTACAGAGGAGGTTCACTTGGTTGATTCCAGAGTTGAGAGGATTGGCTTATGAGGAGAGACTGAGTAGACTGGGGCTATACTCATTGGAATTCAGAAGAATGAGGGGAGATCTTATAGAAACATATAAAATTATGAAGGGAATAGATAACATAGAAGCAGCGAAGTTGTTTCCACTGACAGATGAAACTAGAACTAGGGGGGGGGGGCATAGCCTCAAAATAAGGGGGAGCAGATTTAGGATTGAGTTGAGGAGGAACTTCTTCACACGAAGGGTTGTGAATCTGCGTAATTCCCTGCCCAGTGAAGCAGTTGAGACTACCTCAGTGAATGTTTTTAAGACAAGGATAGATAAATTTTTGAACAGTAAAGCAAGCAAGGCTCATGGTGGGCAGGCGAGTAAGTGGAGTTGAGTCCATGAAAAGCTCAGCCATGATCTTATTGAATGGCAGAGCATGTTCGAGGGGCCAGATGGCCTACTCCTGCTCCTAGTTCTTATGTTAAATCCTGCTCTCCAGATCCCACTGTCTCATGGGATGTCCTTCCCCATTTGTCTAAAGATCTGCAGGTCTGCTACCAGTCCCACCTTAGCAGTGAACAAGGCATGAGATGTGAAGCGTGTCCTGGTCACAGACCCAGGTTATTGACCACCATCTTTCACTGGGCAAAGTGCAGAAGGGCATGTGGGCAGTGCTCCCTGTCAGCAGAAGAGAATATGGTGAATTTGAAGAGAAGATGGTGAATTTCCATCCCGGACTGACAGTGATGGATTTTGGAAACTCCTTTTACAAGGCATTAGAAGGGGAGAATTTGCATACAGCAAACTAAAACCAAGAAAAACGTTTGTCTCTTCTGAATTGCATTTCTGCACTGTCAGTGCTGGGATTTGTAAACTTCGTTTACAGTATATTAGAAGAGGATTTGTCGAAAAGACATCAATATCTGATAGCACCATTTGATTACAGCATCTGGATGTTATCGGTCTTTGAGTGGAAGTATCGGGTTCCAGGTCATTACCACTCACTGTGGAAAATTTCTTCCTCATATCCCCTTGGTAGATCATTTTCAAAATCCTCAATCTGTGTCCTGTAATCGGATAATGGGAATAGTTAAACCTTATCTACGTTATCTATACCTGTCATAAATTTGTACACCTCTGTCAAATCTCCCCTCAATCTCCTTTGCTCCAAGGAGAATAACGCCAGTTTCTCCAGCCTAACATTGTAACCATAATCCCTCATCCCTGGAACCATTCTGGTCAATCTCCTCTGCACCCTCTCAAGGAGTCTCACATCCTCCATAATGTGTGGTGATCACTGGTTTGCACAGACCCAGATGTTCTGTGTACCTCCTTGTGATCTCATCACATACCCACAATTCCACAGTGACATCACCCCCACTCCCCAGGTATTTCCTCAACTGGGAGACTTTTCTCTGACTCCAGTGTTTCTGATATCTTTCCAGCTGCAGGTCCCAACAGAAGAGTTTAAATTTTAAACAGTGAAATTGTTTCATAGATGAGTGTTTCTGACCATTCATCTACAATTGAGAGTTGTTAGTGCTGAGCTTTGTTATCTGTGAGAGGTTCCATGTCTTTAGGGCTGGTCTGACTCCTTTACTGTGGATCTGACTCCATGTGCATTCATTGCTCTGTTTCACCTCTGCTTTCCCTGATCACCTCTCTGTCATTGTCTAACTCCCTCTGTCTCTAATAATGGGTGCATTTCAGCTGTGTTCAGTATTTCACTATTAGTTCTGCCAAATGTGTCGAAAGAAGGTTCCCACTTGTAACGATGCGCTGCTGACTTACCAGCTTCCCGCAATATCTTTAATAGTCAGAAATTATTTTTCCTGTGTTCTAATCCACTTCTCCTATTTCTGAGGTTACATTACATTTGGCACCATTTTTATTCCACATAGTTCACCCTGGATCATTCATTCTGTCTTTCTCACCCCAGCTACTGCCTTACCTGCTGAATATTTCCAATATTAGCTCTTTTTAATTCAGATTTCCAGCGGCATCAGTATTGGGCTTTCATTTTATTGCAGACATTTCTGAGTCTAGAAATAGAGAGGAACTACTTAAGAACTGATTTGTATCAGGGTGGACCCTTGCATCTAATGCAGGTTCTTTTTCATTGAGTTCCACAGATTCACAACCCTTTGTGTGAAGAAGTTCCTCCTCAACTCAATCCTAAATCTGCTCCCCCTTATTTTGAGGCCATGCCCCCTAGTTCTAGTTTCACACGCCAGTGGAAACAACTTCCCTGCTTCTATCTTATGTATTCCCTTATTAATCTTATATGTTTCTGAAAGATCTCCCCTCATTCTTCTGAATTCCAATGAGTATAGCCCCAGTCTATCAGTCTCTCCTCTTAAGCCAACCCTCTCAACTCTGGGATCCACCTAGTGAATCTCATCTGCACCCCCTTCCAGTGCCAGTATATCCTTTCACAAGTACGGAGACCAAAACTCTACACACTACTCCAGATGTGGCCTCACCAGCACCCAATACAGCTGCAACATAACCTCGCTCTTTTTAAATCCATCCCTCTAGCAATGAAGGACAGAATTCAATTTGCCTTCTTAATTACCTACTGCACCTGCAAACCAACTCCTTGAGATTCCTGCACAAGGACAGCCAGGTCCCTTTGTAGAGCAGCATACTGCATTTTTTTACCATTTAAATAATAGTCCATTTTGCTATTATTCCTACCAAAATGGATCACCTCACATTTACCAACATTGTACTCCATCTGCCAGACCCTCGCCCATTCACTTAGACTATCTATATCCCTTTGCAGGTTTTCAGCGTTCTTTGCCAACTTTGCCCTGCCACTCATCTTAAAATTATCTGCGAATTTTGACACTACACTTGGTCCCCAACTCCAAGTCATCGATATAAATCGTCAACAATTGCTCTCCCAATACTGATCCCTGAGGCACACCACGAGTCACTGATCACCAAAAAGAAAAACACCCATTTACACCCAATCTTTGCTTTCTGTTCATTAACCAATCCTCTATCCAAGGTAATACATTGCCCGTAACACCTTGCACCTTGATCTTATGCAGCAGTCATTGGTGCGGCACCTTGTCAAACGCCTTCTGAAAATCCAGATACACCACATCCACAGGTTCCCCATTGTCCACTGTGCATGTAATGTTCTCAAAGTATTCCGCCAAATTAGTCAAACATGACCTGCCCTTCATGGACCCATGCTGTGTCTTACCAATGGGACAATTTATATCCAACCAATGGGACAATTTATATCCAGGACGAGCTGGCCTTGGAAAGGGTCCAGAGGAGGTTCACAAGAGTGATCCCTGGAATGAAGAGCTTGTCGTATGAGTAACGGTTGAGGACTCTGAGTCTGTACTCGTTGGAGTTCAGAAGAATGAGGGGGGATCTTATTGAAACTTATAAGATTCTGCAAGGCCTGGGTAGAGTGGACGTGGAGAGGATGATTCCTGTAGTAGGAAAACCTAGAACCAGAGGGCAGCACATCAGGCTAAAGGGACGATCCTTTAAAACAGAGATGAGGAGGAATTTCTTCAGCCAGATAGTCGTGAATCTGCGGAACTCTTTGCCGCAGAAGGCTGTGGAGGCCACGTCATTGAGGTCTTAAAGGCAGAGAAAGATAGGTTATTGATTAATAAGGGGATCAGGGGTTATGCGGAAAAGGCAGGAGAATGGGGATGAGAAAAATATCCGCCATGATTGAATGGCGGAGCAGACTCGATGGGCCTAATTCTGCTCCTCGGTCTTATGGTCTTATGGTATAAGATTCCAGTAGATGGCGTTCCATGACATCTGTGAACGAAACTTTAGATCCGCCACTTCACCGCTGTTACAGGTGACGGCTGGAGTACGGGGAATATCTGTGCGTCGGGACTCCACGACAAACCACATTTTATTCAGGACAAGAGCGTCTATGTGAATTATCGAAGCATCGACACAGAACCATGTCTTCTGGACCAGAAGCTTGGGGTTCCAATCCCACTTCAGGGTCTTATGTCTGCAGAAAGTGTGATCCTTTTCCGATTCACAGGTTGATGATCAGCTTGGAAACTCTTCCAATCCACCTCATGACAGGTGGTAAGAGTTGGCGCGTTTCCCGATCGGTAATACTGCAGAGGTAATGGAAACTACTGCGGTACTTTGTCAGGCAAAATCATTGACCAATCTAATGGAAAAGTCTGGAAGATGTGAAGAGTGGCGCAGCAGTCTTTCAGATTGAATTTTATCAATCAATGTATTCCCATGTCACTGGGTAGTATGGATAAGACGTTCAGCACAGTGCTACTAATCAACGTCGGTCCTCAGTGTAGCATAAAGAGAGAGAGAGAGACAGAGAGAGAGAGAAAGAGAAAGAGGTCTCCATTTGGTTACTGTTTGTGACAAGATCGAAGTAACCCGGAAATTCCTTTACTCTAGGGTCAGAATGACAGTCCTTTCTGACAGATAATTAAACATTCCCACTGCTCTCTGTGTTAATAAAGTTTCTAACATAACAGCAGTAACTACACTGGGAATGAGCTTCCGGCAGTTAGAAAGCGTTTTGGGGCATATGGAATCTGTAAAAGCCGGAATAAAAGTAAAAGAGTTGCTCTTTTCAAGTGAAATTTGATTCGAGAAGCTAAATTCGTTGTCCTCCTGTTTCTACGGGGCACCGTGAAGTTTATTTTTAATTTTATTGTTTTTATTTCAATTTTTTTTTCCGGATTGGGTTAGTGAGCGGTCGCGATCTCCTGGAATTTTGAGGATTCCGTCCCCAGTCGGGTCAGAGATTCTTTCCGTTCCACAGGACACAGGAAGTTCGTCAGGAACAACACTCCGGGATCTTACCGAGGAGACAGTGCAGTGCTCAGGAAATGCTGCACCGTTAGAGCTGCCAGCCTCTCAGTGACCAGTTAAATCGAGGACACCGTCTTCCCTCTCAGGTGGACGTGATGCATCACATGGCCATTGCTTCCAAGAAGAGCAGGAGAAATGTCCTGTTTATATCTGTTCATCAATCACAATCACTGAAACAGACAGAACACTGCGGTATTACTGGATGAAATTGCAGGGGCCTGAAAAAAAGGATAAATGAAAGAAAAATGAAAAGAGTATGTCTTCTTGAAATATGGGTAAATTTAATGAAAAAGACATTTTCCATTGTTCTTTGTTTTCTTGTGAGTTTCAATATCCTGTTTACTGGGCCAAATACCGTGAACAGATACTGTTTGTTTGAGTGATGTAAACTAAGCCAATCCGTTTGCTACAGAGCTGCACTTTAAGCCAATCAGATTATTTCGGGGGAGGGAAAAATGGCGGGAGGCAGAGGAAGCTGCAGTGGGGAGACACACCGTGGGGAAGAGGAGCTGTTTCCATGCGGTAAAAACTCAGTTTTAACGTCGAGGCAAATAATATTTGTAGACTAGCATACTTCACAGTGGGGCACAAATATGACTGTGCAGTTAAAGCTCGTGTTTGTCGTAGTTTAGTAACTCATTTTTTTCCAGTTTGAAGTGAAAGGCAGCAAGGTTTAGTCCTGTTTGTTATTTTCATTACAGTTGAGAAAAAGTGTAAAGCGCATCATCTTGTACTCTCAAGCGTGGACGTTTCTGCCAGAAACTGCCGGTGAGGGACAGTCAGCTATAAACGCCGGGCGTAGTTTTCACTGAGAAGAAGGAGAG
Organism: Mustelus asterias; assembly: GCF_964213995.1. Classification (NCBI taxonomy): domain Eukaryota; kingdom Metazoa; phylum Chordata; class Chondrichthyes; order Carcharhiniformes; family Triakidae; genus Mustelus; species Mustelus asterias. Next base: position 330,145 of record NW_027590155.1, read on the forward strand.
AACGAGGATTAGCTGAAGCTAACTTGGTAAGTAGCACTGCCGAGGAGGACAGACTTCAGCGCACTGGACCTTCGTCACTACACGGACAGCTTGCTGCATTTTGTTTTCCTGCTGCATCATCTTCCCGCTCGCAGACCCTTCTGGACTGTGTGTGTCGTGGTTGCGTGAGTAACTGGAGACTATACTATCAGACACTGAACAGTATCAGCAGTGTGTTGTTGAGGGCGTGTTTTCTTCATATGTGCACCAACGTATGGGCCCCAACGTTTATAAATCCAAGCGCTTGGTAATATTTTGAACATTTCTCAGGGTTGAAACTGTTTAATTGAAAAATCTTTAGTTCAGGACTCTTTACCTGTTTTATGAGATGCAACAATGCAAGAAAATAAATTTATTTTTGTTATTCCTTTTGCATGGTTGTCCCGAACCTTTTCTTATTATAAGGTTTACATACTTACCAGTTTAGGAGGCACCGCGCTATTATTAATAGGTTATTACTCTAGATTGCAACTGCATACACTAATCCTTTTCATTCACGCCTGTACTGACATTTATTGGTAAATAGGAAATTTAGCCTAGCTCAACACCAACCGCTAAGAACTCAGGATCCTGTTAATTGAATATTTACATAGTAGCCCCTTATAACATCAAGCACATCCCAGGTACAGCTTTACGTAACTCAGCTGGTCAGAGCATATAGTTGTCAGCAGGGGGTTACATTTTTGGAGGCACCGCTGAGATATTTCCTGTTTACCAGACAGGTCAAATATTTTTTTTCTTACTTCTTTTCGTCAGTCAGTAACAGTTAACTCAATAATTACAACAGCAAAAAAAAGGTTTTTTCAGTGTTCGTAGCTCACTTAAGACAATGGATTTTTCTCAGGCTGCTGACTGGAGCCGCCAAAAGAATATCAGTCTTTCTCATGGCGTATTATTGAGCAATGTGCCAATAGATACTAGTGAGGAGACCATTGCTGGAGTCTTAGACACAGTGAAAGTCTTTGGTCGCACCAAGATTTGTGGTTGCCGTGGGGATTCTACTGGCACACAGTTGTTCATACTAGTGGAGACTAGCATTGATTTAACCCCAGACACTGTATCTCCAGATGTAGGTATTGAAGGAGAAGCTGGGCCATGGGCTGTGCAAACGCTAGAAAGCTTGGACACACAGGATGAAGAGGACGCTTTCCATACAAAGCTGTTGTCATTACTGCAACAGGAAGGCAAGTCAATGGAGGATTTTCAGGCCATAGCATCAGAAAATCAAGCTCCCAAAGTGGATGTGAACATGGAGTTAGTGACTGCTATTGGCAAACTAGTGGACAAGTGCAACCAAGTGTCTACTGATGGGCCTAGCTACAGAAAACTGAGACTGTTTTTAGGACTGAAACCTGTACCCCCAGGTGAAGAAGAATATGATGCCTGGATGGAGCAGGCTACCCAGATGATCAGTGAGTGGCAATGCACTGACGCCGCCAAGAGACAGCGGAGAGTGGAGAGTTTAAAAGGGCCTGCTGCTGACATCGTCCGATTTTTGAAAGTTAGCACTCCCACTGCTACGGCCATCGATTATTTATCTGCTCTGGACACAGCTTACGGCACCACAAAGAGTGGAGACGACATCTTGGCCAAGTTCAGACACACATACCAGGATGAAGGAGAAAAACTCTGCTTTTCTATATCGACTTGACAAACGTCTCCATCGTGCTCTTCTTATGGGAGGAATTACGGCTGCAGACATGAATCGAGCTCGGATGGAACAGCTAGTCAAGGGTGCACTCACTCGAGACATGGTTGCTCTGCGTGTAAGGATGAGCCACACCCTGGACAAACCCCCTTCCTTCTCCCAGCTGATGCGGGAGGTAAGAGAGGAAGAAAATTGGATTAGCGCCAGAGAAGGGGTGAAAGCTACTGCTACCGCAGCCACCACCACTGTACCACAGTCCTCAGTTACGTCTGAGTTGAACAGCCTACGAAATGTGATAAGGGAACTGACTTCTCAGGTGGCCAGACTGTTGAGCGCCATTCCAGTTACCCCTACATCTGAAAGTACGACAGCAAGGACTGGGTCCGTACAGCAAGCGCCAGAAGCTACTATTCGGGACGTGTCGCCCCGAGTGAAAATATCCAAACCACTGCCGGCAGGAATTCTTTGCTACAGGTGTGGGCAAGACGGGCATACAAGGAGAGAGTGCAAAGCACCCGAGGATCTGAGGAAAGTGAATCAGAAACTGATCAAAGCAAGCTGACAGCAGGGAACCTTCCCAGGAGCCAGGTGAAGGAATGGTGCTTTGTTTCATGTGAAATACGTTCCACCCAATGTCCATCCCCAGCAAAGCAAGGCTCAAAACAGTTACCTGCAGGATTAGTGGGGTCCATCTCTGATGTACCTGTGCAAATAGAAGGAGTTGATGCAAGAGCTTTGCTTGACAGTGGCTCCTAAGTAACCATTTTGTATCGCAACTTCTATGACACCTACCTGAAACATTTACCTCTCCAGCCACTTGAAGACCGGGAAATATGGGTTTTAAGCTCTCACCAATACCCATATGATGGCTACCTGTCCATGCAACTCGAGTTCCCTGCTGCTGTAACCGGAGTGCCGCAGGCAGTTGACACTGTCGCCTTAGTATGTCCTAACCCTGTGAAGATGAGAACATTGCCATGCGAGTGGGGACAAATACACGGCTGGTGAGAGAGTTGGTGGAGTCCTGTAAAGAACAGGCAGGAGAACGCTTCTTGGGTACTTTGACCATACACCCCGTCCTCCGAGAAACCTATGAGACACTCACCCAGTCTGAAGCCACAGAAGGGGTAGACAAGCATAGTACTCTGTGGTTGACCCAGCACAAGCCAATCATCACTGGCCTCCCAAAGTTTCCTGGTGATTTCACAGACCAGCTAGCACTGACAGATCAGCCTAATGACACTTTTTCCTCTGAAGAGTTGTGGGTGAGGTCTGAGGTTCATCCTGTATCAGTTGTTTCCAGCAGATGCATTACTGTGACTGTGAAGAACCTGTCATCCAGAGCAATCTCCTTGAAATGTGGGACGCCACTCGCCCACATTTTTCCAGTAGCTCCTGTTCCTCTGCCGAGGACACCGTGTGCAGATGAAGCTGCAATCGAACTGACTCCTTCATCTTTTGATTTCGGAGCGTCTCCTATGCCAGAGGAGGCAAAAAGGCGTCTCTGTGAGAAAATGATGGAGAGGAAGTAGGTCTTCTCACAGCACGAGTGGGATGTAGGTTGTTCTAAAAGCACCACATGAAATAAGACTGAAGGATGCAAGGCCCTTCCGAGAGAGGTCACGTTGCTTGTCGCCTGCTGACTTCGAGGATGTGCGCCAGCACCTACAGGAACTACGGAGCCTTGGCATCGTCTCTGAATCGCGCAGTCCCGACGCATCGCCGATAGGAGTCGTATGCAAGAAGTCCAGGAAGGTACGAATGTGCGTGAGCTACCGAACCCTTAACCTTCGAACAATACCAGACCAGTACAATATCCCAAGGATAGAAGACGCTCTTCACTGCTTGTCTGCGAGTAAATGGTTCACAGTCCTCGACCTGAGGAGCGGATACTATCAAATACCCATAAGTGAGGCTGACAAGGAGAAGACCGCTTTTTTCTGCCTGTTGGGCTTTTATCAGTTCGAACACATGCCTCAGGGAATTTCAGGAGCACCAGCCACTTTTCAGAGAGTCAGGGAACGTACTGTCAGCGACATGAACCTTCTGGAGGTGTTGGTGTACCTGGATGACCTCATTGTGTTTGGACGAACCCTCGAAGAACACGAGGAGTGGTTGATCAAAGTGCTCGACTGGCTACAAGAAGAAGGTCTGAAACTGTCGCTTGACAAGTGCCAGTTTGGCAGGACTTCTGTCACCTACGTCGTACATGTAGTGTCGCAAGACAGAATAGCGACGGACCCATCCAAGATAGAGGCTGTTGTCTCTTGGCCGAGACCCCAAACTGTGACAGAGCTCAGATTCTTCCTTGGATTTTGTGGCTACTATCACCGCTTTGTCAGGGACTTCTCCAAACTCTGCCGTTTCCTCAACGGACTCCTTCAAGGATATCCTCCCCGCTCCCGCTCCAAGGGGAGTCAGACTGCAAACTCACCTGACAAGACTTACTTCAAGCCTTCTGAACCCTTTGGCTCTCGGTGGAGTGAGAAATGTGAACATGCTTTCCAAGGACTCAAGACCCGGCTCACCAAAGCCCCTGTATTGGTGTTCGCAGATCCACAGAAGCCTTACTTTCTGCACGTGGATGCTAGCCTGGATGGACTAGGTGGTGTCTTATACCAAGAGCAGGATGATGGTCTATGCCCAGTTGCATTCATCAGCAGAAGTCTCTCGCCATCTGAGATAAGCTATCCAACGCACAAACTGGAGTTTTCAGCTCTCAAGTGGGCTATTGTGGATAAACTACATGATTATCTTTACGGAGCTGCCATACAAGTCAGAACGGACAACAATCCCCTGACAAACGTCACAACAGAATTCCCACTCACCTGAAGAAGGGGCTTGGGGCTCTGAAAGCTTGTGTGGCTTTTGCTACCAAATAAACCTGTTGGACTTTAACCTGGTGTTGCTAAACCTCTTAATACGTCACAACGTCAGCTAAATTAGATGCCACTGGTCATCGCTGGCTCTCAGCACTGTCCACCTACAATTTTAACCTTAAGTATAGACCAGGCCGGCATAACCTTGACGCAGACTCGTTCTCTCGACGTCCACATGACAGCATGACACCATAGATAGAACATAGAACATAGAACAGTACAGCACAGAACAGGCCCTTCGGCCCACGATGTTGTGCCGAGCTTTATCTGAAACCAAGATCAAGCTATCCCACTCCCTATCATCCTGGTGTGCTCCATGTGCCTATCCAATAACCGCTTAAATGTTTCTAAAGTGTCTGACTCCACTATCACTGCAGGCAGTCCATTCCACACCCCAACCACTCTCTGCGTAAAGAACCTACCTCTGATATCCGTCCTGTATCTCCCACCACGAACCCTATAGTTATGCCCCCTTGTAATAGCTCCATCCACCCGAGGAAGTAGTCTTTGAACGTTCACTCTATCTATCCCCTTCATCATTTTATACACCTCTATTAAGTCTCCCCTCAGCCTCCTCCGCTCCAGAGAGAACAGCCCTAGCTCCCTCAACCTTTCCTCATATGACCTACCCTCCAAACCAGGCAGCATCCTGGTAAATCTCCTCTGCACTCTTTCCAGCTCTTCCACATCCTTCTCATAGTGAGGTGACCAGAACTGCACACAATATTCCAAATGTGGTCTCACCAAGGTCCTGTACAGTTGCAGCATAACCCCACGGCTCTTAAACTCCAACCCCCTGTTAATAAAAGCCAGATGATGAATGGCCAGAAATCGCCGTTCCAGGAGTGCGGGCTCTCTGTCAGACTGTGTCGAGTAGCGCACGAGCAGGACACTCCTATCCATGTGTGATAGGACACATAGGAGCTCATGTGTCTGCAGTTCCCAAAGCTTTCTGTCATACTGCTGCAGTAGTAGCTGATCAGCTGCCCACTTTCAGTCCAGCAGAGCTTCAAGCTGCTCAGAAAAGTGACCCGTGTATAGGAGAAGTATGGCTAGCTGTCAATCAGAAGGCAACGGCAAGTCAAATACAGACAAGCCATCCTGATCTTACACTTCTGAAACGAGAGTGGGAGAAGCTGTCCATCGAGCAGGGCCTGCTTTACAGAACAGTCGAAAAGTCTGATCAATGCTTACGGCAACAGCTTGTGCTCCCCAAGCAGTTCCACAGTATTGTTCTGAAGTCACTGCATGACAACAATGGACTTCTGGGATTTGGCAAGACCTATGCACTCGTCTGTGACAGATTCTTCTGGCCCCGCATGAAGCTAGATGGAGAGACATACTGCAAGACATGTGAACGCTGCATTAAGAGAAAGACTCTGCCACAGAGAGCAGCACCACTTTCCCACATCCAAAGTTCAGGCCCTATGGATCTTGTATGCATTGACTTTCTCTCCATAGAACCTGATCCCCGCAACGTATGCAATGTGTTGGTAGTCATTGACCACTTCACTCGGTATGCACAAGCATTCCCAACCAAGGATCAGAGAGCCATAACGGTTGCCAGAACTCGATGGGAGAAATACTTCATTCACGACGGCCGACCAACTCGCATACATTCAGACCAGGGTCGGGATTTTGAAAGCCAGTTGGTGAAGGAGATGTTGACCATGTTGGGCGTGAGGAAATCAAGAACTTCACCATACCACCCACAAGGTGACCCTTAACCAGAGAGGTTCAATAGAACCCTGTTGAACATGCTAGGAACTCTTGAGCCCAGTCAAAAGTCCAAATGGAGTTAGCACATTGCACATCTGGTCCACGCGTACAACTGCACCCCAAATGAAGCTACCGGGTATTCACCCTACTTTGTAATGTTTGGGAGGGAAGACAGACTTCCTGTGGACGTTTGCTTTGGCGTGTCAGCGGATGGGACCTCAACAACTTCCCACTTGCAGTATGCATCTAAGATGAAGAAAGAGCTGCAAGCAGCCTATCAGTTCGCCCAAGCCACTTCCGCTAAAATGAACCAAAGTAACAAAGAGAGGTATGACCAGAGAGTGCGCAACCATTGCTTGGAGCCTGGGGATAGAGTCCTCATTCGAAACCTTGGCTTGAAAGGGAAACAGAAGCTTGTTGATCGGTGGAGTGCAAATCCTTATGTGGCTGAGAGTCAAATGTCTGATCTTCCTGTTTATCGTCTAAAGCCTGCAGATGGTTTGGCACCCATTCAGGTCATGCACCGCAACCATATTTTGCCCCTGGGACAAGAGGTCCAATTGAGCACTGAGTTTGACCCAAAGCCTACTCCCTCTCAAGAGCCCTCAGGCACAGAAAAGCAAAAGAAAGGAATCAAACTCCTGAGGTTCACAAAGGTGACTCCGCAGCTGATGTGCCCCTGGGAGATCAAAACTCTTCAGAGTCAGAGTATGGACATTACCCAGAGGACTTGATCATTGACAATCCTGAGGAAATCTGTGAACAAACGGAACAGGATGTCATGCCCACGGAGTCCAATCCCTCCACAAATGCTACAGAAGTGCCCGAAGTTGCAACGAGCTCAGAATCTTTAGAAGGGCGAACTGTTGTGATAGAAGAGGTAGTAACTGGGCAAAGGGAAGTAGAACAAGAAAGTTCTGTTGAGGGCACTTACACTACAGACACGTCCAACATAGCAAATCCAGGACAGAGATAAGGAGATCACAGAGAGAGAGAAAGCCAGCAGACCGTTTACATTATACAAAGCTGGGAGAGCCGTGTGCAAAGTCTGTCGTAGTAGGATATACAAGTGTTCACTCAGCTACGCCACCCAATATGCATTTTCCTGAACACTGCAATAGTTGTCATGCATGATGGTGTAACTCCTTTGCTCAGTGCTTGTCATGTATGAGTAAGGTACCATTCTTTTCGCCCCCTATTATACCAATCATCACACTATGAGGGCCAGTTTAAAGTACATGGTGTAATTGGTTAACTGGGTTCTCTGTCATATAGCCCAGCATGGGGGCTTGCTGTCTTTTGGTGGGGGGAGAATGTAGGGGCCTGGAAAAAGGATAAATGAAAGAAAAATGAAAAGAGTGTGTTTTCTTGAAATATGGGTAAATTTAATGAAAAAGACATTTACCATTGTTCTTTGTTTTCTTGTGAGTTTCAATATCCTGTTTACTGGGCCAAATATCGTGAACAGATACTGTTTGTCTGAGTGATGTAAGCTCAGCCAATCCGTTTTCTAGAGAGCTGAACTTTAAGTCAATCAGATTACTTAGGGGAAGGGAAAAATGGCGGGAGGCAGAGGAAGCTGCAGTGGGGAGACACACCGTGGGGAAGAGGAGCAGTTCCCATGCGATAAAAACTCAGTTTTAACGTCGAGGCAAATAATATTTGTAGATTAACATGCTTTACAGTATGGGCACAAATATGACTGTGCAGTTAAAGCTCGTGTTTGTCGCAGTTTAGTAACTCGTTTTTCCAGTTTGAAGTGAAAGGCAGCAAGGTTTAGTCCTGTTATTTTCATTACTGTTGAGAAAAACTGTAAAGCATCGTCTTGTACTCTCAAGCGTGGACGTTTCTGCTAGAAACTGCCGGGCGTAGTTTTCACTGAGAAGACGGAGAGAACGAGGATTAGCTGAAGCTAACTTGGTAAGTACCACTGCCGAGGAGGACAGACTTCAGCGCACTGGACCTTCATCACTACACGGACAGCTTGCTGCATTTTGTTTTCCTGCTGCATCATCTTCCCGCTCGCAGACCCTTCTGGACTGTGTGTGTGGTGGTTGCGTGAGTAACTGGAGACTATACTATCAGACACTGAACAGTATCAGCAGTGTGTTGTTGAGGGTGTGTTTTCTTCATATGTGCACCAACGTATGGGCCCCAACGTTTATAAATCCAAGCGCTTGGTAATATTTTGAACATTTCTCAGGGTTGAACTGTTTAATTGAAAAATCTTTAGTTTGGGATTCTTTACCTGTTTTATGAGACGCAACAATGCAAGAAAATAAATTTATTTTTGTTATTCCTTTTGCATGGTTGTCCTAAACCTTTTCTTATTATAAGGTTTACGTACATTTTAGGAGGCACCGCATTATTATTAATAAGTTATTACTCTAGATTGCAGTGCATACACTAATCCTTTTCATTCACGCCTGTACTGACATTTATTGGTAAATAGGAAATTTAGCCTAGCTCAACACCAACCACTAAGAACTCAGGATCCTGTTAATTAAACATTTACATAGTCGACCCTTATCACATCAAGCACATCCCAGGTACAGCTTTACTTAACTCAGCTGGTCAGAGCATATAGTTGTCAGCAGGGGGTTACAATATGAAAGAACATTCTCAACAAAATGGCCATCGCACAAAGTGCACGAATATTCGAGTGGTCTACAAAAATCAAGTTGCATTCTGATTGCTTCTGTTAATTATGACACATGTAACATGAACCGTGTACATTCTATCTGAATCATAAGGCCCGAGATGTTCTTTACGTTTCCCCCCGCCCTCCCTCAAATCACGATGGCTGAAAGGACTTACACAGCAACCTTACCCCTTTGCACATCTGGGGTGGACGCCCCAAGCTATAGTGCATCCCTCAGCACGGAGTCCTGGACTCTGGAATGTGTCAGTCTGCAACATTCGGTCAGGGACAACACTTTACACTGGAAAACCCCTTTTTCCCCCGCTCATTTCACCTTGACTGCTCTGTTGGTTCAATGGTTTATCCCTTTCTCCTTTTCTAAACATGGAACATTTATAGCTCTCCCGTTCTCTGGCACCACTCCCATATCCAAGGAGGATTGAAATATTACGGTCAGTATGTCTGATATTTCCACCATTCCAGTCCACAGTCAACCTCATACATCCAACCCACACTGAGTAAATGTTTGACTTGATTGTGATACAAAACGTTTTGGATTGAAAGGAGTTAACTGAACGTGTTTGTTTAGTGAGTGTAACAAATGACAGCCTCCATGGATCCCAACTGTGTCACTGGAGGGTTTCCCTCTTCTGTTAATAAGGGATTCCTTTCAATGGGAGCATAAACTCTGGCACTCACAGCTCGAATGATAGGGGAAGGAGAGATCAGAATCTGAGAATAGATTGGAACGTTACAACAATGGATCAGAATCTGGGAACAATAGATGGGAATCTTCCAACATTCGATGGCGATTTCCTCTTGAACTTTGTCGAGTCCATTGACGTTCAGAGACCATTGGGTTACAAGATCAACGATATACTGATACGTATTCAAGAGGGATATTATCCCGTCCTGGCTATTGTTGGTGTCCCTGGTAAGTTTCTCTATCCAGGTATTTGTCCTAACTGTGTCGGACTGCATCATTTTTCTGGCTATTTACTTTTTGGAAAGAATGAATCCATTCTCTTCAGCTCCAGTCACTCATTCATTTCATATCCCGCGGCTCCACGCCCCTGTCTTGTTGCTATCAAAGGCTGCTTACAACCTACTATCTCCCTTTGACCCTGACTGGATTTGCAACCCCATCTTCTCTCCATCCCAAATCCTGTCCTCAGCCACGTCAATAATATCAGACATCCCCACTTCTGCCTCAGCCCAGCCCATCCGTTGAATAAATCATAATCTCCGTGCTAATATTCTCATTCTTGGTTTTACTGCTGCAACTAATCCCGTTCTTCTGTCCACTCCCCAGTTTCCTGCAAATCCTTCCCCTTCAGGATTTGTCCAATTCCCTGTTTGAAATGAATTTCGTTCTCCCACCTGTCTGTGATATTCACATCCACATGGTCAAAGTTGCCAGCTCAAAGAAGCTCAGAAGCAATAGAATGATGTGGGAAGTTCTTACATTTACTTCCCGGTGTGGTATCCATATTGGAGAGGAGGTTTTGCAGCTCTGACGCATGTCTTTGTAACTTGGTCTGTGCCTGTCCACTGAACGCCTGTGTTAGTCAGTCTCAGTCGGACATGTATTCAGCAACACGGGGAACCTCCCCTCTAATGTTATTCCTTAAATATATTTTCATTGAAGTTTTGGCATTTTTACGAATAACACAACACACCCTCAAACCAGTACAGCTTGATGATTTGCCCAGATATAAACATGGAAAAGGACAGGAGGAAGACAATACAGTTCATTCAGTACGTTCCGTAAGCGCAGCGACCTCCACATCTACAAAAAAAACAAGAGCAGACAAGTAACAGAATGGCTAAAAGAGGATGAAACTCAGCAGCCGCCCTGTGTACTAGCTTCAAGATGCATTGCAGTAATTCACCAAAAGATCCTTTCACAGCACCGTCCAAACCCACGACCAATTCTATCTAGAAGAACCAGGTCAGACGGATTTGGAACGTTAACTCAGTTTCACTCTGCACAGATGCTGTAAGAGCTCCTGTGCTTTTCCTGCATTTTCTGTTTTCATTCCAAATTTTCAGCACCCGCACTGCTATTCTTAAGTATCGAGCTGGACAGCGACTGGGAGGCCGGCAGGGCGGGCTTCTTCACATGGGCCAATATCGGCACTGACAGATCGACGCATGTGCAATGGCCTACTCAGTATAATACTGGCGGCCCCACCGGCGGGAATACAGATTTCAGCATGAAGCACATTTGGGCTCTCTGTAGTGCACAGAGTGGGGCCGATTCCTTTTGAAACTCCCACTGAAAACACCAGGAGGATTTGCTCCAGTGTTTCAGTGAATTTGACACTTAGAAATCTTTTTGAACAAGAGCCCCCATGATCTTTTCTGTTCTGCATTTCTAATAATTTAAGTGCATGGTAATTTTCTGGAAACCATCTTTTCTTATGTGCGTGTCTGTGGGGTTCAGGAATAAGTGATTGTTCCATTTTTTACGTTTTGTAATAAGTAAATGTTTATCCTATGAAAGCCTGCTTTTTGACAGTTCTCAGAAATCACTCCCCTGGAGGGTTTAAATACTTCTTCTCACAATTGCATCTTGTTGCAGTGAATAAATCAAAGAAAAAATTACAAAGAAAATTACAGCACAGGAACAGGCCCTTTGGCCCTCCAAGCCTGCACTGACCATGCTGCCCGACAGAACGAAAACTCCCTTCCTTTCCAGCGACCATATCCCTCCATTCCCATCCTATTCATGTATTTTTCAAGACGCCCCTTAAAAGCCACTATCATATCTGCTTCCACTACCTGCCCCGGCAGCGGGTTCCAAGCACCCACCACCCTCTGTGTCAAGAACGTGCCTCATATATCTCCTTTAACCCTTAACCCTATGCCCCCGAGTAATTGACATTTCCACGCTGGGAAAAAGCTTCTGACTATCCACTCTGTCTATGCCCCTCATAATCTTATAGACTTTTATCAGGTCACCCCTCAACCTCCGTCGTTCCAGTGAGAACAAACCAAGTTTTTCCAACCTCACCTCATAGCTGATTCCCTCCGTACCAGGCAACATCCTGGTAAATCTTTTCTGTACCCTCTCAAAAGCCTTCACATCATTCTGGTAGTGTGGCGACCAGAATTGAACACTCAATTCCAAGTGCGGCCTAATTAAGGTTCTATAAAGCTGCAACACGACTTGCCAATTTTTAAACTCAATGCACCAGCCGATGAAGGCAAGCATGCCGTATGCCTTCTTGACTACTTTCTCCGCCTGTCTTGCCACTTTCAGTGAACTGTGTACCTGTCCACACACATCCCTCTGCCTATCAATTCTCTGAAGGATTTTGCCATTTACTGTATATTTCCTATCTGCATTAGACCTGCCAAAATGCATTGTCTGACATTTGTCCGGCTTAAACCCCATCTGCGATCTCTTTGCCCAAGTCTCCAACCGATGTATATCCTACTGTATCATCTGATGGTCCTCATCATTACCCGCACATCCACCAACCTTTGTGTCGTCTGCAAACTTACAATCAAGCCAGTTGCACTTTCCTCCAAATCATTTATATATATTATGAACATCAAAGGTCCCAGCACTGATTCCTGACGAACGCCGCCTGTCATAGCCCCCTATTCAGAAATGCACCCTTCCACTGCTACTACCCTATGTCATCTATGACCGAGCCAGTTCTGCATCCACCTTGCCAGGTCACCTCTGATCCCATGCGACTTCACCTTCTGCACAAGTCTGCCATGAGCGACCTTGTCAAACGCCTTACTGAAGCCCATGTACGCAACATCCACTGCCCTACCCTCATCAATCATCTTCGGCACTTCCTCGAAAAACTCGATCAAGTTAATGAGACACGACCACCCCACCACAAAACTATGGTGTCTCTTGCTAATACGTCAAGTTATTTCCATGTGGGAGTAAATCCTGTCTCGAAGAATCCTCTCCAATAAGTTCCCGACAACTGACACAAGGCTCACAGGCCTGTAATTACCTGGATTATTCTTGCTACCCTTCTCAAACAAAGGAACAACATTGACTATTCTCCAATCCTCTGGGACCTCCCCGGTAGTCATGATGTGGTGATGTCGGCGTTGGACTGGGGTAAACACAGTAAGAGTTTTAACAACACCAGGTTAAAGTCCAACAGGTTTATTTGGTAACAAATGTCTTTCACTTTCTGAGCGCTGCTCCTTTGTCAGATGGAGTGGACATCTGCTCTCAAACAGGGCATACAGAGACACAAAATCAAGTTACAGAATACTGATTCGAATGCGAATCTTTACAGCTAATCAGGTCTTAAAGATACAGACAATGTGAGTGGAGGGAGCATTAGACACAGGTTAAAGAAATGTGTATTGTCTCCAGACAGGACAGCCATTGAGATTCTGCAAGTCCAGGGGGCAAGCTGTGGGAGTTACCGAAAGTGTGATATGAACCCAAGATCCCAGTTTAGGGCGGGACCATGGGTTCATGTCAGACTACCTGCAACCCCCACAGCTTGCCTCCTGGACTTGCCGAATCTCACTGACTGTCCGGTCTGGAGACAATACACATTTCTTTAACCTGTGCCTAATGCTCCCTCCACTCACATTGTCTGTATCTTTAAAACCTGATTCTCTGTAAGGATTCGCTTTCTAATCAGTATTCTGTAACTTGATTTTGTGTCTCTGCATTCCCTGTTTGAGAGCAGATATCCACTCCATTTGACGAAGGAGCAGCGCTTCGAAATCTAATGGCATTTGCTACCAAATAAACCTGTTGGACTTTAACCTGGTGTTGTTAAAACTCTTGCTGTGTTTAGCTCCTCGGTAGCCAGTGAGGATACAAAGATTTCTCTGAAGACCCCAGCAATTTTCTCCTTTGCCTCTCTCATTATTCAGGGGTAAATCCCATCAGGCCCTGGGGACTTGTCTACATTAGTGCTCCTCAAGAACCCGAATACTTTCTCCTTTTTAATCTCAAAATGACTCAAACTAACTGCACACCCTTTCCCAGACTCATCATCCACCAAGTCCTTCTCTTTGGTGAATACTGACGCAAAGTACTCATTTAATACCGCGCCCATTTCCTCTGGCGAAACGCACAGATTCTCTCCCCACTCCTTGAGTGGGACAACCCATTCCATTTCAACCCCCCTTGCTCTTTATATATGTATAAAAAGCCTTGGGATTTTCCTTAATCCTGCTGTCCAATGATTTTCTGTGATCCGTTTTAGCCCTCCTTACTCCTTGCTTACGTTTCGTTCGACTTTCCTTGTATGCACACTTGCTTCGTGTGTTCCCAGCCTCCTAGCTTTGACAAATGCTTACTTTTTCTCTTTGACTGGGCTCACAATATCTCTCATTGTCCAAAGTTACCAAAACTTACCATTCTTATCCTTCATCCTTACACGTATGTGCCAGTCCTGAATGCCGATCAACTTACATTTGAAAGCCTCCCACATGCCTTCCCCCAATTTAGCACCTTAACTTGAGGACTGCACTCATCTTGATCCATCAGTATCTGAAAGCTTACTGAATTGTGGCCGCTGTTCCCGAACTGCTCCCCGACTAAAACGTCGACTACCTGGCCGGGCTCACTTCCCAATACAAGGTCCAGTCCGGCCCCTTTCCTAGTTGGACTATCTACATGTTGTTTCAAGAAGCCTTCCTGGATGCTCCTTACAAACCCTGCCTCACCCACGCCCTTAGCACTAAGTGAGTCCCAGTCAATATAGGGTGTGTTAAAATCTCCCACCACAACAACCGTGTTACATTTACACCCTTGCCAAATTCTGCCTGCATATGTGTTCTTCTATCTCCCGCTGGCTGTTGGGCGCCCTATATTAAATCCCCAAAATTGCGACTACACCCTTCTTATTCCTGAGCTCTACACATATTGCCTCGCTGCATGGGCCTCCCAGCTGTCCTCCCGCCGTACAGCTGTGAGTTTCTCCTTAATTCTTAACTGTTCCACCCCTTTGACGTCCCCATCTAACCAGCCTGAAACATCTATCTGCTCAATGTTAAGCTGCCAATCCTGTCCTTCCCTTAACCAAGTCTCTGTAATAGCAACAACATCATAATTCCAAGTACTAATCCAAGCCCTAAGTTTGTCTGCTTTACCTGCTACACTTCTCGCATTGAAACAAATGCACTTCAGTCCATCAGACCTTCTTTCATTTGCAACCACACCCTGTCTGCTCTTTTTCTGAGTCTTATTGGCCCTACTCTCTGGTTCCCCTTCAGTTAATTCACCTTTGCTTTGTTTCCCACTCCCCTGCCAAACTAATTTAAATCCTCCCGTGTGACACGAGCAAACCTCCCGGCCAGAATATTTATGCCCTTCCAGTTTAGATGCACCCCATCCTTCTTGTAGAGGTCACACCTGCCCCAGAAGCGATCCCAATGGTCCAGATACCTGTAACCTACCTCCTGCACCAGCTGTTCAGCCACGTGTTGAGCTGTACAATCTTCCTATTTCTCGCCTCATTGGGACGTGGCAAAGGGAGTAATACTGAGATTACAACCCGAGAGCTACTGCTTTTCAACTTTCTACTAAACACCCTAAACTGCTGCTACAGGTCCTCATAACTCTCCCGACCTATATCGTCAGTACAAATATGTACCACAACAACTGGCTGTTCTCCCTCTCCATTCAGAATGCTTTCTGCCCGTTCAGAGACATCCAGGACCGTGGCGCCAGGGAGCAAGATACCATGCTGGAGTCTCTTTCACGTCCAAATCAAAAGCATTTAAATATCGTTTCAAATCATTTGGAAAACACATAAATTGTCAACATCTCTCCTCTGTCCCTAACAGGCCCATCACCCATGGCTCCTCCCAGTCACCCCAATGCCCCATCACTCCTGAGTTCTGCATCATCCCTGCATCCCACCACAATCATCAGGATCCCCTGTCACTCTAGACTCTCTCCATCACCTCTGGTTCCCTGTGTCATTCCTGCCACACATTTTTCCGCACACCCTGAATTTATTTCATCTATGATTCGTCCCATTGTGTCACAGACGTTCCCATTTGTTCTATCAGGGCTGATTACTTTAATACATTACAAAATGCAGTACCACGTCTCAATAACACCTTATTCAAACTGGTCATTTTGCCAGCAGCACGATGCATGATTTCATTGCTTATTTCCCTTCCTTACAGTGAACTTAGTCACCATTGTGATCCTCATTCGCAAAAACTGTGGTCTCTCCAGATGTGTCAATCGTTACCTGGTGGCCATGTCATTGGCGGATCTACTGGTTATTATCCTCGACCTGATATTGAGACACATTCCGATTGTTTTTGATGAACAGTTTTGTGTCCTGAAATTCATCCCCGTGTGTAATATCCACGCCGTCCTGCTTTATGCAGCCACCGACTGTTCTGTCTGGTTCACCGTCACTTTCACCTTTGATCGATTTGTGGCCATTTGTTGCCAGAAGTTGAAAAATAAATATTGCAGCGAGAAAACGGTGTCTGTGGTTCTGGGGACAGTGACTGCGCTGAGCTTCTTAAAGAATATTTTCTGGTATTTTATGGTAAAACGTCAGTATGCATTGATGAACGACCCTTGGTTTTGTAAGTGCTCATTTGATGTCAAGTTTTCTCCTGTCTGGGGAGCACTTGTGTTTCTCCATTATATTCTAACCCCATGTATCCCATTTGTTCTGATTCTGCTGCTCAATGTTCTCACCATCAGACACATTTTAGTGACGAGCAGGGCCCGCAAGAGACTCCGGGCTCACTGCAATGGGGAGAGTCTCAGTGACCCAGAAATGGAAAGTCGAAGGAACTCCATCATTTTACTGTTTGTTATTTCAGCCAATTTCATCGTGTTATGGTCAACGTTAATGATTGATTCTTTATCTTTCCAGATGTTCTGGTTGGGGTATCCATCTCCATACAGTGAGATTTTTGTTCTGGAATTGGGCTTCATGCTGCAGCTCCTGAGTTGCTGCACAAACACTTTTATTTATGCGGTCACCCAGACTAAGTTCAGGGAGCAGTTGAAGAATGTGATGAAATATCCCTTAACTCAAAGTCATTAAGGGAAGAACTGAATCACTGAGAGTTTACAGATTTTTTTCAATTTTATTTTACATTTCCTGCAAGGGGAAGGTACAAACACGACAGGATCTCCATTGATTCATACAGTTGTGCAGTGCAGAAAGGGCTCCTCGGTCCATCAAGTCTGCACTCACAATGACTACCACTCAAGTCGCAATACTTACATGCTCTAGCACTTGTCCCATATCCTTGAATGTTATGATGTTTCAAGTTGTCATCCAAATACTTTTTGAAGGTTGCAAGGTTTCCCACCTCCATTGCCTTCGCAGGCAGTGCATTCCAGATTCTCACCATCCGCTGAGTATTATTTAAAAATCCCCTCTGTATCCCCTGCCCCTTGCCCAAAAACTACGCTCCCATGTGATTGATCGTCAACCAAGGGGAATAACTGCTTCCCATTCAGTATGTCCATACCCCTCATAATCTTATATACCTCAATCATGTCTCCTCGGCCACCTCTGTTCTAGAACAAAATAACAATCCAAGCGTATCCAGTCTCCCTTTATTGCTCAAATGCTCCATTCTCGGCAAAAGCTTGGTGAATATCCTCTGTACTAGTGGAATTACATCCTTCCTATAGTGGGATGACAAGAACTGTATGCAGTCCGTCTGCTGTGGCCTCACCGGCGTTCTGTATAGCTCCAACATTACCTCCTTGCTCTTCTACTCTCTGCCACAACTGTTTAAAGCAAGTGTCCGTATGCGTTCCAAAATATCGCATTCATCTGCTCTGCTGCCTTCAAGGCTCAATGAATAATTACCCTGTTGTGGGAAAAGTCACCACTCGGAGATCAGACTTGAGATTCAACTTGCAGTTTATTAAATCGAAGTGCTTCGGAAGAAACCCGATAGTTTCTTAAATTTTGCTTGGTGGCAGCACGTTTTTATACATTGAAACATCAGTAGTTTTGCATAAAGCCGTAGGCAGTTACATGCTCTGGCCAATTGGGCCCCCTTGACAATAGCCAGTTATCAATAACTCCCAATCACATTTTGTTGTAAACAACTCATACCTCATAGTTTCACTTCCCCCTTTCAGGCCATCTGCTGGTGAGGTACCTGGCTATTCTTCTCCTTTGCTGTCTGACTATTCCTGCTTGCTTTGCATTTTAACACTAAAATGAGACATGGCTCACCCTAGCTTGTCACTGAATCAGGGCTCGAGTGTCTGTGGTTAACCACAGAGTGCAAAGTCACATACACATCATTTCTTGTCAGCACAGTTTTGAATTCACAATAAATGGTTTAAACAGTTTTAAAGTCACAATAATGGCTTAAGCAGTCTCAACTTTAAGTTTCTCCAGCAACCCCAAGAACCCTCTGTTTCTCTGAGCCTCCTCGTGTCCTGCCATTCATTAAATACTCCTTTGTCTTGTTTCTTCTCCCAAAGTGCATCAGCTCGCACTTGTCAGGATGAAATACCATCTGCCACTGCTCTGCCGTCTGACCAACACATCTATATCTTCCTGACAACTACAACCTTCTTCTTTACTCTTAACGACCCTACCAATCCTGCTCATCATTCCTCTACATTATCATCCGATCATTTGTGTAGATAACAAACAATACGTGTCCCTGCACTGATATTTGTGGTACGCCACTAGACACCAGCTTTCAGCCACTCAAGCAGCCTTCTATGATGATACTTTGTTTACGATTGCGAAGCCAGTTTCCGATCTGCATTGCAAAGTTTCCCTGGATTCCATGTGCGTCAACCTTGTCAATCAGTTCCCCCATGTGGGTCCTTGTCAAAAGCTTTGTTGAATACCCTATAAACAACATTAATTGGACCTTATCATTGGCTCGGTTAACTGTCCAATATCCAACTACCTTGCTCTGACTTGACAGCAAAACAATGACAATGATACATCACCTCTCCGATTCACCCTTCCAGCTGCCCATTATCCCACTGCTTCACTCTGATTGGACCGCAATCATCCAAACATCACCCTCTTGGAAAGTGGTTCTACAATTCCCACAGTGCACCGGTGGGGGTGGCCTGAACAAGTGAGGTCACAGAGATGGCATGAGGTAAACAAAGCGAAGTGAGGTCACAGGGGGCACCTACATAAACACCTGGGGTTAAGAGTTAATTGTCGCGTTGTCAATTTGGAGTCAAAATGGGACAGGGGATTGAAGGGGAGCAGGAGGGTCATTAGGCTCCAGAATCAGTCTCAGCGAGTGAGAGGGAGGGTGGGAGGGAGACATAGAACGTAGAACATAGAACATTACAGCGCAGCACAGGCCCTTCGGCCCTTGATGTTACGCCGACTAGTGAAACCAATCTAAAGCCCATCTAACCTACACTATTCCAATATCATCCATATGTTTATCCAATAACCATTTGAATGCTCTTAATGTTGACGAGTCCACTACTGCTGCAGTCAGGGCATTCCACGCCCTTACTACTCTCTGAGAAAAGAACCTACCTCTAACATCTGTCCGATATCTATCACCCCTCTATTTAAAGCTATGTCCCCGAGCGTTAGCCATCACCATCCGAGGAAAAAGGCTCTCACTATCCACCCTATCTAATCCTCTGATCATCTTGTATGCCTCTACTAAGTCACCTCTCAACCTTCTTCTCTCCAACGAAAACAACCTCAAGCCCCTCAGCCTTTTCTCATACGATTTTCCCTCCATACCAGGCAACATCCTGGTAAATCTCGTCTGCACCCTTTCCAACACTTCCACATCCTTCCTATAATGCGGCGACCAGAACTGTACGCAATACTCCAAGTGCGGCCGCACCAGAGTTTTGTACAGTTGCAACATGACCTCCTGGCTACGAAACTCAATCCCTCTACCAATAAAAGCTAACACACCGTACGCCTTCTTAACAACCCTATCAACCTGGGTGCCAACTTTCAGGGATCTATACACATGGACACCCAGATCCCTCTGTTCATCCACACGACCAAGTATCTTACCATTAGCCCAGTACTCTGTATTCCTGTTACCCCTTCCAAAGTGAATCACTTCGCACTTTTCCGCATTAAACTCCATTTGCAACCTCTCAGCCCAGCTCTGCAGCTTATCTATGTCCCTCTGTAACCTGCCACTTCCCTCCGCACTGTCTACAACTCCACCGACTTTAGTGTCATCCGCAAGTTTACTAACCCATCCTTCTATGCCCTCATCCAGGTCATTAATAAAAATGACAAACAGCAGTGGCCCAAAAACAGATCTTTGCGGTACACCACTAGTAACTGAACTCCAGGATGAATATTTCCCATCAACCACCACCCTCTGTTTTCTTCCAGCTAGCCAATTCCTGATCCAAACCACTAAATCACTCTCAATCCCATGAGTCCGTATTTTCTGCAAAAGCTTACCATGGGGAACCTTATCAAACGCTTTGCTGAAATCCAGATGCACCACATCGACCGCTTTACCCTCATCCACCTCTTTGATCACCTTCTCAAAGAACTCAATAAGGTTTGTGAGGCACGACCTACCCTTCACAAAACCCTGCTGACTATCCCTAATCAAATTATTCCTTTCTAGGTGATTATAAATCCTATCTCTTATAATCGTTTCCAATACTTTGCCCACAACAGAAGTAAGGCTCACCGGTCTATAATTACCAGGGTTGTCCCTACTTCCCTTTTTGAACAAGGGGACAGCATTTGCAATCCTCCAGTCTTCTGGCACTGTTCCAGTAGGTAATGACGACCCAAAGATCAAAGCCAATGGCTCTGCAATCTCCTCTCTAGCCTCCCAGAGAATCCTAGGATAAATCCCATCCGGCCCAGGGGACTTACCTATTTTTACCCTTTCCAGAATTGCTAACAGCTCCTCCTTATGAACCTCAATCCCATCCAGTCCAACAGCCTGCATCTCAGTACTCCCCTCGACACTGTCCCTCTCCAGTGTGAATACTGACGAAAAATATTCATTCAGTGCCTCTCCTATCTCTTCAGACTCCACGCACAACTTCCCACTCCTGTCCTTGACTGGCCCTAATCGTACCCTAGTCATTCTTTTACTCCTGACATACCTATAGAAAGCTTTAGGTTTTGTTTGATCCTACCTGCCAAAGACTTCTCATGTCCCCTCCTGGCTCTTCTTAACTCTTTCTTTAGGTCCTTCCTGGCTAACATGTAACTCTCAAGCTCCCTAACTGAGCCTTCACGTCTCATCTTTACATAAGTCTCCTTCTTCCTCTTCACAAGAGATTCAACCTCCTTAGTAAACCACGGTTCCCTCACACGTCTGCTTCCTCCCTGCCTGACAGGTACATATTTATCAAGGACGCGTAGCAGCTGTTCCTTGAACAAGTTCCACATTTCAATTGTGCCCATCCCCAGCAGTTTCGTTCCCCAACCTATGCCAGCTAAATCTCGCCTACTCGCATCAGAATTTCCTTTCCCCCCGCCATAACTCTTGCCCTTTGGTATATACCTATCCTTTTCCATAGCTCAGGTAAACGTAATCGGATTGTGATCACTGTCACCAAAGTGCTCACCTACGTCCAAATCTAACACCTGGCCTGGTTCATTACCCAGTACCAAATCCAATGTGGCCTCGCATAGAAATAAAGCAACAGGATTAGACACCTAGAGAGAGAGAGAGAGAAGGGGAGAGAGTGAGGTAGAGCGAGAGGAGCAGTGCGAGAGAGGAGGAAGAGAGGGCAGGGAGGGTTGCAGAGAGAGGGAAAGGGGGCAGACAAGGAGGTAGATAGAGAGAGGGTACAGTGAGAGAAAGAGGGCGCAGAGAGTGAGGAGACAGAGAGAGAGAGAGGGGGCAGAGGGAGACTGGGCAGAGAGAGAAGTGCACTGACAGCGTGGGGGAGTGAGAGAGGTACAGAGAGATGGTGGGGCAGTGAAAGCGTGGGGCAGAGACAGCATGGAGCAGAGTTAGTGTGGAAGAGAGATTGGGGTCGAGTGAGAGTGGCAGAAGAGAGGGGGTAGAGAGATAGTGGCACACGGAAAGATGGGGCAGGGAGAGCAGGGGCATAAAGAGAGAAGCGCAGAGATAGTGGGGAAAATAGACACAGGGAAGAGAAAGAGAGACGGAGAGATGGGGGAGGCTTGGGGGCGGGGGCGAACGTAAGTGAGAGAGAGGTGGAGAGAAAGTCACAATAATGTAGAATAATGCTGCAGTTATATACAATAACATTTCAACTTTGCAAATGAACTACGTTTAATCTTTTAAAAATGGACAGAGACAACAAAAAGAGCTGAGCATGCACAGCCAAACACAGAGCAATGGCTGCAGGGTCTCTCTCTGAACACTGAACACCTCCCTGCGCTTACTGAACAAGTAATTGTAAAACTATCCAAAGACTGATTGCCATCCCCAGTATTGACAAAGGGACATAACAACTATTTTATGTCAGAAACGTTAGATGTTAATTTCCGAGACAAAAATGTGCATCCTGTGTCTCCACTTGGAATATACAAAGACAAGTGTTAAAAACTAGCCCAGAGAGCTGTCCAGGGCTGCTGCCTCACAGTCTGTCAGTCTGTATGTGTTGTGTCTGTGTGTGCCCTGTGAGCAAACCAGCTGGAAATTTGCCACATTGAAAACGATACAGTAACTGGAGCAATACCCCTACAAAATGGCCAGCTTTTGCAGGAATATCTAAAGCTCCCTCTCTGACTGTGAAAGTCAATCATCCAGCAGAACAATTGCAGCTGGAAAAGTATCTGGAATCTCTCTACTGAACAACAGGACACTTCAGCTGAAGAGTCAATTACTGGCAACAACCTCTATCGGTCACAGCGCTCAGCATCTACTCCTCACCAAGGACAGTTCCATATATTTTATTTATATTTACTTACTATTAAACACGATTGTCATTTCTAATTTGTATGAATGTAGAGGCATGTGTTTTACCATTTCTTCTTACACTTTTAGGAAGAAATAAACACTCTGGTTGGAATTTTACGACCTCTTTACGCCTGTTTTGCAGCGGAAAAATGACGTAAAATCGGGCATAAAGAGGATAACGTGAATGGCACCCGTTTTTGCGCCTGTCGCGAAATTACAACACCCGGATTTCCAGCCCGGTCAGTCTCTCAATGGAAATGGGCGAGTGGTTGATTAGTTTATTTCATTTTATGGAAGTGTTGGTTTCCATGTGTTTAGCAACTCCGGTGCTCAAACATCTGGGCTCGCTTGACTTCATGGTCTCACCCGTGAGAGGTTCTCTGCATTGAGTAAAACACCTACCTGCTCAACGTGAATGGTGAACAGTCGTGTTGCCCTTTCGGGTGGAAGCGGAGGCAATTGAGGCCTTCTGAGGAGGCCAAGTGCAAGGTTGGGGTGTCCCTAGGGAGTGCCAGACTGGCAGTATCACCCTCGCAACTAGGCAATGCCAGCCCTTTTTTATTTTATTTATCTATTAGTCACATGCACACTTACATCAACACTGCAATGAAGTTACTGTGAAAATCCCCGAGTCGCTACACTCTGGTGCCTGTTGAGGTACACCGATGGAGAATTTAGCATGGCCAATCCACCTAACCAGCACGCCTTTCGGACTGAGTGAAAACCGGGGCACCCAGAGGAATCCCACGCAGACACGGGGACAACGTGCAGACTCTGCACAGACAGAGAACCAAGCCGGGAATCGAACCTGCATCCCTGGCGCTGTGAGGCAGCAGTGCTAAGCACTGTGCCACCGTGCCACCAGGGCAATGTAACCGGGCAGTACTGCCTCTGTGAGCAGTGCTCGGGGTGATGCCAATGGAGGCCGGCCAATGTTGGAGGGGGGCCAGCTGCCACCTTGCCTGTGGTCAGTGGGGGAGGGATGTGAGCCCTGATCGGTCTGGGCAGCGGCGGGGTAGCGGGGGCTGCATCTCAGGCAGCGGGTCCCCGCGATTGCTGGTGGGAGGAGGAGCTAGTTGTGGCTGTCAGACCCCTGCTACTGCGAATGCACATGTGCAGCATCAGAGGTTTGCACATGTGCACTACCTTCCTCTACAGGTTGTCTGGCGAGTTAAGCCCTGCCCACAGCCTCTCTCGCTAGAAATTGACTAACCCATCATTTCAGAGACAGTGTGTATAAGATTGGGCGTGAAAACTGGCCCCAAAAACGGACCTGGAATTCTCCCATTCTCAGACTAGCTGGATACTTAGAAAAAATCTCGTAAAATGTCACCCTTTCTTCCGTCAAGAAAGCCTGATTAAATTGATTCCCGCTTTAACATAACTACCGAGTCTGGAAAAGGTTTTGAAGGGAAAGGGCTCCTTGATATATTAAAAATTGATGCTCAGCACGGAGGGTGGTTGAAAACAAAACATGGAGCCAATCATCCCTCCACACCCGGCTCTGTGTCAATTGGCGGCGGGTGGGAGGGAGGGGGGAACACAGTTGGATGGTGACAAATCGAGGGGTCTCGTCCAGATCAGCAACCTGTGAGGAACTCACCTGGGGCTGGTCGTTACAAAACAGAGAGGGGAGAGGCACAGAGAGGGGAGGCGGTGACATACAGACTGAGAGCGAGAGGGGAGAGAGAGCGCGAGAGAGAGAGACAGAGGCAGACAGCTAGAGAGTTAGACAGAGATGATAGGAAGAGAAGGAGAACGAGACAGAAATAGGTGGGAAGAGACACACAGAAAGTGAAAGAGACAGAGAAAGGGGGGCGAAGGAGACAGACAGAATGGGATCAAGACAAACGGACAGAGAAAATAAACCAGAGAGATACAGTCAGAGAGAAAGAGAGAGAGAGAGAGCACGTATGGAGAGAAGCGAGACATTTAGGCATCTGGCGGCAGAAAAAGAGAAATAGACATGGAGGGGAAGAGACAGATACAGAACATGTGAAGAAAGAGAGAGATAGATGAGAGACAGGCATAGAGAGGGAAAAAGAGTCACAGAGTATCTGTTTTATTGGAGCCAGGATGGAGGCAATGTTGGGTATAAATTTCCCGTGGTAGGTTACCAAACCCAGAAACGCTCTTAAATCCTGGATGGAGGTGGGGGCCTTTGATCACCCGCATCTTGTCCTCCAAGTGTACCGCACCAGACTTGTCTGCTCTATCGCCCAGATAGATCACTTGAGGACCGGGAATACACATTTTTCTCTTCTTCGGTAAATCAACTTAGAACTTCCTCAAGCTTCTCTAGCTGTTCGGTTTGTGTTTTTCCCGTTATGATTTCGTCATCCAGACATCAGGGCAAGGCGATGGCCTAGTGGAGTTATCACTAGACTATTAATCCAGAAACTCAGCAAATGTTCTGGGGACCCATGTATCCCCACATGACAGGTAGTAGAATTTGAATTGAAGAAAACATATCAGGAATGAAGAATCTATTGATGACCATGAAACCACTGTTGATTGTCGGAAGTACCCATTTGGTTCAGTCATGTCGTTGAGGGAAGGAAATCTGCCGGCCTTAGCCCGTCTTGCCTACATGTGACTCAGAGCCACAACAATGTGTTTGACTCTCAACTGCCCTCTGAAATGGCTGAGTGAGACAATCAGTTCAAGGAAGACCAGGGATGGGCAATAATTGCTGGCCAGCCAGTGATGACCATGTCCGACGAATGAATAAAAAGGTATAGCAACCTGCGGCAGACCTTGTAAAATATTTTCCATCATTCACTGGAAGATTGAGCAGGCAGACGATACCGAAATGGCAATCTGGTGTACCGTAAAGGTTGTATGAGTATTAATTGTTGAATATCTCTGGGAATCTTGAGTAGCTGCAATTGCAAGTGGACGTGAATCATCAAGTTTTGAAAACGAGAGATCTCCTGACAAATTTGCCCATAAATCCTGGAGCTGCAGATCAGATATTTATCCTGCTGCAAGAAACAGTTCATCCACAAAGGCAGACTATTCATCCAGATTCAAAACTCGGACGACCGGTGCTGTCCATTTCGCAAATTGGAATGGTTTGATGATCCCTTCAGATTCCAGTCTTTGGATTCCCGCATCAACTTTTGCCTGAAGGCAAATAGTGCAGGGCGGATCTTACAAAATCACGGAGTCGCTTCTTGGTCAGCAGGTAACGTCGTCCTGACTCCTTTGTTAGTCCATAGACCTTCCTGGAAAGCCTCAGGGTCTTTAAGCAGGACTTTAAAAAGGCAGCCATTCTCCATCTGGAAGATGTAAAGCCAATCGAGGTGGAATTCTCACAACCACTTTTGCCCACATTTGTCTGAGCTAATCTCTTCTTTTTCAGATGCCTGAAGAAGCTTTTACATTGTAACTCTATTTTCCACAGTCATTTCCATTCATATTATCTATTCCTTTCTTAATCATTTTCCCAGTTCCCCTTTGCTGGGTTCTAAATTGTTTGGACATCCAGAATTTTCAGCGCGTTTTTTTCCTGAAGGGATTCCAGTCATTAGTTTGGAGAGGACACGGCATTCAGTAACAATAAAGTGTACCGGTTACAGACAACATGGTGCTGACAAAACATCCTGCAGAGAAACAAGATTAGTATACATTGCTTAAAGGTACAATATCGCCACAATACTGCATTTCAATGAGAGCGGATGGAATGCCCTTGTATATGGCATGAAGGCGGCAGAAGTTGAAGCAATTCCAGCTTGTTCTGTAGTATTTCTGCACTCCAGGATGGAGCTTGTGAAGATGAGATGCTGCATTGCATCAAGATCGAGAAGAGTGTTGGTGCGATGACACACCCTTGCTGGATCCCAGTGCGAAATTGAATTGTGCCTGTAGTGGATCTGTTGGCAGGTCATCCTTGAGCAGGGGGAGGAAGGGGATAAATGTTTGGAGGAGTCACAATGGAGGAGAACGCTCCATAATCGCTCGCATTTTAACGTGTCAAAGGTTTTTGTGAGGTGACAGTAGGCCATATGCAAGGGTTGGTGCTGTTCCCTGCATTTCACTTGCAGTTGCCGCGCCGTGAAGATCATGTCCGTTCTGCCCCGTGCTCCAGCCAGTCCCTCCCCCACACTTTGGTGCTTCTGACCCTCCAATCAGGACCGTTTCTTCCCCGTGCTCTATCAGCTCCTCCTATGGACCGTCGTGGTGCCTGACACTCCAATCAGAGCGAGAGCTTCTTCCCAGTGCTCCGTCTACCCCCTCCCCCACACGCACGTGGTGCTTGACCCTCCAATCAGACCGGTAGGTATTTTCCTGGACTCCTTCTTCCGGCGGCTTGCGCTTTTGCCACTTAAAGACTGAGCTCGTGTGGCCGCTCCTTCAGTCTCCTCCAGTCAGTCTGCAGAGCAGCCTCAGGGGCTCCTCCAGCCCGCTTCCAAATCACTCATAACCCGCAGGGAAAAAATGAGGAGGCATACAAACCCAGAATGTGTGTCTTAACGAAGCCAGTTCCAGCTTCATTTTCTTTCGACAAACCAGCAGCAAAACAAAGCTCACAGAAACCCAGTGTGTGTGTGTGTGTGTGTTTGTGTGTGTGTTGTGGGGGCGGGGGAGGGTACAGATGGAGCGAAGTCCCCTTTCAGTCTGTCAGTGGAAAACCAGCAGCAAAAGGACACAAATTGCTGAGGAAAAGACCAGGTGTATCCACGTGGTGCTCGGGCTGCAGGGTTGCTGAAGACGTCATGCCGCTTGATGTCTTTCAGCGATTCCATCAGGAGTCTGGACGCGGCCTCCACTTTGCCATCGATCCTACTGGACCGTCCAGCCGTTTCGATTATGCAGGCAAATTCACTGTTCGGAAAATGAAGATAATTGTCGAGGATCCATATTTGTATTGGTAAACATTAGAAATAAGGCATAGATTTATTTGTGTTTATTTGCTGTTTCTGTGCCTGGAAAGCACCTCATGCTAGACACATGCTGGACAAAGGTGTTTGTATCTGTCGTGTTGCTTAAGTTCTAACTAAATTTCTATTGTGCTCAGAGAAAATGAAGGCGTGAAGAGTAAATGAAGCAGCCAGCAGAGGTGTGTGGTCTTGCTTATCAAGTGGGGGTCCTCACAAGGGAACAGCTTTTAAGTTTTATTTCAGCGAATTTGAGAACATTTGGAACCATATCGCTGAAGCAGTTCTTAACTCTGCAATGAAGATGGGAGTAGGTGGGTCTTGTGTTAGTCCATTCTTCATTTAAATGCAAAAAATAAATGCTTCAGTTAATTTTACATCGAAAGATTTTTTTTCAGAGAACTGAAGGCAGTTATTCATTTCTAAGTCAATTTTCCCGGCTCAGACATTGTGAACTCTCAGCTTGAGATATTACCTGTATTTCGGTTTGGATCTGAAAACCTAGAATGTGTTGTGAAGCCTGACTCGAACCCTTTACTGTGAGGACAACTTTTTTCATTCCAGGTGTGATTCTGTTGACAAGAGGTAGCTTTTATCAAAGCAAATTTTATTTATCAATACAGTTTAACATATCAAATAAATTAGCTTAACTTTTGCCAATTAATATACTTAAACATGACAAGGCACAATATTTAACAGCTAACCTCGATCTATTAGTTTCAATTCAAGCATTATTCTTCTTATAAACTTAAAATCCTCATCAAAATAAATTAGCAACAGGCAGGCGTATTTGTTTGTACTTGCTAACAGTCCTTTGTATTTTAGTACTCCGGCTGCCAGTCCTCGAGTCTCCAGAACATCTCTGGAGAAAACGAGAGTGAGAGACAATTTCTCCTTGTAGGTCCCAAACAGCTGCCTCCGGAGAGTGAGCGAGCGAGAGACAGAGAGAGAGAGATGCATCTTGCTTCCTTCAGAACCTGACAGTAACTGGTTACTTTTCCCTCCTGCCCTTGCGCACATGACTCCCTCAATCAACTTAATCAAAACGCAACCTTTGATCACTGTCTCTGCAGAGTTTGCACAATCTCCCTGTGCCTGCGGTGGGTGCTCCAGGTTAATCTCACAGTGATTCTTCCCAGAGGGGAAGAATCATAAACCCATACAGTGCGGAAGAAGGCCATTCATCCCACTGAGCCTACACCGACAACAATCCTACCCAGGCACTATCCTGCAACCTTACGTATTTACCCTGCTGGTCTCCCTGATAATGAGGGGCAATTTAGCATGGCCAGTGCACACTGGCCATGCTAAATTGCCCCTCATTATCAGGGAGACCAGCAGGGTAAATACGTAAGGTTACAGGATAGTGCCTGGGTAGGATTGTTGTCGGTGTAGGCTCAGTGGGATGAATGGCCTTCTTCCGCACTGTATGGGTTTATGATTCTTCCCCTCTCAGTGCGGTCATTTAGTCTCAACCACAAATGGACACTTTGGATAAAATCCTTAATGACACGGGAACATGGAATCAGACATTGGAAGCAGTCGGCATTTTCATTGGACAATTGGCAGGAAAAGGAAAGAAAAATAATGCATTTTCAAAGTAATTTCTGGGAAGACGTGATTTCTGATACTTAATTTCCTTCCAGTAGAAGTCTTTATTCTAATGGTTGAAAAGTTGCCCACATGTTCCTGGTACAGGTAAAACAGTAGTGATAAACAGCTGGTATGATGTTGACATTGAAGGATACTTGCATTGAACAAGTGAATTATCCAGGATGTTTTCAGAATTTGGTGGGGACGGCTGGACTGCGTAAGGTTTCAAACTCCATGGAATCATGCTGAAGTGCAATGAAGCTGGTTACTGGGCACAATCGCAGGAGTAAAGCAGCAAGGGCCATCGGCTGGAACTTTAGAATATATCAGAGCTTTGATGGCGGTAAATCCTGGCCACTGTCGGGATGTTGGAGTGAGGCAGAATCGCAGATGGAGCGAGTCTGAAAATCACCCACCAATTGATGGGGAGGTCGGATGTTCTGGGATCTCTGACACCCCAACTTTACCTCCTCCTCCAAACACTTACTGCTTCCCATCTCAGAGTGGCTCCGTTGAAGGTAATGTGACACCTCCACTTTTCATTGAATCAAGCAGAGCAAGAGGAGACATTCAGCCCATCATAGACGTTTCAGCTATTTGCAGAAAGATCCATTTTTTCCCACTCCCCAGTTATTCATCATATTCTTACATTTTTTTCAATGGCTCCGGCCAATTCCCCTTTAAAAGATTCGAGCTCCCGACATTCAGATTTTTCACCAATAGCCTTAAATCTGTGACATCTGGTTACAAAGCCACCCATCAGGGGAACTACTTTCTCCCTATTTACCCAGTCAAAATCCCTCAGCATTTTGAACACCTCTATTAAGTCTTCTTCTCCTTTACTCAAAGAAGAACAATCCCAGTTTCACTCGCCAAACTACTTTGTTCTATTTTTAAATTGACTCTCTAACACACCAGCTACAGTAATATCTCAGGATGTAGATTGCTACAGGCACAGAGGGCAGCTCCAAACTTCACTTATTTTGATTTTGGCAAATGAATAAAAAACCTTGATGATGACTTTCATTATCTCGTGAAACACAGGTTCCTATAACAAAAGCAGATCCTGTCAGATGTCAGTGATGAAAGCTTCCAAAAGTGAAATATTCCAATCATTCAAAAGCAATAAGTTCTCACAATGTTCTGATCATTCCACCTTAAATTATAAACATGCAAAACGGTTTTAACTATGACAACGTGGTCACCAATAGGGGATAGACACTGGATGGCTTCATAGTGACTGGAGGCAATGTGTTGGAAAAGTTGTCCATTTCAGGGCTGATATTTTTAAGAATTATTTCTGATCTCTTTCTCTTTGTGAATAGCCGCTGATCTGATTGGTAAAGCTTACAATGGTTGAAGCCGGAAGAAAGGACAGATCTACACGTCATGTCATTCACCGTCGTGAGATGAGTTTGGAGGTATTTTGAAATGAATTTGTGTGGGGCAGAATTTGTGCTAATTGGAGTTTGATGCGGGAGAAATCGAAAGCTGCATGTCACTGGGAATAATCCTGTTGAATCAATGTCTGCATTACTATAGTTAATAAAGACACCCTTCCTCGTCACCACCAAAAATAAATTGCCCATTTTCTGTCGAAACTTGACTAAGAGGAAACTATTTATCCTGGGCTTCGTCAGCGGTGTCATCTCTGGAAGAAACATTAAATAAAGTACCTCTCTGTGCTATCAGATGTACATGTATCGGAACTAACAGTGTATTAAACTAATTCACCCTCGCCTCCCCTCTCCACCCGTCTCCCCATTCCCTCCCCCCCCCGCCCCATCACCCCGCCCCACCCCAACCTGCACACGCACCACCCAGGAGTCTCAATGCCCTGAGCAGCCTGGTTTTCCCAGAGAGTGAATGTTGGGGAAGAGTGTTGGGGAACGCGTATATCGTTTAAGTTTGTTTTGGAAAAGTACAGGGAATAACCCAAAGAAAAAATATATTTCACTGCAGAAAGACTGACTTCCATGGAGGTAATAATGGATCCGTCCCTAACCCACCCATTGAAGTAACAGCATTCTCTTATCATTGCCAATTCCCCTAACATTTGTATAGAGTCAGTGTATATTAAGCTGACTTTTCCCTTCACCCGGGCTATGACTATGACACTATAATCTGCACCCACACCTTTCCTTTCTCCCTCTCTACACTATAAACGGTATGCTTTGACTGTATAGCACAAAACACAATGTTTTCGCATTGGAACAAGCAAACTGGTTGTGGGCTACATTGATGCGAAGGTTCATGAGGAATTAATTTATCCCGCAAAGGGAGTCTCTGTGGTGGTCAGGTAGTTGGTTTTTGATGTCAAGGCCAACCCCATAGAAACAGCGAACTTCTTCTTGTATTAGCTTTCCAGAAGAAAGTATAACCACTAATCAGCTCCTGAAGCTGCCCTTGCCCTGCCCAAAGGGCCTCACTGATGGCAGTAATGTCAATGCCGAAACGCCTGAGCTCCCAGGCAATGATAGCAGCACACCATTCGGCTTTGTCCCTGTTGGGATTGTCCTTGAGGGCCCTGACATTCCCGATCCAAAATTGCTTTTGTTTTTTGCAAAAATATACTTTATTTCTAAAATATCTGGAAGATTACAAACATGTCAAAGTGGCCATCACACGAAGTGAAATAATGGAAAGTTACTATACATGTATCATGTTGCACTCTGAGCTGCTTCAACACAAAGAAATATTGCCGACATTGAAAAATGTTCATTACGAAAGGTACAAATACACTTCAGTTATTTATATTCTGTTCTAGATGGTGGTGACGACCTCCGTGTCCTCCTACTTGATTTGATTTGATCTGATTTATTATTGTCAAATGTATTAGCATGCAGCGAATAGTATTGTTTCTTGCACACTATGCAGAAAAATCACGCCATTCATAGAGAAGGAAACGAGAGAGTGCAGATTGTCGTATTACAGTCATAGCTAGGGTGTAGAGAAAGATCAACTTAATGCAAGGTAAGTCTATTCAAAAGTCTGATGGTAGCAAGGAAGAAGCTGTTCTTGAGTCGGTCGGTACTTGATCTCAGACTTTTGTATCTTCTTCACGATGGAAGAAGGTGGAAGAGAGAATGTTCGGGGTGCGTGGAGTCCACCGCTGGCTGCTTTGCCAAGGTAGCGAGAAGTGTAGACAAAGTCAATGGATGGGAGACTGGTTTGCGTGATGGATTGGGCTACATTCACGACCTTTTTGGTTTCTTGCGGTCTTGGGCAGAGCAGCAGCTACACCAAGCCGTGGTACAACCAGAAATAATGTGGTGCATCTGTTAACGTTGGTGAGAGTTGTAGTTGACATGCCAAATTTCCTTCGTCTTCTGAGAAAGTAGAGGGGTTGGTAGGCTTTCTTAGCTATCGTGCTGGCACGGGGGGACCAGGACAGTTTATTGATGATCTGGACATCTAAAAGCCTGAAGCTTTCGGCCCTTTCTCCTTTGTCCTCGTTGAGGTCGACAGAGATATGTTCTCCTCTACGCTTCCTGAAGTCGATGACAATCTCCTTCGTTTTGTTAACATTGAGGGAGAGATTATAGTCACTGCACCAGTTCACCAGATTCTCTATCTTATTCCTGTATTCTTTCTCATAATTGTTTGCGATCCGATCCACTGTGGTGGTGTCGTCTGCAAACTTGACAATCGAGATGGAGTGGAACTTGGCAACACAGTCATAGGTGTATCAGGAGTTAGTAGGTGCTGAGAACACAACCTTGTTGGGCACCGGTGTTGAGGATGACCATGGAGGAGGTGTTGTTGTCTACCTTACTGATTGCGGTCAGTGAGTTAGGAAGTTCAGGATTCAGTTGCAGAGGGAGGAGCCGAGGCCCACACCACGGAGGTTGGAGATGGGTTTCGTAGGAATAATGGCGTGTAAGGCTGAGCTGTAGTCAATAAATAGGAGTCTGACATAAGTGTCTTTGTTATCTAGGTGTTCCAGGGTTGAGTGCAGGGCCAGGGAGATGGCATCTGCTGTGGACGTGTTGCAGCAATAAGCGAACTGCAGTGGATCCAAGCAGTCCTGGAGGCTGGAATTGATTTATGCCATGACTAACATTTTGAAACACTTCATAATGATGGCTGTCAGAGCCACCAGACGATATTAATTAAGGCACGCTGCTTGCCTTTTCTTTGGTACTCGGATAATGGTCGTCTTCTTGAAGCAGATAGGGACCTCACTTTGCTGTAAAGAGCGCTTGAAGATGTTTGCGAATACCCCGGCGAGCTGATCTGTGCAGGATCTGAGTGCTGGTATGCTTACCCCATCCGGGCCAGCCGCTTTCCATGGGTTGACCTTCGAGAAAGATGTTCTGACATCTGCAATGGTGACCTCAGACACATGTTCATCCAAGGCTTCCAGAATGGAGGGAACGTGTCGTTTATGTAGTGTACTGGTTACCACATTCACCTGACGAAAGATTCCCAGTTCGAAAGCGGGCGGAATCATTTGAAAGTACTTTTAACAGCAGAGTGAGGAAAAGAACAGTGCTTCACGTTTAAGGTTGAATATTAACTGAATACTGTATCTTACGCTGTGTTAAATTTACCCTTCCCTTCACGGTTCCGGACGCACTCAAACCCAGCAAAACATTTTTCACTGATTCTCGCTCTGAGGGTTCAGAAAGCCTCCCTCAAACCTGCACATTCCGGCTGATTGCTGCTGATTTGTGTCAGATTATTAAAGGCTCCTGCAGCACCACCTCCGTTAATAACAGTCACTCGAAGCCACATTTCAAACGGGGAAACAAAACCAACAATGATTCTCTCTTCTCCGGCTTCACAGTGAGTGAGACAGAAACAAGCAGCAGATTTTACCCCGCAGTCTCCAATCACCCACTGTCAGCAGAACGTCGCGAGTGCAGATGCATCTGTACGTTGTTTTAAACTCAGAGTGAGGATCAATAATTTATTGTCGAAAATTAACTCAATACAGTATTTTAATTTCCTCATACCTCTATCGTTCTGTGCACACTGAAACCCAATATTTTTCACTGACTCCCTTTTCCAGCTCTGACGGTTCAGAAAGCTTCTCTCAAACCTGCACATTCCGGCTCTTTCTTTCGTTTGTTTGTTGAGCATAAGCGTCACTGACCGGCATTTACTGCCCATCCCGTGTTGAGAGAACCACTTTGTTGTGGTTCTGGAATCACGTGTAGGCCAGGCCAGCTAAGAATAACAGATTTCCCCCGCCTCAAGGACATTAGTGAATCATGGGTCAATGGACAGTGGTTCATGGTCATCAGTGGATTCTTATTTCCAATCTTCTTTATTGTATTCAAATTTCACCAGCTGTCGTGACTGTCCCAGAATATTGGCTGATCGAGCGATAATACCGCTGGGCCAACGGTCCACCTGAAGCATCTGCTCCATGTGAAGCTCGAACTCATAACCTCGGCATCGCCTGCTGGTTGCGTTGCTGTATAAGTACCGTGCACTAACCAATTGAGACACTGGAGCAATGCTCGCTGCTGCATTGCGTCAGACTATTAATGGCTCCAACAGCGTCACCTCCGTTAACAGATAGTCGAAGCCACATTTCAGTCGGGGAAACAACCCCATCAATGACACTCTCTCATCCACGTCTCCACAGTGAGTGAGACAAGGACAAGCAGCAGGACTTTACCCCGCATTCTCCAATCACCCATCCGCTGCCAGCAGAGAGCGCCGACTGCAACTTCAATCAGCGGGTTACTGCACATCCCTGGGACACAAGACCCAACCCGGTTCAAACCTTCCAATACACCGAGCACAGGCTCAGGAAAACAAAGGCAGATTATACCCCGCTCACTGAACCTTCGAGCAGCATTTACACAATACCCGAGTGAGTCACAAACAGAATTCACACCAACTTTCCAAACCTTTTCAGTGATAAATTCCTCCATTTGATTGAAAAGCTGAGTGTTGTGAATCTGAAAATGAGCACCATGGATTTGTGTTACCCAGTGACTTGTTTCCCACTGTTCATCCGTCAGGTTTGCAATTCCATTTATGTTGTATATTGAAGGGAATCTCATTTGAAAATGAGGAGAAAGCAAGGAAAATATTAAATCTTGGAACAAATCCTGATGGAAATGGATCACAATATTTGGAAACAGGTGCATCTGTGAATGGTGTTATTGATGATTGAGTGGAAAGTATTGGATCCTTGGCCTTCTGGTGGTCAGTTAACTTCCCTCCCGTTGAGTTCCTCCCTGTGATAAGAGACATGGATTCATTTTACATGCACGTTCATAGGAGAAACGGAATAACTTCTATACCACAGCAATACTGCGGGATCAAAATAACCAAACAGACTTGTTTAGGGTTGTAAACGGTGCCGTCACGTTGGAGATCTGGAACAGGTTTAGCAGAAATATAATTGTGGTCATTCACACCCTGGTTTTGAATATCTCTGGTAGCTCCTGTCGTAGGCTCTCTGGCGCAAATTGTCAGCTCGTTCGGTTGTTAACCGAAAGGCTCGTGGTTCGAGGCCACCCAGGGACGGACCTTTGGCTGTTTTCTCCGCATCGTCATCCAAGCGCAAACAGTTGCGAGTTGGCAATGTTCCGTGGGCGTCAATAAGAAAAAGCTCTCAAGTGTTACCGGCTGTGCTGTTATCTGGTGCTCCCTACATTATTTAATGTATATTGATTTCAAACATATTGCATATAGTAATGTATATATGCTTCCATTATACTAAGAGACTTAACAATTGGAATAGAAACATTAATTTGTGGCTCAACATTTGTTCCAATTCCATATTCCATGTTCCCAGTCATTGCTGGATAGATCACAAATCTGTCCAACCCAGACTGAAATGTGTTCAATGATGGAGCATTTACAAGCCTCTGGCGTGAACTCTGAAGATTAGCTACCCTTTGAGTGAAGCAATTCCTCCTCACCTCAGACCTCAATAATCATCGCCTTATCCTGAGATTGTGTTCCGTGTTTTAGATTCCCGGACCAAGGAAAATGTTATCTCAGCAACCACCCTTCAAACTCGTAGAATCTGCAGTGCAGAAGGAAGCCATTCGGTACACCATGCCTATACCGATAACAATCCCACCTCCACAATATCCCCGTCACACCACGACTGTGAGGCAATTTAGCATGGCCAATCCACCGAACCCATACATCTTGGGCAGGAAAGCGGTGCACCCAGAAGGAAATGCTCGCAGACAAAGAGAAAACGTGCAAGCTCCAAACAGAAAGTCTCACGAGTCCGGAATTGAAGCTGGGTCTCTGACGCTCTGAAGCAGCAGTGCTGCACTCAGTCAGTCTTGTGTAGGTTTCATTGAGATCTTCTCTCATTCTGCGAAACTCCAGAGAATTTCACTTTAATATCGTCAGCCTGTCATCACAGGGTAACTCAACGCAGAGGAAAATCTAGTAAATCTTCACTGTACTGTCTCCCATAAATGCATAGCCTACTCTGACGAAGGGTCGTCCTGACTCAAAACGTTGACTTTACCCTCTCTCCAAAGATGCTGTAAGACGTGTTATGATTTTGCAGCATTTACTGTTTCTGGTTCAGTTTCCAACATTCTCACTATTTTGGTTTTATTCTGTCTTAAATGTGGAGACCCAAACTGCGCGCACTATTCCAGATGTGGTCTCAACAGTACCCTAATTAACTGTAGCAAGACTTCAAACACTTGGGAACTTAACTGCGTGCTGAAGGCTGGAAGGAGAAGGTGAAAGTGGATAATTGGCATTGAGTACATTCTTGTAATCAGTGACTGGGAGGACCAGGAAGATAAGATATTTGTGTCTCTTTATACTGTCATCTCTAAAGTCCATGTCCTCTCAATGCCGTGTGCCTTACATTCCCTGCCCCTGCTTTCCAACTGAAGCTCGGGTTCACGAACTACCTGTGTCTGTATCAAGCAGCTAATTGGCCCTGGGTGCTGGACGGCCAGAGGGAGATGGATGAGAGGCAGAGACAGAAACAGGAAGAGAAGCGACATGATAGTGTTTCATAAATGACTTGTGCCAGTTGCTCTCCGTGATGAATGCTTGCCGTGTGTTACCTTGTAAGTTTCACAGAAGCCACAATGATGAGTTTGGTGGGTTTTGGAAACTGAAAGTGCCACATGAGCAGCTTGCGGGACTATTTCACCTCAATGTCGATTTCATGCTCCAGCGAACAGGAATCGCTGTTTTCATTGGCTGAAGCAGTTCATATGTTCGATCTAGACATGACAATTTAAAGGAGAAAATTGTTTTGGCGAATAAAACGTCTGCAATAAAAATTAAAAGCAGATGGTTCATGGCTAAATTAGTTTCTTAAATAACGTGCATCAACTTTCCTGATGGTCTACTGGTTCGGATTCGGCGCTCTTACGATCGTGACCCCGCTTCGACTCCCGGTCAGGGAATATAGATTTCTTGATGAGCAACGACCCTGCGTTACTTTCTGATCAGCACCAGTTCCGTCGGAATCAGTATCAGAGAGATTTCCTCTTTTGCGTCTGAATTGGAAATGTCACATGTAAAGAACAATAAAAAGAGAGCGATAGGCTGCAAAGCGCTGACGATAGAAATGGTGATGCGGGGTAAAATCTGGCTGTTAATGGGGTAGATTCTATTGTTTTCACTGACACAAATACCTCTCAGGTCTGTGTCCAAATCTCAGGCTCAATGGCAAGAAAACCTTTAATTGAATTAAACAATAAATTCTACGACCTCCAGTGAAGTGGAGGCAGTTTTCACTCAGAAACCAGAGCTGATGTTCACCCAGAAAAACAGCAAAGTTTATAAACAATGGCGCCCAAACTCACGATTCATCAACGGTGATGAATTAATGCAGCTCAGCAGGATTGCCACAAGACGGTTTATCGCAGGTTCATGCTAACACTGCTCTTTGAGTGCAGTAAATTGCAGTAAAATTGAATGCAGTAGAAGGGCGGCACGGTGGTACAGTGGTTAGCACTGATGCCTCACAGCGCCAGGGACTCAGGTTAAATTTCTCAGGCCACTGTCTGTGCGGAGTCTGCACATTCTCCCCGTGTCTGCGTGGTTTTCCTCCGGGTGCTCCGGTTTCCTTCACACAGATATGTTGGTTAGGTTGATTGGCCATGCTTAATTGACCCTAGTGTCAGCGGGATTAGCAGGATAAATAAGTGGGTTTACTGGAATAGGATGTGGGTGGGATTATTGTCTGTGCGGACTCGATGGGTCAAAAGGCCTCCTTCTGCACTGTAGGGATCCTATGAGAATATATCATTACTCATTTTGACTGGAGGAACCAAAAGAGGCAATGCAAATATAAAGTGCTGTGGCTAATTGACGGGATGGTGGAATGGGACGGATTTTTCTCTCTGCTGTGAAACTGGCACCAATATCATTCATGTTTTCGATTTGGAAGTAATTCCAACTGCACTTTAATCATGTGCTGCACGAAAACAATAAATCTTCATTTTCTGTCTGGGAATCGAACCGCTGCGGTGAAAGCACCAAGTCCTAACCATTCGACCACGAGAGAAACTGCTTGTAAGAATTTTTATCTGACCTATCCATGCTCACTTGGCGCTTTGTTACTAATTCAGCAGTTTTTTTTTGCATCCGAGGGGCAAGTCGGACTATCAAGTGCCTTTTGAAACAAACAAATTTACTGCGGATGCTGGAATCTGAAACAAGAACAGAAAATGGGGGAACATCGCAACAGGTCTGTAACCACCTGTGAAGAGAGAATAGAGCTAACGTTCAACGTCTGGATGACTCTTCGTCCAATCTGAAGACAAATACATTTGGACGAGATTTATACTGTAATGCTGAGGGATATGGGTGTGGTGTGGGTGACAAAGGTGTCAGATGTAAATAGAAAAAAACAAAGGGAATTTAAATGGTGGTGATCAATGGCTGAGAAGGGTGCTGCTGGCTGCCCATTAAGTGATCAGAATGTGTAAATGGCAGGACAAAGGAAATGTAAGTGATGGCCCGAGTAGGATGGAGGGAGAGGAGACAACAAGATGGAAAGTAAGATTTTAAATAAACAATGCAAAAAAGGGAAATTAAAAAATAAATATACATAAATAAAGATATAGGATAATAAAAATAAATAAATAAGATGAAATGAAATTAAACAAAATAAATGGAAATGGGGTGAAGATGGCAGACAGGAGATGCCCTGAAGTTGTTGAACTCAATGGTAAGTCCGGAACGCCGTAAGTACCGAATCGGGAGACCGGGGCGATATTCCTCCAGTTTGCATTGGAGTGCCTCTTCATAGCATTGTTTCTTGCCCCTTCCATCATATTACTGATGATCAAGAGTAGACTCGTGGTACTTGGTGGCGTTGCATTTGACCTGACACCGGGCAATCTTGGGCAAATTTTAGCTTTGGCGGCTAGATGGCAGTGTTGCAGTTTAGGAACAGCTTAGCTAAGGCTTTGGCAAGTTCTGAAGCACAATTCTTCAGCACCATTGCCAGATTATTTTTCAGAGCCATAGCATTTGCTCTTTCCAATGCCTTCAAGCTTCTTTTTTCTTGAAATCATACGGAATAGTAAAGTGTTTCTGTCCCGCTCAGTATCAACCCACTCTGGCTTTGTGTGCGTTTTCTCAGAAATAGTGAAGACTAAATATTCAATATTTTGATTGATACCCAATTCAGTTCACATTTAACAATAAACTTGAATTCGGAACCTTCAGAGCAGTGAGTTTTGATAACGTTTCTGCCCTGTTTATTGCCTGGGACCTGCACAAATATGAATAGAATGTGATAACACCTTCAACACTGAAAGTTCGCTCAGGATAAAAGCGACTGGTCTTGAAGGTCAAACCGTGCAATCTGATTTAACTTCAGAACCTGACTTGCGGAAGTACAATTCGGCTCAAAACCCATTTTTCATGCGGCAGAGAAATTCATCTCACATTAGAATCATAAAATTACATTTGCGCCTTTTTTTCTCTTTTTCCATGTCTAGGGCGGCACGGTGGTACAGTGGTCAGCACTGCTATCTCACAGCGCTAAAGACCCAGGCTCAATTCCCAGCTTTAGTCACTGTCTCTGTGGCGCTTGCGCGTTCGCCCCGTGTCTGCGTGGGTTTCTTCTCACAGCCTGAAAGACGTGCTGGTTATGTGGATTAACCCCAACAGGCGCCGGAGTCTCGCGACTAAGGAATTTAACAGTGTCTTCATTGCAGTATAAACCTTACTTGTGACTAATAAATAAACTTTACTTTAACTGAGCATTTTGCAGAATATTATTTAACACTTGGAAATGCAACTGCAGTTAGGCTGAGAGACAATGTTTTCTGTCACTATTTAATAACAAACGGAAATGAGGTAACTTTTCCTCACACTGAGAGATGAGGAAGTTTGAACACTGTTGTCCTATTTCACACAGGGAACCATTAACATTTTAGGTGAATTTATTAAACACCACACTTCAGAAACAGAGAATACATGACTCTGAAGTACAATCAGACAGCACGGTTCGACACTCCAGTCAGTTGTCGAGCATAGTTTTTGTAGTGTAGTGTTTATCACAGTCATCTGACACACGAAAGGTTCCCAGTTCCAAAACGGATGGAAACATTTATACATACTTTTAACCTCAGAGTGAGGAAAAGAACAATAATTCACGTTAATTGCTGAATATAAACTGAATACAGTATTTTACACAGTGTTGCATTTTCCCTTCCCCTCTACACTTCTGTACACACTCAAATCTGACAGAATATCTTGAACTGGTTACCGTTTCCAGCTCTCACTGCTCAGAAAGCTTCTCTCAAACTTGCACATTCGGGCTTTTTCATTTGTTCATTCCTTAAACATGGCCGTCGCTAGCCATCATTCACTGCCCAACCCTAGTTGAGATGCAACCATACTGCTGTGGCTCTGGAGTCACATGTAGGCCAGACCAGGTCAGGAGAGCAGATTTCCTTCCTAAGATACATTGGTGAATCATATGGGTTCCTTCAACAATCGAAAATGCTTTCACGGTCATCAATGGATTCTCAATTCCAGATTTTTCCTATTGTATTCAAATCCCACCAGCTGTCCTGGCCGGTCCCCAGAATATTAGCTGGTCGAGCGATAATTCGCCCCTCCTAAAGCATCTCCGAATGGAAAGTATTGGATCCTTGGTCTTCTGGTGGTCAGTTCCCTTCCCTCCCGTTGAATTCCTCCCTCTGGCCAGAGACATGGATTCATTTTAGCTGCACGTTCATAGAAGAAAGGGTATAACCGCTACACCACAGCAATACTACGGGATCGAAAGAAACAAAGAGACTTGTGTAGACTTGTAAATGGTGCGGTGATGCTGTAGTTCTGGAACAGGTTTCGCAGAAATAGAATTGTGATCATTGACACCCTGGATTAGAATATCGTTAACAGCTGCTGTGTCAGTCTCTGTGGTGCAATTGGTCAGCGCGTTCGGCTGTTAACCGAAAGGTTGGTGGGTCCAGACCACCCAGGGACGGAGCTTGTGCTTTTTCCTTCCCATGATCCTTCAAAAGCAAACAGTTGCGGGTTGGCAATGGGTCCGTGGGCGTCAATAAAAATAGCTCTCAAGTTTTACCGGCTGTACTGTCATCTGGTGTCAGTTTGAGTGGTGACGCTGCCGGAGAAATTCAGAGCTGGATTTCACCCAGAAAAGCAGCAAAGTTTAAAAACAGTGGCGCCCAACTTGGGGTTGCAACCCACGGTCCATTAACGGTGATAAGTTAATGTTGTTCAGCAGAATTACCACAAGACGGTTTATCACAGGTTGATACTAACACTGCAGTAAAATTAAATGCAGTAGAAAAGGACGGCATGGTGGCACAGTGGTTAGCAATGATGCGTCACAGCGCCATTGGCTCAGGTTAAATTCCTCAAGTCACTGCCTGTGCGGAGTTTGCACGTTGTCTGCGTGGGTCTCCTCCGTGTGCTCCGGTTTCCTTTCCAAAGATGTGTGAGTTAGCTTGCTTGGCCATGCTAAATTGACCCTCGGGTCAGCGGGATTATCAGGGTAAATATGCGGGTCTCCGGGAATAGGGCGTGGTGTGGATTGTTGTCAGTGCGGACTCGATGGTCCTTCTGCACTGTCGGGATTCTACAAGAATGTATCATTATTCATTTTGACTGTAGGAACCAAAAGAGGCAATGCAAGTATAAATTGCTGTGGGTAATTGACGAGCTTGTGGAATGAGGCGGATTTTTCTCTCTGCTTTTGAAACTGGCAGCAATATCACTCGTGCTTTCGATCAAGAAGTAATTCGAACTCCACTTATATCATGTCCTGCAAGAAAACAAGAAATCTTCATTTTCTGACCGGGAATCGAACAGTGGTGAAAACAACAAATCCTAACCATTGACCACCAGGGAAACTGCCTGCAATGGTTTTAATCTCGCCGATCTATGGTAACTTGGTGCATTTCTTTCAATTTTAGCGGGTTTTTTTTGTATTCCAGGGATAAGTCCGTCTGACAAGAGCCTCTTGATATAAACAAATTTACTGCAGATGCTGGAATCTGAAACAAGGACAGAAAATGCTGGAAAATCTCAACAGGTCTGAAAGCCTCTGTGAAGAGAGAATAGAGCTAACGTTCAAAGTCAGGATGACTTTCGTCAGAGCTGAAGACAAAGAAACTTGGACGAGATTTAGACTGTAATGGTGAGGGATATGGGTGAGGGGTGGGTGGCAAAGGTGTCACATATCAATCAAAAAAACATAAAGGCAAATTAAATGGTGGTGATCATGGCTGAGAAGGGAGCTGCTGGCTGCGCATTTAGAGATCAGAATGTGCAAATGGCAGAACAAAGGAAATGTAAGAGACGGCCCGAGTGGGATGGAGGGAGAGGGGGCAACAAGATGGAAAGTGAGATTTTAAATAAACAGTGCAATACATGGAAATAAAGAAAATAAATATAGATAAAAAAGAAAATATTAATTAATAAAAATAAATAGAATAAAATTAAATAAAACAAAATAAATGGAAATGGGGTGAAGATGGAGGAAAGGAGATGCTCTGAAGTTGTTGAACTCAGTGTTAAGTCTGGAATGCAGTAAGATCCGAATCGTGACATCGGGGGATGTTCCTGCAGTTTGCATTGGAATGCCTCTCGATGCCATTGTTTATTGCCCCTTCCGGCACCTTACTGATGATCAAGAGTAGACTGGTGGTAATGTGGGGCATTGGATTTGACCTGATTTTTGTAAACCGGGCATACTTGGGCAAGTTGTAGCATTGGCAGTTGATGCCAGTGTTGTAGTTTAGGAACAACTTAGCTGAAGCTGCGGCAAATTCTGAAGCGCAATTCTTCAGCACCATTGCCAGAATATTTTTCAGGGCGTAGCATTTGCTCTTTCCAATGCCTTCAAGTTTTTATTTCTTGAAACGGTATGGAACAGTGAAGTGTGTCTGTTCTGTTCAGTGTCGACCCCAGTCTGGCTCTTTCTATTTTCTCTCTGTCCTTCCCTCTCTGTCTAACTACCCATTCCCCTTTTTTGTTTTTGTTCCTTCTATTCTCTCCCTGTTTGTGTGGAACCAAATTTAACTGAATTGATTACTGAAATGAGGCAGTTATTGAGCTCGGGTTTGATTTAAAGTGGGGAAGGAGACTCAATGGGACGTGTGATCTAATCCAATTCATTCATTTGATTCATTGCCAAAACCAGCTCTGACAGCAGTGACTTCTGCTGGTGTCCTTGATGGGAAATCTGAGACACTAAATTTAGGATATGATATTTATGAAGGAGGGGGATCACATTCTCCCACTGTTCGATTTTCACTTAAATTACTATAAACGTTATGAACAGCTTTGGTCAAACATGCGATTACTAAAATTTAATGCAGTAGAATGAATCATCATTAATTTTGATTCGAGGAACCAGCAGAGAGAATGTAAAGTGAGCAAC
This sequence comes from Mustelus asterias, assembly GCF_964213995.1. Classification (NCBI taxonomy): domain Eukaryota; kingdom Metazoa; phylum Chordata; class Chondrichthyes; order Carcharhiniformes; family Triakidae; genus Mustelus; species Mustelus asterias. The sequence continues at coordinate 374,198 of NW_027590155.1, forward strand.
TGGATAAAAGCAAATTACTGTGGATGCTGGAATCTGAAAGCAAATGTGTCACACAAAACTTTGACAAAGGGTCATCCGGACCGAAACGTCAACTCTTTTCTCTTCTACAGATGCTGCCAGACACAATGTGATTTTCCAGAGTTTTCTCTTTTGGTTAAAGTGAGCAACTGACGGGCTTGTCGGACGCGTTTAGTTGCTCGACCAGTAAATCGGAGCTCCATCAAGTGTACACGTTGGTATGTTCCTGTAGTGTATTGGTTATCACGCTCGCCTTGCACCTCGAAAGTCCACGGTTCGAATCCAGATCGAAGCATTTCCAGATGGCTTTGTTTCAAAATGGTTCGGATTACAGTTATTCTCGTTTATCACGAAACATAAATTGAACTATTGAGCTTTCTACGGCATTTACAGCGGAAATAACTCAGTAAAGAATATAAAAGGGAAGGTCTGTGATAGTGAGCAAGACAGGATGGATTAGCTGACACAAGGAATAACGGTCAAGGGCAACATTGGTTGGTTCCGGTTATTTTTAAACTTTGCTGCTTTTCTCAGTGTACTCCAGCTCTCCATTCCTCCCGCAGTGTCACCTCTCAAACTGAGCCTTTCTCCATCCCGCTTTCTAAACTTCACAATTACTGCTTTCTGAATGAAAACTGCTTGCAATCAGTCGAAGTCAAAGTTTAGTGTTTCATTCATGGAGAGGTTTTCTTGTCATTTAGCCCGAGAATGTTATCCAGAAATGAGTGATATTTCTGTCAATGCAAACGGTTAAATCTGACCCATTACCACCCAGATGTTCCCTTGTCTCCCCATCTCTATCGGCAGCATTTTGCATCATATCACTGTCTTTCACTATCTGTGTTTGTCTTGACCTGTTGCAGGTGTGACATTTCCAACTCGGAAGCAAAAATGCAAATCTCACTCCACCGATTCTGGCAGAGCTGCTTTGGACCAGGAACTATTGCTGGTTTGTTTATCAAAATCATTAAGTCTTAATATATCGAACGCAGCCTGCGACCCTGAAAGGGCCGAATCCTAACCACGAGACCAGCAGGATCCCATCTGCCTGATTTTCCTAGAGACTGATTACAGGAGTATGCACAGCGCCAATTGTCCACAGTCACACACTCCTTTATGTCTATTAAGATTTGAAATTCTTCATATTTTCACATTGGCTTCCAGTGTGATGAAAGCAGAGCTCTGATAAGCTGATGTTCAGTAAAGTTACCACAATAAGGTTGATATCTGTTCGATGCTAACATTGCTCTTTGAATGTGATCAGCAGCAGAGAAATTTAATGCAGTAGAAGGTAGCCTACTCATTTTAATCGGAGGATCCATCAAGGGCAATATAAATATGAATTGGTGTAGGTAATTGACGGGATGATGCAATGGGTCTTTTTCCAGCTGGAGGTCTGTGAGCAGTGGTGTTCCGCAGGGCTCTGTACTGGGACCTCAGCTATTTGTGATATATATAAATGATTTGGAAGAAGGTGTAACTGGGGTTATCAGCAAGTTTGCGGATGACACGAAGATGGCTGGACTTGTGGATAGCGATGAGCATTGTCGGGCAATACAGCAGGATATAGATAGGCTGGAAAATTGGGCGGAGATGTGGCAGATGGAATTTAATCTGGATAATTGCGAAGTGATGCATTTTGGAAGAAATAATGTAGGGAGGAGTTATACAATAAATGGCAGAGCCATCAAGAGTATTGAAACGCAGAGGGACCTAGGTGTGCAAGTCCACAAATCCTTGAGGTGGCAGCACAAGTGGAGAAGGTGGTGAAGAAGGCATATGGTATGCTTGCCTTTATAGGACGGGGTATAGAGTATAAAAGCTGGAGTCTGATGATGCAGCTGTATAGAACGCTGGTTAGGCCACATTTGGAGTACTGCGACCAGTTCTGGTCGCCGCACTACCAGAAGGTCGTGGAGGAGTTAGAGAGTGCAGAGAAGGTTTACCAGGATGTTGCCTGGTATAGAGGGTCTTAGCTATGAGGAGAGATTGGGTAAACTGGGGTTGTTCTCCCTGGAAAGACGGAGAATGAGGGGAGATCTAATAGAGGTGTTCAAGATTATGAAGGGGATAGATAGGGTGAACGGTGGGAAGCTTTTTCCCAGATCAGAAGTGACGATCACGACGGGTCACGGGCTCAAGGTGAGAGGGGCGAAGTATGACTCAGATATTAGAGGGATGTTTTTTACACGGAGGGTGGTGGGAGCCTGGAATGCTCTGCCAAGTAGGGTGGTGGAGGCAGACATCGTTTAAGAGTTACCTGGATAGTCACATGAGCAGCCGGGGAATGGAGGGATACACACGATTGGTCTAGTTGGACCAAGGAGTGGCACAGGCTTGGAGTGCCGCTGGGCCTGTTTCCTGTGCTATACTGTTCTTTGTCTTTGTCTTTGTCTTTGGGACTGATATTTCTCCCTGCTGTTCAAATTGGCACAAGTATTGAGCGACGATTTTCAGACAGCTGTCGTGAGTTGGGTTTCGTGGTGTAATGGTGAGTACTCTGGACTTTGAATCCTGCAATTCGTGTTCAAATCTCGGCGGAGCCCTGCTTTAATTTGCTCAAGGCAGGTGATTGATTTGCTGAAGGGCGTTTCGTTTCAATTTCTCACGAATAGAGAGGACAATTTGTCAGCGAGTTCAACTGCTATTACAATGCACATTGCTGAGCCTCAGGCGCCAGATCCCTGCAACGTTCGTGTTTTTCATCTTTTCGCTGTTCTTTAACTCCTCTGTTGAAAAAAGAAGCGGTTTGCGTCACACAAAAACAATTCGACTGGAGTCTGACAATTATTGAGCAAGTGTGTGTGCCTGAGCGTGTGTGTGAACGTGTGTGTGTGGTGTGTGTGTGTGTGAGAGAGAGAGAGAGAGAGAGGTGTGGGTGTGTGTGTGTGTGTTTTGGGATAAAAGTCTACTGTCTTCCGTCAGAGTGCTGTTGATTCCACGGATAACGTGTCGCACTCTGGCCTCTCACCTCCTAACTTTTGTTTAAATTGATACAGATAACAAAGTGAATTACACCTCTAGGTGGACACAATGCCCACTGTAGCTTCCCTGCCTCTCAGCGCTTTGTGTTCTTGAGCAATCCTTCTCTGGGGTTGATGCAATGACGCCAGGAGAATCATTCGCTGCAACATCTGCAATGTGATTGCGGTGGAATTTGCTGAAATTTCCACTTTCTGAGATTTTAAAATTAAATTCCCTTCAGCGAAACCATTATCTGCTTTAGCAAAAGAAAAACAATCTTTCACCAAGTTCTGAACTCCGATTACTGCATTCGAAGTCCAGGGTGCTCACCATCACAGCACAAAAACAGGAACAGAGCCGCCTGACGCAAATGGTCACTCAAAGCATGTGACCTCTTCATTCACTGTGGCAGCAACAGCAAGTGGGTCAAATGATTTGAGTGACCATTTGCAGCCGGCTGCTTTGTTGCAGGTTATCTGGTCTAATGGTGAGCACTCTGAACCCAGCAAACCGCGTCTAAATTTAGGTGGCTCCTTTCTCTTATTTGCCATTGTTGTGGATTGATTTGTCGAAGGAACTTTTGTTTAAATTCCTTACAAAGCAGGAATAGCGGTGTAGCGAGGGGGGAGGGGGGCGGGGGGTGGTGGAATTTGTCAGCCACTTCAACTTCTATTACATTGCACTTTTCTGAGTCTCTGGCGAGAGATGCCTGCATCAGGAATGTTTTTTTTAAATTTCCTCTTTCGCTGCTCTTTAAATCATCTGTTGAAAGAAAGGAGCAGTTGGTGTCACACAACACCAACCATTCGACTGGAGATTGACAATTATTGAGCAAGTGTGTGTGTGTGTGTGTTTTGGGAGAAAGGCCTAGTGTCATAGGTCAGAGTGCTGTCATTTCCATGGCGCAACGCTTCGCAATTTGGACTCAAGCCATCCCACCCCTTGTTTAAATTGGGACACATGAGTGAGTGAATGGCACCCGTAGGTGGACCCCCTGAAAAATATATATTGAATTAGTAACACTTTTTAAATGATTAATCCTCAGTTTGTTTCATTTCATGTCAAATATTGTGGCACATCCTTGTATCTTATTATTTGAAACCTCAGCCCTTTAACTATGTAAGTAGGTAAACTTCAGTCAAAGGAAACAAATCCAAATTGAACTAGAAAAAAAAACACAGAAGTTACTACAAATCCCACCTCAAAACCGAAATCTTTGGAAACACCCAGCAGATCAACCAGCGCCTATGAAAAGGGAAACAAAGTGAATGTTTCGGGTCACTGACATTTTATCCAAACTGGAAGAAGTTACATATTTAATAGTTTACGAACAAATACAGAGTGATGGAAAATATGTGGGCGAGATCTCTATTTATGTCCTTGTGAAAGGATGTAAAACTGGAGTGATTGAATGACAATGGGGATGATTATTCTTTCCACTGACACAATCTCCCAGATCTTGGTTCAAATCTCGCACAAAATGAGAAGATAACTTCTCACTGAGTTAAGCACTAAACTCTTTGACTGCCAGGGAAGCAGAGATAGCTTTTACTCAGAAAGCAGTAACTATGAGATTAATAGGGCGGCACGTTGGCACAGTGGTTATCATTGCTGTCTCACAGCGGCAGGGACCCAGGCTCGATTCCCGGCTTGGGTCACTCTCTGTGTGGAGTTTGCACGTCTCCCCGTGCCTGAGTGGGTTTCGTCCCACAGTTTGAAAGATGCGCTACTTTGGTGCATTGACCCGAACAGGCGCTGGAATGTGGCAACTTGGGGAATTTCACAGTAATTTCATTGCAGTGCTAATGCAAACCCTACTTATGACTAACAAATAAATGTTAAAACAAAGTGGGATGTGGAAAGATTCAGTTTGAGCGGGGACACTGCCGGTGGAATGAAGAGCTGGACTTCACCCAGGAAAGGAGCAAAAAAACAACAGCGCCCAACGTGGGGTTCGAACTCAAGACGCTGCGATTAGGAGTCTTATGCTCGACGAACTGAGCCAGACGAGCAAATATGGGAGTTGGCAGTCCATATCCTAAAATGCATGAGACAAATGTGGCTTCTCCATTTGGTGTCTCAGCTTCATCTGATGACCATGTTCATAATTGATAAACCAACAGAATCTCTTAGGTTAGAATGCATTCCTCTCAATCATCAATAGCTTCATTCACAAATTCCACTCCTTAACTGCACCTCCTTCCAAGAATTGCAACTCCTCTTGCATCTTCACCTCAATATTTTTGATATAAATACTCAAACAAGGTGGGAAAACAGCGTCTCAGTATTTTCGAAGCCAAACTGTCTCCCCATTAAACAGTAAAGGAATTAAGGGTTATGGTGAGCGGGCGGGTAAGTGGAGCTGAGTCCACAAAAAGAGCAGCCATGATCTTATTGAATGGTGGAACAGGCTTGAGGGGCCAGACGGCCTACTCCTGCTCCTAGTTCTTATGTTCTTATTTTCAGACTTTTGAATCTAATCTCCTCTCATTATTCTAATCTACAGAGAAAACAGACTCATGACACTGAATCTCTCCTCCCAGGGCAACCGCCTCATCACAGGATTAAATCCAGTGAATCTTGCTTAAACACAGACAGCGAGAAAGTAGAGGGAGCCAAGAGAAAAGGAGGGAAGCGTGATCGATGCACAGACAGAGAGGCAGGGCGCTAAAGAGTCTGAGACATGTATACAGTGACAAAAAGAGACAGAGAGGGACACAGAGTAGGGCAGACACCCAGAACGCAATATACACACAACGGCTGCCTGAACCCACAAGCATGGGGCCCTCTGAATGGGTGAATAAGGATTAAGTGAATGTCCGGTAGCATTGTCACCTTTTGAAAATGTCTGGATCCTCTATGAGTGTGTTGTGCTCACAGAAGCCTTGCAATGTGTGCTCAGTTTCTCAAACCATGCTCCATATAAACCAATTCCACCATGTCACGGGAAATAAACTAACGGAAGCCACTAACTCCCATTGCAAATCAAGGATATGCCCGGGTTTTGAACCGGGATTTACAACATCCAACGCGAGAACCATGCCCGGAGACCAATAAGCCATCGTTAAGGAAGCATGGCAAATAAACATTTTTTCACTACCATCTAAAGCGGATCAGATATCTACACTGAAAAATGATAATGCTGTAAAAACTCAGGAAGTCAGACAGCGTGTGTGCACAGGGGAACAAAGCTCATCTTTCAACTCCATGACCTTTCAATGACACTGGGAAAGTTTAGAAACGTAATAAGTTTAAAACAAGTGAAATCCAGCAGGGTGAAAACATGCAACATCTAGTGGGGTTGAAGTCAGGAGAGAATAAATGAGGGAAACAGAAAATAACAGATTGTCACACGACAGAATGAGGCTATTAGAAGATCTTCATAGGACTCACATGTGTTGTGGATAAAAGGGAACCGATGAATGTACATAGATTGCAATGGAACCACAGTGATGAGGTTGGTGGGTGTTGAAAATTGAATGTTATACTTAGGATCAAAGGAACATAGGAATTGGGAGCGGATATAGGCAAAATCAGCCTTTCAATCCTGCTCCACCATCCAATCAGATCATGGTTGATCTCTCCGTGGTCCGAAACCCACCTCCCCGCTTGTTTTCCATATCTCTTTAATTAGTTTTTTAAGTTGGAAATATATCTATCTCCTTATTGAAATCATCCAGCGATTCAGACTCCACCGTGCTATGGGGCAACGAGGTCCACCAATTCACCACACTCTGCGAGAAGTAATCCCTCCTCATCTCACTTTTAAATCCACCGCCTCTCAATCTATACCTGTGACCTCTTGTTCGGGATGGTTTACGTTTAATCGATCAATCCCTTTTAGAATTTTATTGCCTCGGTCAGATCTCCTCTCATCCTTCTAAACTTCAGCATCTTGTGGGACTATTTCACCTCACTGTCAATTTCATGATGCAGCGAACTCAATCCGTGTTGTCATTGGCTGAAGGAGGCACTTATGTACCATCCAAACAGGAGATTTTGAAGGCGCAACTTGTCGATGGTAAAACAAATCTGAGATGAAAATAATGAGCAAAGGAATATGAGGTCAATCGGTTTGAGAAACTAAGTTCACTAGTTGCCCTGAGTCCAGTGGTTTGTGTTCTGCACTATGCGAGTGAGGTTTGGGTTCAATTTTCTCTCAGGAAAATAATTACTGCTCTGGCAAAACTGTTAGAAATAATCCGATTTACTCTCTGATCGGACGCGGAGCTATTAAATTCAGTCGAGTGATATTTTCAAGTTCACTTCATTGGAAATATCACAAGTGCAAATATTCATGGAAAAACACTGAAAGAGAAGGACAGTAATGGGCTGCAAAACGCTGCCAATAGAGCTGGTGATATAAGGAAAAATCTGGATGGCAATGGGCAGATTTTGCCATGAACACTGGCACTGAATTATGAAACTTATCCCTCACTCTTCAATGTAAAACCTTTCGAAATATTTCAGTGCGGTTTGAACCGTCGGAAGCGAAAGTGATAACAGTCGTGGAGTATTTGTGGCATGTTGTCATTGGCTGGACACATCATTGGGAGTGAATCAGAACGTGCCATTTTGCAGGAGAATCTTGTTTGTGGTGAAAGTGGTCTGGAGTGAAAATTGCAATAACAAAAGGAGCGTGGATGAAGCAAATTGTAAAACACGCAGTAATTTGGTGGTTAGAGTTGGATACTGCTCTTTTGATTGCAGATCAGAAAATGAAGATTTGCTGCTCTCGTCCAAACCGTGAAACCAAATAAGTTATTTCCTGGAAATGCATAGAAATGTCAGTCTCGCCTTGTGCCCTGTCCTTTCTGAAGTAAAGACCCAGAGCAAATTCAGCAGACAGTTTTGTTGTTATTTCTGGAAGGAGATTGGGAACCAGACGAGCTTGAGGACAGTTTAAATGTTGCCGACCCTTAAATGCAGCTCATTGTTTTTCTGACTGGAGATGATTTCTGTTTGTTACACATTTCAGGATGACCAGATTCAATGAAAAATTAGGTTGGAGATTTCTGCTGGCCGTTCCCATCTCCATTCCTTCTATATTATTTCACTAACTATATCAGTAAATTACATGATTACAACGTCTGTACGCGAGGCCGAGCGATCTAAGGTTCCAATCACAGCGGAGACCTGGGCTTAAATCCCACCGCTGCCAGAATTAATTTGGGTTTTGGTCCTTCCATCTAAAGTCTGACAGCTCATCTTGAATGAAAGAGTGTGAGCGGTGTCGTTTCTGGCAGGAAGAACGAGGCGAGACAGTCCCAGCCGTTAGGGGAAAGGAACGTGTGCGGGAGGAATGGATTTTTCCTTTAAAGAGCACACAAAGAAACATAGGCTGAATGACTGTCTGCCAGTATAAAGAAAAGATTGAAAACCGGCCCACTGATGCTTTGGGATTTTCCAACTGAAGTTCAAATCCTTTCCTGTCCGCTTCCCATCAATCCTCAATCTCACCAGATAGGTACATAATTATTCTGTCGTAACCGTGAAAACATTCCCTTTTAATTTCATTTACTTATGTTCTCATCAGAGGTAACTTGACACATTTAATTAGAACACAAATGTTTTTCCAGCCAATGAAAATAGCTATTGCTGTTATCTGTAACATGAAATCGATAGTGAGGTGAAATAGCCCCACAAGCTGTTCATCTGTAACTTCCAATTTTCAGGAGCCACCACTCTCACCTCTGCTGATTCTGTGAAATTTACAAAGAAAGACGCAACAGATATCCATCGCTGAAAGTAACTGGCACACATCAATTTCTGCCGCTTTCATTTGTAATTTGTTTCTGAAGTGTGGCGGTTATTGCATTCACCTTTCGAAAATTGCAAGACATTATTATTAAAAATCAGTGAACTCTCAGTGTGAGGAAATGTTGTCTCATTCCCGTTTGTTGTTAAATATTGAGGGACTACATTATCTCACAGCCATGTGATATTTGCACTTCTCCAAATTTTGAATGAGACTTTACAAAATGCCTGCTCATGTGTCAGCCATTTAGGATAGAGGCAATGAGATACTTATTCGATCAAAGGCGTGTGTGAATCCTTGAAAATCTTAGCCCAGCGATCTTGAATCCTCAATGATTAGGATATTGAAGTCTGAGATAGAGTGTATTTTGGAATCTAAGGGAAATAAGGGCTTTCGAGATAGGGTGGGTAATTTATGTTGAGTCTGGGGATCTGCCAACATTTTACTAAGTGGTGGAGGATGCTCAGTTGGACATTTGACTAAACGCTGCTCCATTTATTCTGTTCACTGCAATGCCAGAAATGACAACCACCTTTTGCACTGTTAGCGATCATGAGGAATTGAAACGATTGAATTTAGGGAAACGATATCTGTGGAGGAATGGGATCGAATCCCACCTCTGTCAGTTATCCTGCTGACTTTAAACAGGAATGCATAATTATTCATTGTGACAGATGGAACCAGCAGAAGCAATGCAAATGTAAATTGATGCGAGGAGTTCAAGGGCTTGCAGAAGCAGTTTAGTTGCTCCTCCGGAAAGCCAGATCTGCTTCCATTTCGCACATCGTCATTTTTCTGTGGGATGGTGGTTATCACATTCTCCTCACACGCGAAAGGTTTCAGCGTCGAAACGGGGCAGGGACTTTTCAGAATGTTTTTAATGTCAGAATTATTCTCGTTTTTCACACAAAAAAACTGATCTGCTGAGTATTTCCAGCATTTTATGATTATAATGTCAGGAACCACGCGGTAAAAAAAAGAACACAAAGGGTGTCTCGGATAAAGAGCAAGACAGGATGGATTAACTGACACAAGGAATGATAGACAAGGCAACATTGAGCAGGTGATAGTGGAGCCCGGGTGGTTCAATGTTTGAGAGTCAATTGTTTCAACGCCAGGGCCCGGGACTGATGACAAACGGTTAACTGAACAGCGCATTTCGAAGATCGAAATTGCTCAGTCCCAGGAAGTGAAATAATGCGAAAACAAACGGAGATAACGCATTTTGATGCAATTGTTTATAAGATGATAAATTGTCAGTGTAACAATATTTTCATGAATGTTATTTGAAATGAAGTAATAGGTAAAGTGGTGATGATCATCTAATTTCCAATGTCTCACATCAGCTTTCTTGGGGTCGAGTGGCATGGCTTCAGTGACTTGTAGCAGGTTTGATTCTCAGCCATGGAGTGAATAACTTTTTGTTTATTTCCTCGTTAAATGAAAACAGGTCTCACAGTGTCCGTGAAGGGTGTAACAAGGTCAATCTTCTAGCTGGATGAACTTGTACCAGGGCTGGAAATTTCAGAGTTGTGCTCTGAAGAAGGATAACATGGCAATCATTCTTCAGTTAAAGTAACGGACACGCATGAAAAGCTCTGCCACTACCAAGTTACATCTTTTAACTCTGTTCCCCATCTCACATTTCCACATCTATCAAACTTCACCCACCTGAAAATCCAGCCTGTTCTTCGCTTCACTAATAATGATGCACTCACTCTCCGCTCTTAGTGGCAATTGGTTCCATAGCTCAGTGATTAGATGGTTGGTTTTGTAAGCCTGGGCTCGCGAGTTCTCACTGGAGCCTCAGGCTAAAAAAACATCTGACCTGCAGGGACAAGGCACCGAGACTGGAAGGCCGTACATACAGCTTTATTGCGTAGTTAAGAGCGGGTTCAATTTTGGAAAGTGAATAGATATTCACGTTTTTGTAAAAATAGAAAGAGCAGAACATTTTTGAAAATGTGGGAACGTTGGTGTTAATATTCAAATAATCTTAGGTGTATTTGTAGATGGAATGCATAAAGCTAGAATTGAGGTGCAGCAAACATTTAGGAAGGGGAATTATATTTTTGCCTTGATTGCTGGCAGACTGGAGTACAAGAATAGCGAAGTGTTGCTGCAGCTATATAGGGTTTTACTGGGACCACGTGTGGAATATTCTGTGCAGTTTTGATATCCACACTTAAAGGATATCCTGTCATTGAAAATAGTACAGAGAAAATTCACTAGATCGATCCCTGGGATCAAATACGTGAATAAGTCCAAACTATTAGAAATATTGGGTTAACATTAACTGACATAAATTGAATGTATGATTGCATATGTAGAACTGGAACACACCATCACACCGAGTGGATCCGCTGTATGCTTAAATGTTGCTCAGTGAAAGTTTCAACAATCCTCCACTGTGTAACATGTGGACACTGAGTCAATAAGCAACATCCACTCGAAAGTAAAACAGAACGTGTCAATCCGTCTCCCAACTTTCAAACATCTTTTATTTTCTGCACCATTCACTATGAAGAGTCATCAAATAAGTGAATGCAGATGATAAAAACGTGTTTACCCTCTCGGGGAACTGAATCATATTGATGGACACAGAGGGACACACGCTGACACCGAAAGTGACAGAGGCCTGAGGAAATGCAAACACCCATAAATCAAGGATGTCACCAAATTGGGTTCAGTTTACTTACATTTCCGGCTGGAGTTTTGGTAAATTCTCTGTGATGAACGGAAATGAAGGAGTACGGGAGAGAAGCAGGAAAAATGGAGCTGAATGTTTGGAAGGTTTTGATTTTATTGAACGAATTCTGGACCCACCGAAGAGAATGGAAGCTGAGCAGCCCAGTGGGTGATGTCTAAATCTTCATGTGAAAAGAACAATGGAAATCAGATCCATTACCAAAACCACTTGGCCAGCTCGTCAACGAGTTAATGAGTTAGTGTCACTCATACGAAATCATAGAACAGTTACAGCAACAAAGAGGAACATTCGGCCTGACGAGTTCACCCGGAAATCAGCACGCACCATCGGTTTTTGTTCTTACCACAATGCCAATCGCTGGACAGCCAAAGGAGCAGGAACTTGGGGCAGTAGTGGGATTTGAACACACGCTTGCTTTAGAAACTACAGCCTAAATCTGACTTCTCAGCCACGCTACGGCTCGGACACGCAATGGGTTAGGAATAGAACTTCTAGCCCATTGACTCTCTCATAATATCTTTGAAACGCAGACAAGGACTTATTTCCCATCTGTTTTATCTCTGACTTTTCCAGCTCTGATGAAGCATCATCCAGCTGGAAGATTCACTCTGTTTCCCACTCCATGGATGCTGCCAGATCGAGTTTAACTGAATGAGGAATTCACTTTAAATTTGTCAGTTCACACAGCAACACAAAATAGTTGCTCTCTGGCCATGGATTGAACCCAAGCCACAGTGATGAAAGTTCCGAATTCTAACCAATGGATCAACAGGGAAGCTGACAACGTCTTCGCCAATCAACTTACCATCATTACTTTAGCTATTGCCTTTCTTCTGGTCCGTCACACACAGACAGATTTCCCATTAAAAATGTTCTGTTTGGTTCCCTATTCGTGACCTATCATCAAGCCCATACCATGGTCGTGAAAACATTGACTCTGAAATACTTAACCATCCGGGAACTGCCATCGCCAGCTCAAAGTTGATTTCTTCATAGTTCCTTGTGGGAGCTAATCATGCCTTGGTCTCAATCACAGACCTTCCCCTTTCGTTCTTTCAGATGAATTGGTCTCTTTGCATCGCAGGATATCTGTAGCGTCATGGGCACCAAGGTCATTTCACATACAGAGGGTTCAAAACTTAGCAGAAACATTATCAAAACTCGTCCACGATAGTGTGGCAGGCTGTGTAATCAAGAAGCGATTGAACAGGCTGAACATGTTTTCTCTGGGGAATGAGTGCTGACATGATCTGATTGTGGCCTGTCAGATGGCTGACAGGATAAACAAGAAAAAAATATTTTCACTTCTGAATGGAGGAGGATCAACATCATGTTTGTTTTCTCTACCTCCACAGGCATTACCAGATCTGCTGAGCATTTGCAGTGTTTTCTGTTGTTAATTCAGATGTTCAATATCTGCAGTATTTCATTTATTTGTCTAGAGAATGTTGGGAATATGGAACCCAGCATGACAGGGATTGAGAATAAACAGGAAATCCAGCGACAAAAACAAAACTATGTGAAAATAATGCTCACCAGCTGAAAGTGGAAACTGCTTCACTCAGTCATCCTGTTTACATACACAACAGCGCAGTTACACTAGAGAGAGAGAGAACATTTCGACACCTCCCCAGTGCAACAGGATTCATGTAGTTGCCCCACCTGTTAACACTCCTGTTTTGAAAATTCAGATGACATGATTTTCAGTGCACACATTCTTATTGTCAAAACAGGGTTTCAATATACCGTCTCAGGAGAAAACATAATCACTTGTGCATGAAAACTAACCGACTGCAACCTCTCCCCTGTCAAGCTCTACCCTCCTGCAAATATCCCCCCACTGCAAACCTCTCCTACTCCTCAGATTGAATGTCATTGCCCCAACTTATCAGCCCTTATCCTGGACTGAACAATAACATCACAATTCGCAGATTACACGGTGATATTCATTGACGGTGTCTTTCCCTGTCTCATACTGAATCACACGGCAACTCCTCACCAGGCCTTGCCCCAGTCCAAGTTTCACCAGCAGAACTTCACTTACCCTCCCCCAAAACACACCACACTGTCAAACTTCACCGGTCAAAGCCAAACTGTCCCAATTCATTAGTCAATGCTCTAGAATCAATCACATTACTCCACCTGTCTGTTTCATTTCACAATGTGAAATACCCCATGGGAAGCTGGCCTGGTTTTATAAACATTCTCCTGTCTCATCAGACCCTTTCCCAATCTGATCCATAATGTTTCGCCTGATATGTTGCTGTCCCCGATTTAACCAGCCTGTCTCACAATACGATACATTTTTCGAGACAGGACCACACTGTCCCATCTCGCCAATGCCATCCTGACACCGAAACCTACTATGCAGTCTCACATATTTCTGTCAAATCTAGACCCACACTTTGCCACCTCGTCGCTCCCCATACGAGATGATAACACACAGCCCCTTGAATTGCCTCGGCCCTTGACTCATTTAGACTTGCTCACATCATCAGTCCCTCGCCCTGAATGCACGACACTGAATCAACTGAGGAGACCCTGTTCCGAGATAAAGTAAGCACTCCAATTTCAACAGTTCTGCCCCAGGCCAATAAATACTGACACAAACCAAATGTCCCTTTCCCAGGCAAAATCGCAATACCGCATCTAACACTTCTCTGTCCCATGGTTAACCACAGGGCTCCATTCCATAGCTCCCTGTCCGAATCCTAGTTGCAGTAACCCACCTAACCGCCCTCTATACAGGACTGACCCACAATGCTGCCTAATTAGACCTTTCCTCCGAGTGTAACTAACTGTCACACTTCACTCTGCCCAATCCATCACTGCCCAAAGTTGCATTTAGCAGCTTGAGCCACAATTCCTCCAGTAGTTTTTCAGTTCTTGACTGAATCCTACTTCTACAGATCACCAGCGGGTGTCCCTGAATGAAAAATGCTGTGGCATCTCAATGATGTCCGGTCCAATCTGAATAGCACTGCCACAACTCAGCATTTCCTTCCTCAGGATGAACGGCAGGGCAAGGTTTATAATTGGGGGAGAGGTAATTATGATGCGATTAGGCAAGAATTAGGGGGCATAAGATGGGAACAGAAACTGTCAGGGAAAGGCACAAATGAAAAGTGGAACTTTTTCACGGAACAAATACTATGTGTCCTTGATAGGTATGTCGCTGTCAGGCAGGGAGGAAATGGCCGAGTGAGGGAACCATGGTTCACAAAAGAGGTGGAATGTCTTGCAAAAAGGAAGAGGGAAGCTTATGTAAGGATGAGGAAACAAGGTTCAGGTGGCTCGATTGAGGGTTACAAGTTAGCAAGGAATGAGCTGAAAATAGGGCTTAGCAGAGCTAGGAGGGGGCATGAGAAGTCCTTGGTGGGTCGGATCAAGGAAAACCCCAAGGCTTTTTACTCTTATGTGAGGAATAAAAGAATGACCAGGGTGAGGTTAGGGCCGGTCAAGGACAGGAGTGGGAACCTGTGTATGGAGTCAGTAGAGATAGGAGGGGTGATGAGTGAATGCTTTTCTTCAGTGTTCACCAAGGAGAGGGGCCAAGGTTTTGAGGAAGAGAAGGTTGGAGGAAGTAGATGTTCGGAGGGAGGATGTACTAGCAGTTTTGGATAAACTGAAGGTCGATAAGTCCCCTGGGCCTGATGAAATATACCCTAGGATTCTTTGGGAGGCAAGGGATGAGACTGCAGAGCCTATGGCATCGATCTTTGGGTCCTCACTGTCCATGGGGATGGTGCCAGAGGACTGGAGAGTAGCGAATGTTGTTCCTCTGTTTACGAAAGGGAACAGAAATGACCCTGGTAATTATAGGCCGGTTAGTCTTACTTCGGTGGATGGTAAGTTGATGGGAAAGGTCCTTAGGTATGGGATTTACGACGATTTAGAAAGATGCAGATTAATCCGGGATAGTCAGCACGGATTCGTGAAGGGCAAGTCGTGCCTCACAAATTTGATTGAATTTTTTGAGGAGGTAGCTAAATGTGTTGATGAAGGTAGGACAGTTGATGTCATATACATGGATTTTAGTAAGGCGTTTGATAAGGTCCCCCATGGTCGGCTTATGATGAAAGTAAGGCGTTGTGGGATGGAGGGAAAGTTGGCCGATTGGATAGGAACTGGCCATCTGATCGAAGACAGAGGGTGGTGGTGGATGGAAAATTTTCGGACTGGAGGCAGGTTGCCAGCGGAGTGCCACAGGGATCAGTGCTTGGCCCTAGAAACATAGAAACATGGAAAAACGTCAGCACAAACAGGTCTTCCGGCCCACAAGTTGTGCCGAACACATCCCTATCTTCTCGACCTACCTATAACCCTCCATCCTATTAAGCTCCATGTACACATCCAGGAGTCTCTTAAAAGACCCTATTAAGTTCGCCTCCACCACCACTGACGGCAGCCGATTCCAGTCGCCCACCAACCTCTGTGTGAAAAACGTATCCCTTGGGCGGCACGGTAGCACAGTGGTTAGCACTGCTGCTTCACAGCTCCAGGGGCCTGGGTTCGATTCCCGGCTTGGCTCACTGTCTGTGTGGAGTTTGCACATTCTCCTCGTGTCTGCGTGGGTTTCCTCCGGGTGCTCCCGTTTCCTCCCACAGTCCAAAGATGTGCGGGTTAGGTTGATTGGCCATGCTAAAAAATTGCCCCTTAGTGTCCTGAGATGCATAGGTTAGAGGGATTAGCGGGTAATATGTGTAGGAACATGGGAGTAGGGCCAGGGTGGGATTGTGGTCGGTGCAGACTTGATGGGCCGAATGGCCTGTTTCTGCACTGTGGGGTTTCTATGATTTTCTAACATCTCCCTTGTACCTATCTCCCAGCACCTTAAACCTGTGTCCTCTCGTAGCAGACATTTCCACCCTGGGAAAAAGCCTCTGAGAGTCCACCCGATCTATGCCTCTCAACATCTTACACACCTTTGTTAGGTCTCCTCTCATCCTTCGTCTCTCCAAGGAGAAAAGACCAAACTCCCTCAGCCTATCCTCATAAGGCATGCCACTCAATCCAGGCAACATCCTTGTAAATCTCCTCTGCACCCTTTCAATCTTATCCACATCCTTCCTATAGTGAGGCGACCAGAACTGAGCACAGTACTCCAAGTGGGGCCTGACGAAGGTCTTATATAGCTGCATCATTATCCCCGGACTCCTAAACTCAATCCCTCGATTGATAAAGGCCAGCACACCATACGCCTTCTTAACCACCTCCTCCACCTGCGGGGCCGATTTCAGAGTCCAATGGACCCGGACCCCAAGGTCCTTCTACCGTACTAAGAGTCTTTCCCTTTATATTGTACTCCTTCATCCCATTTGAGCTTCCAAAATGAACCACGACGCATTTATCTGGGTTGAAGTCCATCTGCCACTTCTCTGCCCAGTCTTGCATCCTATCTATGTCCCTCTGTAACTTCTGACATCCCTCCAGACTATCCACAACCCCACCAACCTTCGTGTCGTCGGGAAAATTACCAACCCATTCCTCCGCTTCCTCATCCAGGTCATTTATGAAAATGACAAACAGCAAGGGTCACAGAACAGATCCCTGGGGCACAACACTGGTGACCGACCTCCATTTCGAAAAAGACCCATCTATACCCACTCTCTGCCTCATTTGGGCCAGCCAGTTCTGTATCCACTGGGCAGCTGCCCCTTGGTTCCCATGCCCTCTCACTTTTTCTAGAAGCCTAGCATGGGGGACCTTATCGAGCCCCTTGCTATAATCCATATAAACCACCTCTACCGCCTTGCCTTCGTCAACGTGTTTAGTCACATTTCCGAAGAACTCCACCAGGCTCGTAAGGCACGATCTGCCCTTGACAAAGCCATGCTGAGTATTCCTGAGCATACTAAACCTCTCTAAATGCTCATATATCCTGTCCCTCAGGATCTTCTCCAGCAGTTTACCAACCACTGAGGTTACACTCACCGGTCGGTAATTACCTGGGCTACACCTTTTCCCCTTCTTTTGTGATTTGTGATTTTTATCCATGACCTAGAGGAGGGGGCTGAAGGGTGGATCAGTAAATTTGCTGATAACACCAAGATTGGTGGAGCTGTGGATGAGGTGGAGGGCTGTTGTCGACTGCAAAGAGACATAGATAGGATGCAAAGCTGGGCTGAAAAATGGCAGATGGAGTTTGACCTTAATAAATGTGAGGTGATTCATTTGGTAGGACAAATGTAAATGTGGATTACAGGGTCAAAGGTAGGGTTCCGAAGACTGTGGAGGAACAGAGAGATCTTGGGGTCCGTATCCACAGATCTCTGAAGGTTGCCACTCAAGTGGATAGAGCTGTGAAGAAGGCCTATAGTGTATTAGTTTTTATTAACAGGGGGTTGGAGTTTAAGAGCCGTGGGGTTATGCTGCAACTATACAGGAACTTGGTGAGACCACATTTGGAATATTGTGTGCAGTTGTGGTCACCTCACTATAAGAAGGATGTGGAAGCGCTGGAAAGAGTGCAAAGGTGATTTACCAGGATGCTGCCTGGTTTGGAGGGTAGGTCTTATGAGGAAAGGTTGAGGGAGCTAGGGCTGTTCTCTCTGGTGCGGAGGACGTTGAGGGGAGCCTTAATAGAGGTTTATAAAATGATGAAGGGGATAGATAGAGTGAACGTTCAAATACTATTTCCTCGGGTGGAAGGAGCTATTACAAGGGGGCATAACTATAGGGTTCATGGTGGGAGATATTAGGAAGGATGTCCGAGGTAGGTTCTTTACTCAGAGAGTGGTTGCGGTGTGGAATGGACTTCCTGCAGTGAGAGCGGAGTCAGACACTTTAGGAACATTTAAGCGGTTATTGGATAGGCACATGGAGCACACCAGGATGATAGGGAGTGGGATAGCTTGATCTTGGTTTCAGAGAAAGTTCGGCACAACAACGTGGGCCGAATGGCCTGTTCTGTGCTGTACTGTTCTATGTTCTAACCACACCAAAGTTGCCCGAAACAAAATATTACAAACGCTGCCGAATTGACCCATGCTTTCAGAAGACGGCACTTCTGGCTCATCCACAGTTAAGCGTGGGATGAAGCTGTGAAGGCAGAATGAGTGAAATGGCGTTTGCGGACAGAAGGATGAATGAAGTACATGCATGAGGTGGAGAATGTGCCTGGAGATTGGGACAGAGAATTGATCACTGCAGGGATAGAACAGAATAAGAGGCCAGAAAGGGAAAGGCTGTGATGAAGGCGTGGATGTGTTGGTGAATGCCGTAATGTCCGTCCCCAAAGAATATTATCCACAATTTGGATTATTGTTTGACAGCAGAACCTTCACAACAAACGCACTGCATACTGTAGATATAATGTTTGGATGAGAACATTGAAAGTGCAATATAAATATTTTCTTAACAAATTGACTCAGACTTCAAACGGAGTGATCATGTGATCAATAAATCTCAGATAGCGCAGGGAATTTTCAATACCTGTGTGAACATTTATGGAGCACTGTTACTCTTCAATCGTCGCCCTGCTTGTGAGAATTGAACAGATCAACAACGTATAGAGGGATTATATGACAGGAATGACCTAAAGAATTCAATATTCACAATCCTCCATTTCCACCCAGCTGGAATTACTTCCAGAAAGAGGGGGAGTTGGATAGTCCATGCGACCATAAGACCATAAGATATAGGAGCAGAATTAGGCCACTCGGCCCATCTTCTGCTCCGCCATTCAATCATGGCAGATTTTGTTTTCTCATCCCTATTCTCCTGCCTTTTCCCCTTATTAATCAAGAACCTTTATCTGTCTTAAAGATACTCAGTGACCTGCCCTCTACAGCCTTCTGCGGCAAACAGTTCCACAGAATCACCACTTTCTGTTTGCAGAAATTCCTCCTCATCTCTGTTTTAAAGGATCGTCCCTTTAGCCTGCGATTGTCCCCACTGTGGATCACAGGGATCTGCAGAACTGTCACTGAACAAAATAATTATTCAGTCATTGTTCCAACTATCCGCCCATTCCAGCCACTAGTCTTTGCAGTTCTGAAGCTCTGTGTTGGTTCTCCTCACATTTTACAATGCTTCCTTGACTGGTGTCACTTGTAAGCATTGATTTGTTTTTATTTATACAGGACAGATTGATTGAATTGATAAAATGACATTATGTTATTGTGGAATTTTGAACATAGGAACATAGCGTATTAGGAGAAATGATAGGCTACTCGACCCCTCGAGCCTGCTCCACCATTCAATAAGGCCGCAGCTGATTTGATAATATCTTCGACGCCACATCCCTCCTTACTTTACATAACCTTTCACGACTTTTTAATCACTTAACGATGGAGCTCAGCATTTAAAAAAAAACCAAAAAGACTCTGCTTCCAACGGCTTCTGAGGAAGAGTTCCAAAGACTCAAGAATTTCTGAGAGAAATAATAATTTCCCATTTCTCTCTTACATGAACGAGTCCTCATTATGTAACTGTAATCTTTAGTTCTACATGCACCTACAAACGGAAACATTGGCTGCACATCACTATTAAGAACTCTCAGAATCTTAAAAGTTTCAATCAAGTTGCCCCTTTCACTTTTAAACTCCGGTGGATGCAAGCCGAAAGTGTGCAATATTTTGTTGTGACACAATTCATCCATTCCTGGCATTCGCCCAGGTTTCATCACTGTCCAGCAAAACTGAAGTAGCATAAAGAACGTATTCGGATTGCGATAACGGTTAAACAAGCTGCTAACGTTTGTTTACTCAGGAGACAAGCAGGCTTGACTGATATTTAGCAATGATGACTTATTGAGCCAGGGACCCGTTGTCAATTCCCGGCTTGGGTCACTGTCTGTGCGGAGTCTGCATGTTCTGTCCATGCCAGTATGTTTTCGTCTGGGTTCTCTGGTTTCCTCCCACAGTCCGAAAGACGTACTGGTTCGGTGCATTGACCATGCTAAACTCTCCCACACTGTTCCCGAACAGGCGTCACAATGTGACAACTCCGGGATATTCACAGTAACTTCGTTGCAGTGTTAAAGTAAGCAGGCTTGTGACTGATCAATAAACATTAAATAATAAACGTGTCGACAGTGGAGAGTCAAATGATAACCATTTAAAATATCTCTGGATCGATATAATTGCTTCCACACACTCTGAAAGGAGAAGTGTATGGTTTAGAAAATTTGATGCTGAGTATGGTATAAATGGCACTTCCCCACTGATTACCAATGATACAAAGAATATTGAGATGTGTTTGCAAAGCAGGTTGGAGAGGTGACTTAGTATACTTTCGAAGAAGTCTCCTGAAAGCAATGATGAATGCGAGGTTCAGTGCCTTGTTTTAGAGAGTTTATGTCTCGATTTTTTTGAATATCAGCAGTGTGATATTTGCAACCATCCTGCTTCTGGCATGTCTCATGTATCAACTGATGGATCAACATTATTCCCAAAATCTCCAGTAAAGTCACACTTATATACGGATTGAAATTTTGAAATTGTAGACTGACATTTATCAACAGGGATATTAGTTATGATTTTATTTCACTTCAGATCATTAACTGTGCGATTCATTATTCTTCATTTCAAAAATTGTTTGGATTCATGTGGCATTGGGGCAATCGTCCAACATGAGTGCAAAGCATTTTCAATAAACATGTATTTCGCAAGAAATGCTGAATTATCTCGTGTATTCAGCGATTGTGATTAATGTCAGTCAGCACATATTTTAATTGTTTCGCTGGGGACATTCCTCGCTCTATAAATAGGGAATGATTTCATTGTGTGTCATAATATTTCAGTGAGCGCAGTTACCAGTAGAAAGAGAGATCATTGAATTTCAAAGGCACTCTCACCATGTTATGGATTATTCCACTTGATCTTCGTATTCATTGGGTACTTTACGATATCCAAACAATTTACTATCCACTCCTCGCTGCAGTTGGTGTCACTGGTGAGTTATATTTCACTGCATTTATCACCCGGTCCATGAGATGCAGTTATGGACAGCATTCCGTTTAACCTTAATAGCCTGTATCTGCTAATGCACTCGGAACATGTATATAATATTTGATCTCGAGCAAGCGCAATGGTCGCAGCTCCACAAATAGTTTGAAGCAGCCAGCCTGAATGGCTACAGTTATTTTGATTTAGATCTGAATAAATGTGAAGATAATCACAGAAAATATATTCAACCTTCAGTTCCCTTTCATGGGAAGACGCAGATTGCTTTCCAGACTGAATCACAGTAGGAACCAGGAAAATGTATGTTAAGAAGCTTTTGAACCTTGCTGTATGTTGTTAATGTTGCTGATCTGTGAAAACTAGCGCTGACAGATAGACCGTAAATAAACTCAGATATATGCAGCAATGTCCAATGCACTTCACATTTTCCTGCTCTGCTTCCTCATTACGAAATCTATATAGCAAGATAGAACTGGAACTACAACACTGTTCCAGAGAAATTATTATTTCATTTCCAGATTATTGCTGAAAAGGAAACGTTTTACCTTTCTTTTAGACTTACGCATTGCAAGAGACCTTTAAAGAAATGACCAACTCTAACACGAGAACAACATTTTAGGTTATTTCAGAAGATAGAGTTGATTGGTTGGCAAGTAGGCTCTGATGGGTGGAGATTTAAACCACAAAGTTGTTTTGCAGGAGCTGAGCCTGGAATGATCCTCTGGCAACACCATCTATTCGAGCCTCAATTGTGTCCCTACCTCACACAAACAAGTTGCTACATTCTTAATTTCAATTAATGAAGATTCAGTTAATCATTTGACCACCATTCCGGCAAATGTTTTTGACTCCCTTGAGTGGTACATTTGTGAACAAGCTGACAGTATTGATCGATGCATGAACACAGAATTGCTATTGATATGCAGGTGCTATGTGGTGTTGGAAATGTTGATGGATCCTTCAGTGTGTTAGTGGGAAACTTGCTCAGATCTGTTTGTAGCTCCTCGCAGAACCATTTGGCCAATTCGTGTTGTGCACAATCAGTCATAGTAAAGATGGTCTGGAACAGCACACTACTTCTACGAGTGTTGAGCAGTCCATACATCCAAAGACTCAATGAGGTGAGGACAAATCATATCCTACAAACGAATAAGCATTTTGTTCCTTGTTCCTTTTATAACTTGATTTCGAGCAGGATTATCCGTTTATGCAAAGTGGCAGGTCGAATGGATATTTGGATCCATCTTAATACATGCAGTCAGTTTTCTTGATATCATCACCATTGTTCAGTTGCTTTGCCGGGAATAAAGATATGAAAGTCTGGAAGAAAGCAAGAAACGATGGACCAATTCAACTGGTCTGGTCTGCGAGCATCTGTTGAGAAAGAATAGAGGAAACGGTTTGAGTCTGGGTTATCCTTCTTCTCGGCTGATCCCATGACAACATAATCAATGTGGGCCTTCATGGTGTTGCTGCCTCTCAAAAACGAGTTGCTAAATTCATAATTTGATTTGTGAATTATTGAAGTCTGGGTCAAGCTTCAGGCCAATTCGCTTCTCACCATTCGCACTGCATGTCAAAATCGCCTGGCAATTTTCTGACTGACCTTGATTACCCGATTCGTATTATTTTAAATGTCCAGTTGAGAAAGAACGAATTGAATTTATGTTTCTAATTATCTGTTGTCCCTCTGCCATGCCAGCAATACTTTAATTAGCTCAGAAATATATTTTTAACAATATATGGTTAGACTATCTGTTAATTCCGCACTTATTTGGGAGCAGAGAGGAATGTGATTACTCAGGTCGAGGGCATAAGTGAGTAATGGGAGGATTGTGTTAGTGCAGCAACTCACCAGGCGTTGGTTTCGGCTTGTATTGTCCACCGTCTGTTGAGCAATAAAGGGACTGGAAGAGCTTAAGTGAACAATGTAACATGTCAGGACAATGAAACGCGAATATGGAGATGTGATGATTGTATTATTCTGATCTCGCATTTATGGTTGTTGAGATGTATTGTGATTCCATATTAGTTGTGGATTAAAAGTAGTGATCAAATTTGAACTGTTACTAGGCCTGTAAACAATCCATTGTGTTCATACGAGATAATCGGTCTGATGTACCCGTGAGTTCACAGGGCATCAGGGGTTCAATAGATATCCGACTGCTGATTGAATAGCGCATTTAGATGTCCCTTTATGATTATGATGTTCCAACACGTGATGTCTGTAAACTCTGAGAGTCAAAGTAATGTTCTTATCAAATGCACCATCCCAGTGCTAAACAATGAAACAAAATATCATTTCCGCCATGTCCTCTCAGGGTGAATTTATTATGGAAATTTCTGCGAGCGCTGTTTCAATGGAGACAGTTTTGAAACGGTATTATAAGTCTGTGAAATCTTATACTGTTTTATTTAATGATCGTTGGTAACGCAATTTCAGTGTCGCTCTTTAATGCAAAAGTTCTATTTTTGCATTACCTTCTAACGGCTGTCTACTATTTGAGATGTAATGTTGGCTTCTCTCAATGTCCCACGGATACCATTTTCCATTTATCCTTACTACATGTTTATGGTTGACTTTATGTATGAGCTTTCATCACTTTTATTTCTCAGCAACTTAACAGATAGCCTGAAGGAGCGACTTGATCTGCTGTGCAGGTCGCCAGATCTCAAACTGGCCAATTGTCAGGGTCAACAACTTTCCCGGTTCCCAATTCGTTCAAATTCGTCTAAGCATCATGCGAAGGGAAATGGGTTAGCTGTACAATGTTCGCTATGATGTCTGAGATCTCAGGAGGAATAGTTTATTTAAGTTTTCAGTTTACTTATTAGTGTCACAAGTAGGCTTACATTAACACTACAATGAAGTTACTGTGAAAGTCCCCTAGTCACCACACTCGGTGCCTGTTTGTGTACACTGAGGGAGAATTTAGCATGGCCAATACACCTAACCAACACGTCTTTCGGATTGTGGGAGGAAACACTGAAGTGTGAGCGTATTGGTGCGTGGCAGTGAGGCTATATGAAATCTGATGCTGGAAGTGAACGAACTTCCCACCACTAAAACACACACGACAACTCTCTGTCACACACAATCCCTCTCTATTTCTCTAACATTATACGTATATATCTCCCATGCAATCACTCTCTCTCACAAACAATCTCTCGCACACGTACAATTTTTAAAAAAAATCTGGCACACACTCTCGCATTCACACACAACGTCTCCCACACATGCACAATCAGTCTCTAGATTGGGGGAGTCTATTGGCAGGCAAATTGACGTCTGGTAAGTGGAAGTCTTTGAACGGTGTGTTAACAAATGTTCAGGGTAAGCACATCCCTTTTAGGGTGAAGAGCAAGGCTGGTCGAAATAGGGAACCCTGGATGACTCGGGATATTGAAACCCGGGTCAGGAAGCAGAAGGCATAGGCAGCTGGGATCAACTGGATCCCTTGAATTGTATAGAGGGTGTTGGGGTAAAGTTAAGAGAGAAATCAGGAGGGCAAAAAAGGGACATGAGATTGCTTTGGCAGATAACGTCAAGGGGAATCCATAGAGCTTCTACAAACACACAAGGTGCAAAAGAGTGACTGGGTATATAATAGGGCCTCTTAAGGATCAACAAGGTCATCTATGTGCGGATCCACAAGAGATGGGTGAGATCCTAAATGAATATTTCTCATCAGTATTTGCTGCTGAGAAAGGCATGGATGTCAGTAAACTTGGGCAAATAAATAGTGATGTCTTGAGGTGTGCACATATTATAGAGAAAGAGGGCAGTGCAGTCGATGATGTCTATATGGATTTTAACAAGGCAATTGGCAGGGTACCGCATGGTAGGTTGTTGCATAAAGTTTAATCTCAATGGATGCAGGGTGAGGTAGCCAATTGGATACAAAACTAACTTGAAGACATAAGGCAGAGGGTGATTGTACAAGATTGTTTTTTATACTGTGACCAGCGCTGTGCCACATGGATCTATGCTGGGTCCACTGGCAGATGTCATTTATATTAATGATTTGGATGAGAATTTAGAAGGCCTCGTTAGTACGTTTGCAGAAGACAGCAAAATTGGTAGTACAGTTGACAATGTAGAAGGTTATTTGGGATTGCCACGTGCTCTTGAACAGACAGTTGGGCCAATGGGATGATGAATGGCAGATTGAGTTTAATTTAGATAAATGTGAGGTGATGCATTTTCGTAGATCGAACCTGTGCAGCATATACCCAGTAAATTGGATGGCGTTGAGAGAGTTATAGAACAAATATATCTCATGCTATATATCTCCTTGAAAGTGGAATCACAGGTGGACAGAGTGATGAAGAAGGCATTCGGCATGCTTGGTTTCCTTGGTCAGAAAATTGAATGCAGAAGTTGGGACGTCTCAGTGAAGTTGCACGAAACATTGGTAACGCCACACATGTAATATGATGTCCAATTATAGTCACTCTATTATACAAAACATATTAGTAAGTTGGAAAGAATGCGAAGAAGATATAGGCTGTTGCTACCGGGACATGATGATTTGTGTTATTAACAGAGGGTGGATAGACTGCGACTTTCATTCCCTGGAGCAGAGGAGTCTTATATTATAGTATCGCTGCAGTGCAGGAGGAGGCCATTTTGCCCATCGAGTCCGTACCGAACACAATCTTACCCAGCCCCTATCCCCGTGACCCCAAGCATTTACCATGCTAGTCCCCCTGACGCCAAGTGGCAATTTACTATGTCCAATCAACTTAACCTGCATATCTTTGAACTATGTGAGGAAACCTGAGCGCCCAGAGGAAACACACGCAGGCACGGGGAGAAGGTGCAAACTCCACACAGACAATGACACAAGCGGGGAATCGAACCCAGGTCCATGGCACTATGAGGCAGCAATGCCAACCACTGTGCCACTGTCCCGCCCAGGGGTGATCTAACAGAAGTCTCTAAAATAATGAGGGGCATAGATGGTGTCGATGGTGGACATCTTTTCCCAAATGTAGGGAAGTCTGAAAGGAGAGGGCATAAGATTAAGATGAGAGGGGAGAGATACAAAAGGGTCCAGAGGGTCGGTTTTTCTCAGAGAGGGCGGTGAGTGTCTGGAACAAACTGCCAGAGGTAGTTGTAGAGGCGGGTACAATTTTGTCTGTGAAAAACCATTTAGGAAGTTACATGGGTCAGAGTGGTGTCGAGGGATAGTTGGCACCAGGTTAATGGTAAAAACAGAGCAGCGTGGACAAATTCGGCCAAATGGCCGTGCTGCAAAAGACTTTGACTCTATTACTCTATGACATACACACAGGCACACACGGACGCACGCGCGCTCGCACACACACACACACACACAGATACACACACATGGACAAACTCGCAAGAATGGTCAGGCTCTTTTGCAGCTCCGTCACTTAATCCGCCCACTTTGAAAGCACTGTTAGCTGCTCCAGTAAGCTCCGACCCCCGCCCTCCGCACCTGCCCCGAAAACCCCCCCGCTCTTCTCCAGACACCAAGCAGCCAGTTACTCCCCCACCCCCCACCCCCCATCCCCGACTGTCACTTTGACACTTCCCGTCGAAGTGACAAAATAGTTTAACATCAGCTAAAAAAAGCCCAGCTTCGCGATTCACAAGCAAGTCCAAAGCAACTTATCCAAGATGTACAAATGGACAGTTTTTAGCACAGACACAGCAGTATCTAGCACCAGAAACACGTTTGTGTTGCATTTCAGCCAAAACTATTATGTCTCCCAAATGGAAATTCTGCACAAGGCAGCAAATAGATTACATCTGTTGGTTAATTGTATTTCTTGCTACATTAATGCGGTGTTTTACTCCTTTAACCTCTGTCTCCAGCTGAAAGAGAGGTTACAGGTGAAGTCATTCTATTCTGAGGTTGGACTCTAAGAAAAAGCTGCAAATGTTCCACAGAACCCTAATAGATCGCTGCCCCTGTTCTCAGTCTGGAATATGAATTAATTGTGCCTCTCTTCCTTACAGTGAACTTACTGACGATTCTTATCCTATCACGGGGAAGGTGTGGGCTTTCCAAATGTGTCACACGTTACCTAATTTCCATGTCAGCGGCAGATCTACTGGTCGTTATAATGGATCTCATATTGAGACAAATTCCTATCCGTTTTCTTCATCAATTTCGGTTCATGGCTCACATTAGAGTGTGCAATATCCATGCTGTCCTACTTTACGCAGTCACTGATTGTTCTGTCTGGTTCACTGTCGCTTTCACCTTTGATCGTTTCGTGGCCATTGCTTGTCAGAAACTGAAAATAAAACACTGCACCGAGAAAACGGCAGCTGTGGTTCTCGGAACAGTGAGTGTGGTGTTCAGTGTAAAGAACACTTTCTGGTACTTCATGTGTGGGGATAAATATTATTTCGCAAATAATCCTTGGTTTTGTTATGTGCATTCTGCTGTTACAGAATCAGGAGTGTGGGCAGCAGTAGAAACTGTACACTATATTTTAACTCCATTTGTTCCTTTCTTGTTGATTCTGCTGCTCAATGTTATAACCGTTAAACACATTTTAGTGTCGAGCAAAGTCCGCAGGAGACTTCAGAGCCACAAGAGTGGGGGAAGTCAAAGTGACCCAGAGATAGAAAAGAGAAGGAAATCCATGATCATACTGTTTGCAATATCGGGAAATTTCATCTTGTTATGGTCAGTGTTCCTCATATATTCTTTTTGTAACCGATTGGAGCGTATCAAATTAATTAGTCCATTTTTGCCCGGATTTGTGCAGGAACTGGGATTTATGCTGCAACTCCTGAGTTGCTGCACCAACACATGCATTTATGCCGTGACCCAGGCACAATTCAGAGAGGATCTGAAGAATGTAGTGAAACTTCCATTTACTGGAATTGTGCAGTTCATTAAAACAGTGATCTGATAGTCATTCATTATAGCTCGCTTACCTGAACAAAACCATCTCGCAGTGAGGTCACTTTTCCGTTCATCAAGCAGATTAAGCAATGGAGACGGATTTAAAATTTGAAAAAGAATGTCCAAACATTTTAATCTAGATTTCAGTCAGGTAAATCCTCGCATTCAGCACGGACTGGACACATTGATTTCTAGAATCGATTCTCATCTTCGTTTGGGAGGGGGACACTGGATGCAGCACTTTACTCCAGCTCCAACCTACCTCCATGCTCCAAAAGAAAGAGAACTCTGTTTTGGCCTCAGTCCCATCAACGCTTCATCATCCAGCCCAGCTCCTCCCCCAAACAATTGCCATCCAAACACTAACACACCCCCCAAACATCCACATAAATCCTCGCTGGTCGCCATGCACCCCAACTCATCCCCCAAACTCCTGCCATCCAACCCAACCTCACACCTCCTACCATCCACTCGAACTCCCCACCCTTCACCAACCACCCCAACACCTGCCAAAATCTCCTACCAGCCAACCCATCCAGACACCATCCACCATTCATGCCAAATCCACGCCCTCCTCCATCGACCCCAACTCCCCACCCTTCATCACCCACCCCAACTCATCCCCAAACACCCACCATCCAATGCAACCCCACGGCCTCCCGCCATTCACTCCAACTCCCCACCCTTCTCTATCCACCCCAACTCCTCCACTCAACAGCCATCATCCAACCCAATTGCACAAATCCAACCATGCACTCCAACTCCACACCCTCCACACTACCGAGTCCATCTCCCCACCCTTCACCATCCACCTCACTTTCTCCACTCAAAAGCCACAATCCAACACAACTCACACCTCACGCAATCCACTCCAACTCCACACTCTTCACCATCCACACCAACGCTTACACCAAACTCCCACCATCAAAGACAACTCCACTCCTTCCACCATCCACTCCAAATCCTCACAATTCAGCATCCCCCCAACTCCTCCACCACACCCCCATCATCCAACCTAACCCCACACCTTCAACCATCCCCTCCAGCTCCACATCCTTCACCATCTACCCGAACCCGTCACCAAACTAGTAC
This sequence comes from Mustelus asterias, assembly GCF_964213995.1. NCBI lineage: Eukaryota > Metazoa > Chordata > Chondrichthyes > Carcharhiniformes > Triakidae > Mustelus > Mustelus asterias. The sequence goes on from NW_027590155.1 coordinate 403,538, forward strand.
CATCCAACCCAACCACACACCATCCACTCCAATTCCCCACAATTCACCATTCACCCCAACTCATCCCCAAAACTCCCAACATCCAACCGGACCCCACACCTGCCAACATCCACTCCACATCCCCACACTTCACCATCCATCCCAACTGCTCCCGCAAACCCCCACCATCCAACCCAACCCCACAAGTCCCATCATTCACTCGAACTTCGCATCCATCACGATCCACTCCAACTCCTCCACGAAACTCCCACCATCCACGACAACCCCGCAAGTCCCACCATGCATTCCATCTCCCCACCCTTCACTATCCACCTTAACACCTCCCGGAATCACCCACCATTCAACCCAAATCACACCTCCGCCATCCGCTCCAACTCCCCAACATTCACCATCCTCTCCAACTCCTCCCACAAACCCCCACCATCCCACTCAACACCGCCCCTCCCACCATCCACTCCATCTCCCCACCATTCAGACAACTCCTTCCCCAAACTCCCACCATTCTAATCAACAACAAACCTCCCACCATCCACTCCAACATCCCACTCTTTACCATCCACCCAATCCAAACCGTCCACCACTGCCCCATCCCAATACACACTCCTGATGACTTTACACTTGGAAAATTTAAGTTGAATATTTCTGCCTCTAATATTATACCGAAAAGGTTTTCCAATGGAACGTTTATGTCCGATTATAATTCAGCAAATACGATTTGAAGGTAGAGTTTTCTATTGTTCTATTCCTTTAGACAATTCGAGCATTCGGCAATGCTTTTGGTACAATTTGGTGACAATGCAAAGACGTGGCCAGTAAATCATTCGAAAACTCCCATGGAATTTCCAACATTATACAGTAAATTGCAGAACCCTTAAGAATATTGACAGGCAAACGGATCTGGGTGTACAAGCGCTCAGGTCACTGAATGTGGCAACGCAGGTGGAGAAGCTAGTCGAGAAGGCATATGGCATGCTTGCCTTCATCGGCCCGGGCATTGAGTTTAAAAATTGGCAAGTCATGTTGCAGCTTTATATAACTTTAATTAGGCCACGCTTGGAATATTGTGTTCAATTCTGGTCGCCACACTACCAGAAGAATGTGGATACTTTGGAGAGAGTACAGAAAATATTTACCTGGTATGGAGGGCATTAGCTATGAAGAGAGGTGGGAGAAACTTGGTTTGTTCTCACTGGAGCGACAGAGGTTGAGGGGCGACCTGTTAGACGTCTATAAGGTTATGAGAGGCATGGAGAGAATGGATAGTCAGAAGCTTTTTCCCCGGGTGGGAGAGTCAATTACTAGGGGGCACAGGTTTAAGGTGCGAGGGGCAAGGTTTAAAGGAGATGTACGAGGCAGATTTTTTCACACAGAGGGTGGTAGGTGCCAGGAACTCGCTGCCGGGGAGGTAGTGGAAGTGGATACGGTAGTTGCTTTTAAGGGGCGTCTTGACAAATAGAACATAGAACATAGAAAGCCACAGCACAAACAGGCCCTTCGGCCCACAAGTTGCGCTGATCACATCCCTACCTCTAGGCCTATCTATAGCCCTCAATCCCATTAAATCCCATGTACTCATCCAGAAGTCTCTTAAAAGACCCCAACGAGTTTGCCTCCACCACCACCGACGTCAGCCGATTCCACTCACCCACCACCCTCTGAGTGAAAAACTTACCCCTGACATCTCCTCTGTACCTACCCCCCAGCACCTTAAACCTGTGTCCTCTCGTAGCAACCATTTCAGCCCTTGGAAATAGCCTCTGAGAGTCTACCCTATCCAGACCTCTCAACATCTTGTAAACCTCTATCAGGTCACCTCTCATCCTTCGTCTCTCCAGGGAGAAGAGACCAAGCTCCCTCAACCTATCCTCATAAGGCATGCCCCCCAATCCAGGCAACATCCTTGTAAATCTCCTCTGCACCCTTTCAATGGCTTCAACATCTTTCCTGTAATGAGGTGACCAGAACTGCGCGCAGTACTCCAAGTGGGGTCTAACCAGGGTCCTATAAAGCTGCAGCATTATCTCCCGACTCCTAAACTCAATCCCTCGATTAATGAAGGCTAGTACGCCGTACGCCTTCTTGACCGCATCCTCCACCTGCGAGGCCGATTTAAGAGTCCTATGGACCCGGACCCCAAGGTCCTTCTGATCCTCTACACTGCTAAGAATGGTACCCTTCATATTATACTGCTGCTTCATCCCATTGGATCTGCCAAAATGGATCACTACACACTTATCCGGGTTGAAGTCCATCTGCCACTTCTCCGCCCAGTCTTGCATTCTATCTATGTCTCGCTGCAACTTCTGACATCCCTCCAAACTATCCACAACACCACCTACCTTGGTGTCGTCAGCAAACTTACCAACCCATCCCTCCACTTCCTCATCCAGGTCATTTATGAAAATGACAAACAGCAAGGGTCCCAGAACAGATCCCTGGGGCACTCCACTGGTCACTGACCTCCATGCAGAGAAAGACCCCTCCACAGCCACTCTCTGCCTTCTGCAGGCAAGCCAGTTCTGGATCCACAAGGCAACAGCCCCTTGTTAACATGAATAGAATGGGAAGAGAGGGATATGGTCCCCGGGAGGGTGAGGGGCTTTAGTTAAGTTAGGCAGCATGGTCGGTGCAGGCTTGGAGGGCCTGTTCCAGTGCTGTAATTTTCTTTGTTCTTTTCTTTGTTCTATGTGTCAGAATGAGTTCGGGCACTAAATGTCCGAGGGTGGACATTTCAAATACGCAAACACATTTGTATTATACGTCGACCAGAATCGAGGCAGAACTGGACTGGATTTGAGATGGGACCTCGAACAAAAATGGCTGAATTGTGGAAATCTGAGGGACAGTTTCATATCTGTACAATTATGATTCATAATATTTACCAAAGTCTTGGTGATAAAAACAGTGAATTCATAAAAGCAACGAGAATGGAATGTAATGAAATCATTACTTGCAAACATTCAATTTCATCAGTAGGAATGCAACTATCAATGAAAGTGATGAATTCACAACCCTCTGACAATATTTCCCTTTGATTTCCACTTCCATAGATATGGATGTTAGTGCTTTCATTTCCCCTAAAAAAAATCTCCTCAGATCTCCTCAGGGCGGCACGGTAGCACAGTGGTTAGCACTGCTGCTTCACAGCTCCAGGTGCCTGGGTTCGATTCCCGGCTTGGGTCACTGTCTGTGTGAAGTTTGCACATTCTCCTCGTGTCTGCGTGGGTTTCCTCCGGGTGCTCCGGTTTCCTCCCACAGTCCAAAGATGTGCGGGTTAGGTTGATTGGCCAGGTTAAAAATTGCCCCTTAGAGTCCTAAAATGCGTAGGTTAGAGGGATTAGCGGGTAAATATGTGGGGGTAGGGCCTGGGTGGGATTGTGGTCGGTGCAGACTCGATGGGCCAAATGGCCTCTTTCTGCACTGTAGGGTTTCTGTGATTTCTATGATCTGTTTCACTGTCGTACTGTTGAAGTGATACAATATCCCCATCTGCTGGCGACCCACAGCTACTGCATGCGTTTGACGTCGTGAGTCTCAGTAACTCAATGCCTGCGCTTGGGAACCGGTTGCTGAAGTGTGACGACTGAACAAAATTACCAGCATTTTAAGTTTGCAACAGGAGTTCAGCTGGTGCATTCGCCCGTTTTCACAACCTATCGAAAAGACAGAGAGGTGGGTAGAGGGGGCGGGGTTGCCTTGTTAATTAGAAATGAAATTAAATCAATAGCACTAAACGACATAGGGTCAGACGATGTGGAGTCTGTGTGGGTAGAGTTGAGGAACCACAAAGGCAAAAAAACCATAATGGGAGTTATGTACAGGCCTCCTGACAGTGGTCAGGACCAGGGGCACAAAATGCACCACGAAATAGAAAGGGCATGTCAGAAAGGCAAGGTCACAGTGATCATGGGGGATTTCAATATGCAGGTGGACTGGGTAAATAATGTTGCCAGTGGACCCAAAGAAAGGGAATTCATTGAATGTTTACAGGATGGCTTTTTGGAACAGCTTGTGATGGAGCCCACGAGGGAACAGGCTATTCTGGACTTAGTGTTATGTAATGAGCCAGACGTGATAAAAGATCTTAAAATAAGGGAACACTTAGGAAGCAGTGATCATAATATGGTAGAATTCAGTCTGCAATTTGAAAGAAGGAAGGCAGAATCAGATGTGAAGGTTCTACAGTTAAATAAAGGTAATTACAGGCGCATGAGGGAGGAACTGACAAAAATCGACTGGAAGCAGAGCCTAGTGGGAAAGACAGTATAACAGCAATGGCAGGAGTTTCTGGGAGTAATTGAGGACACAGTGCAGAGGTTCATCCCAAACAAAAGAAAGGTTATCAGAGGGGGGATTAGGCAGCCATGGCTGACAAAGGAAGTCAGGGAATGCATCAAGGCAAAAGAGAGAGCCTATAATGTGGCAAAGAGTAGTGGGAAGTCAGAAGATTGGGAAGGCTATAAAAACAAACAGAGGATAACAGAGAGAAATAAGGAAGGAGAGGATCAAATATGAAGGTAGGCTAGCCAGTAACATTAGGAATGAGAGTAAAAGTTTCTTTAAATACATTAAAAACAAACGGGAGGCAAAAGTAGACATTGGGTCGCTCCAAAATGATGCTGGTAATCTAGTGATGGGAGACAAGGAAATAGCTGAGGAACTTAATAAGTACTTTGCGTCAGTCTTCACAGTAGAAGACATGAGTAATATCCCAACAATTCAGGAAAGTCAGGGGGCAGAGTTGAATATGGTTGCCATCACAAAGGAGAAAGTGCTAGAGAAACTAAAAGGTCTGAAAATTGATAAATCTCCGGGCCCAGATGGGCTACATCCTAGAGTTCTAAAGGAGATAGCTGAAGAAATAGTGGAGGCGTTAGTTATGATCTTTCAAAAGTCACTGGAGTCAGGGAAAGTCCCAGAGGATTGGAAAATCGCTGTTGTAACCCCACTGTTCAAGAAGGGAACAAGAAAAAAGATGGAAAATTATAGGCCAATTAGCCTAACCTCAGTTGTTGGCAAAATTCTAGAATCCATCGTTAAGGATGAGATTTCTAAATTCTTGGAAGTGCAGGGTCGGATTAGGACAAGTCAGCATGGATTTAGTAAGGGGAGGTCGTGCCTGACAAACCTGTTAGAGTTCTTTGAAGAGATAACAAATAGGTTAGACCAAGGAGAGCCAATGGATGTTATCTATCTTGACTTCCAAAAGGCCTTTGACAAGGTGCCTCACGGGAGACTGCTGAGTAAAATAAGGGCCCATGGTATTCGAGGCAAGGTACTAACATGGATTGACGATTGGCTGTCAGACAGAAGGCAGAGAGTTGGGATAAAAGGTTCTTTCTCAGAATGGCAACCGGTGACAAGTGGTGTCCCGCAGGGTTCAGTGTTGGGGCCACAGCTGTTCTCTTTATATATTAACGATCGAGATGACGGGACTGGGGGCATTCTGGCCAAGTTTGCCGATGATACAAAGATAGGTGGAGGGGCAGGTAGTATTGAGGAGGTGGGGAGGCTGCAGAAAGATTTAGACAGTTTAGGAGAGTGGTCCAAGAAGTGGCTGATGAAATTCAACGTGGGCAAGTGCGAGGTCGTACACTTTGGAAAAAAGAATAGAGGCATGGACTATTTTCTAAACGGTGACAAAATTCATAATGCTAAAGTGCAAAGGGACTTGGGAGTCCTAGTCCAGGATTCTCTAAAGGTAAACTTGCAGGTTGAGTCCGTAATTAAGAAAGCAAATGTAATGTTGCCATTTATCTCAAGAGGCTTGGAATACAAAAGCAGGGATGTACTTCTGAGGCTTTATAAAGCACTGGTTAGGCCCCATTTGGAGTACTGTGAGCAATTTTGGGCCCCACACCTCAGGAAGGACATACTGGCACTGGAGCGGGTCCAGCGGAGATTCACACGGATGATCCCAGGAATGGTAGGCCTGACATACGATGAACGTCTGAGGATCGTGGGATTATATTCATTGGAGTTTAGGAGGCTGAGGGGAGATCTGATAGAAACTTACAAGATAATGAACGGCTTAGATAGGATGGACGTAGGGAAGTTGTTTCCATTAACAGGGGAGACTAGGACGCGGGGGCACAGCCTTAGAATGAAAGGGAGTCACTTTAGAACAGAGATGAGGAGAAATTTCTTCAGCCAGAGAGTGGTGGGTCTGTGGAATTCATTGCCACAGAGGGCTGTGGAGGCCGAGACGTTGAGCGTCTTCAAGACAGAAATTGATAAATTCTTGATTTCTCGAGGAATTAAGGGCTATGGGGAGAGAGCGGGTAAATGGAGTTGAAATCAACCATGATTGAATGGTGGAGTGGACTCGATGGGCCGAATGGCCTTACTTCCGCTCCTATGTCTTATGGTCTTATGGTCTTAAAACAATTGACCAAATTTCACTCTGATTCTATGAATATTGAAAACACAAACCTATTATGGCATAGCGTTTATTTTTTCTTAATAAATCTTTGCCGTCTTTATACACATTGTGCCCGTGCTTGACGAGAAAAGAAGAGAAAAGGTTACAGTGATACAGCGTAAAGGGGGTAAGTAGCCACACTAATAACCATCTGCAGTAAAAGTGTTAAAAGACGTAGTTCAGCAAAAAAGTCCTGTACACTGCTAGCTGCGAGACAGTACTCAAGGGCACACAACTGGCTGCTAGTTCTCATGATGTGGAGATGCCGGCGTTGGACTGGGGTAAATACAGTAAAAGTTTTAACAACACCAGGTTAAAGTCCAACAGGTTTATTTGGTTTGGTTACAAAAGTTGTGTTTGGTTACAAAAGTTGTAACTTGATTTTTGTGTCTCTGTGCACTGTTTGAGAGCAGATTTCCACTTCATCTGACGAAGGAGCAGCGCTCCGAAAGCTAATGGCATTTGCTATCAAATAAACCTGTTGGACTTTAACCAGGTGTTGTTAAAACTCTTACTGTGCACGTTCTCAGGCAAAATCATCATAGATGTCAATCCTCACAGATTGTAAACCAATGTGAAGCTGTTCGGAGAACTAAATGATAAAAAGTTAACATGGGGAGGCGACATGGTTTACGGCTTGAACACAGTCTTGTTATCTGGAGAGGTCGTCGTTACCTGGGAGTATTCAGTAACAGCAGGAATCATTGGCATGGGCGAGATAAGCGATCGGCCACTCTTCCTCTTAAAAACGTGCGGTAACTATTTCCCTGAGTGTTACCAAAACCGAGTTAGAACATGACAAAAAACACATTTATTCTGGAATCACTCGCGATCATAGCCAAGGGTTTGTTTTCCACCTGTTTTATCTCCGATTTTCGAGCTCATTTTGTTGGAAGATTAACTTTGTCTCTCACGTCACAGACGCTGACAAAACTCACTGTGACAGTGTACAAACCACTATGATAAAACTGGCCGAAAATCAATTCCGGGCCGCAACGGCGAAAACACTTAATCATAACCACTATACCACCAAGGTAGCTGACATTAGCTGCTGCAATGAGCTGACTATCATGAGTTTACACACTGCCTCACTTCAGCTCACAAACACAATAGACCAGTTTCTTATGATAAGTTTCATTGTTAGATACATCCAGACGCGAAACGGTAGTTCCCTTCTCGCTCCACCGCTGCTGTCAGACCTGCAGCCTTTATCCAGCAGTTTCCTTTTTTGGTTCAGATTTCAGCACTCAGAGTAATGTGTTTTTATCTACATACTGGAGGCTGTTTGTTTCCAGGCTGAAGCGCCTGGAACTCGGTTCGCATTCTCCGGATAATGTCAGCCATTTAGGACTGAGGTGAGAGGACATTTCTTCACTCAAAAGCTTGTGAATCCATGTAACTCCATAAACCAGATGTCTATGGATTCTCAGTCGATGGAGATATTTGACGGATGAGATGGAGAGATCTCGAGACTCTGAGAGAATGAAGGGCTATTGGGTCGGGTTGGAAATCGGTACTTAGTCTATAGACCCACCTTGAACTTGTTCAGTGGTAGAGGAGGCTCAATGGGGCATGTGATGCAATCCTACTCCATTGATTCTGTTGAATGGCAATCCAGATCTGTCAACAAATGTTTATGTCAGTAAGGTTGATCACTGGCCTAAGGCTCTGCATGCAAGCTGGCAGCTTTTTGGAGGACGTGGGTTCGTTTGTTAAAACCTTTGATTTATTTTAAACTTCAAGAAATACTTTCGATCGAACACTTTTTTGGGGTTCAGACTTAATGCAATAGAATGTATGGTTGTCCAATTTGACAGGAGGGACCATCAGAGGCAATGTAAATATAAATTGATGCGGGAAATTGACCTGGTTGTGCTCAGGGACGGATATTTTCTCCGTGTTTTTGAAAAACTCTCGTGTCCTATCAGGAAGTTATTTCACCTCCTCTTAATTCATACCCCGTGCCGGAGAAATGCATTTTTATTCGCTGATTGGAAAAGAACCCGGGCTGCGGCGGTAAAAGCGCTGAAACCGAACCACGAGACGACCAAGGAAGATAGTTGCAAGGATTCCAACCTCATATATCAACGTCAACATGTTTAAAGTACCTAAGACATGTTTGTCGGACAAAATGCCATGTTGAGCTGGAACACCAACCCTCCTTCAGCTAAGGAGAGCACTGATTGGTCTCAGCTGCAGCATGAAATCGACACTGAGGTGAAATAATTATCGCAGGTTGACGAGGGATCGATTCCCTGTCAGGTAATGATCGTTTTTTGCTCTCGTGCAGCGCTGGAATTAAGAGAAGCTCAAATTACTGGTACTTGTGCCAATTTAAACAGCAGGGAGAATAACCAGACCCATTCTACAATCCCCTCCATTGCCCACAGCAATGCACATTTGCATTGCCCGGCTGGTTTCTCCTGTCAATATGAGTCAGCTACCTTCTCCTGCATTAAATTTCACTATAACTCACTATATTCAAAGAACAATGTTAGCATCGACCTGTTATAAACCTTACTGCTGTAAATTTGTTGAACAACATCAGCTGATCACAGCTCTGCGTTCGTCACGCTGGAAGCTCATGTGGAAATATCAATAATTTTAAAGCTTAATAGCGTGCATAGGACTGAAATGAAATTGTCACTGTGGGTAATTGACACTGTGCACATTCCTGTAATGAATATCTGGAAGAAGAAGGAAGATGAGATCCTGATGGTCAAGTGGTTAGAATTCTGACTTCTCAGAGTCACGGCTTCGATATACTAAGATTTAATCTTTTTGAGAATCCGTTTAACAAACCTGATCGAAAACAGCGCTGTCAGAATCAGTGGAATGAGTTTTCTAGATTTGTGTCCGTATTGGAAATGTCGCATGAACAACAGGCCAAGAACAAACACAGATAGTGAAGTTGAGCAATAGGCTGCAAAGAGCTGATGGTAAAGATTATGACACAAGATGAAATCTGGGTGGCAATAGGGTAGATTTTATTATTTCCACTGACACAGGTATCTCCAAGATCTGGATCCAAATTTTGGTCAAATTAAAAGAAAATGTCTCGCTGAATTAAACACTAAACTCTTGCACTTCACTCAGAAAACAGTATCATGCTGGACCCGGAGCCTTAACTGATAACTGAGGGGTACAACTCAGTGGTTGAGCATTTGACTGCAGATAAATCAGTGCCATCTTCAATGTTTGGTTGGCAAGTTTTCATTTTCAATTATAACTGCCTATCATTGGCTGATGAGCGCGTTTGGCGTCCAATAATCGGGAATGGTGCTATATAAATGCAAGTCTGCCTTTGAGAATCTTCAGTGCCAGTCCTCTGGCTACTGATCCCATTCAGTGGAAACAGTTTCTCCCTGTCGGCCATTTCAAACGGTCCTTTCCCATGTTAGGAGAACGGGGAAACCACTAACTCACAGCAACACTGTGTGGATGAAATAGTCAAATTGACTGAATAGAATTGTAAATGGTGTGGTAATGCTAAAGTTCTGGATTTGGTTTTATACAAAATAAAATTACTTTAGATTATATCCAGCACTCGCTGACACTCTAATATAGTGTCGGCTCAGTTTATGCCAGTCTGTTAAGCGCAATTGGTCAGCGCATTCGACTATTAACAGATAGGTCGGTGGTTCCACACCAATCCCCTGACAGAGTTTTCTATTTTTTCCCCATCAGCACTCATTGTCACAGAGTGCCTGGGACCTTGGGCTAAACGAAAAATATTTCTCAAGTGTTGTGGTCTCTACTGTTAACCGGTGTCACCAACATTATTTCTGTAATAAATATTAATTCCATACATAATACATGCATCAATATATTTATTTCAAATATGTTATGAAAGTTAAGAATTAGAATCTAATAAGAGTCATGTCTGTAAGTGCTCTTGTGTCAGTTCTCCGAGGGGAGCTCATCTTGAGACTGGGCCCCCGTGTTTTAGGTTTCCCGACCAGTGCAAACGATGTCTCCGTATTCAGCAGGATTCAATGAGATACCCTCTCACTGTTTTTTAGCTTCAGGTAATTTCAGCGCAATTTACTTCACCTCGCATCCCAGGAGAACTCTTTCAAGCCAGGAGAACTCTCTCATCCCAGAGACGAACCTGGTGAACCTTTAGTGCACCGGTTCCAGTGCAATGATATTCTTTTTTAAATGTGGATATCAACATTGCACACACTGTGCCACATGTGGTCCCAGTGAAACCCCATAACACTGTAGCAAGTTTTGTTCTTATTCCTGTATTCCAATCTGTTTGCATGAAAGACCAAACTTCCATTTGCCTTTCTAATTATCGGCTGCACCTGCACGCTAATGTCCCGCGTTCCTTTTACAAAAGCACCCAAGTCATTTTGAACATCATCACTGATAAATCAGCTCACATTTTCAAACATGCTTTGCTCTTTCCTCGTTTACGAACAAGAGAACATCTTGTTACTTTCCAACATTACACCCAATCTCCTCTACCCACTGAGCTATGGAGCCAATTGCTGGGTTCAGCACGGAGTTACTGTATCATCATCAGCGGAACGAGGAACAGGCTGCATTTTCAGGTGAGTCGCATCTGACGGATGTGGAAATGTCTGAATGGAGAAGGACTAGAAAGAGGCAGAATTAGACATGTGTCAGCTCCTTTTGTGATAAATGTCTGCCGTTTGTCTGCCATGTGATTCTTCTTCAGAGTTCATTGCTGATGTTTCATCTCTGACATTTGCAGTCTGATACAAGTTCAACCAGCTGAAAGATCAACGTTGTTTCTCCCTGAACAGACACTGTGAGGCGTATTTTGATTTAATGAAGAATTAGATAAGTTATTCACTCCGTGGCGTCGAATCCCGACAATGTGACTTCCACAATAGATAATATCAGGGATTTTTATTTCGCTGGTCACCCTCTCTGTTTCTGTTGCATCATTTCAGATCACTTTCGCTCCAGATCCCACTAATCCCCTGACATACTGACTCCAGAACCCACTCATCAACAGAGCACATTAACCCAGGCCCCATCCCTGTACCCTGACATACTGACCCCACTAATCAGAGCATCTTTTCCCAGCCCTATTCCTGTACCCTGACATAATGACCCCACTGGCCAACAGAGTACCTTTCCCCAGGCCCGATCCCTGTCCCCTCACATACTGACCTCACTAATGAACAGAGCACCTTTTCCGAGGTCCTATCCCTCCACCCTGACAGACTGACCCCACTAATCAACAGAACACCTTTACCAACGCCCTGTTCCTAGATCCTGACAAACTGACCCCAAAGTCAGAGCATCTTTACCCACGCCCAATCCCTGTACCCTGACATACTGACCCCCCAAATCAACCGAGCACCTTTTTCCCAGGTCCTATCCCTGTACCCTGACGTACTGACCCCACTAATAACCAGAGCACCTTTACCCAGGCCCTATCCCTGTACCCTGACATACTGACCCCACAAATCAACAAAGCAACTTTCCCCAGGCCTTATCCTTGTCCCATGACATACTGATCCCACTAATCAACAGAGAACCATTACCCATGCCCAATCCCTGAACCCTGACATACTAAACACAGTATTCAACAGAGCACCTTTCCTCAGACCCTATCCCTCTCCCCTGACATACTGTTCCCACTTATAAACTGAGCACCTTTCCCCAGGCCCTATCCCTGTCCCCTGACATACTGACACCACCCATCAGCAGAGTACCTTTACATAGGCCCTATCCTTCTACCCTGACAGACTGACACCACGAATAAACAGAGCACCTTTACCCAGACCGCATCCCTATACCCTGACATACTGACCACGCAAATGAACAGACTACCTTTACCCAGGCCCTATCCCTGTCCCCTCACGTACTGACCCCACTCATCAACAGAGCACGTTTACCCATGCCCTATCCCTAGACCCTGACATATTGACCCCAGTAATCAGAGCACATTTACCCAGTCCCTATCGCTGTACCCTGACATACTGACCCCACGAATCGGAGCAACATTCCCCAGGCCCGATCCCTGGACACAGAGCACCTTTCCCCAGGCCTTATCATTGTCCCCTGACATACTGACCCCACTAATAAAAGGAGCAGCTTTCCCCAGGCCCTATCCCTGTACCCTGATACACTGATCCCAGTAATAAACGGAGCACCTTTCCCCAGGCCCTATCCCTGAACCCTGACATACTAAACACAGTATTCAACAGAGCACCTTTCCTCAGGACCTACCCCTCTCCCCTGACATACTAACCACAGTAATCAACAGAGCAACATTCCCCAGGCCCTATCCTTGTCCCCTGACATACTGACCTCACTAATCAAAAGAGCACCTTGACCCATTTCCGATCCCTGTACCCTGATATACTGACTCCTTTAATCAACAGAGCACCTTTCCCCAGGCCCGATACAAGTACCCTGACATACTGGCACCACCCATCAGCAGAGTACCTTTCCTCAGGCCTTATCTTTCTATCCTGACAGACTGACCCCACTAATCAACAGAGCACCTTTACCCAGACCCAATTCCTATACCCTGACACACTGACCATACAAATGAACAGACCAATTTTCCCCAGGCCCGATCACTGTACCCTGACATACTGACACCAGTAATCAACAGAACACCTTTCCCCAGGCCCTATCCCTGTACCCTGACATGCTGAAAACCACTAGTCAACAGAGAACCTTTACCCACGCACTATCCCTTTACCTTGACATGCTGACCCCACTAATCAACAGAACACCTTTACCCAGGCCCTTTCCCTGCACCCTAACATACTGACCCCATTAAACAGAGCATCTTTTCCCAGGCCATAGTCCTGTCCCCTGACATACTGACCTCACAATTCAACAGAGCACCTTGACCCTGGCCCTATCCCTGTACCCTGACATACTGACCCCACTAATAAACAGAGCACCTTTCCCCAGGCCCTATCCCTGTACCGTGATACATTGACCCCATTAATAAGCGGAGCACCTTTCCCCAGGCCCTAGCCCTGAACCCTGACATACTCAATACAGCATTCAACAGAGCGCATTTCCTCAGGCCCTACCCCTCTCCCCTAACATCCTAACCCCACTAATGAACTGAGCACCTTTCCTCAGGCCCTATCGCTGCGCCCTGACATACTGACCCCCCTAATCAACAGAGCTCCTTTACCCAGGCTCGACCCCTGTACCCTGACACACTGACTGCACTAAACAACACAGCACCTTTACCCAGGCCCTATCCTTGTCCCCTGACATACTGACCCCACTAATCAAAAGAGCACCTTTACCCATGCCCTCTCCCTGTTCCCTGACATGCTGACCCCACTAATCAACAGAGCAAATTTCCCCAGGCCCTCTCGCTGTGCCCTGACATACTGACCCCTTTAATCAACAGAGCACCTTTACCCAGGCCCGATAAAAGTACCCTGACATACTGACCGCATGAATCAACACAGCACATTTACCCAGGCCCTAACCCTCTGCCCTGGCATACTGACCTCACTAATCAGAGCAACATTCCACAGGCCCTAGTCCTGTACCCTGACATACTGACCCAACAAATCAACAGCGCGCCTTTACCCAGGCCCTATCCCTGTGCCCTGATATACTGACCTCACTAATCAACAGAGCAACTTTTCTCAGGCCCTATCCCTCTACCCTGACAGACTGACCCCACTAATGAACAGAGCACCTTTACCCAGACCCAATCCCTATACCCTGACATACTGACCACACAAATGAACAGACCACCTTTCCCCAGGCCCTATCACTGTACCCTGGCATACTGACCCCACTAATCGAGAGAGTCCCTTTACCCAGGCCCTATCCCTGTCCCCTCACGTACTGACACCACTAATCAACAGAGCACCATTACCCACTCCCTATTCCTAGACCCTGACATACTGACCCCACTAATCAGAGCAACATTTCCCACGCCCGATCCCTGGAACCTGACAGACTGACCACACTAATCAACAGGGCACTTTTACCTAGGCCCTATCCCAGTACCCTGACATGCTAAAGACAGTATTCAACAGAGAACCATTCCCCAGGCCCTCCCCCTCTCCCCTAACATACTGACCCCACGAAAAATCTGAGCACCTTTCCCCAGGCACTATCGCTGTGCCCTGACATACTGACCCCTTTAATCAACAGAGCACCTTTCCCAGGCCCGATCCCAATACCCTGACATACTGACTGCATGAATCAACACAGCACCTTTCCCCAGGCCCTGTCCCTATGCCCTGACATACTGACCCCACTAATCAGAGCAACATTCCCCAGGCCCCAGTCCTGTCCTCTGACATAATGACCCAACTAATCAACAGAGCACCTTTACCCTGGTCCTTTCCCTGTACGTGACATACTGACACCACAAATCCAAAGAGCACCTTTCCGCAGGCCTTATCACTGCCCCTGACATACTGACACCATGAATCAACAGAGTGCCTTTACCCACGCCCTATCCCTGTACCCTGACATACTGACCCCATTAATCAACAGAGCACCTTTACCCAGGCCCTGTCCCTGTACCCTGACATACTGACCCCACGAATCAACAGAGCACCTTTCCCCAGGCCCTATCCCTATACCCTATACACTGACCCCAGTAACAAACGGAGCACCTTTCCCCAGGCCCTATCCCTGAACCCTGACATACAAAACACAGTATTCAACAGAGCACATTTCCTCAGGCCCTACCCCTCTCCCTTGACATACTGATCCCACGAATAAACTGAGCACCTTTCCCCAGGCCCGATCGCTGTGCCCTGACTTATTGACCCCATTAATCAACAGAGCACCTTTACCCAGGCCAAATCCCTGTACCCTGACATACTGACCGCACTAATCAAATCAGCACATTTAGAAACACAGAAACATAGAAAAACTACAGCACAAACAGGCCCTTCGGCCCCACAAGTTGTGCCGAACATATCCCTACCTTCAAGGCCTACCTATAACCCTCCATCCTATTAAGTCCCATCTACTCATCCGGGAGTCTCTTAAAAGTCCCTATTGAGTTGCCTCCACCACCACTGACAGCAGCCGATTCCACTCGCCCACCACCCTCTGTATGAAAAACGGCCCCCTCTACCTATCCCCCAGCACCTTAAACCTGTGTCCTCTTGTCACAGCCATTTCCACCCTGGGAAAAAGCCTCTGAGAGTCCACCCGATCTATGCCTCTCAACATCTTATATACCTCTACTAGGTCTCCTCTCATCCTACGTCTCTCCAAGGAGAAAAGACCGAGCTCCCTCAGCCTATCCTCATAAGGCATGCCACTCAATCCAGGCAACATCCTTGAAAATCTCCTCTGCACCCTTTCAATCATTTCCACATCCTTCCTGTAATGAGGCGACCAGAACTGAGCACAGTACTCCAAGTGGGGTCTGACGAGAGTCTTATATAGCTGCATCATTATCCCCGGACTCCTAAATTCAATCCCTCGCTTGATCAAGGCCAGCACACCATACGCCTTCTGAACCACCTCCTCCACCTGCAGGGCCGATTTCAAAGTCCTATGGGCCCGGACCCCAAGGTCCTTCTGATCCTCTATAGTACTTGGAGTCTTTCCCTTAATATTGTACTCCTTCATCCCATTTGACCTGCTAAAATGGACCACTACGCATTTATCTGGGTTGAAGTCCATCTGCCACTTCTCCGCCCAGTCTTGCATCCTATCTATGTCCCTCTGTAACTTCTGACATCCCTCCAGACTATCCACAACCCCACCAACCATCGGGTTGTCAGCAAACTTACCAACCCATCCCTCCACTTCTTCATCCAGGTCATTTATGAAAATGACAAACAGCAAGGGTCCCAGAACAGATCCCTGGGGCACACCACTGGTGACCGACCTCCATTTAGAAAAAGACCCATCTATACACACTCTCTGCCTCCTTTGGGCAAGCCAGTTCTGGATCCACAGGGCAGCAGCACCTTGGATCCCATGCCCTCTCACTTTTTCTAGAAGCCTTGCATGGGGGACCTTCTCAAATGCCTTGCTAAAATCTATATAAACCACATCTACCGCTTTCCCCTCGTCAATGTGTTTAGTCACATTTTCGAGGAACTCCACCAGACTCTAAAGGCACGATCTGCCTTTGACAAAGCTGTGCTGAGTATTCTTGAGCAGACCAAACCTCTCTAAATGCTCATAAATCCTG
Organism: Mustelus asterias; assembly: GCF_964213995.1. NCBI lineage: Eukaryota > Metazoa > Chordata > Chondrichthyes > Carcharhiniformes > Triakidae > Mustelus > Mustelus asterias. The sequence goes on from NW_027590155.1 coordinate 420,103, forward strand.
TCCCTCAGGATCTTCCCAATCAGCTTACCAACCACTGAGGTTCGACTCACCAGTTGGTGATTTCCTGGGCTATCCCTATTCCCCTTCTTGAAAATAGGAACCACATCCGCAATTCTCCAATCCTCCGGCACCTCTCCCGTCTCCATTGACGACGCAAAGATCATCGCCAGAGGCTCTGCAATCTCTTCCCTCGCCTCCCACAGTAACCTGGGGTACATCCCATCCGGACCCGGCGACTTATCTATCTTGATACCATTCAAAGATTCCAACACAACCTCTTTCTTAAAGTCCACACACTCAATCTTTTCAGTCCACCGCAAGCCAGCACTACATCCACCCAGGTCCTTTTCCTCTGTGAAAACCGAGGCAAAATACTCATTAAGCCTCTCTTCCATTTCTATTCGTTCCGTACAGACTCTCCCGTCTTCATCTTTAATAGGACCTATTCCTTCACATCTCATCCTTTTAGCCAAGCCGGATCCCTGTCCCCTGAAATGCTGACCCCACTAATCAACAGAGCACCTTTACCCAGGCCCTATCCCTGCACCCTAACACACTGACCCCACTAATCAGTGCATCTTTTCCCAGGCCCTAGTCCTGTACCCAGACATACTGACCCCACTAACCAACAGACCACCTTTCCCCAGGCCCTATCCCTGTACCCTGATACACTGACCCCAGTAACAAAGGAAGCACCTTTCCCCAGGCCCTATCCCTGAACCCTGACCTGCTAAACACAGTATTCAACAGAGCACCTTTCCTCAGGCCCTACCCCTCTCCCCTGACATACTGACCCCACTAATAAACTGAGCACCTTTACCCAGGCCCGATCCCAGCACCCTGACATACTGACCGCATTAATCAACACAGCACCTTTACCAGGCCTGACATACTGACCCCACTAATCAGAGCAACATTCCCCAGGCCCTATCCCTATGCCCTAACCTCCTGACCTCACTAATCAACAGAGCAACTTTTCCCAGGTCCTATCCCTGTACCCTAACATACTGACACCACCCATCAACAGAGTACCTTTACGTAGGTCCTATCCCTCTACCCTGACAGACTGACCCCACTCATAAACAGAGCAACTTTATCCAGACCCAATCCCTATACCCTGACATACTGACCACACAAATGAACAGGCCACCTTTCCCCAGGCCCTATCACTGTACCCTGGCATACTGACCCCACTAATCAACAGAGGCCCTTTACCCAGGCCCTATCCCTATCCCCTAACGTACTGACACCACAAATCAACAGAGCACCTTTCCCCAGGCCCTATCCCTGTACCCTGATATACTGACCCCACAAATTAACAGAGCACCTTTACCCATGCCCTATCCCTGGACCCTGACATACTGACCCCACTAATGAGAGCACATTTACCCAGGCCCTATCCCTGTACCCTGACAGACTAACCCCACTAATCAGAGCAACATTCCCCAGGCCCGATCCCTGGACCCTGACAGACTGACCCCACTTATCAAAAGAGCACCTTTACCCAGGCCCGATGCCTGTACCCTGACATACTGACCTCACGGATCAACAGAGCACCTTTTCCCAGGTCCTATCCCTGTACATACTGACACAGCCGATCAGCAGAGTATCTTTACGCAGGCCCTATCCCTGTGCCCTGACATACTGACCCCACTAATAAACAGAGCATCTTTACCAAGGCACAATCCCGATACCCTGACATACTGACCCCACAAATCAACAGATCACCTTTACCCACGCACTATTCCTCTACCCTGACATGCTGACCCCACTAATCAACAGAGGACCTTTATCCAGGTCCTATCCCTGTTCGCTGACATACCGAACCCACTAATCAGAGCAACATTCCCCATGCCCTATCCCTGTACCCTGATGTACTGACCCCACGAATCAAGAGAGCACCTTTACAAGGCCCTATCCCTGTCCCTGACATACTGAACCCACTAATCAACAGAGCACCTTTACCCAGGCCCCATCCCTGTACACTGACATACTGACACCAATAATCAGAGCACCTTTACCCAGGCCCGATCCCTGTACCGTGACGTACTCAACCCACAAATCAACAGAGCACATTTGCGCAGGCCCTATCCCTGTACCCTGTACTGACCCCATTAATCAACAGAACACCTTCACTCATGCCCTATCCCTGTACCCTGACAGACTGACCCCACTGATCAACAGAGCCCCTTTACCCAGACCCTATCCCTGCACCCTGACATACTGACCCCACTAATCAGAGCATCTTTTCCCAGGCCCGAGTCCTGTACCCTGACATACTGACCCCACTGACCAACAAGAACACCTTTCCCCAGGCCCTATCCCTGTCCCCTGAAACACTGACCCCAGTAATAAATGGAGCACCTTCCCCCAGGCCCTATCCCTGAACCCTGACATACTAAACACAGTATTCAACAGAGCACATTTCCTCAGGACCTACCCCTCTCCCCTGACATACTGACCCCACAAATAAACTGAGCACCATTCTGCAGGCCCTATCGCTGTGCCCTGACATACTGACACCATTAATCAACAGAGCACCTATAACCGGGCCCGATCACTGTACCCTGACATACTGACCGCACTAATCAACACAGCACCTTTACACAGGCCCTATCCCTGTACACTGACATACTGACCCCACAAATCAGAGCAACATTCCCCAGGCCCTATCACTGTACCCTGACATACTGACACCATTAATCAGAGCATCTTTTCCCAGGCACTTGTCCTGTACTCTGACATACTGACCCAACGATTCAAAAGACCACTTTTACCCATGCCCTATCCATGTGCCCTGACACACTGACCCCACTGATCAACAAAGCCCCTTTACCCAGGCCCTATCCCTGCACCCTGACATACTAACCCCACTAATGAGAGCATCTTTTCCCAGGCCCTAGTCCTGTACCCTGACATACTGACCCCACTGACCAACAAGAGCACCTTTCCCCAGGCCCTATCCCTGAACCCTGACATACTAAACACAGTATTCAACAGAGCACATTTCCTCAGGCTCTACCCCTCTCCCCTAACATACTGATCCCACTAATAAACTGTGGACCTTTCCCCAGGCTCTATCCCTGTGCCCTGATATGCTGACCCCATTAATCAACAGAGCACCTTTATCCAGGCCTTTTCCCTCTACCCTGACAGACTGACCCCACTAATAAACAGAGCACCTTTACCCACACCTAATCCCTATACCCTGATATACTGACCCCACAAATCAGAGCTCCTTTACTCGGGCCCGATCCCTGTACCGTGACATACTGAACCCACAAATCAACAGAGCACCTTTGCCCAGACCCTATCCCTGTACCCTGACACACTGACCCCACTAATCAGAGCAACATTCCCCAGGCCCGATCCCTGTACCCTGACATACTCACCCCACTAATCAACAGAGCACCTTTAACCAGGCCCCATCCCTGTACCCTGGCATACTGACCCCACTAATCAGAGCATCTTTTCCCAGGCACTACACTTGTACCCTGACATACTGACCCAACTAATCAAAAGAGCACTTTTACCGAGGCCCTATCCCTGTACCCTGACATACTGACCACACTAATCAACAGAGTACCTTTCCCCAGGACCTATCCCTGTACCCTGACAAACTGACACCACAAATCAACAGAGCACCTTCACCCACGCCGTATCCCTGTACCCTAACATGCTGACCCCACTAATCAACGGAGCACAAATACCCAGGCCCTATCCCTGCACCCTGACATACTGACCCCACTAATCAACACAGCACCTTTCCCCAGGCCCTATACGTGTGCCCTGAATACTGACCCCACTAATCAACAGAGCAGCTTTACCCAGGCCCTATCCCTGCACCCTGACCCCTCTAATCAACAGAGCACCTTTTCCCAGGCCCTTGCCCTGTACCCTGACATACTGACACCACTATTCAACAGAGCACCTTTACCCAGACCCTATCCCTGTTCCCTGACATACTGACCCCACTAATCAACAGAGCACCTTTATCCAGGCCCTATCCCTGCCCCTTGACATACTGATCCCACTAATCAGCAGAGCATCTTTACCCAGACCCTATCTCTGTGCCCTGACATACTGACCCCACTAATCAACAGAGCACCTTTCCCCAGGCTCTATCCCTGTATCCTGACATACTGACCCCACTAATCAGAGCACCTTTCCCCAGGCACTATCCCTGTCCCCTGACGTACTGACCCCACTAATCAACAGAGCACCTGTACCCAGGCCCTATCCCTGTTCCCTGACATACTTGCCCCACTAATCAACAGAGCAGCTTGCACCAGGCCCTATCCCCACACCCTGAATTACTGACCCCTCTAATCTCCTAACCTACACATGGCGGCCACGGCACTGGGCCTGAACTCAGATAAAATCCCCGCAGCTGAAAACCCGGGACCCATAGGATCTGATCCGGCCTTGAGGCCTGCTGGACAATCAAAGAAACTTTTAAACATGGATAGATGTTTGTCCAAAGTGCAAGAGCACCAAGTGATGCTGAGTACGATCCGAGTACACGTTGTGATCCAGAATCGCCGTTCGAACAGAGTGCTGAAGAAGAGTCGTTTAATTCTACACCAGTAGCAGGCCCAAGCAAACCTCCAAAAAAGAAAGTTTGTCGACAATATATGGATAGCTATCTGAGTCTCGGTTTCAAATGGACTGGAGATTAAAACATACCTCGGCCTATGTGTTTGGTTGGTGGTGAGAAGATTTCCAATTCCAATATGGTCCCAAGCACGATGAAAAGACATCTGTTGTCAAAACATGGAAATCTGGCAAACAAGGATGTTCAATATTTTGAAAGGCTTTTGGAACAGCAGAAATGCCAACCATCATATTTCAAAAAACGAATGGCAGTCTCCGATAAGATGCAGATTGTATCTTACCAAGTGACTGAATTGATTGCTCAACAGACAAAACCACATACAATAGCTGAAAAATTGATTCAGCCTGCCTGCAGCTTGATTGTGAAAACTTTGTTTGGTGATGATGCTGAGCGAGAAGTTATGGAAATTCCTTTGTCTGATCATACAATTCACACAAGAATAGTTGATATGTCAGCTAATAATGAGAAGCGTGTTTCCAAAAGTATGAAGAATTCTAAATTTGCCATTCAAGTTGATGAATCGACCGACATTAGTGGAAAAGCACAGTTGCTTGCCTATATCAGATTCATTCACAATGACGAAATAATCACACAGTTTCTATTTTGCAAGAAACTTGAAAAACATACCAGAGGACAAGATATTTTCCAAACCTTGCTTGAGTATTTGGAAAAAGTTGAGAGTTCATGGGATTCTTGTGTTGGAATTGGTACGGACGGAGCGCCATGTGTGATAGGGAATGTGAGAGGCTTGGCGGCACTCATCAAGCAGAAAAATCCAGATGTAATATTAACTCACTGTTTTTTACACAGAGAGGCATTAATCACCAAGACCCTTGTAACTGATTTGAAGTTGGTTCGAGATCGGACTGTGCGCATTGTGAACTTCATCAAAGCAAAACAACTAAAGGTGCAGTTATTTGCTCAACTCTGTAAAGACATAGAACATAGAATCATAGAAACCCTACAGTGCAGAAGGAGGCCATTCGGCCCATCGAGTCTGCACCGACCACAATCCCACCCAGGCCCTACCCCCACATATTTAACCGCTAATCCCTCTAACCTATGCATCTCAGGACTCTAAGGGGCAATTTCTTCTTTTTTTTTAACCTGGCCAATCAACCTAACCTGCACATCTTTGGACTGTGGGAGGAAACCGGAGCACCCGGAGGAAACCCACGCAGACACGAGGAGAATGTGCAAACTCCACACAGACAGTGACCCGAGCTGGGAATCGAACCCGGGACCCTGGAGCTGTGAAGCAGCAGTGCTAATCACTGTGCTACCGTGCCACCCATAGAACAGTTCAGCACTGAACAGGCCCTTCGGCCCATGATGTTGTGCCGATCTTTATCTGAAACCAAGATCAAGCTATCCCACTCCCGATCATCCTGGTGTGCTCCATGTGCCTATCCAATAACCGCTTCAATGTTCCTAAAGTGTCTGACTCCACACGTGTCCATTCCACACCCCAACCACTCTCTGCGTAAAGAATCTACCTCGGACATCCTTCCGACATCTCCCACCATGATCCCTATAGGTATGCCCACTTGTAATAGCTCCATCCACCCGAGGAAATAGTCTTTGAACGTTCACTCTATCTATCCCCTTCATCATTTTATAAACCTCTATTAAGTCTCCCCTCAACCTCCTCCGCTCCAGAGAGAACAGCCCTGGCTCCCTCAACCTTTCCTCATAAGACCTACCCTCCAAACCAGGCAGCATCCTGGTAAATCTCCTTCGCACTCTTTCCAGCACTTCCACATCCTTCTTATAGTGAGTTGACCAGAACTGCACACAATATTCCAAATGTGGTCTCACCAAGGTCCTGTACAGTTGCAACATAACCCCACGGCTCTTAAACTCCAACCCCCTGTTCATAAAAGCTAACACACTATAGGCCTTCTTCACAGCTCTCTCCACTTGAGTGGCAACCTTCAGAGATCTGTGGATATGGACCCCAAGATCTCTATGTTCCTCCAGTCTTCAGAACCCTACTTTTGACCCTGTAATCCAAATTTAAATTTGTCCTACCAAAATGAATCACCTCACATATTTCAGGGTTAAACTCCATCTGCCATTTTTCAGCCCAGCTTTGCATCCTATCTATGCCTCTTTGCAGTCTACAACAGCCCTCCACCTCATCCACTCCTCCACCAATCTTGGTGTCATCCGCAAATTTACTGATCCACCCTTCAGCCCCCTCCTCTAAGTCATTAATAAAAATCACAAAGAGCAGAGGACCAAGCACTGATCCCTGTGGCACTCCACTAGCAACCTGCCTCCAGTCCGAAAATTTTCCATCCACCAGCACCCTCTGTCTTCGCTCAGATAGCCAATTACCTATCCAATCGGCCAACTTGCGCTCTATCCCACACCTCCTTACTTTCATCATAAGCCGACCATGGGGGACCTTATCAAACGCCTTACTAAAATCCATGTATATGACATCAACTGCCCGACCTTCATCAACACACTTCGTTACCTCCTCAAAAAATTCAATCAAATTTGTGAGGCACGACTTGCCCTTCACGAATCCGTGCTGACTATCCCGGATCATTCCGCATCTTTCTAAATGGTCGTAAATCCCACCCCGAAGGACCTTTTCCATCAACTTACCATCCACCGAAGTAAGACTAACCGGGCAATAATTACCAGGGTCATTTCTATTCCCTTTCTTAACATAGAATCAAAACATCAATGCCTAATTCTGCACTCAGAGGTTTGCTGGATGTCCCGCGGAAAAGTTTTAAATCGGGTGTTGGAGCTGAAGAACGAATTAAGAGAATTTTTGGAACAAGAAGGGACCCCATTGTACCACCAACTGGATGACAATGACTGGTGTGCAAAGCTGGCATATTTGGCCAATATCTTTTCCCGGTTGAATGTGCTCAATGCCAGTATGCAAGGCCGCGATGACAATATCCTCACAACTAGAGACAAACTAACTGCATTCAAAAAAAAGCTTCAGCTCTGGCTCAGAAGATCAATGCAACATAACCTCGAAATTTTCCCACTGGTAAAAAGTTTTAAAACGAGCAATGAATTGTACGGCCTCAGGCAGGAACATCTTGCAACACTGGTAGAAAAGATTGATCATTACTTCCCATCGTTGTCGACAGAAAAAATCGACTGTGTTAGAGACCGCTTTGCGAATTCCAGCTGTTCAGGTCTGACATTGGATGAGGAGGAGGAAATGGCCTGCATTTCGAGTGATAACACCTTGAAAATGAAACACGGGAGTATGCCACTGGACTCTTTTTGGATATACAACCAGAAACAGTATCCATGCATCTCTTCAAGAACATTAGCGATTCTTCTACAGTTCTCAACGACATATTGTTGTGAACAGGGATTTTTAGCTCTGACAAATATCAAAGACCAGAAAAGAGAAAGGCTTCTTTGTGTTGATGAGGAGATGAGAGTTTGTTTGTCTCAAATTACATCTAATATAAATGAGATTAGCCGACAAAAACAAGCTCACAGCTCTCATTGAGTTTGTATACTTACTTAAGGTTCCATATGTAAGGGGCTCGTCTATAAGTATATTTTGGGAATGAATCATGTTTTTATGTCGCTGCATTGTTTTATACTTTCTGGATGTTGCTTGATCATATTAGAAAGTAGTTGTGTTCTATGTTATGAATCAAGCACTGCTAGGAGGAAAGGCCTTTTTTTTTGTTTTTGAATGCATTTCTTATCAATAAAAATTTTGGTGTGGCGCGAGCAGATTTTTATTCCGAAAGTGCGGCCCAGTGAAAAACGTTTGGGAGCCACTGTCCTCGCGAAACGGCTTCAGCCCCAGAGGACGATTGCTCAAGAATATAAGGAGCTCGGAGGCAGAATCATAGAACCTTTAAAGTGCAGAAGGAAGCCATTCGGCCCATCTAGCCGGCACCAGCAGTATTTCCACCCAGGCTCGATCCCCGTAATCCCATATATTTACCCTGTTCGTCCCCTGATTCTAAGGGCAACGTAACATGACCAATCAATCTAACACGCACATCTTTGGATTGTGCGCCGGGTGCTCGGTTTTCTTCCACACACGCAGACACGGGGAGAACGTGCAAACTGCACACAGTCACCCGAAGCCAAAACTGAATGCCGGGCCCTGGTACTGCGAGGCAGAAGTGCTAACCACAAAACGCACAGTTGTCCGATATCATTCACTGAGTTACCTGTCCGCAGTTCAGCAAGAGTTGGGGTGTTGAGAATAGTGGTTCCACAGAGATTAGAACTCGGATTGTTGGATTCAAAGTCCAGAGTGCTCACCGTTAAACCATGGAACCAGGAGGTCTTTCACCCCGATCTCACACATACACACTCTTGCTCAATTATTGCCAGGCTCCTGTCGAAGGGTTGTTGTTGTTTGACACCACTGCTCCTTTGATTCGACAGAGCGTCAAAGAGTGGCGAAAGATGAAAAAAGAAAGACACTGATGCTGCAAGCATCTGGCGCCAGAGTCTCAGCAAAGTGCATTGACAAATTGTCCTCTCGATTCGTACTTGGTGAAAAATGTAAACGAAATGTCCTTGAGAAAATCAATTATCAGCATTGGCGAAGGAAAGGAAGGTTCCGCCGAGATTTGCACTCAGATCGCTGGATTCAAGGGACAGAGAGCTCACCATTACACCACGGAACACAGAACACGTCAAGGAACTGCAAATGACCTGCGAAACCTGACTATTTCTTGAGAAACCTCCCTAAAGCTCTTGCCTTGAAATGATTTGCTGTAGATTTGGGGCACTCTGTCTTCTGAGATTTTCTGCTATCAACGGTGGCGCATAACGATACGTTGAAATCACACTTGCTGTTGCTGTCACACCGAATGAAAGAGATCAAATTCTTCGAGTGCCCATTTGCCAGCGGTGGGCGCGTTCTGGGATATGTGGTGTACCAGTGAGCGCTCTGGAATCTGAATCCAACAGCCCGAGTTTGCATCGTGCGGAGCCTTGCTTTTTTTTTGCTAAAGCCTATGATGGGTTTGCAGGAGGGCATTTTATTTTAAATAGTCAGAAAGTGGAAATCGAAACACTGACGAAATCTCAGCAATTCCACGGTAATCAAATTGCAGACGGTGCAGCGAATGCCTCTCCTGGCGTCATTGCATCAGTCCCAGAGGATGATTGCTCAGGAATACAATGCGCTGAGAGGCAGGGAAGCCACTGTAGACAGGGGGGGGGGGGGGGGGGGGGGGGGGCGGGGTCCATCTTCATGTGTCGTGTCATTCACTCACTCATCTGTCCCAATTTAAAGAGTTCGGATGCGAGAGGCCAGAGTGCGATCCGTTACACCATGGAATCGACAGCACTGTAACCGAAGACACTAGACTTTTCTCCCAAAACACACACACGTACCTACACTCGCTCTCTCTCACACGCGCGCACACAGACAACACGCACACACACACACTTGCTCAATAATTGCTGGACTCCATTCGAATGGCTGTTGCTCCGGGACCAGCTGCTCCTTTCTTTCAAGAGAGGAGTTAAAGAGAAGAGAAAATATGAAAAGACATTGATGCGCCAGGCATCTGGCGCCAGAGGCTGAGCAATGCGCATTGTAATAGCAGTTGAACTGGCTGACAAATTGCCCTCTCGATTAGTACTTTGTGAAAAAATTGAACGAAACGCCCATCGGCAAATCAACCCTCAGCATTGACTAATTAAAGCAAGGTACCGCCGAGATTTGAACTCGGATCGCTGGATTCAGAGCCCAGTGTGCTCACCATTACACCACGGAACCCAACACGCAATGGTAGCCCGCAAATAATCATGCAATACCTGTGCCAGTTTGAACAGCAGTGAGAAAAACCATTCCCATTCCCCAATTCCGTCAATTACTCACAGCAATTCATATTTACATTGCCCTTGCTGTTTCCTCCTAAAATAATGAGTACGCTTCCTTCAACTGCACTGAATTTCACTGCAGCTCACCACATTCAAAGAGCAATGTGAGCATCGACCTGTTATAAACTTGTAGTAAATCCAGTGAACAGCGTCAGCTGTATACAACTCTGTTTTCGTCACATTGGAAGCCAGTGTGAAAATGTGAACAATTTCTAACCTTAACAGACAGGAAGGAGAGTGTGACTGTGGATAATTGGCACTGTGCACATTGCTAAAATCAGTATCTGGGAGAATCGGGCAGGTGCGATCCTGGTCAACTAGTGGTGAGGGGTCCGCGTTTTCAGGGTCGCAGACTGGCTTCGATGTACTAAGATTTTTTTGCAATGAGAAAAAACCTTGAAGTACTTCCTGATCGAAAGCAGCTCTGTCAGAATCAGTGAAGTGAGATTTGTAGTTTTGCTTGCGAGTTGGAAATGTCACATGTGCAACTGGTCAAGAACAAACACAGAGAGTGAAGGACAGTGATAGGTTGTAAGGTTCTGCCGATGGAGATCGTGATACAACTAACGTCTGGGTGCTAATGGGCCAGATTTAACCGCTTACACTGACAAAAATATCACACATTTCTGGATAAAAATTCCCAGGGTAAGAAGAAAACTTCTCACCGAATGAACATTAAACTCTTTCACCTTAATTGATTGCAGTTTTCATTCAGACACTGAGGTCAACAAAGCGGGATGGAAAAAGATTCAGTTTGATTGGTGACGCTGCCGGAGGGACGGAGAGCTGGAGTTCACCCAGGAAAGCAGCAAAGTTTAAACACGATGGAGTCTAACGTGGGGCTGCAACCAACGATTCTGAAATTACATCTGATATGCTGCGACTAAGCTAACCGTCCTCCTGCTGTAGCGATGCTTGCACCCTTTCTGAACATACGTGAAGCCAAACGCTGTTTCCATCTGGTGCCTCAGCTTGTTCTGAATTCAAAGTTTACAATTAACCGATCAATAAAATCTCCACCGTTACAATGCATTCCTCTCAGTCAGCAGTAACATCATTCCCATCTTCTATTTATTTGCTGCACCTCCTTCCAAACATTACAAACTCCTCTTACATCTTTCACTCTGATCTTTTCTCTGAAACATTTCATGACTAAACTTTTGAACTAATGTTGATAATTTTGTGACGGTAAAAAGCTGTTCATTTCCAAGGCGGAGCTAAAGCACATTGACGCACACAGAGAAACCCAGACACATACACGCACCCAGCGTGACAGAGGCCGAAGGAGAGACAACACACTGAAAACACAACCTGGCTCCGTCTCTGTTCCATTTCTGACTGCAGGTTCCGTGATGCTTTTGTGAATGAACGGAAATGTGCAACGGAGTGTTTGGGTGGATTTGATTCAATTCGCTGTGTGGACATAGAGTTAAAACCAGGAATAATCAGGAATCCCAATGGATTTGAACTCCATCACGTTAACCAGCCAGCCACGATGACTGGCGCTATGAGCTATGAAGCCAACCGCATGCCCATTTTAACAGTTACTCTACTGTAATCAGTGGAACGAGCATCAGAGCGAAGATTTTGTGGGTAATATTTGATTCATAGGAAATGTCTGAGATGGACAATACGAAGTTCAAAGATGTTAATGGAAAGCGGCAGAATTTGAAATGTGTCAGTTACTTTCAGTGATCACTGTCTGCCGTGTGTTTGCCGTGTGATTCTTCGTCAGAGCTTATTGCTGATGTTACATCTCTGACTTTTCCAACTCTAGTGCAAGTACATCCAGCTGGAAGATTAATCTTGCTTCGCCCTTCACAGATGCTATGAGGTGTGTTTGCATTGAATGAAGAATTATAGAAAGTTATTCATTCCTTGGGTGGAAATCAAACCCGAACCACCGTACTGAATCATGACCACGAAACTTCCAGTGAAGCTGATTTAAGAGATTTGCAATCAGTTGATCAAGATCGCTTTACTCATTGCTTCATTTCTGGCCAATTTCGCCTGAGACACATTCACTCAATCACGATATCACTTTATGATTCCAGTAAAATGCACCTTTTTCCTTGTGTTCAGATCCAATTATCCCCACAAACGGAGCAAATTCAAAATGTTCTACTTAGTTATCGATTGTTATAAACCCCGGGCCCTGGCGGTGAAAACACTGATTCGGCATCAATAGATCACCCGGACTCCACCATCACCAGCTCAATGTTGCACTTGTCCATCATTCCTTGTGTCAGTTAATCCATGCTGTCTTGCTCTCTGTCACATACCTTCCGTTTTGTTCTCATTACAGAGCAATTCCCGACTTAAATGCTGCAATAACTCAACCGTTCAATTAAAGCTTTGTGAGAAACGAGAACAATTCTGAAATATGAATCAGTGAGCAATAAAAAGCATTTGGAAATGCTTCTACGCGATCTTGAACCAGGAACGTTTCGCGTGTGAGATGAACGTGATAACGACTACACGACAGAAACACAGCAGTCCGTGTAGCTGAAGCAGATCAGATTTACTGGAGAAGCAACAAGACTGCTTCCACAATCCCGTAAGTTTCTCATTTTACATTGCCTCTTCTGGTTCCTCCAATCAAAATGAATAATGATACATTCCACTGCGAAACATTTTGGCGATCACATGTTTGACCAACGTTATTCTTAACGTTTAAAGCAAATTCAGTGAATATCTGAGAGTGGGGGAATTTGAACTCACTCCTCCACAAATTGCACTATCCTCAATTTAGTGTCCTAGAATTCTCATCAGTGACACCATCAGAAGTGATTGCTACCAGAGCTGTTATTGGCAGTGAACAGAACCAATGAGGCGGGATTGGATCACATGTCCCGTTGAGTCTCCTCCGCCACTTAAAATCAAGATGGGTCCCCAGCTCAACAACCACCTCATCTCAGGAATCAATTCAATGAAGTTTGGTTCCACCCAGACATAGAGAGAATAGAATGAATAAAAAAGAACAAAAGAGGGGAATAGGATAGAGAGACTGAGCGAAGGAATAACCGACGCAGATCTACAAAGAGAAAGATAGAGACGGAGTGGGGAAGACACTGAACGGAAAAAATGCCAATTCCATTTGATTTGAATTAAAGAAAAAGAAAGTTGAAAGCATTGAAAACAGCCAATGCTATGGTCATAAAAATATATTCTGGCAATGGTGCTGAAGAATTCAGATTCAGAACTTACCGCAATCCGAGCTAAGTTGTTCCTACGCTACAACACTGCCATCTAACCGCCAATGCTTCAATTTGCCCAAGATTGCCCGGTTTACAAATATCAGGTCAAATCCAACGCCGCAAATGACCATCAGTCTACTCCTGATCATCAGTACCGTGACGGAAGGGGCAATAAACAATGGTATCAGGAGGAATTCCAATGCAAACTGGAGGAACATCGCCCGACCTCCCGATTCGGCACTTACTGCGTTCCAGACTCAACACTGAATTCAACAACTTCAGAGCATCTCCTTTCCTCCATCTTCTCCCCATTTCCATTTATTTTGTTTTATTTCGTTTGATCTTACTTATTTATTTTTATTACTTTATATCTTTATATATATATATTTATTTTTTTAAATTTCCATGTTTTGCATTGTTTATTTAAAATCTCACTTTCCATTTTGTTGCCCCCTCTCCCTCCACCCCACTCGGGCCGTCTCTCACACATGTTTGGAAAGCAAACCGGAGCACACGGAGGAATCCCACGCAGACACGGGGAGAACGTGCAATCTCCACACAGAGTGACTCGAGAATTTAACCTGAGCCACTGGCGCTGTGAGGCATAATTGCTAACCACTGTGAAACCATGCCGTCCTATTCTACTGCATTTAATTTTACTGCAGTGTTAGTACCAACCTGTGATATACCATTTTGTGGATATTCTGCTGATCAACATTAACTTATCAGCGTTAATGGACGGTGGCTTCCAGCCCCAGGTTGGGGGCCACTGTTTGTACAGAAGGAGGTTTGTACAGAAGAAGCAACTTTGCTGCTTTTCTGGGTGAACTCCAGCTCTCCATTCCTCCGGCAGCGTCACCGCTCAAACTGAGTCTTTTTCCATCCCGCGCTGTTAATCTCACAGTTACTGCTTTCTGAGTGAAAACTGCCTCCAATTCACTGGAGGTCGGAGAGTTACAATTAAAGGTCTTCTTGTCACTGAGTCCGAGATTTGGACCCAGACCTGCGAGGTATTTATGTCAGTAGAAACAATAAAATCTACTCCATCAACAGCCAGATCTTAGCCCACACCACCATCTATATCATCAGCGCTTTGTATCCTATTACTCTCTTTTTTTTGTTCTTGACATGTGACATTTCCAATTCAGACACAAAAGAGGAAACCGACCTACTGCTGATTCCCACAGAACTGGTACAAACCTGGAAGTAACGCAGGATGTTTACGCAGCAATATATCTACTTTCCCTGACCGGGAATCGAACCCGGGCCGCGGCGGTGAGAGCGCCGAATCCTAACCACTAGACCACCAGGGAAGCTGGCTTAAGTTCTTTAAAAGATTGATTTATCCATGAGCCTTCTGCCTTTTATTTTTATTTCAGATTCTTTATTCACAAAAAACAATTTTCTCCTTTAAATTGTCATGTTTAGATCGAACCCAAGGGACTGTTCAGCCAATTAAAACAGCGAATCCTGTTAGCTGCAACATGAAATCGACCGTGAGGTGAAATAGTACCGCAAGCTGGTCATGTGGCACTTCCAATTTCCAAATCTCACCAAACTCATCACTGTGGCTTCTGTGAAACTTGCAAGGTAACACACGGCAGACATTCACCACGGAGAGCAACTGGCAGAACTCATTTATGAAACATTATCCTGCCGCTTCTCTTCCTTTTTCTGTCGCTGCCTCTCATCAAGTTCCCTCTGGTTGTTCATTTCCCAGGGTCAATTAGCTGCTTGATACAGACACAGAGAGTTGGTGAACCCGATCTTCACCTGGAAAGCAAGGGAAGCGAATGTATGACACACGGCATTGAGAGGAGATGGAGTTTAGAGATAACAGGATAAGGAGACACAGATATCTAATCTTCCTGATCCAGTTCCTGATTGCAGGAACGTACACAGTGCCAATTATCGACTGTCACACTCTCCTTCGAGCCTTGAGCACGGAGTTAAGATTTGAAGTGTTTGAAGTCTTGCTACAGTTATTCAGGGTTTGGTTGAGACCACATTTGGAACAGTGTGTTCAGTTTGGATCTCCCCATTTTAGACAAAATAAAAGCAAAATCTGAGGATGCTGGAATCTAAATCAAGAACAGAAAAATCTGGAAAATCTCAACAGCTTTAACGAGAAGGAATAGATTGCATTGAAAAACTGCAGGGATTCTATCATTCTATGAGTTTGATAGGGTGGATGCTGAGACATTATTTTCCCTGGTCCGGGAATCTAAAGCACGGGGGTACAATCTCAGGATAAGGCGCTGATGATTTAGGACTGCGATGAGCAGACATTTCTTCACTTAAAGGATAGTGAATTTGGGGAATTCTCTATGCCAGAGGGTTGTAGATGCTCCATCATTGAACACATTTCAGTTCGGGTTGGATAGGTTTATGATCTATTCAGGAATGAATGGTAGCAGGGATATGGAATTGGAACAAATGCTCAGCCACAAATTCATGTTTCCATTCTAATTGTTAAGCTTAATGGTACAATGGAAGCATGTATATAATATTATATGTAATATGTCAGAAGTCAATAGTCATTAAATAATGTTGGTGACAACAGATAACAGTACAACTGGCAACACTTGAGAGCTATTTTTTATTGACGACCACGGACCCATTGCCAACACGCAACTGTTTGCCTATGAATGCAGATGGTGAGAAAACAGTAAAATCAGCGTCCCTGGGTGGTCTCGAATCACCAACATTCCAATTAACAGCCGAACGCGCTGACCGATTGCGCCACAGAGACTAAGGCAGCAGCTGCTGCTGACGATATTCTAAGCTAGGGTGTCAATAACCACAATCCTCTTTCTGCAAAACCTGTTCCAGAACTGCAGCATGACCGCACCGTTTAGAATTCTATCCAAGTATCTTTGGTTACGTTGATCCCGCAGCATTTCTGTAGTGTGTTGGTTATTCTCATTTTCCTATGAACGTGTAGGTAAAATGAATCCATGTCTCTTATCACAGGGAGCAATTCAAAGGGAGGGAAGGGAACTGACCACCAGAAGCCCAAGGATCCAATAGTTTCCACTCAATCATCAATAACACCATTCACAGCTGTACCTGTATCCAAATATTGTGACCCATTTTCCTCAGGATTTGTTCCAAGAGTTAATATTTTCCTTGTTTTCTCCTCATTTTGAAATGAGATTCGCTTCAATATAGAACTCAAATGGAATTGGAAACCTGACGGACTCATAGTCACTGGGTAACATAAACCCCATGATGTTCATTTCCAGATTCACAACACTCAGATTTTCAATCAAATGGAGGAATCTACTACTGAAACGTTTTGGAAAGTTGGTTTGAATATTGTTTGTGACTCACTCGGATACTGTTTAAATGATACTCGAAGGTTCAGTGAGCGGGATATAATCCATAAACGTTTTGCTGAGCTTGTGTTCTGTGTATTGCGAGGTTTGAACGGGGTTGAATCTTCTGTCCCAGGGATGGGCGGTAACCCACTAATTGAAGCGGCAGTCGCCGCTTTTCTGCTGGCAGCGGATGGATGATTGGAGAATGCGGGGTAAAATGCTGCTGCTTGTCCCTGTCTCACTTACTGTGGAGCTGGTGAAGAGAGAATCATTGATGCGTTTGTTCCCCGTCTCTGTTGCCTCGAATGACTGTTGTTAACGGAGGTGGCGCTGTAAAAGTCTTTAATAATCTGACAAAAATCAGCCCAAAGCAGTGCTCCAGTGGCGCAATCGGTTAGCGCGCGGTACTTATAGAGCAGTACAGCTAGCGGGCTATGCCGAGGTTGTGAGTTCGAGCCTCACCTGGAGCACGTGAGATGGTGTTGGTGCTACTATCGCTTGACCAACTACCATTTTGGGGACGCTTACGGTCGGTAGTGGAATTTGTATTCAATAAATCAAACCTCGCATTGATGACCATGAAACAATTTCCGACTGTTGGAGGAAACCATATGCTTCACTCATGTATTTTAGGAAGGAAATCTGCTGTTATTATCTGGCCTACTTGTGACTCCAGAACTACAGCAATATGCTTGCAACTCAACCGGGGTGGGCATTAAATGCTGGCCAGCGACGCCAGTGTTTCACAAATGACCGAAAGAAAAGCCCGAATGTGCAAGTTTGAAGAAGCTTTCTGAACTGACAGAGCTGGAAACGGGAGCCAGTTAAAGATAATCTGTCGGGTTTGAGTGTGTACAGAAATGTGGAGGGAAGGCGAAATGTAACATCGTGTAAGTTACTGTATTCAGCTAATATTCAGCAATAAACGTGAATTATTTCAATTTTCCTCACCCCGAGGTGAACGTATCTAAAAATGTTTCCTCCCGTTTTCGAATCGGGAATCTTTCGTGTGTTTAGGTGAATGTGATAATTATTACAGACAGAAACGATGCTCGACAACTCTGCAACAGACTGGGGTGTCGAACCGTGCAATTTGATTGTACTTCAGAGTTTCTGAAGTGTGGTGTTTTATACATTCACTTAACATATGAAAGGTTTCCTGTGTGAAATAGAAAACGAACTAACTCATCTCTCAGTGTGAGGAAAAGTTACCTCATTTTCTTTTGTTGTTAAATATTGAAAGAAAACATTATCTCTCAGCCTCACTGCAGTTGCACTTCCCAAGTGTGAAATGTTATTCTGCAAAATGCTCAGTTAAAATAAAGTTTATTTATTAGTCACATGTAAGGCTTACATTAACACTGTAACGAAGACACTGTCAAATTCTCTGGTCGCCAAACTCCGACGGCTGTTCGGGTCAATGCACCGAACCAGCACGTCCATTCAGGCTGTGAGAAGAAACCGGAGGATCCAAAGGAAACTCATGCAAACAACGGGGAGAAAGTGCAAACGTCAAATAGACAGAGACCCAACCGGGAATCGATCTTTAGCACTGTGAGATGGCAGTGTTAACTACTGTGCCACAGTGCAACCACCCTCCCCCCTACCGCCCCCACACCCCCCCTACCGCCACCCCCCCCCCCCCCCCCCCCACCCCCCGGCCACCCAGACATGGTAAAAGAGAAAAGAAATGGCACAAATGTCATTTACTGATTCTAATGGTAGATGAATTTCTCTGCCGCATGAAAAATGGTTTTTAGCCGAATTGTACTTCCACAAATCAGGATATAAAGTTAACTCAGACTGTACAGTTGACCATCAAGTCGCTTTTATCCTGAGCGGACTTTGTGTATTGAAGGGATAATCACATTCTATTCATATTTGCGCAGGTCCCAGGCGCTAAACGGGGCAGAAATGTTGTCAAAACTCACTGCTCTGAAGTTTCCGAATTGAAGTTTATTGTGAAATGTGAACTCAATTGGGTATCAATCGAAATATTTAATATTTATTCTTCACCATTTCATAGAAAACAGACACAGCTAAGTCGTCAGTCCTTTTTGCTGGCAGGGGATGTTTGGAGAGTGGGGGCTGGAAGATTGCTGCTTTTCCCTGTCTCACTCACCGTGTAACGGAGAAAGAGAGAATAATTAATGAGTTTGAGAGAATGGAATAATTGAATGGATTTCTAATGGGTTAGTTAAGTCTAACAGTCAGAGCCCATCCATTGCAGACACATCCATGTCACCGGGAACCAACTCTCCCACAACTGTCAGACAGTTCACCCTTCAATCTCCTCTGGTTCCGGTTCCCAAAGAGTTTCTAAAGATTCGCAAAGCTGGAGACAGTGTTTTCTTGTTTGCTTCCTTCTCCATTTTCCCCAACTGCCAACTGACAATATTTTCCAAAATCTCTGCTCAATTATCCGCCTTGCATCATGTCCAGAGATGAGGAAATTCAGTTTTGTGGTGAGGTTATAGAGACCGGACTGTACTCTTGAGAGCAACGGTTAGTTAAATAGAGATTTCACGGAGCTACGGGGATAATTGAATGTTTTGGAGATCTCCTCCAAGAAGACATAGAGCCTCAACATAGGTTGAGCGGTTCGCTCAATATAGGCATAAAATGGTTCGGCACAGACAAGAAGGGCCAAAAGGCCTGTTTCTGAGCTGTAATTTTCTATGGTTGTATGGTTCTATGGGTAGGGGTAGATGATCAGGGAATTTATTGATCTCAACATGGAAACGTTATCCCGTTCTCGCTGGCCTCAACGCTGAATACTGTTGGGATTAGTCACATTTCCCCGAGGGAACGAAGGAGAATAGTTTGGGCTGGGATTCAAGCTCCTCTGATATCAGCGAATAACTTTGGCAAACATCAAACTTCAAACAGACAGTCCGTGAGCAGTTTCCAGTTACATGAACTGAAGACATTGAACTGATCTCGTTAGAACGTACGGTGTTTATAGTGTAAATGTTATTTAATCGCCACAAGCACCTTCCCTTTCCAGCCACTGAACTGTGAAAAATATATGCTTCTGTTCTGCTGTGTGATTTATCTCTGAGATTATTGTTCAAGATGACAGCAGATTCTGGGGAGTGGCCGGGGGGGGGGGGGGGGGGGGGAGAGGGAGGTGTTGGGGGGAAGGGGGGTATGTGATGTTTAATGCGAAGCCGCATTTAGTTCAATATTTCTTTGCGTTCTTCCAGGACACCGTGGAGGAGATTCTGTTTCACAAACAGCGGCTGCAGTCACCGTCACTGAAGGAGATGATGTTCAGTTGCTCTGTGATTATACAGCTACAAGCAACACCCCTTACTTATTCTGGTACCGTCAGTATCCCAGCGGGACCATGGAGTTCCTGCTGACGAGACATAGAGTTAGCGAGAACACAGAGAGATTCCCAGAGGACCGTTTTTTAGCGGAGCTCAATTGCACAACCCGCACCGTCCCGCTGAAAGTGTCTAAAACGGAGCTGGCACCCTCTGGCGTGTGTTATTGCGCATTGAGACCCACAGAGAAACAGAACTGGGCTGAACCTGTACAAAAACTGTCAGAGCCTCACAAAATAGCAGAGCGTTAGGCAAACATTGTGACCAGAGTGAGTCTGAACCATAGAAAACCATAGAAAACCACAGAAACTTACAGTTCAGAAACAGGCCTTTTGGCCCTTCTTGTCTGTGCCGAACCATTTTTTGCCTAGTCCCACTGACCTGCACTTGGACCATATCCCTCCACACCCTCTCATCCATGAACCCGTCCAAGTTTTTCTTAAATGTTAAAAGTGACCCCGCATTTACCACTTTATCCGGCAGCTCATTCCACACTCCCACCACTCTCTGCGCGAAGAAGCCCACCCTAATATTCCCTTTAAACTTTTCTCCTTTCACCCTTACCCATGCCCTCTGGTTGTTTTCTCCCCAGCCTCAGCGGAAAAAGCCTGCTTGCATTCACTCTATCTATACCCACCAAAATCTTATACACCTCTATCAAATCTCCCCTCAATCTTCTACGCTCCAGGGAATAAAGTCCCAACCTATTCAATCTCTCTCTATAACTCAGCTTCTCAAGTCCCGGCAACATCCTTGTGAACCTTCTCTGCACTCTTTCAACCTTATTTACATCCTTCCTGTAACTAGGTGACCAAAACTGTACACAATACTCCAAATTCGGCCTCACCAATGCCTTATATAACCTTACCATAACACTCCAACTTTTATACTCGATACTCCGATTTATAAAGGCCAATGTACCAAAGGCACTCTTTACGACCCTACCCACCTGTGACGTCACTTTTAGGGAATTCTGTACCTGTATTCCCAGATCCCTCTGTTCAACTGCACTCTTCAGAGTCCCACCATTTACCCTGTACGTTCTACTTTGGCTTGTCTTCCAATGTGCAATATCTCACACTTGTCTGCGTTAAATTCCATTTGCCATTTTTCAGCCCATTTTTCTAGTTGGTCCAAATCCCTCTGCAGGCTTTGAAAACCTTCCTCACTGTCCACTACACCTCCAATCTTTGTATCATCAGCAAATTTGCTGATCCAATTTACCACATTATCATCCAGATCATTAATATAGATGACAAACAACAATGGACCCAACACCGATCCCCGCGGCACACCACTAGTCACAGGCCTCCACTCAGAGAAGCAGTCCTCCACAACCACTCTCTGGCTTCTTCAATTGAGCCAGTGTCTAATCCAATTTACTACCTCCCCATGTATACCTAGCGACTGAACCTTCCTAACGAACCTCCGATGCGGGACCTTGTCAAAGGCCTTGCTGAAATCCAGGTAGACAACATCCACCGCCTTCCCTTCATCCACTTTCCTGGTAACCTCCTCGAAAAACTCTAATAGATTGGTCAAACATGACCTACCACGCACAAAGCCATGTTGACTCTCCCTAATAAGTCCCTGTCTATCCAAATATTTGTAGATCCTATCCCTTATCACACCTTCCAATAACCTGCCCACCACCGATGTCAAACTTCCTGGCCTATAATTTCCAGGATTCCTTTTGGAACCTTTTCTAAACAACGGAACAACATGAGCCACCCTCCAATCATCCGGCACCTCCCCCGTGAATACTGACATTTTAAATATGTCTGCCAGGACCCCTGCAAGTTCAACATTAGCTTCCCTCAAGGTCCGTGGGAATGCCCTGTCTGGTCCTGGGGATTTATCCACTCTGATTTGCCTCAAGACAGCGAGCACCTCTTCCCCTTTAATCTGGAAAGGTTCCATGACCTCCCTACCTGTTTGCCCTATTTCCGTAGACTCCATGCCCGTTTCTTCCGTAAATACGGATGCAAAAGAAAATCAGTTAGTCTCTCTCCACTTGTCTGCATGATGCAGAAATCCACCAAAGGCACTTTAGACAGCATCTTCCAAACCCATGACCGCTTCCATCCGGCAGCTCCCGCCACCACCACCCCGCCCCACGCCCCACCCCCCCTCCCACCGCCCCCCCTACCCCCCCCCCCCCCCACGCCCTCCCCCCCCCCCCCTCCAAAGCCACACAGCCAACACCACCCTCAAGTCCCTCAGCATTCTGATTTGGAAATATATCGCCGTTCCTTCACTGTCATTGGGACAAATTCGTGGAATTCCCTCCCTAACAGCACTGTAAGTGTACCTGTACAAATGGATGCAACGTTTCAAGAATGCAGCTCACCACTACTTTCTCAAGGGTAAATACTGATGGGCAGCGCATGCTGATCTTGCCAGCGACACCCACACGAACAAAAAGAAACATCAAGGCAGCTCACTGAACCCATAATCATGGGGCCAGCTGACGAGGTGAATGGAGATAAAATGAACGTCAAGTTACATAGCCAACCCTGTTGATCATATCTTTATTTTCGAGCGATTGTGTTGTGTTGATATATTTCTCACAGTTTGTGCTCAGATTCTCAAACGAAACCCCATGTGAACCAATCCCCGAGTCAGCAATGCAAAGAAAGAAACAAAATCTGCAGCTCATGAAATCTGATAAAATCTTCGTGGGAGAGAGCGGCACAGTGGTTAGTTCTGCTGGCTCACAATACCAGGGACCTGGTTTCGATTCTGGGGTTAGTCACTGTCTATGTGGATGGAGATATACAGCTTCTTCAAGCTGCAGCAGTAGCTCACCTATAGCTCTAGTGACCTAATGCGTAAGGCACTGGCTTCCTAAACCAAGTGAGCGTGTGTTCGCGTCCCTTCTGGGATGCGGCTTATTTTAACACTTAGGTGTCCAACATTGGCAAATGCATTTCTTGCCAACTTATCCTGGCTATTTCTGGGCAGATATGTTTTGGGTGGCACATTGGTTAGCACTGCTGCGTCAAAACGCCAGAGTCCGAGGTCAAATCTGGCATCGGGTCACTGTGTGTGTGGAGTTTGCACATTCTCCCCGTATCTGCATGGGTTTCCTCCGGGTGTTCCGCTTTCCTCCCATTGTTCAAAGATGTGCGGCTAATGTTGATTGGCCGTGTTAAATTGGCCCTCGTGTCAGGGGGAGTAGCAGGGTGAATGCATGGAGTTACAGGAGTGGGGCCTGGATGGGATTGTTGTCCGTACAGACTTGATGGGCCGAATTGGCCTCGTTCTGTACTGCAGGGATTCTATGATTCTAATGGAACCTTATAACATTCTGACCGGATGAAACAGGGTAGATTCAGAAAGAATGTTCTCGTTAGTGGGGAGTCCAGAACTCGGGATAATAGTTTGAGGATAACGGCTGAGATGATGAGACTTCCTTCAGCCAGAGAGTGGTGAATTTGCAGAGTTCACTCCCACAGAAAGTAGTTGAGGCCAAACACTATGATTTCAAGAGAAGTTTAATATAGCTCTTGGGGCTAAATGGTGGATCAGGGTATTGAATTTGATTATCAGGCATGACAACAATGAATGGGAGATGATGTTCCAATGACCTACTCCTGGTTTCGATGTTTTGATGTAACAGGGATAAGAAGAAACAGTAGGGCTAGTCTCGGATTTCAACTCGGGATGTCGGTGGTTAAGGCATACCAAAATGCGATTCATACCCCTACACCAAGGAGCCTATAAGCAGCCACTGATTGAAAGAAAAGATGCTCTCTTGGTCAGTCAAAACCGATCAGATAACTGCAGCGAAGGCGGAAGATGCTGCAGAAACTTAGGAATTCAGGCAGAATTTGTGGACAGGGAAACAACGCTCATCTTTTCCGTCCATGGCCTTTCATTACAACAGGAAAAGGTGAAAAATGTGGGAATTTGAAACGACTGAAACTCAGGAGGGAGGAAATTTAACAACAGGAATAGTCTGGAAGTCAGGAGAAATGAAACGATTTGATTTGGTTTTACTTATTATTGTCACATGTATTAGTATACAGTGAAAAGCATTTTTTCTTGCGCGCTATACAGACAACGTGTACTGTTCATAGAGAAGGAAACGGGACAGTGCAGAATGTGGTATTACAGTCACTGTCAGGGTCTAGAGAAAGATCAACTTAATGCAAGGTAATGTCCATTCAAAAGTATGATGGCTGCAGGGAAGAAGCTGTTCTTCAGTCGGCTAGCACGTGACCTCAGACTTCTGTATCTTTCTCTCGAAGGAGGAAGATGGAAGAGAGAATGTCCGGGGTGCGTGGGGTCCTTAACTATGCTGGCTGCTTTGCCGAGGCAGCAGGAAGCGTAGACAGAGTCACTGGATGGGAGGCTGGTTTGAGTGATGGATTGGGCTACATTCACGACCCTTTGTAGTTTATTGCGGTCTTGGGCAGAGCAGGAGCCATATCAAGCTGTGATACAACTAGAAATAATGTTTTCTATGGTGCACCTGCAAACCTTGCTGACAGTCGTTGCTGACATGCCAAATTTCCTAAGTCTTCTAAGAAAGTAGAGGCGTTGATGGGCTTTCTTCACTATAGTGTCGGCATGGGAGGCCAGGACAGGTTGTTGGTGCTCTGGAGACCTAAAAACCTGAAGCTCTCGACCCATTCCACTTCGTCCCCTTTGATGGAGACAGGGGCATGTTCTCCTCTACGCTTTCTGAAGTCAATGACAATCTCCGTTTTATTGACATTGAGGGAGAGATGACAGAAATGAGAAATGAGAAAATACTTTGCGGATCACGGCCTCAGGGTGAGGTACGCACTAAATCAGAAAATGAGTACACCACAGAATGAGGCCATGCGAAGGAATGGCAATATAATTCCAAGTCAGGATGGTGAGTGACTTGGAGGAGAACTTGCAGGTGGTGATGTTCCCATGTGTCTACTACCCTTTTCCTTCTGGATGGAAGTGGTCATGGATTTCGAAGGTGCTGTCTAAGGATCTTTGGTGAATTGCTACTGTGTGTCTTTTAGATGCACATCGCTGCTACTGAGCATCGGCTGTGGTGGGATTGAATGCTTGTGGATGTGGTGCCAGTCAAGCGGGCTGCTTTGTCCTGGATAATGTCAATCTTCTTGTGTGTTGTTGGAGCTGCACCCATCCAGGCGAGGTGGGAATATTCCATCACGCTCCTGACTTGTGCCTTGTAGATGGTGGACAGACTCTGGGGAGTCAGGAGGTGAGTTATTCGCCGCAGTATTCCTGGCCTCTGACCTGCTCTTGTAGCCATTGTGTTTATGTGGCGAGTCCAATTGAGTATCTGGTCAATGGTAACCGTATGGATGTTAACAGTAGGGGATTCAGTGATGGAAAAACTATTGACTGTCAAGAGGTGGTGGTTAGATTTTCTCTTATTTGTGATGGACATTGTCTGGCATTTGTGTGGCGCGAATGTTACTTGCCACTTGTCAGCCCAAAGTCTAATATAATGCAGCACACTGCGGACTTTCAAAATCTGAAATAAAAACAGAAAATACTGGGTTATGTCAGTATTTCTGGAAGTACCTGTGGAGCGAGAATCAGAACTAACGCTTCCCGTCCAGCTGTCACGTGGCAGGCGCAGACATGATGGGTGTCCGCGCCTGCCATGTGGGTGTCCCAGTGGGCTCTATCCGTGCTGTAAAATTCTGTGCCTTTATTACTCTTTTTCGGAGCCAGTCAGCAGAAAGCCATCCCGCCGTTTGCACCTGAAATAAATCAAAATATCTCCTTTCGAACACAATATTTCGGTCAAAACGGGGCTCGTCCGGGATTTGAACCCGGGACCTCTCGCATGCTAATGGGGCGAGGTACCCTAAGCGAGAATCATACCCCTAGACCAACGAGCCTGCACGTTAGTAGCTAGCAAAATAAAAATTGTTTAACTTTCTACAAAGCAGTTCTGACACCTCGAGTGAAAGCCGAAATTGATTAAATAACTTACCGCATCAGCATTTGTGGACTTTAAATTCCAGCAAAATATCCGTCCAATATTGTTACCTCGACTGTTTGCAACTGGGGGTTTTTGTTTATAAAGTACACATGTTACAGTCAATAATTTTAACCAGCAACTTCAACATGTGACAACTCTGAGTCTGCCTTTGAAACTTGATCACTTTTGAAAGGTGTGGTCTGTCTGATGACATGGTTCACCAGGGAGATCTGTGGGTTTGTGTGAAAGGATCGGGGAGCGATTGGACTTGATGTGATAGTAATATGAGTAAAAACATGTCAAACTTCCCAACAGTGACAATCAGTAACCTCAGTGAGGGAAAACAATTAGACGGGACTGTATTGTCAGGTTAACTATGAGTAAATTTTCGCTGATTTTTAACCCCATGTGTTGTCCTGACAATGAATCATTGATTATCGACCTGTGCCAGATT
The DNA here is from genome assembly GCF_964213995.1 of Mustelus asterias. Taxonomy (NCBI): domain Eukaryota; kingdom Metazoa; phylum Chordata; class Chondrichthyes; order Carcharhiniformes; family Triakidae; genus Mustelus; species Mustelus asterias. The sequence goes on from NW_027590155.1 coordinate 446,809, forward strand.
TTGTATGAGGCCCGCGGGAGCCTCATTCACTGTGGCTCTCAGTGCACAGTAATTCTCGGTGTTGTCTGTCACCTTCAAATCTTTCATGGGCAAGTGAAAAGTGCTTTGTTTCAGGTTGAGATTCCCGCTGCAATGTAAAAAACCTTGAGACCCGTACATTCGCGGCTCTGAGCAGTCAATGAGGAGCTCGGTGTGTATACTGGCGATACCAGAACAGTAATGTTGTACAGTTAAACTCTGTCCCGAGTAACTGCAGGGTATTGCTGAATCTTCACCCTCTGCTGCTTCAACACCTGGTCCTGACTGGGACACTGAGTCACCGTTACTCATGTCTGAAAATAGGTAACAGACACGCAGTGGGTTAGAAGGAGTAACAACAATGGAATAATCCCCTCCAGATGGAAATGGGGAATGAATGTGGTGACTGGCAGATTTCACGCAGAAGTTCAAAATGACACACCTGTAATCAGGACAATAACCAGAGTGAGACAGAGTTTCACCCCCATGGTTCGAGTCTGAACAGCAGAAACAGAGAGACTGATCACTGTCTGAATCTGATCTGCAATTGGAGATGTTGAAACAGTCAGGGGGATGTTATGAGGTCCAAAGTGACTCCATCTCTCCGCCCATCTTTACATCTTCAAACAGACGCTTCCTTTAGAAAGGGATTGTGATCTTTCATCAGTGATCAGAGAGCGCCCTCCCGTGGACAGCACAGCCGCATATTGGTTTCTTTTTGTTTATTACAAATACGTTAATGCAAAACAGTTACAAATACACAAAGAACAAATGTGAAAAAATACATTACCAATGGCTAACGCCATCCATTTATCAGTTACTACCTTCCATTTCGGAAGGGTTCATCGTCAATTACAGTTTTCCAGGGCATTGCCCTCAAAATACACCTCCATTTACAAATCATAATCTACAAATCTACAAACATTAACACAACACTACAACTGTACACAACAAAAAAATAAACACTCAGCCGCATATTGGAAACAGGGACACACGCGGCAACCTGAAAAGACTGACACTTATAGAGAACATTGAATCATAGAACCCCTACAGTACAGAAGGAGGCCATTCGGCCCAGCGACTCTGTACCGACCACAATTCCACCGAGGCCCTATTCCCGTAACCGCACACATAATCTCCCTGACACTAGGGGTCAATTTATCATGGCCAATCCACCTAATCCGCACATCTTTGGTCTGTTGGAGGAAACCACAGCACCCGAGGAAACCCAGCAGACATGCGGAGAACAGATACACACACGGTCACGTGGAAAGACCAACACGAATAAGGATATATAACCATATAGATATATGCCCAGACAGTGACATCAATTCTAACGTCCCTCGTTATAAATCCAGAATTATTCTGCAGATTTCTGACACCTATTAGTTTGCGTTGCTAACCATGATAATGCATGAATACCTCCACCTCCGTGTTCACTGGAAGTCTCGGATACTGCACAGAATCAACACAGAGACCAGTAAACTAAGTGATAGATTCCCAAACCGATCGACTCAAACATAGAGTCATAGAGTCAAAGAACAAAGAACAATACAGCACAGGAACAGGCCCTTCGGCCCTCCAAGCCCGCGCCGCTCCCTGGTCCCAACTAGACCATTCTTTTGTATCCCTCCATTCCCACTCCGTTCATGTGGCTATCTAGATAAGTCTTAAACGTTCCCACCACCTCCACCACCTTGCCCGGCAGCGCATTCCAGGCCCCCACCACCCTCTGTGTAAAATACCTCCTTCTGATATCCGTATTAAACCTCCCCCCCCCACCCCTCATCTTGAACCTATGACCCCTCATGAACGTCACCACCGACCTGGGAAAAAGCTTCTCACCGTTCACTCTATCTATGCCTTTCATAATTTTATACACCTCTCTTAGGTCACCCCTCATCCTCCGTCTTTCCAGTGAGAACAACCCCAGTTTACCCAATCTCTCCTCATAACTAAGCCGTTCCATACCAGGCAACATCCTGGTAAACCTCCTCTGCACTCTCTCTAAAATCTCTGGAGGTTTACAGCATGGAAACAGGCCCTTCGGCCCAACTTGTCCATGCCGCCCGTTTTTGTTTAAACCCCTCAGCTAATCTCAATTGCCCCCATATGGCCCATATCCCTCTATACCCATCGTACCCATATACTATCTAAATGCTTTTTAAAAGATAAACTTGTAACGGCCTCTACTAATACCTCTGGCAGCTTGTTCCACGAGACACACGGACAATCACTAAGAAAGATAACCAAGCAGATTGGCACAGCCATTGACACACAAAAGAGACATGAACTCATTGGCAACGTAAAAAGCGTGCTAGCTCCAGAGTAAACTTCCTGAACTGGAATTCCCTGGTGTGGTGTAAGTGCGGCAATATCGTGTTAGATATTCATTGCGATGGAACACAACATTTTAACAACAGGAGCAGTCAGAAATCTATTTCTCATCAATGGTGATCATTGATTGACAAATCGACGTGGACCCTTTTGCAGAATAAGCAATAATGGATGTATTTATTTTTACGCCAAACATATTCTGGATGTGTCCGTGTGCAAAACATCTTTACTAGTGTCACAACCAGGCTTACATTAATACTGCAATTAATAATTCAAGTTACTGTGAAAATCCTCTCGTCGCCACATTCCGCCGCCTATTCGTGTACACGAAGGAGGAATTTCAATTGAACCCGGGTCCCTAGCATTGTGAAACAGCAGTACTAACCACTGTGCCACTGTGTTGGCCTATGTGAAGTCCGTGTGAATAAGACAGATTCTCCATCCATTCTCGAGGTTTTCGGATTGGATGTTCAGGACACAGGAGGACAGCACAAGAAGACTGCTTCAGGTGTAGGTGATTTATTCTCGTCTGTTATATTCCACACTCTGTGGAAGGTTGTGGAGTAAATGTAGTTATATTAGGTATAATTCAGAAATAATGAGGAGATGCTTCATCAGATTTAAATTCGTTTTGTAAAATCGATATAAAATCAATTGCAAAAATAAATATATGTTTACGTTGAAAACTATATCAGGAAGCTAAATCCAATACTTGCTGCCATTGGGTAAGGGAAAGGTTGTTAAAGCAAATTGTCCATCGATTCCGCAGAAACTCCTTCTTCAAATTGGGATTTTTCAATGACTTAAAAGGGAGAAACATCAACTTCATGGAATGAGAGGAGGAAATTGAAATTGGAACAAAGAACTGCTCAGGACAGGAACAGGCCCATCGGCCCATCAATCCCGCAACGACATCTTAATTATTTAGCTCCTCATAAAATAATTCGCAAAGATCTGATGGATTGATGAGCCTCTCATCGTTCTGTGACATTGTTAACCATTTTCAATCATTTTTAGATTAATGGGTCTCCAGCATTCCCAACGAATATTGCAACATATCAACTCAGCCCCATTGGGCTGCGGAGCAGCCAACAGTTTCTGTGGTGTAGTGCTAATTGCATTTGCCTCACGCACGCAAGGGCCCACGTTCGAAATCGAGCAGAAGCATTAATGAAATGTGTTCATTGAGGTTGAGGGAAGTCTGTATAATTTCAGACTGTAGCTGAACATTATCCGAAACTCGATGTTACAGCCATGTTATATTTGCGCTCACCTCGGCCTCAAAAGTTTTCAGCAAAATCAGAAAACTTGTATTTTCATGACGCAATGAGAGGAAATGTTCCTATTTTAAAACCGTGCACATATTAGCAATATTTTCAGTCCACACCAGAATTTAATAGGTTTATAGATGCTGACTAACATACTTCATCACCAACTGAAACATGTCTAATAGTATTGTGTGCTCAAAAATACAGATACAAGTGTTACTATAACTGAAGGAGAGAAAATGGAGAACATTTCCCCGAAGCATCTTTTTAAAATTTTTCTTCATAATAACGAAATAGGGAAAACCTCTCAGACAGAAGAGGAAATCGAGAATCAAAGCGGACCTTCTGGATCTCCTATAGATGAACGAGATTTAGGCGCCAGAATGTTTCACACACAGAATAAAGAGGGATCAAGTATAACTGACAGATCATTCTTGAATCTCTTCCCTTTAAATATATTTGATTTGGTTTAAAAGCTGATCATGGTCAAACTCAAAAATGCACCATTCGATGTGTATTACCCGTGACTCGATTTATTTTGTTGGTCAGTAATGTTTGCAATTCAATGTTGTATATTTCAGACATATTCAATTCGCAATGAGGACATCTGTGTTAAATAACTGGATTGATGTTAAATGTTGATTACCGAACAAATACTGGATATAACTGGTTGAAGTTAATCGATGGTATATGAGAATGACGCATTCACGATTGAGCAGAAATCATTGCTCCCTTAGAGATTTGTCCGATGAATTATTTTAAATTTTGAAATTCGAGACAAGTTGAGACATCACGTTGAAAGTAACGGTTGTCTCTTGCACGGAGGTAAATGGACTCTCAGTCCAAACCATTCGAATCTGCAGCAATAGAGCGGAGTTGAACAATGCAGTCAGACCAATTGCATATTCCAGAGATATTAAATTCAGAATTTGGACATATATATTAAATAACTGTATTGATATTAAAAATTGAATGATGATCCAAGGTGGATTGGGCATGCTAAATTGCCCCTCGGTTAGATAGATTAACCATGGAAAAGGAGTAGCGTTGTGGGGAAAACAGGGGAAATGGCCTCGTTCGAAATCGAGCAGACGCATTAATGAAATTTGTTCATTAAGGTTGAGGGAAGTCTGTATAATTTCAGATTGTAGCTGAATATTATCCGAAACTCGATGTTACAGCCATGTTATAATTGCGCTCACCTCGGCCTCAAAAGCTTTCAGCAAAATCAGAAACCTTGTATTTTCATGACGCAATGAGAGGAAATAGATGTTCCTATTTTAAAACCGTGCACATATTAGCAATATTTTCAGTCCACACCATAGAAATCATAGAAACCCTACAGTGCAGAAGGAGGCCATTCGGCCCATCGAGTCTGCACCGACCACAATCCCACCCAGGCCCTACCCCCACATATTTTACCCACTAATCCCTCTAACCTACGCATCCCAGGACTCTAAGGGGCAATTTTTTTTTTTAACCTGGCCAATCAACCTAACCCGCACATCTTTGGACTGTGGGAGGAAACCGGAGCACCCGGAGGAAACCCACGCAGACACGAGGAGAATGTGCAAACTCCACACAGACAGTGACCCGAGCCGGGAATCGAACCCGGGACCCTGGAGCTGTGAAGCAGCAGTGCTAACCACTGTGCTACCGTGCCGCCCAGAATTTAATAGGTTTATAGATGCAGACTAACATACTTCATCACCAACTGAAACATGCCTAATAGTATTGTGTGCTCAAAAATACAGATACAAGTGATACTGTAACTGAACTAGAGAAAATGGAGAACATTTCCCCGAAGCATCTTTTTAAAATTTTTCTTCATAATAACGAAATAGGGAAAACCTCTCAGACAGAAGAGGAAATCGAGAAACAAAGCGGACCTTCTGGATCTCCTATAGATGAACGAGATTTAGGCGCCAGAATGTTTCACACACAGAATAAAGAGGGATCAAGTATAACTGACAGATCATTCTTGAATCTCTTCCCTTTAAATATATTTGATTTGGTTTAAAAGCTGATCATGGTCAAACTCAAAAAAGCACCATTCGATGTGTATTACCCGTGACTCGATTTATTTTGTTGGTCAGTAATGTTTGCAATTCAATGTTGTATATTTCAGACATATTCAATTCGCAATGAGGACATCTGTGTTAAATAACTGGATTGATGTTAAATGTTGATTGCCGAACAAATACTGGATCTAACTGGTTGAAGTTAATCGATGGTATATGAGAATGACGCATTCACGATTGAGCAGAAATCATTGTTCCCTTAGAGATTTGTCCGATGAATTATTTTAAATTTTGAAATTCGAGACAAGTTGAGACATCACGTTGAAAGTAACGGTTGCCTTCTTGCACTGAGATACATGGACTCTCAGTCTAACCATTCGAATCTGCAGCAATAGAGCGGAGTTGAACAATGCAGTCAGACCGATTGCATGTTCCAGAAATATTGTTCCAGAGATATTAAATTCAGAATTTGGACACATATATTAAATAACTGTATTGATATTAAAAATTGAATGATGATCCAAGGTGGATTGCCCCTCGGTTAGATAGATTAGCCATGGGAAAGGAGTAGCGTTGTGGGGACAGCAGGGGAAATGGCCTGGTTATGATACTCTGGCGTCGCTGCTGATTCGTTGGGCCGATTGGCCGTTTCTGCACTGATTCTATGAAACAGATATTGAGTATAATTGGTTGAAATTATTCGCAGGAAGATAAGAATGACGCATTAATAATTGAGCACAAATCAGCGCTTCCTTAGATATTTGCCGGACGAACTCTTTTCAATTTCGAAGAACAAGATAAGTTGAGATATCAGGTTGAAAGTAAGGGATGTGCTGCTGTATTAAGTGACATGTGCCCTCAATCATACCATTCAAACCTGCAGCAACAAAGTGGAGTTAAACATTGTAGTCAGGGCCATTGAGGCCCCAATGCTATCTGCAGTGGAGTGGTTATCCCGTTCTCCTAAAACACGAAAAGCCGCCGGTCCGAAACAGGGAAGCAGCATTCGTTAAGCTTTCTCATGTAAGATGAGGGAAATCCTGTATGATTTCAGTTCGTTGCTGAACATTATCCGAATCTCGATATTACAGCAACATTATCTTTCCTCTGACCTCAACCTCAAATGGTTTCTGTGAATAAGAAATGCTGATTTGTTTTTTGACGCACTGGCAGGAAAGAAACGTCTCTATTTTGACAACACGCACATAGTATCATCTTGTTCAGTGGACAACAGAATTTAATGGGTTCATAGGTGCAAACTAAAATAGCGAATCACCATCTGAAACATGTCTAATGGGAGTGTGTGCTCAAAAAGACAGACACAAGTAATACTCGAAGTGAACTAGAACGACGGAGGTTGAGGGGCGGCCTGATAGAAGTCTAGGGGAACTAGGGGAAATGGTGCAAATTTCCCAGAAGAATCTTTTTAAAAAAATCTTGCTTCATCACATGGAAATCGGAAAAAAAAACACTCAGACAGATGAGGAAATGGAGACTCAGTGCGGATCAACTAGACTTTCCTATTGGTGGCTGGAATTTATGCGCCTGAGTGTTTCACACTTATAATAAAAAAGGCTCAAGTATACCTCACCGATAATTTTTCAATCTCTTCCATTTAATTATAGTTGACTTTGTTTAAAAGCTGACGATGGCCAATCTCAAACAAACACCATGGGATCTGTATTACCCGGTGACTCGACTCTTTTCGTTGGCCAGTTACGTTTGCAATTCAGTGATATTCAAGTTCAGAGATATTCAGACATATGTGTTAAATCATGCATTGATACTAAATATTGAAACAAATACTGAGTACGATTGTACAATGAGCTTTGACAAAGTGTCATCTGGACTCGAAACGTCAGCTCCTTTCTCTCGTTACAGATGCTGCCAGACCATGTGAGATTTTCCAGCATTTTCTCCTCTGGTTTCAGAATCCATCATCCGCAGTAATTTGCTTTAATTAATCAGCACAAGTGGTTGAGATTATTCGAAGGAAGATGAATATGATGCATTAGTGAATGAGCAGAAATCATTGATCCCTTAGATATTTGCCAGGCGATCGCTTTCAAATTTTGAAGTTCAAGATAAGTTGAGCAATCACATTGAAAGTAACGGCTATCTTCCTGAAACAAGTGACATGGCCTCTCAGTCTAATCATTTGAAACTGCAGCAATACAGTGCAGTTGAATATTGCAGAGAGGCGAAAGGTTCCGGGTTCAAAACCTGGCAGAAACATTTATTGAGCTTCCTAATTTAGATTGAGGAAAATCTGTATGATTTCAGTACAAAGAACAAAGAACATTACAGCACAGGAACAGGCCCTTCGGCCCTCCATGTCTGCACCGACAATGCTGCCAGAATTAACCAAAACCCCCGACCTTTCCGGGGACCATATCCCTCTATTCCCATTCCTATTCATGTACTTGTCAAGGCGCCCCTTAAAAGTCACTGCCGTATTCGCTTGCACTACCTCCCCTGGCAACAAGTCCCAGGCACCCACTAATCCCTGTTTAAAAAGTCTGCCTTGTACATCTCCTTTAAACCTTGCCCCTCGCATTTTAAATCTATGTCCCCCAGTAATTGACTCTTCCACCCGAGGAAAAAGCTTCTGACTATCCACTCTGTCCATGCCTCTCATAATCTTGTAGACTTCTATCAGGGCGCCCCTCAACCTCCGTCGCTCTCGTGAGAACAAACCAAGTTTCTGCAATCTCACCTCGTAGCTAATCCTCTCCATACCACGCAACATCCTGGTAAATCTTTTATGTATCCTCTCCAAAGCTCCACATCCTTCTGGTTGTGTGGCAACCAGAATTCAACACGATATTCCAAGTGCGGCCTAAATAAGGTTCTATAAAGCTGCAACATGACTTGCCAATTTTTAAACTCAATGCCCCGGCCGATGAAGGCAACCATGCTGTATGCCTTCTTGACTACCTTCTCCACCTGCATTGCCACTTTCAGTGACCTGTGTACTTGTACACCCAGATCCCTTTGTCTATCAATACTCTTAAGGGTGCTGCCATTTACTGTATATTTCCTATCTGTATTAGACTTTCGTTGCTGAACGTTATCCGAATCTTGATATTGCAGCCATATGATCTTTGCTCTGACCTCGGCCTCAAATGCTTTCTGTAAAATAAGAATGTTGATAGCTTTGTGACGAAATGACAGGAAAGAAACATTTCGATTTCGACACTGTGCACATATTCGCATCACGTTCAATCAACAACAGAATTTAATGAGTTTGTGGGTGCAGATTAACGCAGCTAATCACCATCTGGAACTGTTCGAATTGTAGTATGTGCTCCAGGGGACTAACACAAGTGATACTGCAAGCGAACTATCGGAAATGGCGCACATTTCCCAGAAGAATCTTTCTCTTTAATCGTTCTTCAAAACAAAGAAATAGGAAAAAGAAACCACTCAGACAGATGAGGAAATCGAGATTTAGTGCGGATCTACTGGACTTTCATTTAAATGGCTGGAATTTATGCGCCTGAATATTTCACGCCCATAATAAAAAAGACACAAGTGTCAATAGCAGATAATTCTTCAATCTCGACTATTTAAATGTAGTTCACTTTGGTTAAATGTAGTTCGCTATGGTCAATCTCATAATTGTGATCTGTATTCCCCGGTGACTCGATTCCTTTTGATCAGTTATAAAGAACAAAGAACAAAGAACAATACAGCACAGGAACAGGCCCTTCGGCCCTCCAAGCCCGCGCCGCTCCTTGGTCCAAACTAGACCACTCTTTTGTATCCCTCCATTCCCACTCCGTTCATATGGCTGTCTAGATAAGTCTTAAACGTTCCCAGTGTGTCCGCCTCCACCACCTTGCCTGGCAGCGCATTCCAGGCCCCCACTACTCTCTGTGTAAAATATGTCCGTCTGATATCTGTGTTAAACCTCCCTCCCTTCACCTTGAACCTATGACCCCTCGTGAACGTCACCACCGACCTGGGGAAAAGCTTCCCACCGTTCACCCTATCTATGCCTTTCATAATTTTATACACCTCTATTAAGTCTCCCCTCATCCTCCGTCTTTCCAGGGAGAACAAACCCAGTTTACCCAATCTCTCCTCAGAACTAAGCCCCTCCATACCAGGTAACATCCTGGTAAACCTCCTTTGTACTCTCTCCAAAGCCTCCACGTCCTTCTGGTAATGTGGCGACCAGAACTGGACGCAGTATTCCAGATGCGGCCGAACCAACGTTCTATACATCTGCAACATCAGACCCCAACTTTTATACTCTATGCCCCGCCCTATAAAGGCAAGCATGCCATATGCCTTCTTCACCGCCTTCTCCACCTGTGACGTCACTTTCAAGGATCTGTGGACTTGCACACCCAGGTCCCTCTGCGTATCTACACCCTTTATGGTTCTGCCATTTATCATATAGCTCCTCCAGACATTATTTCTACCAAAATGCATCACTTCGCATTGATCAGGATCGAACTCCATCTGCCATTTCTTTGCCCAAATTTCCAGCCTATCTATGTCCTTCTGTAGCTTCTGACAATGCTCCTCACTATCTGCAAGTCCTGCCAATTTTGTGTCGTCCGCAAACTTACTGATCACCCCAGTTACACCTTCTTCCAGATCATTTATATAAATCACAAACAGCAGAGGTCCCAATACAGAGCCCTGCGGAACACCACTAGTCACAGGCCTCCAGCCGGAAAAAGACCCTTCCACTACCACCCTGTGTCTTCTGTGACCAAGCCAGTTCTCCACCCATCTAGCCACCTCCCCCTTTATCCCATGAGATCCAACCTTTTTCACCAGCCTACCATGAGGGACTTTGTCAAATGCTTTACTAAAGTCCATATAGACGACATCCACGGCCCTTCCCTCGTCAACCATTTTGGTCACTTCTTCAAAAAACTCCACCAGGTTAGTGAGGCATGACCCCCCTCTCACAAAACCATGCTGACTATCGTTAATGAGTTTATTCCTTTCTAAATGTGCATACATCCTATCTCTAAGAATCTTCTCCAACAACTTCCCCACCACGGACGTCAAGCTCACCGGCCTATAATTACCCGGGTTATCCTTCCTACCCTTCTTAAATAACGGGACCACATTAGCTATCCTCCAATCCTCTGGGACCTCTCCTGCGTCCAGTGACGAGACAAAGATTTGCGTCAGAGGCCCAGCGATTTCATCTCTCGTCTCTCTGAGCAGCCTTGGATAGATTCCATCAGGCCCTGGGGATTTGTCAGTCTTTAAATTCTCTAACAAACCTAACACTTCCTCCTTTGTAATGGAGATTTTCTCCAACGGTTCAACACTCCCCTCCGAGACACTCCCAGTCAACACATCCCTCTCCTTTGTGAATACCGACGCAAAGTATTCATTTAGGATCTCCCCTACTTCTTTGGGCTCCAAGCATAATTCCCCACTTTTGTCCCTGAGAGGTCCGATTTTTTCCCTGACAACCCTTTTGTTCCTAACGTATGAATAAAATGCCTTGGGATTCTCCTTAATCCTGTCTGCCAAGAACATTTCGTGACCCCTTTTTGCTCTTCTAATTCCCCGTTTGAGTTCTTTCCTACTTTCTTTGTACTCCTCCAGAGCTCCCTCCGTTTTTAGCTGCCTGGACCTACCATACGCCTCTCTTTTCTTTTTGACCAGTCCCTCAATTTCCCTGGTTATCCACGGTTCTCGAATCCTACCCTTCCTATCCTTCTTTTTAACAGGCACATGCCTGTCCTGTAGCCCTAACAACTGTTCCTTAAAAGACTCCCACATGCCAGATGTGGATTTACCCTCAAACAGCCTCTCCCAATCAAGAGCTGCCAATTTCTGCCTAATCCCACTAAAGTTAGCCTTCCCCCAATCCAACACCTTACCCTTGGGACACCACTCATCCTTTTCCATCACTATCCTAAAGCTAACAGAATTGTGGTCACTATTTGCCACATGTTCCCCTACCGAAACTTTGAAGACCTGACCGGGCTCATTCCCCAGTACGAGGTCTAGTATAGCCCCCTCTCTAGTCGGGCTATCTACATATTGTTCCAAAGAACCCTCCTGTACGCATTTTACAAATTCCTCCCCATTCTGCTCTCAGCGATTTCCAGTCTATACCAGGGAAATTGAAGTCTCCCACTACAACAACCCTATTTTTCCTGCACCTATCCAGTATCTCCTGACATATCCGTTCTTCCACTTCCCTTGGGCTGTTGGGGGGCCTGTAGTATACCCGCAACATAGTGACTGCGCCCTTCCTGTTTCTAAGCTCCACCCAGAGTGACTCGTTACACGACCCCTCTGAATTGTCGTCCCTCTGCACCGCTGTAATATGCTCTCCAACTAATACTGCTACTCCCCCACCTCTTTTGGCCCCTCCTCTGTCTCGCCTAAAACACTTGTACCCCGGAATATTCAGCTGCCAGTCCTGTCCCTCTTTCAACCAAGTTTCTGTCACCGCAACCGCATCCAAATTCCTCGTGAGCATTAAGGCCCTCAGTTCATCTGTCTTACCTGCTACGCTCCTTGCATTTAACTATAAGCACTCCAGACCTCCAGGCCCAGTGAGGTCATCCTCCCCCAGAGGGAGGAGCAATTCTATGATATTGAATTTCAGAGGTATACAATTCATAATGAAGACATATGTGTTAAATAATGCATTCAGACTAAATACTGAAACAAATACTGAGTACAATTGTACAATGAACTTTGTTAAAGTGTCACCTGGATTCGAACATCAGTTCATTTCTCTCCTTACAGGTGCTGTCAGACGTTTTGAGATTTACCAGCATTTTTTCGTTTGGTTTCCGATTCCAGTATCTGCAGGAATTTGCTTTTATCGCTGAGTAAAATTGGTTGAGATTAGTCGAAGGAAGATGAGAATGATGCATTAATGAATGGCCAGAAATCATTGTTCCCTTAGATATTTGCCAGAAGAACGCTTTTAACTTTTGAAGTTCAAGATAATTTGAGCAATCAGATTGAAAGCAACGGTTATCTTCCTGAATTAAGTGACATGTGCTCTCAGTCTAACCATTGGAACCTGCAGCAGTTGAACATTGCGGACAGGCCGATTTGCTGCAGCTTGCGTCCAGCTGTTTCTGTAGTGCAGTGGTTATTATGTTCGTCCGACACGCGGAAGGATCCTGGTTCCAAACGAAGCAGAAACATTCATTAAGATTTCTCATGTCGGGTGAAGGAAAATTGCATGAATTCAGTTCGTTCCTCAACATTATCTGAACCTCGATATTACAGGCATATTATCGTTGCTCTGACATCGGCCTCCAATGTTTTCTGTAAAATAAGAAATGCTGATTTTTTTTTTGATGCCTGACAGGAAAGAAACGTTTCGATTTTGACACCGAGCACATATTCGCATCTCGTTCAGTCTCCAACAGAATTTAATGGGTATATGGGTGCAGACTGACATGGCTAATCACCGTCTGAAATATATCTAATAGTAGTGTGTGCTCCAGAAGACTGACACAAGTGATATTGTAAGTGATCTATCGGAAATGGCGTTCATTTCCCAGAAGATTCCATTTTAAAATCGTTGTTCACAACAAAGAAATTAAAAAAAAAACACTCAGACAGATGAGGGAATCGGGACTCAGTGCAGATCTTCTGGACTTTCCTATAAATGGCCGGAATTTATGCGCCTCAATAATTCACGCCCACAATAAAAAAGGCTCAAGTGTCACGAACAGTTAATTCTTGAATCACTTCCATTTAAACGGAGTTGACTTTGTTTAAAAGCTGGCGATAGTCAATCTCAAAATTGCGATCTGTATTACCCGGTGATTCGATTCGTTCTGTTGGTCAGTTATGTTTGCAATTCTGTGATATTCAATTCCAGAGATATTCAATTCATAATGAAGACATATGTGTTAAATAATGCATTGGTACTAAATATTGAAACAAATACTGAGTGCAATTGCTCAATTAGCTTTGACACAGTGCCATCTGGACTCGAATCGTCAGCCCTTCTCTCTCCTTACAGATGCTGAGATATTGCGAGATTTTCCAGCATTTTCTCTTTTGGTTTCCGATTCCAGCATTCGCAGTAATTGCTTTTATTAATGAGTGCAGATGTTTGAGATTATTCGAAGGAAGATGAGAATGATGCATTAATGAATGGGCAGAAATCATTGCTCCCTTAGATATTTGCCAGACGAAAGCTTTTAAATTTTGATGTTCAAGATAAGTTGTGAAATCAAGTTGAAAGTACCGGTTCTCTTCTTGAATTCAGTGACATGGGCTCTCAGTCTAACCATTGGAACCTGCAGCTGCGCAGCGCAGTTGGACATTACAGACAGGCCGATTAGCTAAAATATGCGGTCAGCTGTTCATGTAATGTCGTGGTTATCACGTTCGCCGCACACTCGAAAGATTCCCGTATCAAAACCCGGCAGAAACACTTTGGGACCTTTCTTATTAATGGCGTGCGAAGCCTGTATGGTTTAACATCCTAGAATCACATACCAAAGAATGGGGCCATTCGGCCCATCGAAGCTGCACCGAACACAATCCCATCCAGGCCCTATCCCCATAACCCCATGTATTTACCTGGCTCGTCCCCCTGACACTAAGGGGCAATTTTGCATGGCCAACCCGCCTCTCCCGCACATCTCTGGACTGTGGGAGGAAGCCAGAGGACCCGGGAAGAACGTGCAAACTCAACACAGACAGTGACCCAAGCCAGGAATCGAACCCAGGTCTCTGTGAGACCGCAGTGCTAACCAATGTGCCACTGTGCCGCCCCCCACTGTCCAACCATCATTGCTCAACATTATGTGAATCTCGATGTTACATCAACTCAAATGCTTTTCGGACAATCGTATCTTACAGTCACTCAATTGCCGTGAGGAAAATCAGAATTGCTGTGTTTTAGGATGCAATGGCAGGAAATAAATGTTTGTCTTGTTATATTCGCAACCCGTTCAGTTCACAATAAAATTCAATGCGTTTACAGGTGAAGACTAAGAGCTTTAATCACCATCTGAAACATGTCGAACAGTCGTGCATGCTCATAAGGACAGACACAAGTGAAACTGTAACTGAACTAGAGGAAATGGCACACATTGCTTCGAAGCTTATTTTTTAAATTGTCCTTCTTAATAAAGATATAGGAAATACCATTCAGGTCGATGAGGAAATGGAGAATCAGTGCGGACTTGCTGGGCCTCCTGTAGATGAAAGATATTTAAGCGCCAGAATGTTTCACACACAGAATAAAGAAAGATCAAGTATAACTAACAGATCATTCTTAAGTCTCTTCGCTTGAAAGATATTTGCTTTTGTTTGAAAGCTGACTGCGGTCAATTTCAAAAAGGTACCATGGGATGTGTATTCCCCAGTGACTCGCTTTCTTTTGTGGACCAGTCATGTTTGCAATTCAATGTTCTCTATTTCAGGGATATTCAATTCAGAATGAGGACATTTGAGTTAAATAAATGTATTGAAGTTAAAGGTTGAATCAAAAGAACCGGGAAGATGCAATGTGATTGGATGGGATTTATTTTCTTCGCCCATTTTCGTATCAACAAATTGTCACTTTCTGCAAAAGGAGACTCTGATGTTCGGTAAGTGATCAAAGAGCGCCCTCCCGTGGACAGTACAGCAGTGGTAACAGACGCAGAACCAAGATCTGAGATATCGGCACTCAGAGAATATCCAGGACAGCTACAACATTGGACAAGAGGAAACATCCGCTCAACATCCACACTGTTCGCACCACTTAGGGTTTTGAAGGTTTCAGCCAATTTGCCTCTTACTCTTCTAAACTCCCGTGGATACAAACCTGACGGTACCATTCTTTCCTCATAAGATGACCCGCTCATAGCTGGTAATAGTTTAGTGAAACTCCTCTGAACGTTTTCAAACGCATTAACATCTTTCTTAAGATAAGGAGACAAGTAGTGCACACAATATTCGAGACATGCCCAATGCCCTCGCCAATGCTTAATTTTCCGATCTATATTTGTGGCGTCAGCAGACTTAGCATTTATATCTTCACTCTCTTCATCACTGCAGAAATCATCCCACTTATATGTTTCTTGACAAATTCAGCCAGAATGCATTTGTTCAGGTCAAATCGTGTATAATTAACTTGCTTGAGTTTTATGCTGAGTAACAGAGATGGTTTGTGAGGGTATTTCTCTTATTGGGCGTCCAAAAGTCATGTGATACGGTGCTGCACCACAGCTTGTGAGTAAATATGGAGCTCACAGAATAAAATGGACAGGAGTAACATGGATAGGAAATTGGCTGAGTGCCAGGAAACAACTCGTCGCTGTTTTTCGGACTTGAGCAAAGCTTGTAGTGAAGTTGCCAGGAATAGTTGACCTTCCTGGCATAGTAATGACCGAGAGCTTGGTATGGAAGTCAGACTTTCAAGACCTGTGAATGATACAGAACTTGGAAACATTGCCAACCATCAGTAGATCATGCAGAACTTTAGAACGAAAAAGAACCTAATTGGTGCAATGGGCGTGCAATTAGGAGGTTTAGTTTATTGCAGAGTAAAGTTACATGCTTAGCTTTGTTGTGCAAAATGTGAAGAGACAAATGGAAATGATGAAAACGCTATGAAAGTGGGTGTCGACGCCGAGGGAACTGAGAGAATATGTGAATAAATCATTCATGGTGGAAGACAGTTGAGACTGCAGTAAATAAAATAGTTAACAATCTTTGTCTATTGGGGAATAGAATACAGAAGCAAGGAAATTAGGCCATATCTGTCGAAAGCAATGGAAAATAGTCAACAGAAATATTGCGTCCAATTCGGGGCACCAAACTTAAGGAGGAATGTAAAGCCAACAGGATGGCTACAGAGGAAAAACACGAGAATAGTTCCAGAGTTCAGAAACTTCAATTACAAGAATATATTGGAGAGGTTAGGACTGTTTTCCTTGACAGGGAGTTACTGATGTGATCTTAGCATGGGTTCGTGAAGGGCAGGTCATGTTTCACTAATTTGGTGGAATTCTTTGAGAACGTTACATGTGCAGTGACAATGGGGAACCTGTGGATGTGGTGTATCTGGATTTCCAGAAAGCATTTGACAAGGTGCCGCGCCAAAGACTGCTGCATAAGATAAAGGTGCACGGTGTTACGGGTAATGTATTAGCATGGATAGAGGATTGGCTAACTAACAGAAAGTTAAGAGAAGGGGTAAATGGGTGTTTTTCTGGTTGGCGATCAGTGACTAGTGGTGTGCCTCAGGGATCAGTGTTGGGACAGCAATTGTTTACGATTTAAATAGATGATTTGGAATTGGGGACCAAGTGCACTGTGTCAAAATTCGCAGACGACACGAAGATGAGTGGCAGAGCAAAGTGTGCAGAGGATGCTGGAAGTCCACAAAGCGATATAGATAGTCTAAGTGAGTGGGCGAGGGTCTGGCAGATGGAATACAAGGAATTCCCTGCCCAGTGAAGCAGTTGAGGCTACCTCATTGAATGTTTTTAAGGCAAGGATAGATACATTTTTCAACAGTAAAGGAATGTAGGGTTATGGTGAGCGGCGCGGTTAAGTGGAGCTGAGTCCACGAAAAGATCTTATTGAATGGCGGAGCAGGCTCAAGGGGACAGATGACCTACTCCTGCTCCTAGTTCTTATGTTCTTATTATGTTCTTATTGAGGCATTCAAAATGCAAAGTGGTCTGGAGAGAGTCGATAGAGAGGAACCGTTAACTGGGAGAAGGATCTTGTACCAGAGGGTGCGGGTCGAAGTTAATTGGCAAAAGAAGCATGGAGAAATAACGGAAAACATTTTCAGACAGTGACTGACTCAGATTTGGAATGTGCTGTTTGAGAGTCTGGTGCAGGCAGCGCCAATTGATGGTTTCAAAATGGGATTGAATTATTGTCTGAAAATGAACAAAATGCTGGACTGTGGGGTAGAGAGTGTTATTGGATGAATTGCTCCTTTAGAGGGCAAACACATACACGATGAGTCAAATGGCCTTTTCCAATATCACTGGGCTAGTAATTAGGAGGGGAGGCAATTTTCTCAAGGTATATATTCAAAGACAACTACAACAGTACGTGGGATTTAGAATGCAATTAAAATTTTGAATTTCAAGTTTGTTTCCTTAATTGCTGCTATTACAAAAAAACACGTCAGATTCGCTAATGCCCGCTGGAAAAGGAAACCTTCCATCCTTCCCCAGCTTGGCCCATACGTAACTCCAGGCCTCCAAGTGGTTGGCACTAACTGCCTGCTGTCATGTTTTAGAAAACCAATAAATTCAGAGTATTAGCGATTACCTCCAATTGCTGGCCTCTCCAGCTGGGTTTACAGACAATGAAAAAATAAGAAACAGCAACTAAAATCAGCATTTCACAACATCTGCAATAGCAAAGGTTGTCCAGGAGATGGCAGTGAAACCGTGATTTTTGGCATGACACAAAACTGAGGTTGTCTCAATTATTGCTGCCATGGACTCAGGCTTTGCCCATCGTAAACTAGAGCCAGTTTATATGACAAGAAATCCTATTTCTGATAATATGACAATAATTCTGAGTTGATTCCGTACTCATCAAAATCCCAGTTGTTATTATACTGATCAAAGCCTGAGTTGATATTGCACCGTGCATTCTGGCAGTTACGGCAGCACGGAATTAATTCTCGGCTAATGTCATGATTCTCCATGTCTCTGTTGTTACGTCACTTGACCCTCTGTCTTCTGATACTGCACCAGAACACGTTACTGTTTTTATGACACGAGGCTCGGTCTGTTATTGCACGGTAGCACAGTGGTTAGCACTGCTGCTTCACAGCTCCAGGGACTTGGGTTCGATTCCCGGCTTGGGTCACTGTCTGTGTGGAGTTTGCACATTCTCCTCGTGTCCGCGTGGGTTTTCTCCGGGTGCTCCGGTTTCCTCCCACAGTTCAAGCTGTGCGGGTTAGGTTCATTGGCCATGCTAAAATTTCCCCTTTGGCGTCCTGGGATGTGGGGATTAGCGGGTAAAATATGTCGGGATATGGGGGTAGGGCCTGGGTGGGATTGTGGTCGGTGCAGACTCGATGGGCCGAATGGCCTCTTTCTGTACTGTAGGATTTCTATGATTGCTGGAACCTGCCACGTGTATAACAAACATCGACAATATCTCAATCACTCCTGCACCAGTCTACCTCCATGTTTATAGCGAACAGCATCCTGTCTCTGTAATTATTGTTTTATTACACGTTTCATTTATTGATGCACTTGCCGCGTCAAAGTTTATATCAATCTAAGGCCTTGGTCTGAAATTACTGTGTCAGGCTTTGTCTCATTTTATATTATACAATGCCCAGAATCAGACAAAATTATTCTCGGCCCGGTGTCAGTTTTATTACGTTTGATGTTCTCTCCTTTATTATGCGCTAAACCATACCGCTGTTCATTTTGCACATCATCCTCTCTCAATTATTGCTTTACTCTGCATTGCCTCACTTTTTATTCCACTGGGCTACATCTCTGTTTATATCACACTAGATCATGTCCCTATATTTTGATAGCACTTATATGAGTTTACATTACACTAGAACCTGTCTCAGTTGAAATTATTGTGCACATTGTCTCCGCTGATATTAGAATAAATCTTGTCTTTGTTACAGCTGCATGTCTCTGTTTATATTAGAAAGTACCACGCTAGTTACTAATACACTAGACATTCAAGAATTATTGAACTGAACCCAACCTCCATTCATACTAGTGCAGGTACTGTATAAATAATTGTTGCACTCGGCCCTGTCTCTGTATTACTGAACAAACGCCTACCCCCAATTTTTATTTAATCATACCATGTTAGATGGATTGGCCATGTGAAATTGCCCCTTCGTGTCCAAAGATGTGTAGGTAACGTGGATGAGCCATCGTAAATGTGCAGGGCCATCGGGAATAGGGTAGAAGGAAGGGTAGAATGGCATAGGGTAGAAGGAAATTTGGGCCGAATGACCTGGATGGGATGCAGACTCGATGGGCCAAATGACCTTTTTCTCCACAATAAGGATCATATGGCTCTATGTCTAAGAAATATCACATAATTTCCCTCCTTAAATATTTGTCTGCTTATTTATTTAAATTAATCTAGTTTCTATTAACCCCATTTGGAGAAATAAACTTTCATTTAGCAAATTCCCTTCAATTTTCCAGTGATAACCTTCAATCCATTTCCGCCTTCCGTGAGTGTATGAAAACCCTAAACAATTCATGTATTAAATTGAAGAATAGGTAATACTGTAATTATTTATTGTCAACCATTCTGTTCTGTGCTCTTGTTTACAAATGATTTCAGACTGACTATTTTCCCAGCGTTGACTTATTTGTCTTTAGAGATCAGTTGGAAAATGAATTACTCACATGTCAAATGGCGAGGAGATTTTAAGAAAATGACCTGCTCAGTTTCTCACTGAATTTCCTGAAATAAGACTCGAATATGTTCCGTTTTGTGAAAATGATGCCGAAAATGAACCTGGATATATAGCCGACAGGAGATAATTATAACTTTAATTCTCAGTCCTCTTATTCCTATTGATGCAAAGGATGGAAACATCTGCTGCTCTCCAGAGAAGGAGCAATATTTCTGTGTAACCGTTACCTTCACCAATTCCATGGTAACCAACCTAAATATTTTCTACTGTGTATACATAAGAACTTAAGAAACATAAGAAATAGGAGCAGGAGTAGGCCATCTGGCCCTTCGAGCCTGCCCCGCCATTAAACAAGATCATGGCTGATCTGAAGCGAATCAGTTCCACTTACCTGCCTGCTCCCCATAACCCCTAATTCCCTTATCGATCAGAAAACTATCTACCCGTGATTCAAACATATTCAACGAGGAAGCCTCCACCACTTCAATGGGCAGAGAATTCCAGAGATTCACTACCCTCTGAGAGAAGAAGTTCCCCCTCAACTCTGTTCTGAACCGGCCCCCCCTTATTTTGAGGCTGTGCCCTCTAGTTCTGGTTTCCCTTCTAAGTGGAAAGAATCTCTCCACCTCTACCCTATCCAGCCCCTTCATTATCTTATATGTCTCTATAAGATCACCCCTCATCCTTCTAAACTCCAACGAGTACAGACCCAATCTGTTTAATCTCTCCTCATAAGCTACACCCCTCATCTCCGGTATCAACCTGGTGAACCTTCTCTGCACTCCCTCCAAGGCCAATATATCCTTTCGCAAATAAGGGGACCAAAACTGCACACAGTACTCCAGTTGCGGCCTCACCAGTGCCTTGTACAGTTGCAGCAAGACCTCCCTGCTTTTATATTCTATCCCCCTCGCGATAAAGGCCAACATTCCATTCGCCTTCTTGATCACCTGCTGCACCTGCAGACTGGGTTTTTGCGATTCGTGCACAAGGACCCCCAGGTCCCTCTGCACAGTCGCACGATGTAATTTTTCTCCATTTAAATAATATTCCAATTTACTATTATTTCTTCGAAAGTGGATAACCTCACATTTGCTAACGTTATATTCCATCTGCCAGATCCTCACCCACTCGCTCAGCCTATCCAAATCTCTCTGCAGACTTTCCGCGTCCTCCTCGCAATTCGCTTTCCCACTCACCTTCGTGTCATCAGCAAACTTGAATACCCTACATTCAGTCCCCTCCTCCAGATCATCTATGTAAATGGTAAACAATTGAGGCCCCAGCACCGATCCCTGCGGCACGCCACTGGTCACCAACTGCCAACCAGAAAAGCACCCATTTATCCCAACTCTCTGCTTCCTGTTGGATAGCCAATCCCCAATCCACGCCAACACCTTACCCCTAACTCCGTGTCCCCCAATCTTCTGCAGCAACCTTTTGTGAGGCACCTTATCGAATGCCTTCTGGAAATCTAAAAACACCACATCCACCGGTTCCCCTCTGTCAACCGCACGAGTGACATCTTCATAAAAGTCCAGTAGATTCGTCAAACACGACTTTCCCTTCATGAATCCATGCTGCGTCTGCTTGATCGAACCATTCTTATTCAGGTGTTCTGTTATTTCCTCTTTAATAATGGACTCTAGCATCTTCCCAACTACGGACGTTAAGCTAACCGGCCTGTAGTTACCCGCCTTTTGTCTACTTCCTTTTTTAAACAGCGGCGTAACAGTAGCTGTTTTCCAGTCAGCCGGCACTACCCCAAAGTCCAGCGAATTTTGATAAATTACTACTAACGCATCTGCTATTACCTCAGCCATTTCTTTCAGTACCCTGCATTCCATCCGGGCCCGGGGACTTGTCTACCTTCAGTCCTATTAGTCTACCAAGCACCACCTCCTTAGTAACAGTAATTGTATTAAGGACCTCCCCTCCCACCAACTCTCGATCTCTAATATTCGGCAAACTATTTGTGTCTTCCACCGTGAAGACCGACACAAAGAACTTAGTTAACGTCTCAGCCATTTCCTCGTTTTCCACTATTCAATCCCCCCTCTCATCTTCCAAGGGTCCAACATTCACTCTAGCCACTCTATTCCTTTTTGTATACTTGTAAAAGCTTTTACTATTATAGTATAGGTTGTACAATGTCGGTAATATGATTAATCAAGATCAGGTGTATCATAAGGGTGTTCAGACCTTGTGTGGTATAAACAGTGATACGGGCTGCTGAACATGGATCGCAGTGGTTCAAGGTGGCAGCTCATCACCACTTTGTCAGGGGCAATTAGGGAAGGGCAACAGATGCCAGTGATGCCCAAATCCCATAAATGATTAAAACTTATTCAGGAACAACAGAGACAGAATCTAATCTAATATAGACAGATATGCTAGCGCAATGATGACATAAACTGACCGGGGGAGAATCATGTAAACCAATGTATGGGATATATAGAATAGGAGAGACAGAACATGATATGACATTTAAATAAACATTTTTGTGCGTGTGATCATTCTCGAAAAAAGTAATTTGTCCAATGATAACCGGCAGGTGTCAAATGAAACAAAATCAGATATAGGTTGTAATTCACAACTGATTGGCTAACGGTTTCCAGAAATAATCATGGAGAATTAGAATATTATAATTTGAATGACCGGCTCCAGTGTATCACTAACAGAGACAGCTGGGCCCGGAGTCGGACTGGGAACTGATATAAGTAAGCAATCAGTTCTAGGGCCTTAGCGCAGGTTTCTTTGTCATGACGAGTCTCGTAGGGATTTGTGTGGCAAACACGGATTGAAAACCCGATGACGACCGCAGGAGTGACTGACTCTACCTGACTAAGAGCTGTTATTCCCAAGGGGGACAATCGTGGCGGGCTCCATAAATTTCTGTTATCTGAGGTAACAATGGTGAATCTGTCAGAGGAACAGAAAATAATCTGTTTCTTCTCTTTCCTACAAACAGTTCCACATTTACAGACAGAATTAGGACATATGATGACTGAAAAGTCTAAATATGAAAACTTCATCGGAGGAAAAAAGAACAGTGCAATAAATATTAAGGGTAATTGTGCTTTTCCTAAACAATCGATCCAATGCTAATTTGTTCAAAGTGATACTCTTATCTTAACACAAGACGACAACTGTATAAATATTGCGTTCTATTGAGTCTCAATGAAGGGCAGGGAGAGACACAAAAAGGATGCGAGGACAATTATATAGATGAACCATCAAACTGCTCCCATTCTTGAAAACCCTTCAAATTTTAACCCCATGAAGGATATATCTTATTTATTTTCTAAAGTTACTGTGAAATCTGATTCGATCACCCTTTCAAGCTCTTTATTCCAGTTCATAACAACGTCTGTGTAAAAATAAACGATTATATTTCTGTCTCCCTGCTCAATAAAATAAATTTGTGCCCATTGGTTGCTGACCGTCCTCCCAGTTGAAACATTCTCTCTTTAATTACCCCACTCACAACTTCATGATTATGAACACTAATAAAAGTGTTCAAAAGATAGGAGACAGACAGAGATACCGGGAGAGTTAGCAGAAAGAAAAACGGGGTGCTGACAGATAAGGAACAAAAAATAAAAAGCAGATGGAGAGAAAATGATCAAACACTGCAAGATAACAGCTATCATTCCCTTCCGTCACGGAACCCGGGGGAGCTCAGTGGCTAATCCACTGACCATCGAGTTATGTCCGGGAATGGAAACTCTAAGCAGATCACACCAGGCTCATTTGTAAATGTCACCGCAATGTGATCTGTGTGACTCTGCCCTGACTCTGTGGACAGATATAGGCCGCACTGACAGATGTTCTCACCAGATTGTGGTCCATGGATTTATTTTCTGCTCAGAAGTGAGATGTGCGGTTTGGAACCGGCAGCAAGAAACAGGAAGTTGTGTTACCTGAGAATGAAACAACCGAGGCCAGTTTGATGTTATCACCGTAAACATTCTTCCTGACTGTGAGAGTGAACTCACTCTGACAGCATCAAGAACAACCACACAGATTGCTGCCAGTCTCAGTATTACATTCACTTCTATTCCCAGTTTAATGAATCAAGAAAATGATCATATTTGGGGTTTAAATAGATTAATTGAAGTGAAGATGGACCGAAGGCTATCACTGAGGGAAAAGAGGGAAAATTAAAGCAGCATTTTTTTCCCCGCAGAGGTATTCCATATAAGAAAGTTTAAGTGTGTTAGGTGTTGTGTGAGAGAAATCGAGGAGAAAGGTTAAGTGAGTGAACTGGTTTGTTTCCGACACTGAATTTTCCGCTGATGAGATTTTTGTACTTTATCTTTTCAGATACAAGGTGCCTTAAACAACAAAAAAAATATTTTTTTTAACTCGTAGCCAGATCCGTCTCCTGGATACCTGTGTAAGCGAGTTAATGGAGACTGAGAGAGAGAAGGTAGGTTATCTGATTTAGGTGCAGCCTGAGGCTGAGAAAGAGAGGAGAGAAGTTCAGTGAGTCATTTGAAAGATGCATTGCGTTGGCAGCGAAATGGCCAGCTGTGCATCACATTCAAGAGCGTCCAGGGCAATTCATTAACTTTAGGTATTGACTGAGGCATAGAATGTGTAAGTGAATACTGAATAAATTACCGTATCATGTTTAAAGGTAATAGCAATTATTTAGCCAGTGGTTAGCACTGGTACCTCACACTGTTACGGGCACAGGTTCCATTTCGGCCTTGTGTAAATGTGTGGTGTTTGCACATTCACCCCGTGTGTGCCTGGGTTTCCTCCAGGTTAACTGCTTTCCTCCTACAGTCTAAAGATGTACAGGTTAGTTGAAGTGGCCATGCTGAATAGCCCTTTAGTGTCCATTTGCTCTGCAACGTGGCGTGCGTTTATTAATCTCTTCTGAACAAGAGGATGTTACAAGTTGCATCCCAAACTTTCAACAAAATATTGCAGACAATACGAGAGCAATTAAATATTACACGCAACACCTAATAGTTATTAACAAGACGAAACGCATTCTTCGAACCCCTTTCATCGACCGAAATATATTACGTTTTTTAAGCTAATATCCATCTTTTCTCGCTCGCCCCTTCTTTCTTTCCATCTGTCAGACGCATTTTATAGAAAACCAATTGCTGAGACAGTGTCTGCTTTATATATA
Organism: Mustelus asterias; assembly: GCF_964213995.1. Classification (NCBI taxonomy): domain Eukaryota; kingdom Metazoa; phylum Chordata; class Chondrichthyes; order Carcharhiniformes; family Triakidae; genus Mustelus; species Mustelus asterias. The sequence continues at coordinate 471,943 of NW_027590155.1, forward strand.
AGACAAAGTGAGGCACGGATGGTTCAGTAGTGCACGACATAGAGCCTAGCGCAATAATATCTGAGATGGAGCCGAGTGTAACAGAAATGGCCTCTTGACTGAACAAAAACTCAGAAATAATGACTTGTAGCATTGTCGTGATGTAATAATAAATGAAGCGGCATATTATGTAAAGTAAAGTAATAGCAGCATTTGGCTCCATGGCTCAGTGGTTTAAGCACTGGCTTTGTAAACCAGGGGTCGCGAGTTCAATTCTCACTGGAATCTGAAAACAAAATCTAGCTCATAGAAGCTGCACGGAAGAGACTGGGAGACGAAGCAGAGAGCTTTGATCAGTGGAGAGAATAGATCGGATGTCATTTTAGTGCGGCACGGTAGCACAGTGGTTAGCACTGCTGCTTCACAGCTCCAGGGATCTGGGTTCGATTGCCGGCTTGGGTTACTGTCTGTGTGGAGTTTGCACATTCTCCTCGTGTCTGCATGGGTTTCCTCCGGGTGCTCCGGTTTCCTCCCACAGTCCAAAGATGTGCGGGTTAGATTGATTGGCCATGCTAAAATTGCCCCTTAATGTCCTGAGATGCGGAGGTTAGAGGGATTAGCGGGTAATTATGGGGGTAAGGCCTGGGTGGGATTGTGGTCGGTGCAGCCTCGCTGGGCCAAATGGCCTCTTTCTGCACTGTAGGGTTTCTATGATTCTAATGTAAACAGACACCAAGATCTATTGCAAATGCTCACATGCAGCATATAAATAGGCATGGCCTAGTGCATTACTGTACATGACTGCGCCAAATGTGGGTGACAGAGAGGGAAGGAGAGAGAGACACACAAGGAGAGAGAGAGACACACAAGGAGAGAGAGAGAGATGCACATTAATACCACTCCATTTATGATGAATGATCTGCTCAGTGTTTCAGCATTTTTTTTTCAGACCCATGCATCGGCAATATCTTCCTGATGAGCAACGAGATATTTAATCAGGTTACTGACAGGATGGCCAATAAAAGTGATAGTTTTATGGATTGATTTAGACGAGGAATATGAAGTTACGAGATTTAGGGAGGGAATAACAGAGCTTAGGGCCTCGACAGATGAACACATCCCAAACTGAAAAATAATTTTGAAGATAACAATACGAATTGCAGAAAATATATGTTTTTAATTCTATTCAAACATAACGTACCAGTCAACACTTGTTCTGTGGCCATTTCGGTTTGTTTCTCTCTGAAACAGATGAGCAAATAATAAATGGACAGATATTTAGCCTGTGGGAGCCCATCTGGCGATATTGTGAGGACACAATTCTGTCTCTCACTGTCAGTATATCAGTTGAATGGTATAAATAAAATAAGATAGGCGAACAATTTTTATCGCCAAACTCTGTGGCATATTGACTCAGTGCAACACAATATTCAACTAATAAAATGTATCACAACAGAGGTTGCTTGAAGTTATTGCAACGAGCACCGAACGATTGTTCAGAAATTGACTTGTCCCCAATGCCGGTTAATCACTGAGAAATTGTTATGACGTTCACGCTAAATATTACCCACATGATAGCAGAGCAATTAGACGTTTCTCACAGCTATTTATATATATCAGCAAAAAAATAAACTGACTCTTCGAAACAAGAATGATTGGTACCGGACAGGCAAACCCATATTATATCGTGATTGATCATATCTCGACAGGCAACATATTCATGGTCGTATGTTGGATTAACAGAGACAGGTTCTGATGTAATGTAAAGAGACAAATCCTGTTTAATATAAAAAGAGATGGGATCTGATGTAATATAATCAGATCCGTGGTCTATTCTAGTAATAATTGACAGGACCAAATCTAGCATAAATAGAGAGATGGCCTAGTGTAGCAAAACGAGAGAAATGACCGAATGTAACGTGAAGAGAGACAGGGTCTACTGTCATTCAATTAAAGACTGGGTCCAGTACAGCACAAATAGCAGTATGGTCTTGTATAAAGCAGTGCCTTCTGTGTATTGGCCTCTTTCCAGTGGGTAACAGTTTCTTCCTAATGAGTAAAACATTCCCATTCATAACTTTGAACTTCTGTACTAAATCTCCAATAAAGATTGGGATCAAAGGTGAACACGGGATCAAAGGTGAACTAGCTAGATGGGTACAGAAATGGCTTGGCCATAGAAGACAGAGGGTAGCAGTGAAGGGGTCTTTTTCTGATTGGAGGTCTGTGACTAGTGGTGTTCCGCAGGGCTCTGTACTGGGACCTCTGCTGTTTGTGATATATATAAATGACTTGGAAGAAGATGTAGCTGGTCTGATTAGTAAGTTTGCGGACGACACAAAGATTGCTGGAGTTGCGGACAGTGATGAACATTGTCAGAGAATATAGCAGGATATAGATAGGCTGGAAAATTGGGCGGAGAAATGGCAGATGGAATTTAATCCAGATAAATGTGAAGTGATTCATTTCGGTAGATCTAATGCTGGGGGGAGCTATACAATAAATGGCAGAACCATCAGGAGTATAGACACACAAAGGGATCTGGGTGTGCAAGTCCACAGATCCTTAAAGGTGGCAGCACAGGTGGAAAAGGTGGCGAAGAAGGCATATGGCATGCTTGTCTTTATTGGACGGGGCATAGAGTACAGAAGTTGGCATATGATGCTGCAGTTAAATAGAACGTTGGTTGGGCCACATTTGGAATTCTGCGTCCAGTTCTGGGCGCCACACTATCAGAAGGACAAGATGTTGCCTGGTATGGAGGGTATTAAACAAATAACAGATGCATGTAAAAATGGAACAGCAATAATCATGGGGGATTTTAACCTCCATATTGATTGGTTAACTCAAGTCGGACGCGGTTCTTAGAATGCTGTCGCGATAGTTTCCTCGAACAGTATGTTACAGAACCTATGAGGGAGCAAGCTATCTTGGACCTGGGGTGGAGGGTGATGCATGCAGCAGTGCCGCACAACCGTAGGATTCACTGGTTCACGGGATCCGAAGGCTGCCCTTTCTGTGGCCTTGTGGAGTCCGTGGACCATGTCTATGTTGTGTGTCTTCGGCTGCACTCCCTTTATGTTTTCCTAAAGAACCTTTTATTGATGTTCTGTTTGCACTTCAGTCCCACACTCCTGATCTACGGACACCCGGTGCGGAGAGGGGAGGGTCGGGATGGCGACCTCCTCGTGAACCTGCTCCTGGGCCTGGCGGAACGCGCCATTTATCGGTCCAGGCAACGGGCGATCGAGGGGGCCGTCCATCCTGACTGTCTTCCCCTCTACCGTGGCTACGTTCGCGGCCGGGTATCCCTGGAGAGGGAGCATGCGGTGTCCACGGGTGTCCACGGGCATGGTTGACGCCTTCCGCGCCCGCTGGACACCGCAGGGGTTGGGGTGCGTTATCGACCCTAATAATCACATTTTAATTTGATGTTTTTAAGTTTCCTTTGTACTTGGATTTCTGTTCTGGCTGTTCCTCGCCCCCCCCCCCCCTTTTGGGGAGCTGCCCCTGTTACTTTGTCCTGACTTAATCTAAGTTTGTTTATTTGGTTTGACCTAAAAAGAGGGCAAGCTATCTTGGATCTGGTCCTGTGTAATGAGACAGGTAAAATTAATGATCTCCTTGTGAGGGATCCTCTTGGAATGAGTGATCACAATATGGTTGAATTTCTAATACAGATGGAGGGTGAGAAAGTAGCGTCCCAAACCAGTGTCCTCTGCTTGAACAAGGGGGATTACAAAAGGATGAGGGCGGAGTTGGCTAATGTAGCCTGGGAAAACAGACTAATTGGAGGGACAGTTGAGGAACAGTGGAGGATGTTTACGGAGATTTTTCTCAGGACTCAGCAAAAATATATTCCAGTGAAAAAGAAGGAATGTAAGAAAAGGGATAACCAGCCATGGATAACCAAGGAAATAAAGGAGAGTATCAAATTAAAAACAAATGCATACAGAGAGGCCAAAATTAGTGGCGAACTAGAAAATTGGGAAAGCTTTAAAAAACAGCAAAAAGCTACGAAGAAAGCAATAAAGAAAGGAAAGATAGATTATGAAAGTAAACTAGCACAAAATATAAAAACTGATAGTAAAAGTTTTTACAAACATATAAAACGGAAAAGAATGGCGAAAGTGTTGGTCCCTTAGAAGATGAGAAGGGGGATTTAATAATAGGAAACGAGGAAATGGCCGAGGCCTTAAACAAGGTTTTTGTGTCGGTCTTCACAGTGGAGGACACAAATAGCTTACCAATAATTGACGGTCATGGGACTGGAGGGTGTAAGGACCTTAAAACGATCACTATTACTAAAGAGGTCGTGCTGGGTCGGCTAATGGGGCTAAAGGTACACAAGTCCCCTGGTCCAGATGGAATGCATCCCAGGGTGCTAAAAGAAACGGCAGAAGAAATAGCAAATGCGTTAGTTGTAAGTTATCAAAATTCACTGGACTCTGGGGAGGTGCCAGCTGATTGGAAAACAGCTAATGCACCGCCACTGTTTAAAAAAGGAGGTAGACAAAAGACAGGTAACTACAGGCTGGTTAGCTTAACATCCGGAGTTGGGAAAATGCTGGAATCTATCATTAAGGAAGAAATAGCAGGACAACTGGAAAAAAATGGTTTAATCAAGCAGACGCAGCATGGATTCATGAAGGGAAAGTCATGTTTGACTACTTTACTGGAATTTGTTGAGGATATAATGAGTGCGGTTGACAGAGGGGAACCGGTGGATGTGGTGTATTTAGATTTCCAGAAGGCATTCGATAAGGTGCCTCACAAAAGGTTGCTGCGTAATATAAAGGTACACGGAGTTGGGGGTAAAGTATTAGTGTGGATTGAGGATTGGCTATCTAACAGAAAGCAGAGAGTCAGAATAAATTGGTGCTTTTCCGGTTGGCAATCAGTGACTAGTGGCGTGCCGCACGGATTGGTGCTGGGGCCTCAACTATTTACCATATACATAGACGATCTGGAGGAGGGGACCGAGTGTAGGGTAACAAAGTTTGTGGATGACACAAAGATGAGTGGGAAAGCAAATTGCGTGGAGGACACAGAGAGTCTGCAGAGAGATTTGGATAGGTTAAGTGAGTGGGCAAGGATCTGGCAGATGGAGTATAACGTTGGTAAGTGTGAGGTTATCCACTTTGGAAGGAATAATAGTAAAATTGACTATTATTTAAACGGTGAAAAATTACAACATGGTACTGTGCAGAGGGACCTGGGGTTCTTGTGCATGAATCACAAAAACTCAGTTTACAGGTGCAGCAGGTAATCAAAAAGGCAAATGGAATGTTGGCCTTTATCGCGAGAGGGATGGAGTATAAAAGCAGGGAGGTCGTGCTGCAGCTGTAGCGGGTACTGGTGAGGCCGCACCTAGAATACTGTGTACAACTTTCGTCCCCTTAGTTAAGAAATGATATAATAGCTTTGGCGGGGGTACAGAGAAGGTTCACCAGGTTGATTCTGGAGATGAGGGGGTTAGCTTATGAAGAGAGATTGAGTAGACTGGGCCTGTACTCATTGGAGTTTAGAAGGTTGAGGGGAGATCTTATAGAGACATATAAGATAATGAAGGGGCGAGACAGGGTAGAAGCAGCGAGGTTATTTCCACTTATTAAGGAAACAAGAACTAGGGGGCATAGCCTCAAAATACGGGGGAGTCAATTTAGAACAGAGTTGAGGAGGAACTTCTTCTCCCAGAGGGTAGTGAATCTTTGGAATTCTCTGCCCAATGAAGCAGTAGAGGCTACCTCGTTAAATGTGTTTAAGTCACAGATAGATAGATTTTTAACCATTAAGGGAATTAAGGGTTATGGGGAGCGGGCGGGTAAGTGGAACTGAACCCACTATCAGATCAGCCATGATCTTATTGAATGGCGGAGCAGGCTTGAGGGGCTAGATGGCCTACTCCTACTCCTATTTCTTATGTTCTTATGTAGCTATGAGGTGAGGTTGAGTAAACTAGGGTTGTTCTCCCTGGAAAGACGGAGGTTGAAGGGCGACCTAATAGAAGTTTATAAAATTATGAAGGGCATAGATAGGGTGAACAGTTGGAAGCTTTTTCCCAGGTCAGAAATGACAAACACAAGGGGTCACAAGTTCAAGGTAAGGGGACAAGGTTCAATACAGATATGCAGGGGACGTTTTTTACACAGAGGGTGGTGGGGCCTGGGATGCACTACCAAGCAAAGTGGTTGAGACAGACACGCTAGGATCATTTCAGACTTATCTAGATAGCCACATGAACAGACGGGGAATAGAGGGATACAAACGGATGGTCTAGTTAGGAACACATGATCGGTGCAGACTTGGAGGGCCGAAGGGCCTGTTCCTATGCTGTATTGTTCTTTGTTCTTTATTTGTTCTTTGTAAACTGCTCAGCTCTAAGGGAACCAAACTCAGCTTTCAGCTGTTCTGATAGTGCAGTTCATGCATGATTAACGTCAAGATCGATAAGACTTTCTACCTCGCGTGCTTCCTGGTGTCATTTTAGGAATTGATGGAACTTTTGGATGGATTCCCATTAATCATTGTCATTATGACAGCATAAGATTCCAGGCTGGGAGAAGACTTGCTTCTGACAATTAAATGCCAACAACATATACATAGTCGTATGTTGAATTAACAGAGACAGTCTCTGATGTAATGTAAAGAGAAAAATTCTGTGTAATATAGAAAGAGATGGGATCAGATGTAATAGAAACAGATCCGTGGTCTACTCTCGTACTAATTGAGAGGACCTAATGCAGCATAAATAGAGGGATGGCCTCATAACGAGTGTAGTATAACGAGAGAAATGACCGAATGCAGCATAAATTCATACTACATTCGGTCATTTCTCTCGTTATGCTACACTAGGCCATTACAAATTCCAAATTCCAAATTTGGAAATTTCAAATTCCAAACCACAAATTCATTACAAATGAATTTATTCTATAAATGTAACCTACGTGTCTGCGTGGGTTTCCTCCGGTTACTCCATTTTCCTCCCACATTCGGAAATACGCGCTGTTTAGGTGCATTGACCCGAACAGCCGCTGGACTGTGGTGACGAGAGAAATTTCACAGTAACGTAATTGCAGTGTTAATGTAAGCCTTACTTGTGACTAAGAAATAAACTTTGTATAGTGTACTATTGGACACAGATTTCAGACTGTGTGCACACTGAGCTAAATGCCATCATGTCAAAACACAAATTATGACACTAATCTCAGTGGAATCCGCATAAGTTTTGAGTCAAACGGTAATGTGTTCAATTCCCACAACAGAAACCTGAGCTCGTGATCCAATCTGTGACCCAGTGCTGAATATTCAGTTTTCCATTATTAGATAGAACAAAGAACAACGAACAATACAGCACAGGAACAGGCCCTTCGGCCCTCCAAGCCCGTGCCGCTCCCTGGTCCAAACTAGACAATTCTTTTGTATCCCTCCATTCCCACTCCGTTCATATGGCTGTCTAGATAAGTCTTAAACGTTCCCAGTGTGTTCGCCTCCACCACCTTGCCTGGCAGCGCATTCCAGGCCCCCACCACCCTCTGTGTAAAATATGTCCTTCTGATATCTGTGTTAAACCTCCCCCCACCCCCCCCCCCTTCACCTTGAACCTATGACCCCTCGTGAACGTCACCACCGACCTGGGGAAAAGCTTCCCAGCGTTCACCCTATCTATGCCTTTCATAATTTAATACACCTCTATTAAGTCTCCCCTCATCCTCCGTCTTTCCAGGGAGAACAACCCCAGTTTACCCAATCTCTCCTCATAACTAAGCCCCTCCATACCAGGCAACATCCTGGTAAGCCTCCTCTGTACTCTCTCCAAAGCCTCCACGTCCTTCTGGTAGTGTGGCGACCAGAACTGGACGCAGTATTCCAGATGCGGCCGAACCAACGTTCTATACATCTGCAACATCAGACCCCAACTTCTATACTCTATGCCCCGTCCTATAAAGGCAAGCATGCCATATGCCATCTTCACCACCCTTTCCACCTGTGACGTCACCTTCAAGGATCTGTGGACTTGCACACCCATGTCCCTCTGCGTATCTACACCCTTTATGGTTCTGCCATTTATCGTATAGCTCCTCCCTACATTATTTCTACCAAAATGCATCACTTCGCATTCATCAGGATTGAACTCCATCTGCCATTTCTTTGCCCAAATTTCCAGCCTATCTATATCCTGCTGTAGCTTCTGACAATGCTCCTCACTATCTGCAAGTCCTGCCAATTTTGTGTCGTCCGCAAACTTACTGATCACCCCAGTTACACCTTCTTCCAGATCGTTTATATAAATCACAAACAGCAGAGGTCCCAATACAGAGCCCTGCGGAACACCACTAGTCACAGGCCTCCAGCCAGAAAAAGACCCTTCCACTACCATCGTCTGTCTTCTGTGACCAAGCCAGTTCTCCACCCATCTAGCCCATCTAGATGTGATGATATTTCAGTCTAAGGGGTAGTACAGCAATATCGTTATTAAGCGAGCATTCCAAAAGCTTGAAGTAATGGTCTGGGGACAGGAGTTCCAATTCCAACCTGGCAGCTGAGGAATTTCAATTCACTTAATTGATTATGCTGAAACAAACATCATGTATATTTAAAGTTTAAAGGTTTAAAGTGTATTTATTCGTCACAAGTACGCTTACATTCAAAATGTAATGAAGTTACTGTGAAAATCTTATGTCGTCAAAGCTCATCTTCTTCTCGAATGTCGTTCAGGAGAGGAAATTTTACTTCTTAGTTCTAAGATATATAAAATTACAGAAGAAGCAACAAACCTGAGGTTTAGGACCGTTTTAGAATTCAACAAAAGAAGACCAAATGATCGCGGGGGGAAATAGAGTATGAAAGTAAAATAGCAGTGAACATAGAAACTGATTGTAAAAGCTTCTATGAATATCTGAAGAGACAAAGATTAGTAAAGACAAATGTAGTACCTTACAGTCAGAATCCAGGGAAATTATAATGGGGAACAAAGAAATGTTGGGTGAATAGAACACAAAGTTTGACACCACCTTCACAAAAGAGGACACACATATCCTCCCAGAAATGTTAGGGAACCAAGGGGCTAGTTGGAAGGCGGCATTGCTGAAAACCAGTATTAGTACGAAAATCGTACTGGGGAAATTAATCCGGTTAAATGCTGATCAATCACTAGGGCTTGATAATCTACATCCCAGAGTATGAAAGGAAATGGCCCTGAAAATATTGGATACATTGGTGGTCATCTTCCAATCTTCTATGAACTCTGGAACAGTTCCTACAGATTGGAGAGTGACAAATGTAACCTCAATGTATACAAAGGAAGGGAGAGTAAAAATGATGAATTACAGCCTGACTTTAGTCTCATCGAAGATTTTAGAAACTTATAAAAGACATGATAGCAAAACATGTGGAAAGCATTAACGGAATTTGATGAACCCAGCACGGGCTTAATAAATACGTCATTCTTAACAAACCTACTTGCGTTCTTTGAGGATGCAAATAATGGGATAGGCAATGTGGGACCGGTGTACGTGGTGTATTTGCACTTCAAGAAGACATTTGAGATGGTTCTTCATAAAATATCAGGAGGCCAAATTAAAGCGCAAACGGGGTTAATGTATTGGCATAGGTATGGAATTCGTTGACAGGTAAGAAACTCGAGAGTGGAAATAAATGGGTCATTTTCCGAGTGGCAGTCAGCGACTCGTGGGGTACCCCAGATCCCAACTTTTTAAATTTATTCATTAGTCACAAGTAGGCTTACGTTAACACTGCAATGAAGTTACTGTGAAATCCCCGAGTCGCCATATTCCAGCGCCTGTTCGGGTGCACTGAGGGAGAATTTAGCATGGCGTAGCTAATGCACCTAGCCAGAAAGTCTTTCAGACTGTGGGAGGAAACCGGAGCACCCGGAACAAATCCATATAGACACGGGGAGAATGTGCAGGCTCCGTACAGACAGTGACCCAAGCTGGGAATCGAACCCAGGTCCCTCGCACTGTACAACTGTGGGATCTGGATGAGGGAATCAAATGTAACATTTTCAAAAGGGTTGGCGATACATAACTGGGCGTAATTGTGAGCTGTGTGGAGGATGAAGGGGGGCTTCACTGTGATCTGGACAAGTTGAGTGAATGGGTGAACACGTGGCAGATGCAGTACAGGGTGACAAATGTGCAGTTATATACTGGTGTGTAAAGTAGAAAGCAACATATATTTGGAAGTGCGATGTAGAAATGGATCTGCGTGTCCTTGTACACCAGTCAATAAAATTGGAGAGGCATGCACAGCAAACAATTAGGAAGGCCTTCTCTGCACGAAGATTTGAGTTCAGAATTACGGAAGCCTTACTGCAGTTATGCCGGGCCTTCCTAGGACCATGCCCGGTGTAGTGCGTGTAGTTCTGATCTCGGTAAATAAGAATCGGTCTGTGAGGACTACAACTGATACCGGAATTGGTGGGACTGTCCTAGGAGGTGAGGTTGATTCGACTGGGCCTGTATTCACTTGACTCACCTGATGAAGGAGCGGTGCTCTGAAAGCTCGTGATTCCAAATAAACCTGTTGGACTTTAACCTGGTGTTGTGAGACGACTTACTGTGCCAACCCCATTCCAACGCTGGTATTTCCACCTCATGTATTCACTTGAATTTAGAAGGATGAGAGGACATCTGATCGAAACATATAAAATTGTGACTGAAACATATAAAACATATAAAACGAGGGCGGCACGGTGGCACAGTGGCTAGCCTCATAGCGCCAGGGACTCGGATATGATTCCCAGCTTGGGCCACTGTCTGTGCAGAGTCTGCATTCTCCCCGTGTCTGCGTGGGTTTCCTTCGGGTGCTCCAGTTTCCTCCAATAATCTGAAAGACGTGTTGGTTCGGTGCATTGACCATGCTAAATTTTCGCTCAGCGCACCTGAACAGGCACTGGAGTGTGACGGTAGGGCATTTTCACAGTAACTTCATTGGAGTGTGAATGTATGCCTACCTGTGACACAAATAATAAATATACATTATGAATAAATAAATAAAGTATAACAGGGCTGGACAGGCTAGATGAAGGAAAGATGTTTTCGCTGGTTAGGGAGTCTCAAACCAGGGATGCAGTTTCAAGACACAGGGTAGCCAATTTAGGATAGAAATGGGGAAAGCTCTCTTCACTTCAGAGGCGAGTGAACCTGCGGAGTGATCTCGCACAGATGACTGTGGATGCCATGTCGCTGCATATATTCAAGAAATAAATAGATTTGTGATTAAATTTTAATGCTATCAAGGGGTGTGGACAGAATGCAACAATGTGGCCTGGAGATAGAAAACTATCCATGATCATAATGAATGACGGATCAGGTTCGAATGGCCTACTTCGATTCCTAGTTTCTGTGTACCTAATGTTCAGCTAATGTTCTGAGGACCTGGGTTTAAATCCCACCGCGGCAGATCGTGGAATTTGAATTCAATTAAAAATATCTGGAACTAAGAATCTATTGATGACTGAGACCATTGTTAATTTTTGTAAAAACCCATCTGATTCGCTAATGTCCCTTTCGGGAAAGAAATCTACCGTCCTTAACTTGTCTGACCGACATTTGACTCCAGAGGCACAGCAATGTGGTTGACTCCCAACTGCCCTCCAAGGGCAACTAAGGATGGGCAAAGCATGCTCGTCAGCCAGTGACGCCCAAGTCCCACGAATGAATAAAAAAGACTGTGTTTACCCTGTCTGTCCTACATGTGACTCCAGTTCCACAGTGATGAAGCTGACACTTAAATGCCGCTGAGATTTCCGAAATAGCCATTCAGGTGTTTCAAAGCTGCTGCAGAAATTCAAACACAAATAAAACCGACCAGAGGGCAATTATTTCAAAAAGGTGGCTCAGATCAGCCTTCTCAGGATGGGCAATGAATGCTGACTTTGCCAGTGATGCCCATATCCAGAGAATGAATAAAACAGTGGAAACAGTGCGGATCCTGACAATCTAACAGAAAAACAACAAAAACGGTTGATCAGTGGGCATCAGCAGAGAGTGAAACGGATTCTCATTGCAGGCCAATGGCAGGATGCAAAATCTCGATGAAATAATTCCCTAGAACAGGGCTGTTCTCCCCAGTATCCTGGGCCATTCATTCTTCAACTAAAATCACAAAATTGCTGTTCCTTTATCACATCTCGGTTTGTGGGAGGCTGCTGTGCTCCAGATATTTGCTGTATTCCCAATATTACAGTAGTGAATAAATTCAGCGAAAATACATCAGTGAGTTTTAAATGCTTTGGGGCGATCTGAGGTCAGGGAAACCGTTATAAAAACGTGGGCGGCACGGTGTCATAGTGAGGCGGCACTGTGGCACAGTGGTAGCACTGCTGCCTTACATCTCTAGAGCCGTGGTTCGATTCCCGGCTTGGGCCACTGTCTGTGTGGAGCTCGCACATTCTTCCACATGCCTGCGAGGGTTTCCTCCGGGTGCTCCGGTTTCTTTCCACAGTGCAAAGATGTACGGGTTAGGTTGATTGGCCATGCTAAATTGCCCCTTAGTACCCCATGATATGCAGGTTAACGAAATTAACAAGGTAAATATGTTGGGTTGCGAGGATAGGGCCTACGTGGGATTTTTGTCGGTGCAGACTCGACGGGCTGAATGGCCTCCTTCTGCACTGTAGGTTTTCTATGTTTCCATGAACTAAATGCAAGTTCTTTCCAAATGTTAACATTAGAAAATGCAAGATTTGATATGTTGAGAGCTCTGAGATTAATGTGATTGTATTCATTCCGCTGCATGTTGTCTTAGCTTGTCCAGTTTAAGTAGATTAAATCATCAATCAAATTGATATTCAGTGGAATACCAGCCTGTTCAACTATATTTCATTTATTGTGACATCAGAATACTCTGAACAAATTTTTGATTAGAATGTATCTCTTTATTTGAATTAAATAGCATCTGTTCTAATGGGTATTCACAAAGCTTCTATTCATTTTGAACCAATTGTCAATATACTTAAATTAAACAGTTACTTTGAGTTGAAACGAATCAATAAGTGACTGATTATCTGGTTTTGCTGCCGTGATACTTCATTCTAACCAGTGAGGTGTTTGTGTAAGTAAACAGAGAAATAGCAATCCCAGAATAAATTTATTGATGGAGATAAACAAAACAAAAATTTCCCCATCAACACAGCACAGAAATAGACAAACATGCATATAAATCAAGGGATTCCAGTCGTTAATGTTTTTTGGACATTTTTCTTCATCGGTTATATGCGCAAAAAAGGCCATGATCATCTCTGTGTTCAAAAGTAGGAAAGATTCCCTCTAATCTCGAAATATAATGCCACGGCAAATATATTTGTGGAGATTTCCTGTGCTTTATCTCTCTGTGTTTTTCTCCTGTCTGATTCTGTCTCTTGTTTTGTCTCTCCACGACAGGTCATTGTCAACAACATCAAGTCAAACTCCAGCTAATGTATTCTCTCAGCCATATCAATAGGCTTCTAACTAAATGGGTCTAATTCAATTAATTGGACAATATCGAGAGAGCTTTTCTCCAAAATGTATATTGGTCATTCCCTGGATCTAACTCGTCCTGTCCCGGCCACCCAATTGTTTCAATGGACAGTGTAGAGAGAGTTTTACTGTTTCTAAACAGCCTACATTTTCTGGGAATGTATGATTCGGACAGTGGAGATGGAGATTCACTTCGTATCTATCCCGTGCTACACCTGCCTTGGGAATGTTTAATGTTGCAATGTGGAGGGAGCTTAACATTCGCTACCTAAACACATGCTACACCTGTCCTTGGAATGTTTGATGGGACACTAGGCCCTGTCTCTATAATGCACTCGTCTGTGATCCTGGTCTGCTGATGCTAAATTAACTAATCTCTGCGTCAGTTTATATTAAAGAACGTTGTGTCTCTGTTCATATTACACGAGATGTGCTCTCTGTTTATACTAAACTAGATGCTGTCTCTGTTTATATTACACGTCACCATATCTCTGTTTACATTAAGCTCGACAGTGACTCTGCTTCTATTAATGTAGACCTGTCTCTGTACTAAACTGGATGCGGTCTTAGTTCTGCACTTGACTATGTCCACGTTCATTTTATATTGGGCACGGACTCAGTTATTACTGCGCTAGACAAGGTGCAATAATGTGAAAAGTGGCTGGGGGAACACATTTCTCTGCATCCTCCGACAGACACAACTCTCTGGGATGGAGACTGGTCTTGGGCACTGGAAGAAGTGATATCTGAAATGCAATTCTGCTGACTGTATTGCAAGTAGATATCAAACCCTGCGCTGGATGCACTGTCGATCCAATAGTTTCTGTTTCAGGATCCTGCTGAATACAGATGTTTTTAGCACAGCATATTTATGTATTGTATTATCTCTCCTCCTCACAGAACCGTAGAGTAATGCGACCATAATTCGAACAGAGGCATAATCTAGTGCATTAATAACAGTGACCTGGTCGCATTAAATGTAGGCAGAGTCAGGATGAAATAAACACATACATGGACTGATGCAGCATTAAGACCATACCATAAGACATAGTAGCAGAAATGGGCCACTCGGCCCATCGAGACTGCTCCGCCATTCAATCATGGCTGATACTTTTCTGATCTTCATTCTCCTGCCTTTTGCCCATAACCCCTGATCCCTTTATCAATCAAGAACCTATCTAACTCTATCTTAAAGACACTCAATGACTTGGCCTCCACAGCCTGGCAAAGAGTTCCACAGATTCACCACTCTCTGGCTGAAGACATTTTTCCTCATCTCTGTTTTAAAGGATCACCCCTTTAGCGTGAGGTTGTGCCCTCTGGTTCTAGCTTTTCCTACGAGGGGAAACATCCTCTCCATGTTCACTCTATCCAGCCCTCGCAGTATCCTGCAAGTTTCAATAAGATCCACCCCCCCATTCTTCTTAACTCCATCGAGTACAGACCCAGAGTCCTCAAACGTTCCTCATACGGCAAGTTCTAACTAAAACAAGATCGAGTTAATTTGATGTAATGAACTATTCAAGCAAATACTGTGACCGAAACATTTGTAATGTAAGAATGTTGTTTCAGTTTAGTATACACAGATAAATGCTGTGATGCAGTAGGAATTGAGACACAGCCAGATTAAAGTTTTAAAGCTTATTTGTTAGTGTCACAAGTAGGCTTACATCAACACTGCAATTAAGTTACTGTGAAAATCCCCTAGTCGCCTGTTCGGGTAGAATTTAGGGGAGAATTTAGCATGGCCAAAATGCACCTAAACAGCACGTCCTTCGGACTGTGGGAGGAAACCGGAGGACCCGGATGAAACCCACCCAGACACAGGGAGAACATGCAGACGACACACAGACAGTCACCATAGCTGGGAATTGAAACCGGGTCCCTGGTGCTATCAGGCAGCAGTGATAACTATTGTGCCACCGTGCCGCCCGTATTAACTGAAACATAGTTCAGCACAGTCATAACTCAGAAACTATCGTCGAAGTAGGGCCTTGGCTTCTTGTCGGAACAACTGATAATGAGCCGAGTAGGGAAATAACGGAGATAAGACATGTTGTAATGTGATCGAGACATGGCCTATTTCAATACAGAAATGGGGGTTAATTGAATATAAGCAGAGATATGATATGTTTAAAGTTATTTTATGAGATTTTTGTGTCACTGGTAAAGTAGCATTTGTTGCCACTTCGTTTTTCCCTTTGAGAATGTAGTGGTGAGCACTCTTCTCGAGCCATTGAATTCCACAGAGTAAATACACGCACAGTGCTGACAGGAAGGGAGTTACAAGGTTTTCATCCATTGACACTGAAATATACAGTCAAGATGGCGTGTGGGTTTTATGGGCACTTGCAGGTAATTGTGTTCTCGTGCATCTGCTGCCCTTGTCGTTTTAAGTATCAGAATGAATGTGTTTGGAAGGTGCTATCGAAGGATTATGTTGCCGCTCTCCAAGTTGTGTATAGTTCACACTACTGGAGTTGTACATCTGTGATGCAGAGAGTGAATGCTTAAAGTGGTGTGTGGGGCGTTCATCGAGCAACCTGCTTTTTGCTGGGTGGTTTCGAGATATTTGGGTGTTGCTTCAGGGTCACACGTCAGACAAGTGGAGAACATTCAATCAGACTCCTGACCTTTGCCCTGTACATGATGGAGAGGGTTTGAGAAGTCAAGGGGTGAGTGACTCAACACAAAATTCCCAGCGTCTGACATGTCCTTGTCGCAATATTTTTTACATGGTTGCCCAGTTCAGTTTTTAATCAACGGTAATTCACAGAATGATGATAGTGGGGGTTTCAGCCGTCGTCATGCCATTTAGTGTCAAAGGGAGATGTTTGGAATCTCTCTTACTTGCAGAAGGTCATTGCCTGCCACTTGTGTGGCGTGAATGTTATTCTCTAATCCTCAGAAAAGCCTGAATGTGTTCTAAGTCTTGCTGCATATGGACACGGACTGCTTCAGTATCTGAGGAGTCGCAAATGTGCTGAACACTGTGCAATCATTAGTGAACATCCCACTTCTGACCTTCCAATGAAGGGTGAAGATTAGGCCGAGCACACTATCCTGAGGACTTCCTGCAGCAAAGCCCTGTGACTCAGATGATTGGCTTTCAACAACCACAACCATCTTACTCTATGTTCGGTTTGACTGAAGCCAGTGGAATGTTTACCCCCGGATCCCCATTGACTGCAGCTTCGCTCGGGCTTATTGATGCCATAATCAGTCAAGTGCTGCGTTATTGTCGAGGGCAGGCACTCTCACCTTACCTTATTAAATCAGCTATTTCTACTATATTTGGACTAAGTTCAAATGATTTCTGGAACCGCGTGCCCCTAGTGGGACCCAGAGAGAGCATCATTGAGCGGATTATTATTATTATTGCTGATCGGATGATCCTTGATACTTTCTATTACGTTGATCGAGTGAGGACGCATTGGGCGATAATTGGCCGGATTGGATTTTCCCTGCTTTTCGTGACAGGACATGTCTGCCAATTTTCCATACTGTTGGGTATGTGACCGTGATGTATATACTTGAATAGATTGGCTGGGGCGCAGCTAGCTCCAGAGCACAAATCGTCATTATTATTGCTGAAATATTGTCAGGACCAATAACCTTTGCAGTGTCCAAAGCCTTCAGCACAGTGTTAGGCCACAGATCAATCATGAACATATTGCATGGCGGAGCGGGCTCCAGGGCTTGAATGGCCTATTCCTGTTCCAATGTTATACTGTGAAATGAATTGAACTGCTTGGAAACTGGCATCTGTGATGCTGGGGACCTCAGGAGGAGGCTGAGATGGAACATCTTCTCGGCACTTCCGGCTGGAGATGGTAGCAATTGTTTCAGTTTTGTTTCTTTACCCTTTGCTGAGGTCCCACATCATTAAGAATGTGGGTTTTATTTTAGGCTCCTGCTGCGGTTAGTTGTTTTAATGTCCACGACCATTCAGGACTGCATGCGGCAGAACTGCAAAGTTTGATCCTTCCTGGAAATATTCGGATCAGAGTGATTGTGTGATGTATACATTGACATGTACTGGTGCAATATTAGTTTAAACAGGGTGTCATATAATATAATGTAGTATAATCAGCGACTGTGCCCATTCTAAATAGATACATATGGAGGTCAATTCAAAATGAACAGATACAGGGTCCAGTGTAGTATTTATTGCGGCATTCATTGCGTCATGTAATGTAACCCATCAAGATTTCATTTCCATCTGCTGGCAAAACTCTGTAATTACAGTTACTGTGAAAATATCGCTGTTCGGTATGATCTATGATATGAATGTACCACGAATTCACATCCATTAATGTAATACCACATCCCCTTCTGCGGAAGGTGCCAAATTGTAAGGTGCAACGAATTGTACACGTACGTTACTGAATCATGCAGCTTAAGTGTTGTCCCGCAGGAATCTGTCTTGGGGCCTCAATTATTGACAGTATTCATTAATGGCTTAGATAATGGCATAAAAAGTCAAATGTCCAAATGATAGATCAATGTATTTTTAGAAGGCACAAAATTAAATTTAGTGGATGCCCAACGAGATTTGGGCCTTCCGGCGCATAGTTTCTCAAAATGCCACGAACTGATGCAGAAAATAGACATTAAGGCCAATGGAATGCTGGCCTTCATACCCAAAGGACTGGAGTATAGGGATGCAGATGTTGTACTGCAATTGTGAAAATCTTTGTTACACCACAAAAAGAGTACTGTGAGCAGGCATGGGCAACAAATCTTTGGAAAGATGTTGGCTCTGGAGGGAGTTCAACGCAAGTTGCGAGGAGAGATCAGACAAATTAAGGCTTTTTCTCTCGAATTCAGAAGGTTGAGGGCCGCTCTGATAGAAATCTATGAAATATTTACAGGGAAGGTAGATAAAGATAAAATGTTTCCACACGTTGAAAGTTCGAGAATAAAGGGCCATAGTTTAAAAAAATAGGGACAGGCCGTTCAGGAGAGTTAATAGAAAGAATTTGTACACGCAGAGAGAGATGGATGTTTGGAACTCTCTTCCGCAGACGCCAGTGGGTGCTGGTTCAATTGTTAGATTGAAGTCTGAGATCGATTTTCTTTTATTGAACAGGGGTATCAACATGGGCCGGGGGAAGGTACATGTATTCGGCCACAGATCAGCCATGAACTTATTGAATGGCGAGGCGAGTTAGAGGAGCTGAATGGCCTACTCCTGCGGCTATGTTCCGATGTTGCCAGATCAGCATCAGATCAAAATAGCTCAATCCATGGTAATGCATTTTTGTTCATTTTGGTTAAAAGGAGGGATGTTGACCAGGGCGCTGTTGGAGACCATGGGACCTTTAACGTCCAGCTCAGCAAACATGGCGTTGGGGAAAGTTTATTTGTTCATCGTTCCATCTGAAAGATAGTTGGTCACACATTCCAGTTATTTATCAGGAGTTTCTGTGTGATGATGAGGTGATTCCTCGGAAGCCAAGATGGAGTGTTAAGTTGAAGGAAAGTGTGTGTGTGTGTTTCTATTTCTGTACGTGTACGTGCGTATGAAAGGGAGACAATTTGTGGGACAGAATGAGAACAAGAGAGAATATATGTGTGTGCCTCTGCGTGCGTTGTCGGAAAAATGTCATATTGTTTACAAATCAACGTCACAATGATAACCGGCATCCTTCCATTTACAATAGAAGTTAGAAACACAGTAAACACATTCATTTCAGTTTCGTTTCTTTTGCATATGTCAAATTTGTTGATGACTGAGGGGGACAACTTTTGAGAGGTTGATTCAACTACAAGTGTTGCCCATGACGCTATCAGTTGTGGTTGTAGATTGTCGTTTTGTGTGTCATGAATGAGACCGAGGACGTTTTGGTGGAGAGCCTAGTTCCCCCAAATCTTGCAGTCTCTGCTCTGATGCGAGTGTCGAATATCTTCTTGCGATTCACGAAAGTATGGTTATGATACGCATATCTTCCAACACAAGCACAACACTGTGCTTCAGGTTAATCCCGGTCTTCAAGCAGACGAGTAACAAAATTGTAATCCTATCAAAGGCCTTTCCCGTGATGCTATGATTGAGATACAGCTGCAGATGTTGCCGTCTCCTCTGTCGGCCTTGTCTTCGGATAGTGTGATGTTTTTGAATCATGAATCTCCTGTGGAACGGAACCTATCTTCTGGCAGAGAAAGAGAAGGTCATAAATGTTCAGAAAGTTGGTATTTATTTTCACCAATTGCCATCCATTCACAAAGTTGCACAATTTTGTTCACAAGTTATCATCCATTCATAAACATTAATGCATTTAAGTTTTAATTCAAGGGACATGGGTGTTGCTGGCTAAGTCAGCATTTATTGCCTATACCTAATTGCCCTTAGTAAGCTGGTGATGAGCTAACTGCTTGAATTGCTGCAGAACCTGTGGTGTAGGTACCCACACTGTGCTGTTCTAGGATTTCAATCCAGCGACAGTGTAGGAAGGACGATATGTTTACAAGTCAGGTATATGACTGATTTGGAGGGGAATTTATAGGTGATATTCCCTGGTAACTGTTACTCCTGTCCTTCCAGATGGTAACTGTCGTGTGGTTGGAAGTTGCTGCCTAAGGAGTCTTGGTGAGTTTCGGAAGTGAAACTTGTAAATGGTACATCATACTGCTCTCTGTGGTGGAGGGAGTGAGCATTTTCAAATTCTATGCCAGTCAAGCCGGCTGCTTATTCCTGAATGGTATGAAGATTCTTGAATGTTGTTTGAGCTCCACTTATTCAAGCAACTGGAAAGAACCCTTTTACTCTCCTGACTTATGTCGTGTAGTTGGTGCACAGGTTTGGGGAGTCTGGAGGTGGGTTACTCACAGCAGGCTGACCTGATTTTCCAGCCGGAGCTGGATGGAATATAACGTTGACAAGTGTGAGGTTATCCACTTTGGAAGCAATAATAGTAAAATGGACTCTTATTTATATGATGAAAAATTACAACATGCTACTGTGCAGAGAGACCTGTGGGTCCTTGTGCATGAATCGGAAAAAATCAGTTTGCAGGTGCAGCAGGTGATCAAGAAGGCAAATGGAATGTTGGCCTTTATCGCGAAGGGGATGGAGTATAAAAGCAGGCAGGTCCTGCTACAATTGTACAATGTACTGGTGAGGCCGCAACTAGAGTGCTGTGTGCAATTTTGGTCCCCTTATTTGCGGAAGGATATATTGGCCTTGGAGGGAGTACAGAGAAGGTTCACCAGGTTGATACCGGAGATGAGGGGGTTAGCTTATGAGGAGAGATTGAGTAGATTGGGCCTGTACTCATTGGAGTTTAGAAGGCTGAGGAGAGATCTTATAGAGACATATAAGATAATGAACGGACTAGACAGGGTAGAGGCAGAGAGATTCTTTCCACTTAGAAAGGAAACAAGAACGAGAGGACACAGCCTCAAAATAAGGGGGAGTCAGTTTAGAACAGAGTTGAGGAGGAACTTCTTCTCTCAGAGGGTAGTGAATCTTTGGAATGAATTCTCTGCCCATTGAAGCAGTGGAGGCTACCTCGTTAAATATGTTTAAGTCACAGGTAGATAGATTTCTGATCAATAAGGGAATTAAGGGTTATGGGGAGCGGGCGGGTAAGTGGAACATACTATCAGATCAGCCATGGTTTTATTGAATGGCGGGGCAGGCTCGTGGGGCTAGATGGCCTACTCCTGCTCCTACTTCTTATGTTCTTATATTCTTGTTAGCCATTGGTAACACCGACGATGTTTATAGTGGGTGATTCAGTATCATAATATCATTGAGTGACAAGGAGCAATGGGTAGATTCTCCTTTTTGGAGGTGGTCATTGCCTGGCGCTAATATTACCAATAATCTTCAATTCACAAAAGTTAATTAATATTTCACCAATTATTGTCAGTATTTTATTTGATGCGAATATAATTTCAGTTTATTTAGTACAATTCATTGAGATTCAAATGTATTGAGACAGCATTCGCCTTTCTGTCACGAAAGAATCAAATCTGCCTCAGAATTCAGTGGGAAATTGATTTAAATCAGACCAAATAGTAGCAGCTACCCAGCAGCCTCTACGCTTTATTACAAGTAATCACCTCATCATCACACAGAAACTCCTGATAAATAACTGGAATGTGTGACCATTTTTATAATGGCTGTATAACTGAAAGTATCTGTATCTAATATGAATTTATAGGAGCTTAAAAATCCCGATTCATTTTTACACAGTTCTGGAAAGTAATTCAAAACTTCAAGCTGTCCAGTGAGTTACACAATATTTTCGTTGCCACATTATTTATTTATTAGGCTTCACTAATTTGGGTGATGATCTGTTGAGTGATTTTGTTGCACTGGAAAGGCCACATGTTCCAAATATTACAACCCTCCCTCATCAACCTAATCATGTTCCCTCTTTCCATTTTGGATTTGAAGATTTACCACCAACATGGGGAAAAATCAGACTAATCTTAGTGAGGTTCAATTCATTTGTTCCCGATATCCCGGGGATGGAATTCACCCCGAAAATCTGGAAGGATTAAAGGTTGTAGACTGACACAATTGTAATAAAGGACTAGATTCGATTTTTGAAGTAGCAAAACACAAGTAAGCGAATGTAGAACAACAAATTTCAGGACCAGCTATCGTCGCATCCATCAGTCCATTCACTGATTCCTCAATGAAAACATTCAGGTATCCAACTATCGTTCATCCCTGCATCAACACAGGCATTTATTTATTTCTTGTGTCGATGGTGGCGTAATATTAATGCCAGTGGAGCAGTAATCCAGAATCCCAGTGCAGTGATGTGGGAACACGAGATTAAATCCGACCATGGCAGCTGGTGGAATTTGATTTCAATCAATAAATCTGGATTCATACTTACAGCGACCAGATAAACCTCTCTGATTCCCCAATCAAGGAAATCTGCCATCCCTACTTGGTCTCACCAGGGTGTGACTACAGACAGGCAGCAATATGTGTAACTGGGCAATGCCTTCCGAAATGCCCTAGCACACCCCTCAGTTGAAAATAAATTAAGCACAGGAAACAAATGTTGGTCTTTCCAGAGACTCCCTCGTCCCATGGAAGAATCAAGTGAAATAAAACACAAGCATATATGTTTATGCAGTATAAGATATATCACCTCTCTGAATCAACTCTCACAATCTGCCTGTATTTATTTCTATCCATCGATCACAGTGTTTTGTTGTGTTGGAGAGATCGTCATTGTTGCTAACAAGGAGCCAGAGAAGATGGAAACCTTCTTTTCCAAAGAAATGGGAAACATTCATACAGGTTTACAACATTAAAAATAATTAACTTGCCTCCAGTACTGTTGCTGGGTAGATTTATTTATAAATAGGCCCCATTGACAATGCTGAGAGTTTGAAGTTGGCTTGCAGCCAAGCGCTCAGTACTGAGGAAACAGATCTTTGAGTTTCTGAACAAACACCCTCAGATGCTTCCTGTAAATATTTTCGGATATTTGGCAGCAGGTTGGACCGCTGCCAAGCACTGCGTGGACAGATTAACGTTAATATGTAAGGATAAAATGGGACTTAGCCAGTTATGCAATAAATGTCTGATTCCCACAAGTAAGACACGTTTTAAATGGTATTCATTCCAAGCAAATACTTTTAATGAATGCACTGTTGATTATGTGATTAAACAGTATCGGAAACTAGTCAATTGGCTGGGTGCTATTTCATTTGTATGACTTACAAATAAATGTCCTTCCAACAATTAAAGCCACTTTGTGAGCAACTTCAATGAAGTGCAGGAAAGAGATTTTGATGTCCCCAATCCCTCAGTCCAATGAGATCAGTGTAATGGCCCAAACATGAAAATAATTAAAAGTAAAATAAAGTCATATAATTGCCTTGAACAGCGCGGATTCCTGGAATATTCTCAGTCTTCTGCCCCTCATTAGAAAGGCAACGTCTCTTGTACCTGAGTAGTACCATGTTCTAATGTGCAGCATAATTTGATTTTGATTATTTAACAGTGCCTCTCAGAGCTGCCAATCTGTGAAGAAATGTCCAGTTCATAACCTGGTTCTGTGGAAGATAAAGCATTTACTCTTGTGATATTGTGCAATATGCTGCAAAGTCCTGATGTCCTGTGCTCCCACTACCAGTGAATGTGAGACAGCCGGTGGTCAATAAGATGAGCTACAATGATTTGGATGCTGACGGAGAACTTTCCTGATCGCTGTGTCCGTCCTGATTTATTCAATTCTGTCAAAAGTCGATTTCAATTTTGTTTCTCTGCCAGCTCAATTAATTATAAGCCAACCAGGTTTCGTTCACCGCTAATTGTCACAGGGTTAAGGAGCTGTTGGAGAAATATAAAGTGTAATACTGTATCATATGAGGATTTTCTTTTTTGAATTCATTCGTGGGAGGCACAGTGACATAGTTGTTAGCACTTCTGCCTCACAGCGCCAGGGACCCGGGCTCAATTACCGGTTTGGGTCTGTGTGGAGTCACTGTCTCTGTGGAGCATGCACATTCTCCAATTGTCTGCCTATTTACTCATACGATCCAAGGATGTGCTGCTTAGGCTGATTGGCGATGATAAATTGTCCCATAGTGTCAAGGGAATTAGCAGGGAATATACGTGGGGTGATGGGTATAGGGCCTGGGAGAGAATGGTGTCGGTGCGGGCCCGATAGGCCAAATGGCCTCCTTCTGCTCTGTAGGGATTCTATGGACATGGGTGCCGCTGAATGATCAGCATTTATGGCCCACCTCTTATCCGAGGGCAGTTGAGAGCCAACCACATTGTTGTGGCTCTGGAATCACATGTAGGCCAGACCAAGTAAGGACAGCAGATTCCCTTCCCTAAAAGACATTAGTGAACCAGATAGGTTTTTACACAATCGGCAATGATATCATGGTCATAAGTAGATTCTTAATTCCAGATGTTTTTACTGAATTTAAATTCCACCATCTGCCGTGGCGGGACTCGAAGCCGGATCCTGAGACCATTAGTTGAGTTTGTGGATTAATTGTCTAGTGATAAAAACACTAGGCCATTGTATTCCCTTCTTCTTATATCCAGTCCCAAGTTACAGTGAAAGCTATCCACACCAGAAATACAATAAATCGATAATAATTCCTTTAATGAATTATATTTTTGATGCAATGTGCTAGAGACACAGAATTATTGCAAATCAGATTGACATCTTTACCCTGATAAGTTAATGTCATCTTCTTTATGTCTATTCCCTTGTGGAGGGGTGGATAAATGAAGGGACTTAATTTACAATGAAATTGTATTTTTTTCTATAACAGAGGCTCAAATGCAATTTCACCTCTTGGACTAGCAGAGACATGACAATGGATCTCACTGTTACTGCCTCAGTGTTAGCCTATCTCTGGAATGTCGCAGTGTCAGCAATCAATTCATCGGGAATAATCCTCAGTGTTTTTGATTGATTTGATTTGATTTGGTTTAGTTTCATTTGATTTATTATTGGCGTGCATATTAGTATACAATGAAAATTATTGTTTCTTGCGCACTATACAGAGAAAGCATACCGTACATGGAGATGGAAACGAGCGAGTGCAGAATGTAGTGTTGTAGTCATAGCTAGGGTATAGAGAAATATCAACTTAATGCGAGGAAGGTCCATTCAAAAGTCTGATTGCAGCAGGAAAGAAGCGATTTTTTAGTTGGTTTGTACGTGTCCTAATACTTTTGTATCTTGTTCCCGGTGTAAAACGGTGAGAGAGTATGTTCGGGGTGTGTGGCCTTTCGTTTTCATTGTTTTCTTTATATTTTTACAAGTATCGAATCGGAGGTTATGTTCACTCAGCCAGAGGCAGAAACCGGACTTCCCTGAGGCTCCCTGAGACTGAGCTGTAAGGCCAACGCGTTGAATATTGGCAGCAACTGGGTGGTTCGGGTCCCACAGGTCCCTGGACAAGGTTTATAGTGTCTTCTTCAGTAGGATAGATTTGGATCAACCTACAATTCCTCCGCCCCAGGGATTCAGAATCAATTTACTCCGCCCACAGACACTTAAAACAACGTAAAGAGAAAATGCTGCAAAATCTCAGCAAGTCTGGCATCATCTGTAAGGAGAGAGAAGAGCTGACTTTTCGAGCACAGATGACCCTTTGTCAAAGCTTTTTCAAAAGGCCATCTGGACTCGAAACGTCAGCTCTTAGCTCTCCTTACAGATATTACCAGGCCTGCTGAGATTTTCCAGCATTTATTCTTTTGGTTTCAATTCCAGAATCCGTGGTAATTTGCTTTTATACTTCAAACAACGTCGTCTCTTTGGAAATAACATGAAAACCGAAGATTCTCAACTTTCCCCTGTCTGTCCTAACTAGACTCCAGTTCCAATGTGATGAAAATGACTCTTCGCCACCAATGCAATTGCTGAGCAAGCCATCCAGTTGTATCAAAGCTGCTATGGAAAGTCAAACTATAAAATCATCTAGATGGCAGGTTTCAACTAGGTGGCTCACAATCGCCCTCTCAGTAGGGACAATTACTGTTGGCTTTGTCAGTGATGCTCACATCCAGAGATTCAATAAAAGCAGTGCAAAGTGCTGCAGATTTCTGAAATCTAATACTAAAACAACAAAAGTGCTACTCAGCATCTCAATGGGCATCAGCAGAGACAGAACAAGATTCACATTTAAGATCGATGCCAGGATGCAAAGTCTCTTGGTCTAATTATGAAGAGCAAGGCTGTTCTGCCCAATATCCTACCCAAATCCTCATTCTTCAAATAAAATCGCAAATTTACTGGACATTTATCACATCTCGGTTTGTTGGAGCAAGTTTACGCAAATTACCTGCTATATTTCCAACATTAGAGCAGTGAGTAAATTCAGCAAAGGTACGTCAGTGAGCTTTAAGAACTTTGGGACGACATGAGGTCGGGTAAAATGTTCTATAAATGCAAGTTCCACCAAAATGTAAGTTGTAATTCTTTGGAAGCGCTGCGATTAATGCGAATATAGTCACTCTTCTCTCTGATCATAGCAGCATAAAATCATAGCATCACTACAGTTCAAAAGGAGGCCATTGGGTCCAAGAGGTCTGCAGTGGTTCTCCAGCAGAGCATCCTACCTGGGCCCAGCCTTCACCCTATCCCGACAACGACACATATTCACAGGTTAATCCCCCGAACCGACACATCATTGGACACTAACAGGAAATTTAGCATAGATAATCCACCTTGGGCCTGGGAAGGATGCTTTGCTGGATAGCTGGTGCAGACTTGATGAACCGAATGGTCTCCTTCTGCACTGTAGGGATTCTATGATTCTAGGTTGCACATCATTGGACGCTGAGGGGTAATTTATCATAGCTAATCCACCTAACCTGCACATCCTTGGACTGTGGAAGGAAACTGGAGCACTCGGAGGAAACTCACATGGATATGGGTAGAATGTGGAAACCACACACAGTCACCCGAGGTTGGAATCGAACCCGCTTCCCTGTCGCTGTGAGGCAGCAAAGCTAATTGTATCTCTCATTGATAACCACACTGGATTTTTTATTCTTCCCTTTTGTGAGAGTGATCACTATTATGACAGGAATACTTCAGACGTCAGATCTGTTTCTTTTTTTTAACTTGTCTAGTTTAAACATATTAAATGCTCAATCAAATTAATATCTGCCTGTTCACAGATGCGTTATTAATTGTGACATCAGAAATTTCCGAGCTAATTCTGAAATGGAATGTATCATTTTCTTTTAATTAAATACAACTGGTGTAATGAATGTTCAAAAAGTTTCTATTCATTTTGAACCAACTGTTAATATTCTTAAAATAAACCGCTATTTTGAGTTGAAACTGATCAATAAGTGACGGTTTATCTGGTTTTGCTGTCATGAACATTTCATTGTAACCAGTGAGGTGTTTATGTAAATAAATACAAAAATAGAAATTCCAAATTAGATTGTTGACTGACAAAAACACAACAAATATTTCCCCACAAACACAGCACAGAAATAGAGACAACCATGCAAATCAATCAACGGATTCCAGTAATGATTGTTTTTCAACATTATTTATTCGTCAGTTATGTGAAGAAAAACATCATGATGATATCTATGTTCAGAATTAGGAAATAATTCCTCTCATCCCGAAATATAATGACACTGCAAATGTGTTCGTAGAAATTTCCTGTGTTTCATCTCTTTCTCTGTCTTTCTCCTTTCTGGTTTTGTATCTTGTCTCTCGACGATGGTTCATCGTCTTCACTCCACAGCACTAAGTCAATGTCTGCCCAATGTATTGTCTCAGCCGGAGTTATAAGCTTCTCAAAGAATGTAATTCAATGAATTGGAATCCGTGAGTGAAATTTACTCTAAAAGATCTCTTGAGCGTCCTATGATCTTGAAACGCTTGAGACATTTTCTTCTGTATCTGACCTCGGCTGTCCCGAGTGATAAGGATTCGATGTGGCAGTATCGAAGGATCTTTCCCCAGATTTAGCCGGTGCTGTCCCTGTCCTTGGAGTATTTGACTGGACAGTGTCGAGGAATATTCACTCTGCATCTAAACTCACTGTACCCGCCTTTTGAATGTTTGATATGACTTTGTCAAGGAAGATTAAATCCGTATCTAATCTCTGCTGTACCTGACCTGGGTGTGTTTTATGGAACTGTGGAGACGGTCTTTCCCCTGTAACGAGCACTATTGTAAACCTGCGTCCCGAATCTCTAAAGGAAGAGTGCAGAAGAGGTTTTACCTAGAAGAGAATCCATACTCTTTCTGCCTTCATTTTGTTTGAGCAGACTTTATAGAGGGAGTTTCATTCTGTTTCCAGACAGTATACTGTTCTGGGAATGTTTGATTTGGATAGTGTAGAGGGAGATTCACTTGTATCTAACTCATGCTATTTCTGCCTTGGGAGTGTTTAATTTTCCAATGCAGAGGGAACTTTGCATTCTGCAGCGAACCCCATGTTACTCCTGTCCTGTAAGTTTTTGATGGGACAGTCGGCCCTCTCTACAAATTTCAAGGGGATTGAAGCAGTCTCTTTATATTACAGTAAATTTACCCTGTGTCAGCTTATATTATGAGGCCATGCCTTTGTTTATTTTTCACTAGACCCTAACTCTTTTTATATTGCACGTAGAATTTTATATTGCCTGTCTCTACTCATATTAAACTGGATGTTTTATCTGTTTATACTAAATTAGACGCTGTCCCTGTTTATATTATACATCACCATGTTTCTGTTTATATTAAGCGAGACGTTGTCTCCGTTTACATTAATTTAGATATGTCTCTGCTTGTATCAAACTAGATGTAATCTTATTTCTGCAATTGATCGTGTCCACGTTTATATTGCATTGGACATGGTCTCAGTTTTTACTGCACTAGTCAATGCCAGTAATGATGAAAGTCGTTGGGGGAACACAATTCTCTGCATCCTTCTGCAGGTGCAAACTGTATGAGGTTTTGGGCACTGGAAAAGAAGAAGAGATATCTGAAACCTACTTCTGCTGACTGCATTGAAAATGGATACCAAGCCCTGTGTAGCATGCACTGTCAACAAAGAACAAAAAACAAAGACAATTACAGCACAGGAAAAGGCCCGTCGGCCCTCCAAGACTGCACCAACCAAATACTGTCGATCCAATACTGCCCGTTTCTGGATCCTGCCTGAAAGCAATGTTTTTATCCCAATATGTTATCTCTTCTTCTCGCAGAACCGTGTAGTAATACAGACATAATTCAAACAGAGGCATAGTTAAGTGCAGGAATAACACTGACACGGTCTAGTGAAATATATACAGGGTCAGTATCAAATATTAAATATCCAGAGAGAGTGTCCAGTGCAATATAAACTGAGTTCTGGTCTAGCAGAGTAACAGAGCCAGACTGTATTTTAATATAAACAGGGGCCTGATCCAATAAAATAGAAATGAGTTAGTGCCGACTGCCATGTGGGGATGGTCAAATATCAAATACTTGTATTTCCAATAACACCCACATCCCATGATAGAAACATTAAAAATATATTTATGACATTGTCAAGGAAAAGCAAACGGAGACAGTGTCTAGTGCAGTTTCACTGGATATAGGAGCTTGTGCGATATGAACTGAGACAGAGTCGAGTAATTAATGATACTGGAGCGAGACTTGTCTGCACTGAGATGGAGCCAAGTGCATTAGTAATAACTACTGATACACGACTTAGCCAGATTTAAACTGAGACCGAGTCCAGTGTGTTAGTGATAATTACTGATACAGTACCTAGACTGATATAAACTGAGACACAGCCCATTTTATTCGTGGTAATTGCTGATACAGGACCAAGACTGATACACACAGAGATTCGGACGATGCAGCAATTCGGAGGTATTGCAACGTACAATGAAACTGAGACATGACAGTCTTAAATAATCAAATCCATGGACTGGTGAAGCATTGACTTAAACAAGACCCAAACTATTAAAATTTAATGAACTATTAGCATAACAACTGTGACAGTACCATGTGTAATGCATGAAGACAGTATTTCCAGTTCAGCATACAGTGGTAAATGTTCGGAGGCAGTAAGAATTAAGACACGGCCTCTTGTCAGATTAGAAGAGACATGGCTAAGTGCAACCATAACTTAGAAATTATAATATTAACAGGGCCTCTGCCTCGTATCTGAACACCTGAAATTGAGCCGAGTGCAGGAAAAAAATTAGATAGGACCTCATGGAATGTGATCCAGGTGTAATACAGACAGGGTCAGTGGCGAGTTGAATATAAGCAGGGATATGATCTGTTTAAAGTTATTTCATGAGATTTTGGCGTCACTGATGAAGTCAACTTTTGTTACCAAGCCCTAATTTCCTTTGAGAATGTGGTGGCAAGGTTTGGGAAGCTGGTGGGTGGGGTGTTCTTCGAGACAGCTACTTTTTCCAGAATGGCATTGAGCCTTTTGAGTGGCACGAGTCAGGCAAGTAGAGAATATTCAATCATCTGTGTTGGAACAGACTTGGAGGGCAGAAGGGCCTGTTCATGTGCTGTACTGTTCTTTTTTCTTTATTCATACTCCTCACCTTTTCCTTGTAGATGTTGGATAGGGTTTGGGAATTCAGGTGATGAGCTGTTCACCGCAGAACTCTTGGCATCTGACCTGCTCTTGTAGCCACCTGATTTAAATGCCTGTTCCAGTTCAGATTTTCACGAAGTATAATGCCCAGGATGTTGATATTGAGGGATTCTGCGCTCGTAATGTTGCGTAGTGTCAAGGGGAGAAGGTTGGAATCTCCCTTACTGGAGAGGGTCATTGCCTGCCACTTGTGTGGCATAAGTGTTACTTGTCACTCATTATTCCAAGGCTGAATGTTTTCGAAGTCGTGCTTCATATGGATGCAGACTGTGTCAGTACCTGAGGAGTCGGAACTGGTGCTAAACTTTGTTCAATCATCAGTGAACATCCCACATATGAACTTTAATGATGGCTGAAGCTTGGGGGTAGGTCACGAACCTGAAGAATTTCTGCAAAGCCCTGTGACTGAGATGGTTAACCATTAAAAACCACAACCATCTTCCTTTGTGCTCCAGCCAGTGGACTGTTTCCCCCTGATTCCCATTAACTGCAGTTTCGCTCCGGCTCCTTGATGCTGCAAGCCGTCAAATGCTGCATCGATGTCAAAGGCACGGACTCTCAATTGACCTTTTAACTTAAAATTTCTATCTATATTTGGACTCATTTTAAATCATTTCTGGAATCGAGTGATCCTGGCGGAACAAAAATTGTGCAATTTGGTGTGCGTGTGTTTTGTGAAATGTATCATGTTTTATAGAAATTAATTTCAAAATGATCAATTGGATCCTTCCATTTACAGTACATGATGGACACACAATAAACGCATCCAATTCAGATTGGCTTTCTTTACATATGTCACCTTTTCTCATGATTGAGGAGGACAATTTATGAAAGGTTAGTTCTGCCACAAGTGCTGCCCATTAAGCTACCATTTGTCATTGTGTGTTATCGTTTTTGTATCATGAATGGATATTAGGAGATTGGTGTAGAGCCAGTTATCACCAAAATCCTATAGTCCTTTCCGTGCAGACGGTGTTGAATGTC
This sequence comes from Mustelus asterias, assembly GCF_964213995.1. Taxonomy (NCBI): domain Eukaryota; kingdom Metazoa; phylum Chordata; class Chondrichthyes; order Carcharhiniformes; family Triakidae; genus Mustelus; species Mustelus asterias. The sequence goes on from NW_027590155.1 coordinate 503,457, forward strand.
TTAGCGAGATTGACCAAAGTACCTTAAAGATATGGACACATATGGAAAATGGAGAAGTTGTCGGCTGGAGTAAATGTTCCAACACAGTCACTACACTGCACATCAGGAACAGCCGGTCTGCAAGCAGATGATGTGTTTCAAGTGTGACCCGAGCAAAGATCTTTCCCGTGACGCTATGACTGAGATATGTCTGTAGCTGGAGCAGTCTCTTCCATTGGCTTACTTTGCAGAAAATGTGATGAATTTGAATCATATATCTCTTGTGGAATGGTGGCACAGAGATTAGCTCTGTTGCCTCACAGCGCCAGGGCCACAGGTTTGGTTCCCAGCTTGGGTCAGTGTCTGTGCGGAGTCTGCACAGTCTCCGTGTATGTGTGGATTCCCTCTGGGTGCTCAGTTTCCTCCCACAGTCCGAAAAGGCATGCAGGTAAGGTGCACTGGCCAGGCTAAATTCTCCCTCAGTGTACCCGAACAGACGCCGCAATGTGGCGACTCTGGGATTTTCACAGTAACTTCATTGCAGTGTTAATGTAAGCCTACTTGTGACATTAATAAATAAACTTCAAACCTTAAATCTTCCAGCAGATAAGGAGAATGTCATAAATGTTCAGAAAAATAGTAATTATTTTCACCAATGACCGTCCATTAACAATTTAATAAATGCATTCACCAGTTCTCATTCATTCATAAAGATTAGTATATTTAACATTACTTTATGGAAGGTGGGCGACACTGTGCAGGCCAGCATTTATTCCCCATTGCTAATTGCATTCGGTAAGTTGGTGGTGAGCCATCTTCTTGAACCGCTGCAAAACCTGCAGTGTAGGTACTTCCATGGTGCTGTTAGGGAGAGTGCTCATGGATTCCGACCCAGCGACAGTATAGGAACGGTAATATATGTTCAATTCAGTTTGATGGGTGTCTTGGAGTGGAATTTCCAGGCGGGGTTGTTCCAATTCACCAATTATCATCAATTCATACAGATAAACAATTATTTCACAACTTATATTCAGCATTTTGAAAAAAGCAAAATACTAAGGATTCTGGAAACTGAACAAAAACAATAAATTCTGGAAAATACCAAAAGGCCTGACAGCATCTGTGGAGAGAGAATAGAGCCAACGTTTTGAGTCAGGAATGGACTGCCTGCAGGGATAGTGGAGTCAGAAATAGAGATGTGGAGGAAGAAATTGCTAAGCAGATTATGGATACGTGTGGGGGTCACAGGGTAGTTGTCATGGGGGACTTTAACTTTCCAAATATTGATTGGAACCTTTGTAGGTCAAATACTTTGGATGGGGCACTTTTTGTGCAGTGTGTGCAGGAGGGTTTCCTGACACAATATGTGGATAGGCCGACAAGGGGTGAGGCCACATTGGATTTGGTACTGGGAAATGAACCGGGCCAAGTGTTAGATTTGGTTGTGGGAGAGAACTTTGGAGATAGTGACCACAATTCGGTGTCTTTTGTTATTGCAATGGAGAGGGATAGGGCCGGACGGCAGGGCAAGGCTTACAATTGGGGGAGAGGTAATTATGATGCGATTAGGCAAGAATTAGGGGGCATAAGATGGGAACAGAAACTGTCAGGGAAAGGCACTGATGAAAAGTGGAACTTTTTCAAGGAAAAAATACTGGGTGTCCTTGATAGGTATGTCCCTGTCAGGCAGGGAGGAAATGGCCGAGTGAGGGAACCGTGGTTCACAAAAGAGGTGGAATGTCTTGTGAAAAGGAAGAGGGAAGCGTATGTAGGGATGAGGAAACAAGGTTCAGATGGCTCGACTGAGGGTTACAAGTTAGCAAGGAACGAGCTGAAAAAGGGGCTGAGGAGAGCTAGGAGGGGACATGAGAAGTCCTTGGCGGGTCGGATCAAGGAAAACCCCAAGGCTTTTTACTCTTATGTGAGGAATAAAAGAATGACCAGGGTGAGGTTAGGGCCGGTCAAGGACAGTGGTGGGAACTTGTGTATGGAATCAGTAGAGATAGGCGAGGTGATGAATGAATACTTTTCTTCAGTGTTCACCAAGGAGAGGTGCCATGTTTTTCAGGAAGAGAAGGTGTTACAGGCTAATAGGCTGGAGGAAATAGATGTTCGGAGGGAGGATGTATTGGCAGTTTTGAATAAACTGAAGGTCGATAAGTCCCCTGGGCCTGATGAAATGTATCCTAGGATTCTTTGGGAGGCGAGGGATGAGATTGCAGAGCCTTTGGCTTTGATCTTTGGGTCCTCGCTGTCCACGGGGATGGTGCCAGAGGACTGGAGAGTGGCAAATGTTGTTCCTCTGTTTAAGAAAGGGAATAGAAATGACCCTGGTAATTATAGACCGGTTAGTCTGACTTCGGTGGTTGGTAAATTGATGGAAAAGGTCCTTAGGGATGGGATTTACGACCATTTAGAAAGATGCGGATTAATCCGGGATAGTCAGCACGGATTTGCGAAGGGCAAATCGTGCCTCACAAATTTGATAGAATTTTTTGAGGAGGTAACTAGGTGTGTTGATGAAGGTAGGGCGGTTGATGTCATATACATGGATTTTAGTAAGGCGTTTGATAAGGTCCCCCATGGTCGGCTTATGATGAAAGTAAGGAGGTGTGGGATAGAGGGAAAGTTGGCCGATTGGATAGGTAACTGGCTGTCTGATCGAAGACAGAGGGTGGTGGTGGATGGAAAATTTTCGGACTGGAGGCAGGTTGCTAGCGGAGTGCCGCAGGGATCGGTGCTTGGTCCTCTGCTCTTTGTGATTTTTATTAATGACTGAGAGGAGGGGGCTGAAGGGTGGATCAGTAAATTTGCTGATGACACCAAGATTGGTGGAGTAGTGGATGAGGTGGAGGGTTGTTGTAGGCTGCAAAGAGACATAGATAGGATGCAAAGCTGGGCTGAAAAATGGCAAATGGAGTTTAACCCTGATAAATGTGAGGTGATTCATTTTGGTAGGACTAATTTAAATGTGGATTACAGGGTCAAAGGTAGGGTTCTGAAGACTGTGGAGGAACAGAGAGACCTTGGGGTCCATATCCACAGATCTCTAAAGGTTGCCACTCAAGTGGATAGAGCTGTGAAGAAGGCATATAGTGTGTTAGCTTTTATTAACAGGGGGTTGGAGTTTAAGAGCCGTGGGGTTATGCTGCAACTGTACAGGACCTTGGTGAGACCGCATTTGGAATATTGCGTGCAGTTCTGGTCACCTCACTATAAGAAGGATGTGGAAGCGCTGGAAAGAGTGCAGAGGAGATTTACCAGGATGCTGCCTGGTTTGGAGTGTCGGTCTTATGAGGAAAGGTTGAGGGAGCTGGGGCTGTTCTCTCTGGAGCGGAGGAGATTGAGGGGAGACTTAATAGAGGTTTATAAAATGATGAAGGGGATAGATCGAGTGAACGTTCAAAGACTATTTCCTCGGGTGGATGGAGCTATTACGAGTGGGCATAACTATAGGGTTCATGGTGGGAGATATAGGAAGGATATCAGAGGTAGGTTCTTCACGCAGAGAGTGGTTGGGGTGTGGAATGGACTGCCTGCAGTGATAGTGGAGTCAGACACTTTAGGAACATTTAAGCGGTTATTGGATAGGCACATGGAGCACACCAGGATGGTAGGGAGTGGGTTAGCTTGATCTTGGTTTCAGATGAAGGTCGGCACAACATCGTGGGCCGAAGGGCCTGTTCTGTGCTGTACTGTTCTATGTTCTATGAAACTTTAGGAACATTTAAGAAGCCATTGGATAGGCACATGGATACTTCGGGATGCAAGGGAGGAAATAGCTTGATGTGGGTTTCAGACAAAGCTTGGCACAACATCGTGGGCCGAAGGTCGGTTCTGTGCTGTACTGTTAAAAAAAAAGGATAATGAACAGTTATCCAGCAGCTTCATTGACAAGTAATCACCTCATCATCACACAGAAAGTCCTGATACGTAGCTGGAGTGTGTGTGATGATTTTCAAGGTGATGATATAAATGAAACTACCTGTACCTCATGTGAAGTTACTGAATCTTTAAATCCCGATTCATTATTACACTGTTTTGAGAAGTAAGGTAACACTTGTAGCTGTCCAGTGAGTCTCACAATATTTCTGTTGCTACCTTATTTACTTTTCACCCTGTTACCTTCACTAATTTGGGTGAGGGCATGTTGAGTGATTTGTTGCACGTGAAAGAACCACATGTTTCAAATATTACAATCCTCCCTCCTCAAACTAATGATGTTCACTCTTTTTATCTTGGATATGAAGATTCAGCATCAGCAGAGAAATGAACCATCCGAGCCTCAGGAATATCTCGTCCTTCTCTCCGTGAGAATCAGCTTGCTAACTCTCGATAAACTCGGGATGGATTTCACCCAGACATTCTGGAAGAATTAGAGGTATTAGACTGACACAAATCTGATGAAGGAGCTGATTCAATTTATGAAATAACCAAGCACAAATATGGGATTGTAGAACAGCATCTTTCAATGCCATCTATCAATGCATCCATCAATCTATTCATTGATTCCTCAATCAAAATACTCAGGCATCAAACTGCCATTCATCCCACTATCATTCATTCAAATGTCATTCATTCCTACATCAACACACTAACACATTTATTGTTTGCGTCGGTTCTGACATAATATTAATTTAATTGATCCAGTGATCCAGAGGCCCAGGACAATGATGTGAGGACAGGGATTTAAATCGGAGCATTGCAGCTGGTGGAATTTTAATTCAATTAATAAATCTGGAATAGATATTAATGGTGACCTTTGGAACCTCTCTAATTCCCCATTGGAGGAAATCTGCCATCGCTACCTGGTCTCACAAGGATGTGACTCCAGGCCGACAGCACAATAGCTGACTCTTTAATATCTTCAGAAGTGGTCGAGAAAACCAGTCAGTTCAAGGGAATTTGGGAGAGGCAAAAAGTGCTGGTCTTTCCAACCAAACATCCCATGGAAAGATAAAGGGAAAGAAAATACAAACAAACATGTTCATGTATCGTCTCTCTGGGACATCTCTCAGTTTGCCTGTAATTCTTTCTATCCATCTATCACCATATCCTGATGTGTTGGAAAAATCATCATTGTTGCTAACAGGGTGCCAGAGAAACTGCATGACTTTCCTTTCTTTAGAGATGGGAAAAATTCATCTAGATTTCCAACTTTAAAAAATTCAAGTGCCTGCAGTACTGTTGCTGGGTAGATTTATTTATAAATAGGCCTGATTGACAATGTGAAGGGTTTTAAGTTGGCTTGCAGCCAAGCGGTCAGTACTGAGGAAACAGATCTTTGACCTACTGCACAAACACCCCCAGATGCTTCCTGTCAATCACTTTGAGCATTTGACAGCAGCCTGGATTGCTGCCAAATACTGTGTGGGACAGATTAGCGTGAACCTGAATGGACAAATTGGGATTCAGCCATTTAAAGAATAAATGTTTCATTCGCACAAGAAAGACACATTTTAAATCGAAATCATTCTATTCAAATATTTTCATTCAGTGTGCTGTTCATTATGTGATTACATAGTATCGCAAAACAATAAAGTGACCAGATGCTTTTTCATTTGTATAACTTCCAAGTAAATGCCATTCCAATAATTAAAGTCTGTTTGCTAACCACTTCATAAAATGACAGAGATGTTAATCGTTCCAATTCCCCAGTCAATTGAGATCAGAACAATGGCAAAAAATGCTTCGAAATAATATTAAAAGAACATCATAAAACTGACATGAAAAGCGGGGATTGCTGGAATATTCTGAAAGTTCTGTATCTCATTTAAACAGCAGCGTCTCTTGTACCTGATTGGCACCGTGTTCCATTGTACAGTATAATCTGATTCCTGTTATTGAAGAGTGCCTCTCATAGCTGCCAATGAGTGGAGAAATGATCAGTTGATAACCTGATTCAATGGAAGATAAAACATTTAATTTTGTGATATTGTGCCATGTGCCGCAAAGTCCTGATATCCTGTGTTCCCACTACCAGTGAATGTTAGACAGCCAGTGGCCAATAGAGTGAGCTGCAATGATCTGGACGCTGAATGAAGAATTTAATGATCTCCGTGTCCGTTCCGATTCATTAGCTTCTCTGTCGAAAGTCGATGTTAATTTTATGTTTCTCTGTCACCTCACTATTTAATTATCAGGAGGGCGGGATTCTTATTATTTTCAAAGGGCTGTCTTCGCGATTGTGGTAGTTTGACAAATATAAGCAGAAATATTTTATTGTGTGAGAGTTTCTTCACATCTCCAAACCCAAATTGTACAGTGATAGCCATCCACACTGTAAATAGAATCATTTTGTTCATCCCCCACATTTAATTAGAAATCGATAACAATTCTTCTGATAAAGTATGCTTTATTATTGTAATGTGACAGAGACCCCCAGAATTGTTGCAACACAGACTGACGGTCTCTTTATATTCCAAAAATGTAATTTCATCATTTTTAGATTTGTGTTCTTCTTGGGGCGTGGTAATAATAGCACCATACTTACAATGGAATTAGTTATTTTAATAAAGAAATGATGAACTGCAATATCACCATCAGAAATAATGGAGACAATACAATGGACATATTCAGCCAAACAAATATCCCGACACAGATAAAATGTCCATTTTAATATTAGTCTATTATAAATCTCGGAGTCCATACTATTGGGGGTGTGGAAGGGACGTGAGTCCAGTCGCCGCCTCCAGCAGGGAATCAACAGGCGGCGCCTGGAAAGCCGCCCCTTTCTGCCGGGTATTTAAATGCCGCTCACTGGGACCGGAATCCAACAGTCCGGGAGCTGGTTTGTTCACTGAGTTCCTGACACAACCATTTCCCCCAAATCACCAGAAGGATGAGGTCGGCGATTTCTCTCAGTTTGTTGCTGACTTTCTTCTCCGGTGAGTAGTATTTTTTCATTGTCCAAGTCTCTCACTGTTACTGTCTCAGTCTTAGTCTATCTCTGTAATATTCCAGAGTAAAAAATCATTACACCAGGATTAATCCTCGGGTTTTTTGATCTATTTTTACAGGTGTCCAGTCGGAGGTTGTGTTGACTCAGCCAGAGGCAGAGACCGGGCGTCCAGGAGGCTCCCTCAAACTGACCTGTAAAACCAGCGGTTTCACTCTTGGCAGCACCTGGATGGGTTGGATCCGACAGGTTCCAGGACAGGGGTTGGAGTGGCTGGTTTACTACTATAGTTCATCCAGCAACAGCTACGCCCCAGCAATTAAGGATCGATTTACTGCGTCCAAAGACACTTCAAGCAACATCTTCTCTTTGGAAATGACGAGGCTGAAGACCGAAGACACCGCCATCTATTACTGTGCAAGAGACCACAGCGAGAGGAACTAGGGATGGACCCGAACAAGAACAGCTCGAGAGGGAATTCAGCAACTTTCATCATAACCTGAAGGTCAGTACCTGTTTTAAATATAACACTAACGACAGTGATCAGAAGCAAAACACAAACTGCTTCTGACAAACCTAACTTAGTGAAAATTAAACATTAAACCAAGAAAACACACAGACATAATGGGCTGAGCTTTTCACTCTGTTTATATTTACTGTTAACAGTTTCAGCAATTATACACCTGGATATAATGCTCGTTTTAATATTTCTGATACTTGGAGGAGATGTTTTTAGATTGTGTTTTGTAAACTGTTGCATGAAGTGTAATTTACATCACGAATAATGGTCTATTTGAAGTGAATATTGAGCGGCAGTACTGAACAGAAAGTAAGTGCAGTTTTTGTGCGAGTGTCTGTCACTGTGATACAGCAGTGGGTCACAGTGCTGAGCACAGCGACATCCTCATACAAAAACCTCATGGAAAGAGATCGCTCAAATTGGTGATCAGCACCACAGCAGGATTTTCAAAGTAAAAGAGGCTTCAATGAAATAATGCGCAGAAGCAATATTAGTTTGTGAAAAGGTATAAAAATCTTCCCGTAAAATCTGTGTTGAACGATATGCTAAATCTACATAGAGGGTTTAAAAGCATTCCGATACCCCTTGTAAATATAATGACTTGGACAAGCTACAATATCTCACTCATTCGCTCACAGAAGAGGCAGAATCAGATTTTTGAGAGAGCAGTGAAATTAAATCTCTGTATTTTACAGTCAGCAGTCAGACTCAGTATTTGTCATGCTGTGTCTCACTGTGATAACTGGGGTGGCACAACAGTTACTGTCAATACAAAAACCCTTCAGCACTAATTGACCGAGACTGGGTCAGTGCTCTGTTTTACCATCCAAAATTATTTGCAGTGCTGTATTATTTATGCCCAGCTCTGTACAAACAGCGAGAATCAAATGGAAAATTTATGATAACTGTTCAATTATCATTTGGTGTTTTCAATAACATGTTCATGTTATACCCGGTGAAATACAAAACATAAGGGTTATTTATGTAGAGCGAACGGTATCCACAAATACAATAATAATCTCATGAATATTAATTGACTTTGCTTTTCCTCGGGTTTGTGAATATTTAAAATAATGGCGGCTTTTCTGTCTATTTTTTGCAGGGCCAGTTACTGTATGACCCAGCCAAGCGAACGTGACACTGTGGCTACTTTGGCTACTGGGGACAAGGGACCATGGTGACGGTGACTGCAGGTAAGAACCATGCAATTATTTAGTAACTGTTTTACTTGAACTTTTGTTTTATATTTTTTATCGATTTTATTAATTAATTCGTTCACTGAAATGTGGTTTGGTGGATTCTGTACTAAAAATCTTAACAATGTTTCATGTGATTCTGCATAAAATGGGGGTTATAAAATTCTACTGTTAATTGACAAGGCGATGCTGAGGGATTCAATCCTTGGTTGCTGTATTTTGGTGTTTATCTGCTGAGGACATTGTGTGGCTGCGTTACTTTAAAAGTTACTGTCTAACTTCTGTTAAACAGTTTGACGTTTCTGCAGTGTATAAACTCGGTGACATCTAGTGGCTGCGGGTTGTACCATCTGCTGCACACGCATTTGAAATCTAATCCAATATTTTAAAAATGTGTTAAAGATTCTGTATTAATTGAGTGATCATATTCCGCTTACTCGCAATGCCGGTGTGGTTCTGACATATTTCTGTTAATTTAATCATTGATTAGTTTGGTGATGAGCGGATTGGCTGGATTTAAATTTGAGATTTGCTGTCAATGTTACATTTGATTCTATTGAAAGTGTTTGTAGAATTGAGCTGCTTCTGCATTATGCGGGGTTCAGTGATATTTTGTTTTCTGTTGAGGAGATTGTGGGTCTGGGTGACTTTGAATAAGTAAAATTTTTGAAATGGTTTGGCGATTCTGCATTATTTAATCTCGGTGACACTGAGCTGTTACACACTTTGTGATTGAATACAAACAGTCTTCGCGTCTGAAACTGCTTGACGCATGATTATATGTTGAAATCAGGCAGGCTTTATTCCATTGGCATTTTTGAAAATCATAATTGATAATTGCAGGTTAAACTAAATCACAGTTTACGCAGTTTGTTCAGAATATAGTTTGCCACTGCATTCACTATTTGGTTAACCTGCAATGTTAAATCTCAGTGATTGCTGCTGCTTTTACCATCCAAATGTTTAAATATGTTTGAAATATGATCCAATATGAACAAAATGTGGTAAAGTTTCCATATTAATGTGTTGGATATATTCTATCTCTTCACAATGCTATTGCTATTATTCCAGATTTCTGTTTTGTTTAATAATTCATACATTTGGTGACGAGCTGTTTTGCTGGATTCGATATTGAGATTTTCTTGCAATGATACATTTTATTATGTTGAATGAATAATTGAGCTGCTTCTTCATGAAGCGGAATAATTCCCTCAGTGATGTGCTTTGGAGTGTTTATGTTCAGGAGATTCTGTGGTTCGGCCACTATGATAGTTTAAAATTTGCGAAGTGATTTGATGTTTCCGCATTGTTTCTGCATTGTTTAAACTCGGCGGCACTGAGCGGTTACACATTTTCTGGTTGAATGCAAAGAATCTCTGAGTTTGAAAGTCCTTGTAGTAGAAAACAGGCATGTTTTGGGAAAAAATGAAATCAAGATATCACAACATTTTTATAAATTTTAACTAATGTTTAAATATTAAAATAAATCATAACTTACAAAGTTCACTTGGACACTAAGTCATTGCTGCAATCACAAACTTCTCATTAACCAATTTGATCATGAAATTAAGATAAATCAAACAATTATTGATCGGCAATATAACTCCATATTCACCAAAGATTTTTTTATGTTAATATCATTATTCATTAATCACCTCTAATAGTTCTGTTCAATTAAAATGACCAGAAAAGTTTCTGGGCTGGAAATATTTTGTGATAATTCCAGAAACTATTTCAATGATAACGTGCTGTTTCCATAGCAGCGCTCAATTCAACAAGATACTTTGCATTAGTCGTTATATCCCAGATTAAGTTCGCATTCACTGGAATACGAGTTTTGCAGAATAAGACGTTGCTTTTTGGCAATTTATGTATCCGATTATTACATTTTCTTTCTGTGCAGTCGCAATCAGATTATTCCCTCCAAGTAATTTATAATTGGATACCGAGATAATTAATTACTAATCTCATCTCAAAATTTGTGAAATGGTTTGGTGTTTCTCAATTGTTTCTGTATTGTTTCAACTCTGTGATACTGAGCGGTTACACGTTTTCTGGCTAAATGAAAATAAAACTGCGTTTGAAAATTCTTGCAGGGATAAAGGAAAAAGGTTTCGGAAAAATAAAATAATTAGATGTTTGGGCTTTTATCCATGTTAACTGGTGCTTACATATTAAAATAAATCATGAATTACAATTCTTATAGAGACACTGTATCTCTGTTAGGGACATTACACTACCCTGAATCTGTTATATTTGAGGTGCTCATTTTCAGAAAAAATACATTTTTGCCCAGTTTTCATGATTTGAGACAGACAGGGAGAGATAGTTAAAAGGCGAAGGGAGTTTTGAAATGAACATCAGGTTAATTTAAATTTTTATTGACTTTTTTGCAGTTGTAATTTGACCTTAGATCAATTAGAATCAAACAGTTTGAATAAATTTGACAGAGCGAACAGAGTTTTCTGACAGGTGGAATTCGCTGACACTCAAGCAATTTTCACATAATTGTGTTTGAATTGTAGTAAAGTGTCAACAGAAACTGGCTAGAGATGGGCAAGTTAATGTTTGAAATTCAAAAAGATTAATTTAAATAAAAATATTATACTATTATAAATACTATAAAAATAATCTTATCTCTGCACTTGATAATAACATCATGTCTCCCATTACTGCTGAACACAGGATAGAATTATGGGAAGAATAAATGACAGAATAGAAGAATTGATTCTATCTGAACCTTATGTTTAATTCATATTAAATATTATAATGAAGAAAAAGTCTGGACTTACATTCTGCATCATGTTTTAGTGTTACAGAGGATTTGAATCAATTGTCCTCTTTGTGTTTGCACGGTTTAATTCAGATCTTCTTTAATTAAACAATGTGTTCAGTAATTAAGTTATATGGATGTTCTAAATTACTAAATCTTGGAAGCAGTATTATTGATTTCAAACTGCCAGGCCGTTACAGTCTATACATATTCAGCAGTATGCAATTTTAACACGTTTGCAGGTTATAATAAGACACTTGTAGTAAAAGTGAAAAAGTAAAATATCACAATGTGATTAGATTTAAGTAAATGAATAACAGATGTCTGAATGTTTCTGTTCAGTAATTTGAAATTATATTTAACATTGTCTAAGATTTAATTGTAACCTAATTATTTAACGATGTTGGAGGCAGAAGCACATTTTGAATGATTGAAAACCCATTTTATTACAGAGTACAAATGAGCTGACAGGAGAACTAACTAGTAATTAACAATAACTTAAAATATAATATTGCTGCTGATTAATTCAAAACAAACTACCTTGAATATTGTACAGGCGTGCAAAATACAATCCGTTTTAGAGAATATTCAATTGTGTCGGAAATGAATTCAGAAACAAAACATTACTTTACTCAGCTGTGCTCACTCGATAAAGTGTTTTGCTTTGATTAATTTGTTGAGTACATTTAATTAAGAAATTAGATCTAATCAGGTAATGATTTTCAATCTAAATGTTTCTTGATTTGGTTACTTCTTGCTGTGTCACTGCATCTCTGTTAGGGACATTGAACTGTCCTGAATCTGTTATTTTTGATTGCTCATTTTCGGCGAAATTACATTTTTACATAGTTTTCGAGAAGTGAGACAGAGGAATAATTAACAGTCGAAAGGAGTTTTGAAATGAATATCAGTTTAATTTAAAATAGGTTATTAATTTTCTGTTGTTGTAAGTTGGCCATTGATCAATTAGAATCCAACAGTTTGAATGAAATTGACAGATTGAACAGATCTATCTGCTGGGCACTCGATTGTTGCACCGTTTATGTCTGTTCTGTTTCTGTGCGCGTGGTCACTGTGTTGGGGCCAGGAAACACACACACACACACACACACACATGCACTATCCCTCCCACATTCCCGTACTCTCACTTCGTCTCACACTCATTCACATGCTCCCTCTCTCATACGAACACTTCCACACGCATTCTCTCACGCAGGCACATATTTCTCTCTCTTTCACACGCTTACTCCCTTACACATTATCTCACATACGCACAATCTTGCTCTCAAACCCTGTCTCTCACAAAGACTCTCTCTCACACGCACACAGTCTCTCCGTCTCTCACACACGAACACACATGTATACACAATGCATCTCTCTGAAACACTCCACCTATCACAGACACGTTTTCTCTCAATCGTTATTTCACTCACACACACTCACACATCCACTCTGTCTAATTTTCACACTTTTTCTCGCTCACACTCTCCCCGCCCCTCCACACACGCACACACACACACACACACACACACACACTTTGAAGAACAGAGACACTCACACACATAAAGAATATCTCTTCAAACACACACTCTCTCTCTCACACACACACATTCGCGATATCACATATCCTTTCTCTCACGCACACTCTCTCCTCTTGCACACACAGACCACTGTCTCACACACGTGCAAAAGCACTCATGTGTCTGACACACTCTCACCCACATAAACCACACACAACGTCTCTCTCTCACACACAAAAACTCTTTCTCTCTGTCACAGACACACACGCTCACACACACACACACACACACTCAAAAATATTGCTTCTATCACCCACACACATTGTACACATCTTTCTCACTCACACGCAATCCCATGCACACTTTCACACACTCATGAACCTACTATTTTGCTTTCAAATAGGCACTCCCTCTCGCACACACTGTCTTTCACATGAACACAACACTCTCTCCCACACACAGACCCTCCTTCTCAAGCACACGCACTCTCTTTCACAGACACCCTGTATCTCATATAGACACACTTCTTTTCACATAAACACACACTCAATCACACACAGAAGTACTCTTTCATACAGACTCCCCACACACATTCTCCCCGCCCCTCCACACACACACTTTCAAGGTGAGACACACTATCACACACAAAGAATAACTCTTCAAACACATGCTCTCTCACACACACACATTATCTCACACACCCTTTCTCGCACACACACTCTCCCCTCTTGCACGCACAGCCCACGGTCTTACACACGTGCAAACGTAGTCTATCACACACAGGCACCCTCCCACACATTCACTCTCTCACACACACACACCCAAACACCCTCTCACACACTTTCCATCTCACATACGTCAGAGTGTCTGTCCTTGACATCATAGAATAGAATCATAGGATCCTACAGTGCAGAAGGAGGCCATTCAGCCCATCGAGTCTGCACCAACAGCAATCCCGATCCCCATAACCACATGTATTTACCCTAACTAGTCACCCTGACACTAAGGCGCAATTTAGCACGGCTAATCCACCGAACCCGCACATCTTTGGACTGTGGGAGGAAACAGGAGCACCCGAATGAAACCCAAATAGACATGGGGGGAACTTGCAAACTCCACACAGACAGTGACCCAAGTCGGGAATCCAACTCTGAGGCAGCAGCGCTAATCACTGTGCCACCGTGCCACCATCCCCCCGCCCCCCCCCCACTTACTCACTCGCATTCACTCACTCACCCTCATTCACTCACACTCACACCCTCATTCACTCACCAGCACTCACTCACTCACACCCACTCACCCTCACACATCCTCACTCACTCATCCCCATTCACTCACTGTCACTCAGCCACCCACACTCACGCGCTATCACTCACTCAACCTCACTCACTAACCCTCAGTCACTCACTCAGAGCCTCAGTCACTCACCAACACTCATAATCACCTTCATTCACTCATCCCACTAACCCACCCTCACTCACCCAGTCTCACTCACTCTCACTCACTCACTCTACTTACCCACCCTCACTTATCCAGTCTCACTCACTCTCCCTCACCCTCACTCACCCCACTTACGCACCTTCACTCATCCAGTCTCAATCACTCTCACTCACTCACCGCATTTACCCTCCCTCACTTATCCAGTCTCAATCTCTCTCACTCACACTCACTCACTCTCCCCACTTACCGACCCTCACTCACCCAGACGCACCCCCACACACTCAAGCTCAATCACCCTCTCTCTCTCACGTACGCCACCTGACCCATTCAAACTCACTGAGACTCACGCACCTACATTCACTCACACACCCTCACATATTCACCATCACTCAAGGTCACCCACCCTAACTCACAGATCCTCAATCACTCATCCTCACTCAAACACCTTCAATCACTCACCCTCACTCATCCACCCATCCGCATTTATTCTCCCTCACACACTCTCACACCACCCTCAATAACACACCCTGACTCACTCACTCTCTCACCCTCACTTACAAAGTCACATTCACTCCTCACCCTCATTCACTCGCTCTCACTCACCCACCTTCACTAACCTTCACGCATCCTCACTCGCTCACCCTCATTCATTCATTCTCTCTTACCGACACTCACTCACCCACCTTCACTCACACATTCAGCCACCTTCACTCACCCACCCTCTCTCACACACCCTCATTTACTCACGTTCTCTCACCCTCACCCACACTTACTCACTCACACTCAATCACTCACCCTCACTTACCCACCTTCCATCACTCACACACCATCACTCATCCACTTTCACTCCTTCAATCACTCACCCTCACGCACTCACATTCTCTCACTCACACTCGCTAAACCTGTGTGTGGAGGTCTGCAACGAGAGAGAAGAAAGATCTCAAGCGGCAGTTTGGTCTTCAAATGTGGGAGCTGCCCTGCGAATGTGGAGAGCTGGGGGGAATCCCTGGGGGCTCAGGGCCAAGGACAATGGCAAAGAGCCGGGGAGAACAGGAGGCGTGCTAAAGGGCAGAGAGCTGGGGGCGGGGGGGGGGGGGTGCACAGAGTCTGGGGAAAGGGCCGAGAGCCGGGGAAAGGGCAGAGAGCCAGGAGAAAGGGCAGAGAGCCAGGAGAAATGGGAAAGAGCGCCAATGGAAAGGGCAGGGAGCCAGGTGAAAGGGCAGAGAAACAGGAGAAAAGGCAGCGAGATGGAGGAAATGGCAGAGAGATCAGGGAAAGAGGAGAAGCCAGGATAAAGGGCAGGGAGGCCGGGGAAAGGACAGAGAGCCGACGAAAAGTGCAAAAGAGCCCTGGGGAAAGGGCAGAGAGTCAGGGGGAAAGACAGAGAGTCAGGGGGGAAGGGCAGAGAGCCGGGGGAACGGGGAAAGAGAATAGTGAGCAGGGACAGAGGGCAGAGAGCCGGGGGAAAGGGTAGGGTGCTGAGGGAAAGGGCAGAGAGCTGGGGGAGAGGGCACAGAGCTGGAGGGAAGTGTCGAGATCCAGGTGGAAGTGCAGAGAGCCAGGTGAAAGGGGAAAGGAGCCACAGGGAATGGCAGAGAGCCAAGGGAAAGGGCAGAGAGCCAGGGAAAATGGGCAGAGAGTGGGTGATCGACGGGCGGAGTGAGGAGGTGCAAAATAGAGCTATCACCACAATCAGATCATCTGTAATCTCAGTGAACTATGGAGGTGACTTCAGGGTCCGAATGGTCAACTCTTGCTATTAATGTACGACCCTTAAATTAATCAATGTTGCAATTATTTGAATTTGTAATCACATTTACAGTTTCCTGGTCATTCAGTAAGTATTCATTCCGAAGGTATTTCTGAAGGAAAGTCACTAATCTTCGTTTTGTGGAGTGAGAGGCAGTGAGTTGGAGAGAGGAAGGGGCATCAGTCAGTTTGAACACAGGCAATATCCAAAAATTACAATGTGGAGATGCCGGCGTTAGGTTGGGGTGGGCACAGTAAGGAGTCTCACAACACCAGGTTAAAGTCCAACACGCTTATTTGGAATTGCGAACTTTTGGAGCTCTTTCATCAGGTGAGTGGCTGATATGAATGAAGAGACAACTTCTTCATCACAAAGTGCTGTTGTTTGAGAAATAGGTAGTGCCTGAAATAATGGAGAAAGTCTTTACTCTTCTCTGTTAATCCAATGAATGGTATGTCATTACGATGACATCAAAATGTTTTTGTCTTTCCAATCTGATAGAGGTGGTGACAGTGATGTGAGTTTCTACAAAAATTGCGATTCCCAACTGATAGGAGTAACAGAAGCTCAAAGGTGTGCGTAGGTTTTAATCGGGAAATATTAACTTAAGTTCATAATTCTAGTCAAATCGTGACGTTGAAACATAGAAAATAGAAGCAGGAGGAGGCCATTCGGCCCTTTGACCCTGCTCCACCATTCACTTTGATCATGGCTCAATAATATCCTGACCCCGCCTACTACCCATATCCTTTAGCCCCAAGAGCTATACCTAATATAGAAACATACTTGTATAAATATGTTTGATTAATTAATAAACGCAGGTAATAGTCTAACTTGTTTAATCGACTATTCTTTCCCAGCGACACCGTCTCCGCCCACTCTCTACAGCCTCGTCTCTTCCTGTCAGCAACACAACTCCGCTGGCTCCATCACCTACGGCTGTTTGGCGATGGACTACTCTCCAGATATCTCCAAACTGACCTGGAAGAAAAATGGGCAGCTGATCGACACTGGATTTAAGAATTATCCATCAGTGAGAAACGCAAAGGGAACTTACACCTTGAGCAGCCAATTAACCATCACCCAGTCAGAGGGAGAGTGCAGCAAAATCAAGTGTGAGGTTCGACACAGCGACTCAGTCAAGAGCATTGGAATGCAATGTAAGTGTTGTGGAACTTGGGCAAGACAGGAACGCTCTGATTGAACTGTATAAGGCTTTAGTTATAACTGATATGTAGCACTCTGAAAAATGGAATTATGCAAAATCCAGGTAAGTGCCTACTGACTGAAAAGTTGCTCAGAACCAAAGAACAACAGAAATGTTACTGTGCAGAATGAGGCCATTTAGCCCATCATGTCTGTGCTGGCCAAAAGGGAGAACAAATAAACTAGCCTGACAAAGTAAGCCTATTTTCCAGCCCTTGCTCCGTAGCATTGCAGCTTAAAGCACTTGAGATGCAGACCCAGATACCTTTTAAATGACCATGCTCCCTGGTAATTGAGCCCTCCACTTGGGGAATGAATTATTTCTGCCTACGTCCCTTATTATTTTGTGAACCACAATTATGTCACGCCTCAGCCTCCTCTTTTCCTAAAGAGAACAAACCCTGCCTATCCAATCTCGCCTCATGGCGGGAATTTTCAGTCCCTGGCAACATTCTTGTAAACCTCATCTCTCTCCAGAGTCATTACGTTATTCCTGCAACGTGGTGACCAGAACTGTACAGCAAACTCCAAACGTGGCCTAACTCGGTTTTAAGCAGCTCCATCATTGTATCACTGTTTTTGCATTCAATATCTCACATAATAGAGGAACTAATCCGATATGCTTTCTTGATCAACTTTTCCAGCTGCCCTTCCATCTACAAGGACCTGTGGACGTGCTCTCTAAGGTCTTGCATTTCCTCAATCCCTCTGAACATTCCAGTTTATTGCCTTGCTTTGTTTTCCCTCCCCAAATGCATTGTATGGCACTTTTGACGGTTGAATTCCATTCGCTATTTCCCTGCCAATTCAACCAAACCATGGATATAATTCTCAAATCGGCAGCTATGGTGCTAAAATAAAAGAATTAATTTTAATTGATGTCAATTGAATCTTCAAGTAACGTCTGAACATTTGTTTGTTGAAGGCCCAATCGTTATCACCCCAACCGTTATCCTCACCGTGAGTTCCAGTGAAGAAATCACCAGCAGAAAATTTGCAACCATCGTCTGTTCAATCATTGATTTCCAGCCAAAGTCAATGACGGTGGAGTGGCTGAAGAATGGACAACCCATGAATTCAGGAATTGTCACCTCTCCCGCCTGTGAAGTGAATGGGAACTTCTCGGCCAGCAGTCGGTTGACAGTCTCCGCTCAGGAATGGTTCAGCAAAGTGGTCTATACCTGCCAGGTCACTCATCCAGGATTCACTCAGAGTCAGAACATCAGCGGATCTCTGGGTAAGAGACTCAAACCGAGAAAAAAATTATTCCGCTGTTAATCGAAATTAGGGGTCTATTAAAGTTAATACAAAGCATAGAACAACTTCTAAGTTATTGTCATGTAGTTTGCTGCATTGGGACAGTGCCCCATTCAGAACTTCATCACAACATCAATTTTTGTTATTCCTTCATGAGATGTGCATTTGTGGCCCATCCCGGAGGCCACTTAAGTGTCAACCACGTTACTGTGGATCTGGAGTCACATGCATGCCAGGCCAGATAAAGACAACAGATTTACTTTTCTAAACGGCATTCGTGAACCAGGTGGGTTTTTACAACAACGGCTTCATGATGATCATTTGACTTTTAATGATAGATTTTTACTAAATTCAAATTTCACCATCTGCAGTGGTGAGATTCGAATCTGTGTCCCCAGAGTCGTGCCCTGGGTTACAAGACCATTGGCAACACCACCATGCCACTGCCTCCCCTTGAAATAGTGTTCCCTTCCATTTTAAAGTAACATAGTGAGCGAGGTGGTCTTGATGTCAGCTTTTTCCTGAGACAGCCGGTAAGATTTGGAGAGACAGTCGGTGTCGGACTGTTTCACAGGTCACAGCATAGGGGTAAAATATTGGGAAGTGTATCCACCCTACTTATAAACTAACTGCCAGTACTTGGTTCCTGAGTTCAGGAATGCTATATTTGTTTAGGAATACTGCAATGTTGATTCATGAGAATGATACCGCTGCTAAAATACTTGAACAAAAAGAGAATAATTTCACAGAGCAGGCTGGTTTTCCATCCTCCATAGAGGCTGAAAGGTGATAGTTAGAAGTTGATATATCGAAGGCAACTTCGTCTCCTTCAGGCTGAAGACTGCTGTCCTGCTTCTGAAGAGGGAACTAGGGTTGATTTTCATTTTTCATTCACAGATCCTCCCCAGTGCCCTGATACCACAGTGACGATACAGCCCCCGCCAATAGAACAGGTCTTATTGGAGGCGACCGTGACCTTAACCTGCATCATTTCTCATGCTCCCTATGGAGTCAATGTGTCCTGGATCCGAGACAGGAAGTATTTGAAATCAGAGATTGCCGAAAAGCCAGGAGCGGATCCTGACAGCGTGGTCAGCAACTTAAACATCTCGACACAAGCCTGGCTGAGTGCGGCTGTGTTTGACTGCGTGGTGAGCCATCAGGATCTGCCGACTCCTTTAAGAAAATCCATCCACAAGGAAACAGGTGAGCTGAGAGATTGAAGCAATAAATGCGTCACTGTGTCTATTTCCAGTGTCAGTGTACTGGTCAATATTCAGTATTCAGTGCATTAATGGTGTCCCCTGAGTGGAAACTCTACTAACTAAAAACTGGGAGTTGTAGATATTTTTACGGGGAAATTTGATGTGTTGATGAATGAAAAGTGAACTGAAGGCGATGTTATTGGGTTTAGATCGAATAACGAGGGAGGAGCCTGATGTGGAGCATGAAAACCAAAAATAAAGCCGATCAGTTGGGCCGAATAGCCTGATTCTGTGATGTAAAATTTCTGGAACTTCCCAATCCAGCCCCCTGAGTTATTTGATAAAATAATTGTGTTCACCTCTGCTCCAAACTGGAAGTCAAAAATGGAAACATTGAAAATCGAAACGAAGCACATTTTTCTGATATCTAGCCAGCAGTTTCATTGTCTCCAGAATTCTCCAGTTTATTGACATTTATTGTACATTTTCTGCAGATCCAAATCCGCGGGAACCGTTCGTCTCTGTCCTCTTGCCCTCGGCAGAAGAAGTCTCCGCCCAGAGATTCGTCTCCCTCAGCTGCTTAGTGAGACGTTTCTCCCCTCGAGAGATCTTCGTCAAGTGGACCGTCAACGACAAGCCGGTGAATCCTGGGAACTATAAGAACACCGAGGTGGTCGCGGAGAGCGGGAATAGCTCCTTCTTCATGTACAGCCTGTTATCCATTGCAGCAGAGGAATGGTCCAGCGGCGCTTCTTACTCCTGTGTGGTGGGACATGAAGCCATCCCCTTGAAGATCATCAACAGAACAGTTGACAAATCCAGCGGTAAACCCAGTTTTGTGAACATTTCCCTTGCACTGATGGACACCGTTAATTCATGTCAATGAGAATCACTCGGTTACATTAAAAACTTCAATAAAAATAATAAAATCGTTTTCCTCCAACGATAAATGAAATACCCAATTGCTTAATTGATTGGTTTTCAATTTTACTTCCACTATGTATCTTTGGTTTGAGTTAGGTATTTCCACGTCTCGGGCTCAAGCCTTGTTGAACCAGTGCACCCAGCTCAGATACACCCTGGGTTAGAGGCAGAGTAGAGCACATTCATTCCAGTATTCTGCAAAATATCTTCACCGACTTTCCTACCACTGAGGAGAAATCCGACAATTTCAACATTTCTGACAAACAAACACAATTTAGATCTCGGTGTTCCTGCTTCTCTCATTGTCCATGCCTTTACCATTGATGTCAGCTTTAAGCTGCTGCACCACACCCACTGGGAACTGAAGTGAGGGTCACACAGAAACATGGAGCAACAACCCCCCCCATCAGAGAGAGGGGAGAGTGAAATTGTGAACATACCGGATTCCTACTCACCCAACAAAGAGAGGGGAGGAGCAGTAGCTAACCCATGTACCATCACTTCCTCAATGAAAAGAGGAGGAATGTCATTATTTAATCCACTCACCTCCACCTCGTCAGTGGTTAGAACCATCAGGCACATTGCTTCACCGGGTAGAGAGAGGGAAATTATGAGCTCACTCTCCTCCCTCTTCGCAAGTAACGTGTTTGGAAGGGACCAGCTCTCTACTAGAAGAACCCAGTTGCCAACAGTACAAATTAGCTTCTGGCTTATTTGTTGCAGAGTTTGAAGTATCATTATCCTAATCAATGTGATGCATATATACTTATGCAACATAATTTTAAAATGTTTCTGCACTCTTGTTCCTGTTAATCATGTCCTGGCATTGATTTCCCACAATGCAAATTGAAACAAATGATTGAATCCTCCCCGGTTTTTACTGTTCTGTCCCTGATGTTTCCGAGATGCATCAATGAATGATTTCATTCGTTCTCCTGATATCTCCGTGCCACTCACATAAACTACATTCATACAGCAAAACATTGAAAATATGCTCCATTATTCGTATTGTTTGGATCATTTTCAGTTAATGATTGCGGTGAAACTTGGAGCAACAGCTAAAAAATACACACACTGACAATACTCCACAAAACTGTCACAATTATAAATACACACATAAGCGCACACACACACACTCACACTCACACACATACACACACACACATCGACACAAATGCACAACTACACACACAAATACACATACTCACACATATGCACACAAATACAGAAAGACACATGTAAATATACACACGCAAACGCATGCATATACCCCCACACACATACATATACAGAAATAGGGACAGGCACATTCAAATACAAACACAGAAACACACAAATACACAACAGATACACTTTCACACACCATAGGTACACTCAATATTTGCACAGACGAACACACATGCAGAGAAACAAGAATGCACACACAAATGCACTCATGGGCAAAACATGCACAAACAAAAATACACACTTACACAAATCCACCCACACAAAAATACACCCAGACACAAACACATCCGTACACAAATATACATAGGGACACACCCATTCTCTCTCTCTCTTTCTCTCTCACACACACACACACATACACACGCACACACACACACACATAAGAACATAAGAACATAAGAAATAGGAGCAGGAGTAGGCCATCTGGCCCTTCGAGCCTGCCCCGCCATTCAACAAGATCATGGCTGATCTGAAGCGAATCAGTTCCACTTACCCGCCTGCTCCCCATATCCCCTAATTCCCTTATCGATCAGAAAACTATCTACCCGTGATTTAAGCATATTCAACGAGGAAGCCTCCACCACTTCAATGGGCAGAGAATTCCAGAGATTCACTACCCTCTGAGAGAAGAAGTTCCCCCTCAACTCTGTTCTGAACCGGCCCCCCCTTATTTTGAGGCTGTGCCCTCTAGTTCTGGTTTCCCTTCTAAGTGGAAAGAATCTCGCCACCTCTACCCTATCCAGCCCCTTCATTATCTTATATGTCTCTATAAGATCACCCCTCATCCTTCTAAACTCACATACGAACACATAGACACGCGCCCTTGTACAAACAGACACTAAAACAACAACATACACACACATAATCAAATATGTACAAACGCACACATGTACACATGAAACACACAAGTACATACACATACACATACGTGAGTAGGTACAGACCCAAACACAAACACATACATGCATAGACACAATACAGACAGATACACACGCATGCAGACCCACATAAATACACAAGCACATACTTAGACTCAAATAAATACATATATTAGCACACGTTCACGCTGATAGGAATATAGATATAAAGACACACAATGTTATACACATTCACAAACATATATGGAAATACATATAAACAAATCACCAGACTGCATATAGAAGAACAGACAGCAAAACATTTACACACAAACATGTTGACGCAAACATTAACATGCTCATAGAACAGAACACCATAGCACACATTACTACACATCGAAACACAAATATACATCAACGCACCGTTATAAAGAATGTCAACACGTGTATACATACACTGACATGTTAACAGGCGTGCACACAGACACATGGAGAAACAGACGCACACAGAAAGGGAAACAGTAAGTAGTCACCTGACGATGGGGCAACGCTCCGAAAGCTCGTGCAACCAAATAAACCTGTTGGACTTTAACCTGGTGTTGTGAGACTACTTACTGTGCCGACCCCAGTCCAACGCCGGCAACTCCACAGAAAGGGAAACAAACATTACTAGAGTGACAGAAATTAACACAGAGCAATAGGCATAAACACATGTGCACGCATTAAGAATGGCATTAATATATATTCATAGACTTCACACAATAATAGAGTCATATATACACAATGACAAAAGAATAAAATATGCGCACAGATGCAGACACACAACTACACAAATCAACAATCACAGGCAAATGTACGCGCACATTAACACTCATAATCACATATTAACTCAGAGCCAAAGATTAATGCAGAGCACGAGATGCTCATGCACACGCACACAAATGCAAAATCTTCAATACAAACGGTAGGCAAATGATGAAAGTACAATTTAAACGTGACTTTTTAATGGAGATATCCACAGATTTATTATCCCAATGTACAATGAACAGATAAACACGCTGAGAAACTGAATTAAGCTCACGATCTACTAAACATTTCCACCATAAAGAAGCACAGATCGGAAATTACATCCCAACTCTTAAACAACAACATTCACAGTTTACAGATCAGTAACCATCTGTGAAAACAATCATTGATCAGTGAACGTTCCTCGATATCAGTCATAATATTCTTCAATAAGGGATAGTTCCGAATTGTCAAAAAATCAACTGATTTTCAAGAAAACATCTTCAGTGCTTTCTGACATGGACTGTCCAAGGAATGTCAATAAAGATCAGGTGTGAAAATAGTTACGGAGGTCGGTTACTGACTGTCCTGAGCTTAAGAGTAGGTATACATTGAAAATTAAGTTCAAGATTAAATGAACAGTTTAAAAAGGAGAACGGGGAAAATAAAGATAACAATAAGATTACCTGGATAAATAAAGTAATCTAATTTCATATCCTGGTCTCCGTCCCCTAGACTCCACCGACCGCATCTGGATTGAAGACAATGAGGATGATAACAGCAACATCTGGACAACGGCTTCCACATTCATTGTCCTGTTCTTCCTGAGCATTTTCTACAGCACTGCGGTCACTCTGGTGAAGGTGAGATGATTGAATGCACTCACATATCAAACTGACAGAATGGATTTGAAAATTCTCTTAATATCTCTTTAATATCCCGCATCATCAACATCTGCTTCATTATTGTATCTTTCTTTTACAGATCAAGTGATGGGTTGAATTTTGGAAGCTGCAGATTTCCCTCAGCTGATTATTATGATCTCCGTATGACACAAATACAATATCTGCTCTTGGTGACTCTATCAGTAAAATTCTCTCAGTTTATCATTCTGAATCTGTAACTGAGACAATCATAGACGGTATTCAGTTTTCAGAGTGAAAAGTACGAGGCATTTTTTGTTATAATGTAATTGTGGTTAATAGTCTCCCCATAGTTTAAATATCATGTATAAATAAGAAACTTTTCTCATTCCATTTCCATATTTGTTAATTCCTCTTTCTATTAAGGTCCTGTTTTCTCTTTCTGGTGTATGTAACAGATGTACAAATATTGACGGATTCCCTGTGCATGTATTGTGTTCTCAATGTGAAGCTCGATCGTTAAATTCACTTTTCTAACTTTAAAAAATAATGTCGCTGTAAAATATTCTCTGAATTTTTAAAATAAATATTGAATGAAAATTTAACCATCTCTGGCTTGGCTTAATTCCGTTTTCCAAAGCCCATCAACTCCGCCCCATATTCCATATTATGCGGTTTCCCCTCTTTCCTAGACATGTCTGTTCCCCAATCCTGTGCTTGAACTCAAGGCCGTTCAGTGAAAGAGTCACTGCGCCACCCAGTGGCCAATCCGTATAAAGACACCTTCATCTCTGTCTTTTTATGATAAAATCCAGAGACAGAGCGAGTGAACAATGAGAAGAACCGCGGTGATTTCACTCATAAACTGGTCTGCCACTGACCGAGTTTCAGGTAATTCTAAAAAGCAAAGGCTCTGTTTCATCAGAGGCCGATGCAGGACAGTGTGTGTGGCAGAAGATAGTTTCCTTTACACTGCCCCTTAAAAAAACTATCAGTGTCGCTGCAGCGTGTGAATCTCTCTATATTTCGTCCGATGAAATACTTACAAGGCAGACATGCCACAAGCTAGATAGAGAACACATGCAGAGCAGAGGTGCAAACCATGAGGTGAAACCAAGAGACTGAGGTGCATTTCACATAAGCACATAATAGATTACAAATTTCCAAATTAAGGCGAGTGCTATGGGATAATTTGAGATGACCAATACTGTATTTAACTACAGACAATATAAAACTCACGTGGCAGATATCTCTGTGTAAGGACGGAACATTTATTTAAAACAAAAACAGAACTATCAGCTGCTTGGAGATGACCAAAAGGGTTAAGTCGCTCTGGAACCGAGCGGCAGGATCTTTCCGATGCATCTAACGTGTACCATCAATAACAGATCAATTATAGATTGTCGTACCGATCGTTCCGACCTCATATTAGTTTAAGAATCAATTACGTTCAGTAAACATATATCAATAATAATTCCTGACAAGTTGCTCAGCCAATCGCATTTTACAACACAGCATAATGATATCTCCTTCATCCATTTAAATCGGAGGCTGACTCATCTGTAATCAGTATCTGGGAGAATCAGGAAGGTGAGATAGAGTCATAGAGTCACAGAGGTATAAGCATGCAAACAGGCCCTTCGGCCCAACATGTCCATGCCGCCCTTTTAAACGACAGGGCTCGTCCTAATTGCCCGCGTTTGGCCCATTACCCTCAATAGCCATTTAACTCTCTGTGCACTTTTTAAAAGACTGTCTGGCAGCTTGTTCCAGACACTCACCACCCTCTGTGTGAAAGAATTACCCCTCTGGACCCCTTTATATCTCTCCCCTCTCACCTTAAACTTATGCCCTCTCGTTTCAGGCTCCCCTACCTTTGGGAAAATATATTTCCTATCAAGCTGATCTATGCCCCTTATTATTTTATAGACCTCTGTAAGATCACCACTCAGCCTCCTACGCTCCAGAAATGAAAAGCCCCAATCTATCCAACCACTCATTATAATTTAAACCATCAAGTCCCGGTAGCATCCTAGCAAATCTTTTCTGCACTCTTTCAAGATTAATAATACCCTTCCTATAATAGGGCGACCAGAACTGCACAAAGTATTCCAAGTGTGGCCTTACCAATATTTTGTACAACTTCAACAAGACGTCCCAACTCCTGTATTCAATTTTCTGACGAATGAAACCAAGCATGTCGAGTGCCTTCTTCACTGCTCTGTCCACATGTGACTCCACTTTCAATGAGCTATGAACATGTACCTGTTGATCTCTTTGTTCTATAACTTTCCCCAACGCCCTACCATCCTGCTGGTCTAGTGGTAAGGGTTCAGCGCTTTCAGGGTCGCAGACTGGCTTCAATATATTCAGATTTAATGTTTTTGATCAACAAACTTGAATTACTTCCTGATCGAAAGCAACTCTGTCAGCATCAGTCGAGTGAGATTTTGCTTCCTAGTTGGAAAAGTCACATGGGCAACAGGCTGAGAACAAACACAGATAGTGAAAAGGGGGTGTTCGGATGCAAAGCACTGACGATGGATGTGGTGATACAGGGTAAAGTCTGGGTAATGGGTCAGATTTAACCGGATGCACTGACAGAAATATCACTCATTTGTGGATGAAAATCTCGGGCGAAATGACAAGGAAACTTCTCACTGAATGAAACACTAAACTATTTGACTTCGACTGATTGTAAGCAGTTTTCATTCGGAAAACAGTAACTGTGAGATTAGCAAAGCGGGATGGAGACAGTCTCAGTTTGAGAGGTGATGCAGCAACGTTTAAAATTAACGAGAACCAATCAACGTTGTCCTTGTCCATCAATCCTTGTGTCAGTTAATCCATCCTGTCTTGCTCGCTATCACAGGGATTCTTTTCACTGTGTGATTCCCGTCCTAAATGCCGGAAAAACTCATCAGCTCAATTAATGTTTCATGCGAAACGAGAATAACTGAAATCAGAACCATTATGGAAATGTTCAAATGTGACCGGGGACCTTCCACGTGTGAGGCCAACGTGACAACCACTACACTACAGAAACACGGCGATGCATGCATGTGAAACAGATCCGGCTAACTGGCGGAACAACTAAACTCGTTTCAAGGCTGTCAGTTACTCGCTTTGCCTTGTCTCTGCTGGTTTTTCGAGTCAAAATGAATGATGATACATTCTACTGCATTCAATTCAAGTAATCACATGCTTTGACCAAAGGTGTTCAGAACGTTTATAGTAATTTAAGTGAAAATGTGACAGTGGGGGATTTGATCCCACTCCGCCATAAACATCACGATCCTAAATTTGTGTCTTAGACTTCCCATCAACGGCAGCACCAGAAGTCATTGCTGTCAGAGTTGGTATTGGCAGTGAACAAAATCAATGGAGCTGAATTCGGTCACATGCCCCTTCGAGTCTCTTCTGCCATTTAAAATCAAGACGGATCCCCAGCTCAACCACCACCTCATTTCAGGAATCAAATCAATGAAACTTGATTCCACCCAGACAGGGAGAGAATAGAAGGAACAAAAACAAAAGAGGGGAAATGGAGAGTTAGACTGAAAGAGGGAAAGTCCAAGGCAGATGTCCAGAGAGAAAGAGGTAAATATAGAGACAGAGTGGGGTAGACATTGAACGGAACAGATACACTTCACCATTCCTTATGATTTCAAGAAAAAAACAAACTTGGAGCATTGGAAAGAGCAAATACTACAGCCCTGAAAAAGATTCTGGCAATGGTGCTGAAGAATTGTGCTTCAGCACTTGCCGCAACCTTAGCAAAGCTGTTCCTCAGCTAGAACACGGGCATCTAACCGCCAATGATACAATATGCCCAAGATTGCCCGCTTTACAAAACTCAGATCAAATCCAACACCGCCAATAACTACCAGTCTACTCTTGATCATCTGTAACGTGACGGAAGGGGCAATAAACAATGGTAACAGGAGGCACTCCAATGCAAACTGGAGGAACATTTACTGATAAAAGTTTATTAATGAAACAGAACATGGTTAAAACAAACAGAAAATGACTTGAGGATCAAAGACAACCAGAGTAAAAGGATGTTCACAATGTTCTGGACACAAATATGGTTTCTCTTTAATTCATCTGTAGCCTGTTCCCTGCCCTCTTTGTGGAACACCTCCGCTCAGTCCACAAGCATGACCCTGACCTTCCGCTTGCTTGCCATTAGAATTCACCACCTTGCTCTCACGCTCACATTTCTGTCCTCGGCCTGCTGCAATGTTCCGGAGAAGCCCAACTCAAGCTGGACGAACAGCCCCTCATCTTCCGATGAGGCACTTTACAGCCTTCTGGATTCAACATTGAGTTCAACAACTTCACACCCTGAACTCTCTCCTCCATTTTGATTTGTTTTTTATTTGCTGAGTGTCAGTCTGCATCTTGTTTTCATGTTTTTTTGCTTCCAGACAGAGCTGTCCTTTATTCTGCCATTAACACTTACTCTGGGCCAATGCTTTGTTTCTTTATGATGTGGAGATGCCGGCATTGGACTGGGGTAAACACCATAAGAGTTTTAACAACACCAGGTTCCTGTTGGACTTTAACCTGCTGTTGTTAAAACTCTGATTGTTTCTTTATTACAACCATTACCTCTCCCTTTGCCTTTTGTTCCAGGACATTTTTGTCATTTAATCTCACCCGCCCTCTAACCAATCCCTGACTTTCCCTTTTGTTCTACCTGCCCCTCCCCCCTTTCTCAGCAGCATCAAACCCATCACATTTCTCCCTCTCTTTCGTTCTGAAGTAGAGTTACATTGGACGTGAAACATTAACTCTGTTTCTCTCTCCACAGATGCTGCCAGACCTGCTGCGTTTTTTCAGTTCTTTCTGTATTTATTTTAAATCTACCTTAGTCATAGGAAAAGCACTCTTTACTATCCAGGATAAAATAAATGTCCTTCATCAGCTTTTGTGGATCATTTCAGTGGAAATGTGCTCTCCCAGGCTCAAAGAGCATCAGCCCACTGGAAGCAAAGGTGTGAGACCGGCCAGTCCAGCAGAAAGAAACCCTCCGACCCTCCCACTTCACCAACTGTCAGAATGAACATGGTTCAGTTCTGGATGTGATCAACAGCAGCAATAACAGCAGAATCCAACCCCAGTAATCACTTGTGAATTCGCTGGTGGCTCAACAGGAGGGATGAATCACTAAATCCTTTCCCACACTTCGAGCAGGTGAATGGCCTCTCCCCGGGGTGAACTCACACGTGGAAGGTCCCCGGTCACATTTGAACATTTCCATAATGGTTCTGATTTCAGTTATTCTCGTTTCGCATGAAACATTAATTGAGCTGATGAGTTTTTTCCGGCATTTCGGACGGGAATCACACAGTAAAAAGAATCCCTGTGATAGCGAGCAAGACAGGATGAATCACTGAATCCCTTCCCACACAGAGAGCAGGTGAACGGTTTCGCTCCGGTGTGAACTCGCTCATGTTTCCGCAGGTTTGATGAAGTTCTGAAGCTCTTTGTGCAGTGAGAGCAGCTGAACGGTCTCTCCTCAGTGTGAATGCGCTGGTGGGACACCAGATACTGAGACCTTTTGAAGCCACTCCCACAGTCAGAGCATTTAAAGGGTCGCTGATTGCTGTGATTGACTTTGTGACTCTGCAGACTGGATAAATCACAGCATCCCCTTCCACACACTGAGCAGGTGAATGGCCGCTCCCTCGTGTGAACTCGCTGGTGATTCCGCAGGTGGGATGATCTTCTAAATGTCTTTGTGCAGTGAGAGCAGCTGAACGGTCTCTCCACAGTGTGAGTGCGCTGGTGATCCATCAGATCCTGAGACCTTTTGAATCCGCTCCCACAGTCAGAGCATTTAAAGGGTCTCTCGCTGTTGTGAGTGACGTTGTATCTCTGCAGGCTGGATAACCGAGTGAATCTGTTCCCACACTCGGAGCAGGTGAACGGTCTCTCCCCAGTGTGAACTTGCTGGTGTTTCCGCAGGTTGGATGATGTTTGAAACTGCTTTGTGCAGTGAGGGCAGCTAAACAGTCCCTCCTCAGTGTGAATGCGCTGGTGTGACAGCAAGTGGGATGACCTTCTAAACCTCTTTGGGCAGTGAGAGCAGCTGAATGGTCTCTCCCCGGTGTGAATGCGCTGGTGGGACATCAGATCCCGAGAGCTTTTGAAACCAGTCCCACAGTCAGAGCATTTAAAGGGTCTCTCACTGGTATGAGTGGGATTTGCTGATCCTTCCAGCCTGCGGAAACACAAGCAAGTTCACATGGAGGAGAGAGGCTGTTCACCTGCTCGGAGTGTAGGAAAGGATTCACTGAGTCATCCAACCTGCTGAGACATTATGGCAGTCACACCGATTAGAGACCTTTTAAATACTCTGACTGTGGGTGTTAATTGTATAATTTGGGGTTAAATATATACAAGCAGTGGACATTGATTGGATGTTTACATGAGCACATATAGACACTTACTGACAGAGCATGGAATGGTATTAGGAGTTATATACCTGTAATGTTTCACTCTGTGAATAAATCTATACCAAGTAAAGATTGGAACCAGTTTCCTCCTCCACCAGAAGGCGGTCAGGATTATAACGTGGTAACAGAGAATGCTTAAAAATACCTGACGTTTCCAATCTGAATGTTTGAGAAGGAATAATGAAAGCTTTGATAAAAATCAGAAGGGGAAAGATGCAAATTGTCTTAAAACTACACAGACAATTTGTTCACACTCCTTGCCAAAGATTAAAAGTCCTGCTTCAAGATTCAGGAGCAGTTGATGAAGAGTATACGAGACTCATACAAGAGACCAGTGCAAAGTGTACAATGTATAAAAATTATTGGAGGATGCCATCACATCCCAACAGTGAACCTTCCCTTGGCACTTGGGGCTGGAGCTGTGGCACCAGCTCAGTTTCTGAATGATGAGTTTTGAGACGTGTGTGAAACCATGAACATTCTGGTCAGGAACACGGCAGCTGAAATTCCTTTCAGTGATGGACTCTGTGAAAGGAATCACACGGTGATCGATGAAATGCTGCAGAAAATCTTAGCTGATCAGCCAAACTGCAAGTTGGTAACTGCACTGGCCTGGACAATTCATGTAAAGAATTCACTTCAGATGGTTGGAGAGTACAATCCCTGTTAATTGGTTTGTGGGAAAAATTCCAAATGACCCTCTGTGCTGGGGATAGTCCTCCTGATTTAGAAGGGATGACAATTAGTACAATTTTTATTCATTCATTATCTGATTGTTTCACTGGTGCTCAAGCTAAGAAATTATTGTAGATCCTCGATGAGGGGTGTCTTATAATGTAATACTTTGTACAAAATAAAGACCATCATGGTTTTTATTTTTCAAATTGTTTTGAAATATTGTGTGTGTTGTTATAATTCGGGTCGAGAACATTAACGTTCAGTGAGAAATCCAAACACCCATCACAAGATTCCAGGTTTTTAAACAAAATCAAACTTTACTGAATATAAAAGGAAAATTAAAAACCAGCTCGTAGAATTATATTTTGTAACAATTTATTCTGTAAACTCAGTTCTGACTCAAAACATGAACTCTATTTTCACTCTCTACAGATGCTGCCAGACCTGCTGAGGTTTTGCAGCATTTTTCAGTTTTTTGTACTTTTTAAACCCTTACTCCTCGACAAGAGTGCCCTTATATTTAATATCTTGAATGTTCATTCACTTCTGTTCCTGGGACAAATCCCAAAGGTATGTCAAAGCTCCCAGAATTCACTTTAATTCGCCTCAGTATTCCAGCTATTCTGCAGGCTCCAAGATTTCATGAGGATCCTTCTATTAGCTTTCGGCTAAACAACTCTCCAACTTTCCTTTGAGATTTCAAAATTAACTCAAAACATGGACTCCTCAATCCAAGCATGAGCTTCACTGCCTTCTTGCTGAGGGATTTAAACATTGGAAACACCCATGGTTCCTAATGACCTCCTCGGCTCCTGTTCCCACAGCTGGTTCACAGCTCCCGCAGCTGGTTCACAGCTCCCGGTCCCACAGCTGGTTCACAGCTCCCGGTCCCACAGCTGGTTCACAGCTCCTGGTCCCACAGCTGGTTCACAGCTCCCGGTCCCACAGCTCCCAAGCTAACTGCAGACTGCCTGC
The DNA here is from genome assembly GCF_964213995.1 of Mustelus asterias. Lineage (NCBI taxonomy): Eukaryota > Metazoa > Chordata > Chondrichthyes > Carcharhiniformes > Triakidae > Mustelus > Mustelus asterias. The sequence continues at coordinate 535,975 of NW_027590155.1, forward strand.
TTTCTGTGAAAAACACCCAGAATTCCAACCAAGACCACCCTGAATCACTTAGCCTTATGGTAACAGACCAGTAGGGATGTCCAAAAGATGTTTAAATTAATTAACTTTTAGTTTCAGAGCCAAACCCTTTTTTCTTGAGGTCTGCGTGAAGAATTCCCCTCTCTAACAAAGACAGGAAAAAAATTGTCAGACCCGATGTCTCCAGCTAAAAGAGCCCAGCTGCCGTGTTACACTTGTTCTTACCCTTCTAGCTTTGACTTCTCAAACCAACATGGGCCACACCTTGTGACTGCAAATTCTCTCAGGGTGTTTTTATCAGATTCTCAACCCAGGTTTTCCAGTTGTTACATTTTTTATAAAAATCCGAAATTAATATTTCTGAAACTCATGACTTATTAAACTAGATCTTCGCAACATATTTCCTGGAATTAATGAAAATGTATCACTCTATAATATCCCAATTAGAATATTACAATATACAACATGCTGTATATCTTAACAACAGCCATGATCTTATTGAATGGTGGAGCAGGCTCCAAGGGCCATGTGGCCTCCTCCTGTTCCTAAATCCACTGTTTTCCTGTGTTGATCTATCTTATAACCTGCAATAGACATAATAATCCCTCCATTGTCCACTTCACATTCACAAGTCCAGCTTGGTAACAGCACACTGCTGGGTTCCATGTCCAGGAATCTCAGTCCACTGAAGATGGAAAATATTATTGGTTTCAGTGTTTTCTGAAAGTTTTCTTCTTTCAATAATTATAGTAATTTTTAATAATTATAGTTTCTTCTGCAAGAGGACAGAATATTCCAGTTAATTCCACATTGAAATGTCTTCTTCTTCTTCTTGCTCTGTTGTAGCTGCAGCTTTATTTTTAGTTTCATTTCCCAGAATCAAACATTCTGGATTCTCTTTTGGAGAGAGCAAGTTCAGAGCGGCTTCTTTCTGTGCCAACAACTCGTTCCTTCATTGGACAAAATCTTATTTAGCCATTTTCAGAATGTTGTTAAAATGCTTTTCATGTTAAGCAAAAAGGTCTGATACTCTTGTTTGGAGCATTTTGGATCTTGGGCTTCAGAAATCGGGGAATTGAGAACAGAAGCAGGGAAGTTATTCTGATAGTTTCTAAAGCTCTGGTGAGGCCACAACAGAACACTGAGCCCAGTTCTGGTCACCACACTTTAGGAAGGATGTGAGGGTCCTTGAGAGAATCGAGAGGAGATTTACCACAATGGTTCCAGAGATGAGGAAGATGATGCGAATGTGGAACTTGCTACCAGTGAGTGGTTGAGGTGAACAGCATGAATACATTGAAGGGGAAGCTAGATACGTACATGAGGGAGAAAGGAATAGAAGGAAATGCTGATGGGGGGAGATGAAGAGGGGTAGGTGGAGGCTCATGTGGAGCATAAATACTGACACAGACCAATTGGGCCGACTGGCCTGGCCCTGTGCTCTAGACTCACTGGAACAGAGACAAATGTATTTATTTTAGATTTACCTCGTGTTTGTGGATCATCTCAGTAAAATGTGCACTCCCAAATTCAAAGAGCATCGACCCACTGGCAGCAAAGCCATGAGGTTGGTCAGTCCAGCAGAAAGAAACCCTCTCACTTCAGCAACTGTCAGAATGAACATGGTTTAGTCCTGGATGTGATCAACAGCAGCAAGAACAGCAGAATCCAACTCCTGTCATCACTTGTGAATTCGCTGGTGTCTTAGCAGGTGAGACGACCGTTTAAATCTATTCCCACAGTAAGAGCAGCTGAACGGTCTCTCCCCAGTGTGAACTCGCTGGTGTGTGAGCAGATTGGAGATCTGAGTGAATTCCTTCCCGCACACAGAGCAGGTGAATGGCCTCTCCCCAGTGTGAACTCGCTGGTGTGCCAACAGGGTGGATGAATGACTGAAACCCTTCCCGCACACAGGGCAGGTGAAGGGTGTCTCCCCAGTGTGAACTCGCTGGTGTATTAGCAGTTGGGATGATGTTCTAAATCTCTTCACGCAGTAAGAGCAGCTGAACGGTCTGTCCTCAGTGTGAATGCGCTGGTGGCCCATCAGGGTCTGAGAGCTTTTGAAGCTACGCCCACAGTCTGAGCATTTAAACGGTCTCTCATTCGTGTGAGTGACACGGTGTGTCTGCAGGGTGGATGAATGACTGAATCCCTTCCCACACACACAGCAGGTGAACGGCCTCTCCCCAGAGTGAACTCGCTGGTGCCTCCACAGGGTGGAACGATCACTGAATCCTTTCCCACAGTCTGAGCAGGCGAAAGGTCCCTCCCCGGTGAGAACTCGCTGGTGCGTCAGCAGGCTGGATAACTGAGTGAATTCTTTCTCACACACAGAGCAGGTGAACGGCCTCTCCCCAGAGTGAACTCGCTGGTGTCTCAGCAGGGTGGTTGATATACTGAATCCCTTCCTACACACGGAGCAGGTGAACGGCCTCTCCCCAGTATGAATTCGCCAGTGTGTCCAGTGCAGATGGACACTGGAATCCCTTCCCACAGACCCCACACTTCCATGGTCTCTCCATGGTGCCAGTGTCCTTTCGATAATCAGTTGATTCCACATCCAAGTACAGAACACATGTACAGTTTCTCCTCGCTGTGAATGGGGTGATGTTTTTCAGGCTGTGTTACTGGTTGAAGCTCTTTCCACAGTCAGTTCACTGGAACACTCTCACTCAGGTGTGTGGGGTCTCCATTCTTGTCCAGTCACACTGATGTTTGAAATCTTTTCCCACAGACAGAACAAACAAACATTTCTTCTCATACATTCAAACGGCAATTATATTCAGGTCCTGATGAATCCAGTGACTTTGTAACATCTTGTTGTGACGTCTGGTGTGAGATTTCAGTCTGTAAATTCTCTCCTTCTAATATCCTGTTAATAGAAGTTATCAGTGTAAGTATAGGACTGAAATTCAAAACAGACAATTCTAGTTTCCATGGAATATTCTTTGCTTTCTCATTCCCTAAAGTTGTAAATCTCCATCCCACACACTCTCCCCCCATTGTCATACTGCTGTACCTAATACACACCCTCCCAATTCTCCTGAAGGTGCTGATTCAGGCTGATTGACAGACCCATGCTCCTGTCCAGTACAAAGAGACCTGAAAATCTTCATGCAGGCTGCTAGCCAATGTCCACATTACTATTATTTGATCAGCAATGGAAAGGAGATGTGAGGAACAATTTTATTCACAAGTGGTCACGACCTGACCTCACTGCTTCTGTGCATGGTGGAATCAGAAATAATCAATGATTTGAAAAATAAATCAGATAGGTGTGAAGGAATTAAAAAGGGAACAGAGTTATGGAGGGGAAATGGGACTGAGTGGATTGATGTACAGAGAGTCAGCATGGACTTCTTCCAACTATCACTGGAATATATACAAAATTTCAGGCAATGTAGTGGAAGACATGCCCTGTCTACATCAACGGTGACAAAGTGGAAATGGTTGAGAGCTTCAAGTTTCTAGGTGTTCAGATCACAACAACCTGTCCTGGTCCCTCGAAACTGCTGCTTTAGTTAAGAAAGCCCAACAACACCTCGACTTTCTCAGGAGGCTAAGGAAATTCGACATGTCGACACGTCAGCTACGACTCTCACCAATCTTTACAGGGACACCACAGAAAGCATCCCATCCAGTTGAATCACAGCTTGGTATTGCTGCTGCTCTGACCAAGAGCGCAAGAAACTACAAGGGGTGTGAATGTGGCCCAGTCCATCACGCAAATCAGCCTCTTATCCATTGACACTGTCTACATTTCCTATTGCCTCAGAAAAGCAGCCAGCATAATCAAGGACCCCACGTATCCTGGACATTCTCTTTTCTATCTTCTTCCATCGGGAAAAAGAGACAAAAGTCTGAGGTCACAAACCAACCGACTCAAGAACAGCTTCTTCCCTGCTGCTGCCATCGGACTTTGACAAACAAACAACAAAGAAAATTACAGCACAGAAACAGGCCCTTCGACCTTTCAAGCCTGCACCGACCATGCTGCCCGACTGAACTAAAACCCCCTACCCTTCCGGGGACCATATCCCTCCATTCCCATCCTATTCATGTATTTGTCAAGATGCCCCTTAAAAGTCACTATCGTATCTGCTTCCACTATCTCCCCCGGCAGCAAGTTCCAGGCACCCACCGCCCTCTGTGTAAAAAACTTGCCTCTCCTTTAAACCTTGCCCCTCACACCTTAAACCTGTGCCCCCCCAGTAATTGACTCTTCCATCCTGGGAAAAAGCTTCTGACTATCCACTCTGTCCATGCCCCTCATAATCTTGTAACCTTCTGTCAGGTCTCCCCTCAACCTCCGTCGTTCCAGTGAGAACAAACCAAGTTTCTCCAACCTCTCCTCATAACTAATGCCCTCCATACCAGGCAACATCCTGGTAAATCTTTTCTGTACCCTCTCCAAAGCCTCCTCCTTTTGAATGGACCGACCTCATATTAAGCTGATCTTTCTCTTCACCATTTCTGTAACTGTAACACTATATTCTGCACTCTCTCCTTTCCTACTCCCCTATGTACTCTATGAACAGTATGCTTTGTCTGTATACCGCGCAAGAAACAATACTTTTCACTGCATCCCAATACATGTGACAATAAATCAAATCAAACCCATTGCTGCATTTCCTTCCTGAAGCCACATTTGTCCACTGGGGCCTGGCCCCGGGAGAAAGCGCTGCAGCTGCCGTTGTGTTGGGTGTTGAGGCGGTGCCGCTAGTTCCTTATTGGGGGTGTTGAAGCCTCCACTGGGTGTGTGGAGCCTCCCCTCCCACCCACTGCCCCTAACGCTGCCTCCGCTTATCCGCCTCCTTCCCGCCTGAAGATCAGACAAACAAGCACCTGTCCCTGGACATGAGCCGCACTGCGCATGCTCCCCGTCACAATGCCCGGGGACTGATTGACGGCAGCTCCAGACCAATAGGAAAAGGGGGCGGGGCTGGAGGACCGAGTGGGAGCGGCTGGTCCTCCAACCAGCGTGAATAGGGGAGGGCTCTGAAGCATGCGCAGTGCGGGTAATGGCGGCGGACGGACGGTTTTAACTCGAATCCGAGATCAGTTCAAGGTAAAGGGCGGCGCGCGGAGAGCGATGAATGTGGCGGGTGGGTGGAGAAGTTTCGTAAACATGTTGTTCAAACTCAAACCCCGATAAATAACTTTCCGGGCGCCCTGTTGGTGCCATATTGGAGGCGCAACTTGTCGTGTTGGGCCTGGGCTGATGGCCGTCAATCTGTCGTTAGCAATGTCTATCAGTGCGCATGTGCGGCCGGCATCTTTGTGAGGGGCAATGTGCAGCAGGTGCAGGTGCGATCGCCATGTTTGTAGGGGGCGCAGGAGTGTCTACCTTTGTGATGTATGGGACCTGAACCCCCTGCAGTCCATGTGGTGTAGGTACATCCACCCTGCTGGTAGGGAGGAAATCCCAGCATTTTGACCCAGCGACTGCGAAGGAACGGCGATATATTTCCAAGATGTGGAGATGCCAGTGTTGGATTGGGGTAAACACAGTAAGAAGTCTCACAACACCAGGTTAAAGTCCAACAGGTTTATTTGGTAGCACAAGCCACTAGGTTTCGGAGCACTGCTCCTTCATCACGTAAGTGGGAGTTCTGTTCACAAACAGGGCATATAAAGACACAAACTCAATTTACAAAATAATGGTTGGAATGCGAGTCTTTACAGGTAATCAAGTCTTTAAAGGTACAGATAATGTGAGTGGAGAAAGGGTTAAGCACAGGTTAAAGAAATGTGTATTGTCTCCAGCCAGGACAGTTAGCATACAGTTAGGACAAAGCATACCTTTCATGGAGTACATGGGGAGAAGGAAAGGATAGGGTGCGGGTACAGGTAGGGTGAAGAGAAAGATCAGCTTAATATATGATAGGACCATTCAAACATGACAGTCGGAAGAAGTTGTTCTTGAGTCATTTGGTACATGTTTTCAGACCATAGAATATTAAAGCACCGAAACAGGCCTTTTGGCCCTTCTTGGCTGTCCTGAACCATTTTTTTGCCTCGTCCCACTGACCTGCACTTGGACCATATCCCTCCACACCCCTCTCATCCATGAACCCGTCCAAGTTTTTCTTAAATGTTAAAAGCATTCACCACTTTATCCGGCAGCTCATTCCAGACTCCCATCACTCTCTGCGTGAAGAAGCCCCCCCCTAATATTCCCTTTAAACTTTTCTCCTTTCACCCTTAACCCATGCCCTCTGGTTTTTTTCTCCCCTGGCCTCACTGGAAAAAGCCTGCTTGCATTCACTCTATCTATACCCATCAAAATCTTATACACCTCTATCAAATCTCCTCTCATTCTTCTATGCTCCAGGGAATAAAGTCCTAACCTATTCAACTTTTCTCTGTAACTCAGTTTCTCAAGTCCCGGCAACATCCTTGTAAACCTTCTCTGCACTCTTTCAACTTTATTAATATCCTTCCTGTAATTAGGTGACCAAAACTGCACACAATACTCTAAATTCGGCCTCACCAATGTCTTATACAACCTCACCATAACACTCCAACTCTCATACTCGATACTTTGATTTATAAAGGCCAATGTACCAAAAGCACTCTTTATGACCCTATCTACCTGTGACGCCACTTTTAGGAAATTATGTATCTGTATTCCCAGATCCCTCTGTTCTACTGCACTCTTCAGTGCCGACCATTTACCTTGTATGTTCTACCTTGGTTTGTTCTTCCAAAGTGCAATACCTCACACTTGGTCTGGCCAACATGTGACTCCAAAGCCACAACAATGTGGTTGACTCTCAACTGCCCTCCAATGGCAACGAGGGATGGGTAATAAATGCTGGCCAGCCAGCAACCCATGTCCCATAAATGAATAAAAAGAATTCAATTGAACAGCTTGGTGGGCTGAATTTCTAACTATTTCTTACGATCTGTCAGGAACATGAAATGGTGAGTGTCGATCAGCATTAATTAGCACCTTCAGGAGAATTGGGTAGTGTATATTAAAGTTTAAAGTTTATTTAATAGTCACAAGTAAGGCTTATATTAACACTGCAATGAAGTTAGTGTGAAATTCCCCTAGTTGTCACACTCCGGCACCTGTTCGGGTCGATGCACCAAACCAGCACGTCTTTCAGAATGAGGGAGGAAACTCATGCAGACACGGGGAGAACGTGCAAACTCCACACAGACAGTGACCCAAGCCGGAAATCGAACCCGGGTCCCTGGCACTGTGAGGCAGCAGTGCTAACCACTGTGCCACCGTGCCGCAGAATGCTAAATGGAATGAGAGAGAGAGAGTGTATGTGTGAGGGGCGTGGGTGGAGATTTAAAGAATGTTCCATAGAAACTACAATTGTCTGTTTTGAATTTCTATCATGTGCTGACAGTGATGATTTCTGTAAACTGCTTTCAGTGTATATTGGAAGGAGAGGTTTTGACTGGAAAAGCACTGAGATTCTCACACCCGTATCAGAGTGTTCCAGTGCACTGATTGTGGAGAGACACAAGGACTCAGACACCATGGAGAAACCATGGAAATGTGGAGACTGTGGGGAGGGATTCAGAGCCCCATCTGAGGTGGAATCTCATCGACGCAGTCACACCGGGGAGAGACCGTTCATACGCTCCACTTGTGGGAAGGGAACCAATCATTCATCGAATCTGCTGAGACACCAGCGAATTCACACTGAGGAGAGGCTAGTCACCTGCTCACAGTGTGGGAAGGGAGTCAGAGATTCATCCACCCTGCAGGTGGGGAGAAAGAGCGGGGGGGGGGGGGGAAGAGCAGGGGGGGGAAGAGTGGGGGCGGGGGGGGGGGGAAGAGCAGGGGGGGAAGAGTGGGGGCGGGGGGGGTGGGAAAGAGCAGGGGGGGCGAAGAGAAAGAGAGAAAGATTGAGAGAGAAAGAATCCAACCCCTGCAATCACTTGTGAACTTGTTGGTGTCTCTGCAGGTTGGATGACCGATTGAATCCCTTCCCACACACAGAGCAGGTGAACCGTCTCTCCCCGGTGTGAACCCGCTGGTGTCTCCACCATGTGGATGACCTCCTAAACCTCTTTGAGCAGTGAGAGCAGCTAAACGGTCTCTCGTCAGTGTGAATGGGTTGGTGGACCATCAGTTCCCGAGAGCTTTTGAAGCCACTCCCACAGTCAGAGCATTTAAAGGGTCTGTCTTGGGTGTGAGTGACCTTGTGGCTCAACAGGTTGGGCAACTGAGTGAATCCCTTCCCACACACAGAGCAGGTGTACGGTCTCTCTCCGTGTGAACCCATTGGTGTGTCAACAGATTGTTCAACCGAGTGAACTCTTTCCCACACACAGAGCAGGTGAACGGCCTCTCCCCGGTGTGAATGCGCTGGTGGGTCAGCAGATTGTTTAACCGAGAGAATCCTTTCCCACACACAGAGCAGGTGAACGGTCTCTCCCCAGTGTGAACTCCCCGGTGTGTTTGTAAATGGGATGACTGAGTGAATCCCTTCCCACACACACAGCAGGTGAATGGTCTCTCTCCAGTGTGACTGCGCCGATGAGTTTCCAGTGCAGATGGGAACCTGAATCCTTTCCCACAGTCCCCACATTTACACAATTTCTCCATGGTGCAGGTGTCCTTGCGACTCTCCAGGCTTGACAATCAGTTCAGTTACAACATAACATGGGTGCGGTCTCTCTGCTGCAATGTATTTTCAGGCTGTTTAACTGGTTAAAGTTCTTTCCACAGTCACTCAGGTGTGTGCATGTTTCAGTGTGTGTGTGTCTCGGTGCTTTTCCAGTCACACTGTTTAAAATCTCCTGAAGCAGACAGAGCAGAGAAACATTTCCATTCTAGATTCAAAGGTCGATGATATTCAGGTCCCAATGAACTGAGTGACTATGTTAGATTTTGATGTGAAGTTTGGTTTCATATTCGACTTTAAATTTTCTGATATCCTGCAAAAGGAATTTACAAAAGTCATCAGTGTCAGTACAGGATAGAAATTCAGAACAGACAATTCTAATTTCTATGGAACATTCTTTTCTCTCTCATTCCTCAAAGCTGTAAATCTCCATCCCACACACTCTCCCTCCATTCTCACTCTGCTGTATCTAATATTCACCATCCCAATTCTCCTGAAGGTGCTGATTCAGGCTGATTGACAGATCCATGCTCACTGCTTCCTGTCCTGGACACAGAGAGAGCTGGAAATTTCCATGCAGGCTGCCAGACAGATGAATGTCTACATTACTGGAGTAAAAATGTGTGGAATATACAGACCGAATTCACTTCATTCCCTTCAGTTGCTGCAAGTCCCCAATTTCCCCCAGAATGAGGAAAGAAATGGAAAGGGGGAAACATTGATTTCCTCCCAGATGTTGCCCAGAGGAGGAAGTTTCACTCTGAAGCTCATTGGACAACTTCTGCATTGTGACGTCACGATAGAGCCCTGCCTGAATCAGCCAATAGGAATCTCTCTGCTCCGGGTGACATCTCCGGGTTGCAGTGCGCAGGCCCGGGCGCGCGGACCCGGGAGCCCCGCCCCCACCCATTGTTCCCCTCCCCCTACACCTCTTCCAGCCACGGTTTCCAGACAACTGGCTGCCGGCTCCGGCCAGAGCGAGAAGCCGCTCGGTGATCGCACCCCCCCCCCCCCCCCGGCCACCTCCGGCCCGGGACTGCAAATGTGCGAGGGAGAGGGGAAGCTGCACATGTGCGGGGGAGAACCCACCATCTGATCTTCATGCTGAGGTGTTGACCAATGGGAAGAGTTGAAGGACTGGGAGGACTCTGGTCTTCCAGCCAATCAGAGCGTGGGCTTTGTGTGAATGAAGATTGATCTTCAGACAGACTCAAACCTCCTCCTGTCTCAAACATCTGTGAGTAAAACACTTTCTTTTCTCCCCCTTTCCATTTCTTTTCTCATTCTGGGGGAAATTGGGGACTTGCAGCAACTGAAGGCAAAGGAAGTGAATCCAGGGAGCGTGCAGACTCTGGAAAGGTTGGCCCAGGTTTCTCTCTCTCTTCAACCAGAAAATGATCCATTTCTGCCCACTGTTTGCTGTTAGCCAATCTTCTATCCACGCCAATATGTCATCCCCGCAGCATGAATTTTTATTTGCTGCAATAACCTTTGATGTGGCACCTCATCAAATGTCTTCTGGAAATCTAAGTCCAGCGCATCCACCGGTTTCCCTTTATCCAATTCCCGATGGGGAATTATAGAAAATTGAACAACACATCAACTATCTCACTCTGTCAAGACCCGAGAATGAAGCCCAGCAGGACCCGAGGACTCATCAGCCCACAGCTCCAACAGTTTGCTGAGGACCACTTCCCTGGGAATTGTGCTTTTTCAGAGTTCATCCCACACTTCTGTTTTCTGATTTCCAGCTGTTTCTGAGTTTTAACTGTATCCTCTATTGTGAACACCGAGGCAAAATACTTGTTCAATTCATCTCCCAGCTCCTTATTTTTCATTATCAATTCCTGGACTCACTTTCTATTAGACAGTTAAGAAATGAGGTGGAGCAAGTGACTGAAGTGTCAGTCAGGGAGCACTATTGGGAGCACCAATAGTTTCAAAATAGTTCTGGAAAAAGATAGGACAGGTCCACAGGTCAAGGCCCTAAACTGGAGCAGGGCCACTTTTGTGGGCATTAGGCAGGATCTAGCAGATGTCGATTACGTGAGTTTGTTTGAAGGGAAAGGAATGACTGGCAAATGGGAGGTTTTAAAAGTGTGATATCAAGAGTCCAGGGGCAGTATATTCCTGTTGGAGTGAAGGGAAAGAATGGTAATTTTAAGGATCTCTGGCAGACAAGGGACATTGAGGCTCTGGTCAGGTAAAAGAAGGAAGCATACATTGGGTTTAGGCAATTGGGGACAAGTGAATCACTCTGACTATAAAAAGTGTAAGAAAATACTGAAGAGGGAAATCAGGAGGACAAAAAGAGGGTATGATATGGATCTGGCAGGTAAGATTAAAGAAAATTCCAAGAGGTTCTATCACTATATTAAGAGTAAAAGGGTGGCCAGAGAGAGAATAGATCCCCTTAAAAATCAGTATGGCCATCTGTGTGTGGAGCCACAGGAGATGGATAAGATTTTTAATGAATACTTCTCCTCTGTGTTTACTGCGGAGAGCACCATGGGTGCGAAAGAAATAAGGGAAACAAGTGGTGATGTCTTGGGCACACGCATGTTACTTGGGAGGAGGTATCTGCAGCCTTATAAAAGCAAATTACTGCGGATGCTGGAATCTGAAACCAAGAGAGAAAATGCTGGAAAATCTCAGCAGGTCTGGCAGCATCTGTAAGGAGAGAAAAGAGCTGATGTTTCTTGTCTGGAGACCCTTTGTCAAAGCTCTGAAACATCAGTTCTTTTCTCTCCATACAGATGCTGCCAAACCTGCTGAGAATGGGGAGAGAGTGTGTGGGATGGAGATTGACAGCTTTTGGGGAATGAGAGAGGAAAGAATGTTCCACGGAAATTGTCTGTTCTGAATTTCTATCCTGTACTGACACTGATGACTTTTGGAAACTTATTTTCCAGGATATTGAAAGAGGAATCACAGGACGAAATCGCAAACGCCACGTCTAGATCTGACAGAGTGATATTCCTTGGGACCTCAATATCATCGGACTTTGAATCCAGAAGGAGAAATGATTGTCCAGTCTGTCGATTTGAAAAGATTTGAAATGTCAGTGTGAGTGAAAAAGCATCAACACTCTGCCACACTCGAGTGAGAGTGTTCCAATGCACTGACTAAAGAGCTTTAATCAGTTACACAGTCTGAATAAGTATCACACCATTCACAGCGGGGAGAGACTGTAATCCTGTTCTGTGTGTGGACGAAGTTTCAACTAATTGTCCACCCAAGAGAGAGGTAAGGACACCTGCACCATGGAGAAACCGTGGAAATGTGCGGACTGTGGGAAAAGATACAGAGCCCCATCTCTTCTGGCAGCTCATCGGCGCAGCCACACTGGGGAGAGACCATTCACCTGCTCTCAGTGTGAGAAGGGATTCACTTCTTTATCCAGCCTGCAGAAACACGAGCGAGTTCACACTGGGGAGAGGCCATTCACCTGCTCTCAATGTGGGAAGGGATTCACGCAGTCATCCCACCTGCAGACACACCAGCGAGTTCACACTGGGGAGAGACCATTCACCTGCTCTCAGTGTGGGAAGGGATTCACTCAGTTATCCAGCCTGCAGACACGCCAGCGAGTTCACACTGGGGAGAGGCCATTCACCTGCTCTCAGTGTGGGAAGGGATTCACTTGTTCATCTAACCTGCGGACACACCAGCGAGTTCACACTGGGGAGAGACCATTCACCTGCTCTCAGTGTGAGAAGGGATTCACTCAGTTATCCAGCCTGCAGAGACACCAGCGAGTTCACACTGGGGAGAGGCCGTTCACCTGCTCTCAGTGTGGGAAGGGATTCATTCAGTTATCCGCCCTGCGGAGACACCAGCAAGTTCACACTGGGGAGAGACCATTCACCTGCTCTCAGTGTGAGAAGGGATTCACTCAGTTATCCAGCCTGCAGAGACACCAGCGAGTTCACACTGGGGAGAGGCCGTTCACCTGCTCTCAGTGTGGGAAGGGATTCATTCAGTTATCCAGCCTGCAGACACACCAGCGAGTTCACACTGGGGAGAGACCATTCACCTGCTCTCAGTGTGAGAAGGGTTTCAGAGTTTCATCCCAGCTGCTGAGACACCAACAGGTTCACGAGTGATTCCAGGGGTTGGATTCTGCTGTTATTGTTTCTGCTCTCAGTTGCATCCAGGACTGCATTTTGTTCATTCTCACAGTTGGTCAATGGGAAGGGTCAGAGGGTTTCTTTGTGTTGGACTGGCCGGTCTCAGCCTCCAGTGGGCTGATGCTCTTTGAGTCTTTTTGCGAATACCTGGTTTCAAATGTCACAAGGATCAGAGAGTGACAGGGTGTTAGGAAGTTTAGAGATATTTAGTCAGAAGAAAACAGAGGTTGGCAGTGCAAAGGTACATTTCTGAATGGAGGGCTGTGACAAGTGACATTCCTCAGGGATCAGTGCTGGGACTTTTGCTGTTTGTGATATATATAAATGATTTGGAGGAAAATGTAACTGGTTTTATTGATAAGTTTGTGGACGACACAAAGGTTGGTGGAATTGCGGATAGCGATGGGGACCGGCAGAGGATACAGCAGGATATAGATCAGTTGGAGACTTGGGTGGAGAGATGGCAGATGAAGTTTAATCCGGAAAAATGTGAGGTAATGCATTTTGGAAGGTCTAATACAAAGAACAATACAGCCCAGGAACAAGCCCTTCGGCCCTCCAAGCCTGCGCCACTCATGTGCCCAACTAGACCAACTAATACAGATGGGAAATATACAGTAAATGGCAGAACCCTTCGGAGTATTCATAGGCAGAAGGATCTGGGTGTACAGGGACACAGGTCATTGAAAGTGGCAATGCAGGTGGAGAAGATAATCAAGAAGGCATACGGCACGCTAGCCTTCATTGGCTGGGGCATTGAGTTTAAAAATTGGCAAGTCATGTTGCAGCTTTATAGAATCTTAGTTAGACCGCACTTGGAATCTAGTGTTCAATTCTGGTCACCACACTACCAGAAGGATGTGGAGGCTTTGGAGAGGGTACGGAAAATATTTATCAGGATGTTGCCTGGTGTGGAGGGCATTAGCTATGAGGAGAGGTTGGAGAAACTTGGTTTGTTCTCAGTGGGACGACGGAGATTGAGGGGGGCGACCTGGTAGAAGTCTACAATATTATGAGGGGCATGGACAGAGTGGATAATCAGAAGCTTTTTCCCAAGGTGGAAGAGTCAATTACGAGGGTCATAGGTTTAAGGTGCGAGGGGCAAGGTTTAAAGGAGATGTACAAGGCAGGTTTTTTACACGGAGAATGGTGGGTGCCTGGAACTCGTTGCCGGGGAAGGTAGTGGAAGCAGATACGATAGTGACTTTTAAGATGTGTCTTGACAAATATATGAATAGCATAGGAATAGAGGGATATGGTCCCCGGAAAGGTAGGGGGTTTTAGTTCAGACGGGCAGCATGGTTGCTACAGGCGTGGAGGGCCAAAAAGCTTGTTTCTGTGCTGTAATTTTCTTTGTTCTTCATTCTGTTTGGAACATCCCAAATGCTCATCCAATTTCCTTTTTAATTGTTTATTGTCTCCACTTCCTCCACCCTCGTAGGCAGCGAGTTTCAGGTCATTACCATTCGCTGCATCAGAATATTCTTCCTCACATCTCCCCCCCCACTCCCACTCCATCCCCCCCCCCAGCCCCCACTCCCCCCTCCCACTGCCCCCCTTGCATCTCTGACCCAAAACAAGCAATCTTTGTGTCATCCGCAAACTTACTAATCAGACCAGCTACATCTTCTTCCAAATCATTTATATATATCACAAACAGCAGAGATCCCAGTACAGAGCCCTGCGGAACACCACTAGTCACAGAGCTCCAATCAGAAAAAGACCCCTCCACTGCTACCCTCTGTCTTCTATGGCCAAGCCAGTTCTGTACCCATCTAGCTAGTTCCCGTGAGATTTAACCTTTTGCACCAGCCTGCCATGAGGGACCTTGTCAAATGCTTTACTAAAATCCATGTGGATGACATCCACGGCCCTTCCCTCGTCAGTCATTTTTGTCACCTCCTCAAAAAACTCAACCAAATTTGTGAGGCATGACCTCCCTTGCACAAAACCATGTTGTCTATCGCTAATGAGATTATTCAGTTCTAAATGTGTACAGATCCTATCTCTAAGAATCTTCTCCAACAATTTCCCTACCACGGACGTCAAGCTCACTGGCCTATAATTACCAGGGTTATCCTTGCTACCCTTCTTAAATAACGGGACCACATTTGCTATTCTCCAATCCTCTGGGATCTCACCTGTGTCCAATGAAGAAACAAAGATTTCTGTTAGAGGCCCAGCAATTTCATCTCTTGTCTCTCTCAGTAACTGGAAGTCCCTTCCTAACAGCACTGTGGGTGTACGTACACCTCAGGCATTGCAGCAGTTCAAGAAGGCACCCTTGGGGTTGACCATGGCCAAGGCAGCTACATACAGCCACATATTGTGTTATAATTGAAGGACTGCAGATTGAATGTGAGGCATTGTGGGACTGGACTATCTTGACCATATTCCTGTGACTGCCCGGAAATTCATGTGTCTGTTTTAGTTTATAATGGAGGATTTCTGGGAATAAGTTAATTGCGGAAATATTAAGCATAGCCTGGAGGAATTTGGAATAACTGAGAGTTTTATCCCCAGATAAAAAACAAAGATTTTGCTGGTGTTTGGGTGTAACGTGTTTGGGATTTTAAATCACCAAAGACAAGATGTTGCCTCTAAAATCAGTCCTTGTAGGTTGGCTTAAAAAAGGTGAAGTTATAATGAAGGATCTTGGATCTTATTTTAATCAAGGAGTTGTGAGCTTGTAGTGCTCTGTCGCTTTAAGAAGTTATAGCTGCGAGAGAGAATGCTGAGGATTCATTGACTGAAATTTACGAGCTGTGAGAATCTGTGTGTTTTGTTTGTTTTATGTGGATGTTTGTAGATGTGTTTTATCATTGTTTTGGGCTACATTTGTTAAGTTTTATCGTTCTGGAGAATTAACCTTACCTTGAGTCTTTAATTAAAGGCATTTTTGGAAGTTTAAAAACAGGATCACAAGAACGCTTAAGTAATTAATTTTGGTTATTGTTGTTGTAAAGCACATGTTAGGTTTCTCTGTTTGTGTGTGGATGATATTTCTGGGTTGAACGCTTCAAACTTTGAGGTTTTCTGTCTGTGATTTAAATCAAACAGATTTTTAAAAAAGGAAGTGTGATCAATAAAACTTTTTTTGTTCAGAAGTTATGAACCTGGAGCCATATTTACTGGCCAGAGACAGGATTCCAGGATATTTTACTAAAGATGTGGGAATTTTAATCCGGATACAATTCACCCATATGAGAATGAGAGTTTTAATTTGTAATGGTTATTTAAAATTTGACACATGTGAAATGATTCTGACCAATCCTGTGTTGGATTGATCTTGGGTTAAACTTCCTGTCAGGTCCAAAGATTTATTCCTAACGCAAGTAACACAAAGAAAAGGAAAATTCTGGAATTGGATACTGAAGAAAAGAGTTTAAAAAGAGAGAGTATTAAATAGAAATGTTCCCAGACCATGTGGTCATTAGATTAAAACAAAGGAAGAGTGCTGACGTCCATTTGAGAACTTTTAATCCGCCCCATTTCTAACGAAGGGAGTCTATGTACAAAGAAAGCCCAAGAAAGACCCCCCCCCAAGGGGGGGTCTGGAAAGCATCATGATGGGGGCACCTGTCCATGAGATGATCACAAAGCCCCATAATGCCCAGATACTAATTTTATTGAACCTATAATGTATGTAATCTATCACCATTCTGATTGGATTGTGTCCAGCCGGGATGGGCTGAGTAACTGGATAAGAATTGATGATATTCTGTGTTGGGTGGAGTTACACATGGTCAGCCCCTGTGGCTTCTCCCCGCTGGCGTAACTCAATAAACTGTTTGTCGATTGAATCATTCACAACACACTGGGTACATTCCCACTTCATCCTCGGGAGTGGCCTGATAGGCCGTGGTCCAGACTAAATGTGGCCTTTGGGGGGCCTTTCATGAAGCACATGTGTTTGGTCGTTGTAAATGTGCATTCAAAATGGTTGGAAGCACAGATCATGAGTAATATTCCAGCTCCTGAGACAATAGAGAAGCTCTGTCAAATTTTCACAAGCCCTGGGTTACCAGATTGGCTTGTTTCAGATAACGACACTCTGTTAACAAGTGAGGTGTTTCAGGAATTCCTGTAAAGGAATGGTCTATGCCATGTGCGTCCTGCACGGTAGCACAGTGGTTAGCACTGCTGCTTCACAGCTCCAGGGACCTGGGTTCGCTTCCTGGCTTGGGTCACTGTCTGTGTGGAGTTTGCACATTCTCCTCATGTCTGCGTGGGTTTCCTCCGGGTGTTCCGGTTTCCTCCCACAGTCCAAAGATGTGCGGGTTAGGTTGATTGGCCATGCTAAAAATTGCCCTTAGTGTCCTGAGATGCGTAGGTTAGAGGGATTAGTTGGGTAAATATGTAGGGATATGGGAGTAGGCCCTGGGTGGGATTGTGGTCGGTGCAGACTCGATGGGCCAAATGGCCTCTTTCTGTACTGTAGGGTTTCTATTTCTATTTCATTTCACTGTTTCATCTGGCTACAAATGATCTTCATGATGTGGAGATGCCGGCATTGGACTGGGGTAAACACAGTAAGAAGTTTAACAACACCAGGTTAAAGTCCAACAGGTTTATTTGTTCGCAAATGCATTTGTTAGCTCGTGGCATTTGCTAACAAATAAACCTGTTGGACTTTAACCTGGTGTTGTTAAACTTCTTACTGTACAAATGGTCTCACAGAAAGAGCTGTTCAAACTCTGAAGGAGGGATTGAAGAGAATGGCAGGCGATACTTAAAGAACAAGCTCTCAAGATTTTTGTTCCAGTTTCACATCACACCACAATCCACAACCGGACTCTCTCCTGTGGAATTTTTAGGTAGAAGGTTGACGTCTCATCTGGATCTGCTTCACCCAGATCTCAGAGCAAAAGTGAGCAGGAGACAAGAGAAGCAGAAGGAGGGACACGACTACCGTGCTAAAGAGAGGCAGTTCAAACCGGGTGATCAGGTTTACATCAGAAACTTTGGGAGTAACCAAAGGTGGTTACCGGGAATAATTTTAAACCAAAGTGGTCCAGTATCTTGGGTGGTGAGACTGTAAAACGGAAGAGTTGTTCGCAGACACCAAGACCATATTCGCTTGTGGTGTGACCCCGAGTCAGGAACAGTTTCAGAGTCAGCAACCATTACTGAGAACATGGCAGAGGGTCATGCTGCTGTGGATGTTCACCAGGAAATGGTTCCAGCTTTGCCAGTTGACTCTGCTGTGGGAGTGGAAGAGGAATGTTCATGTACAGATTCTCAAACTACCTCTTCACCTCCCATTCCAGAAACACCATTACAAGATTTACCAGTGGTATTGTACAGGTCGCAATGCAACCACAAAGCTCCTGACAGACTTCTGTATTGTTAAAGACATTACTTTGTTGTATCTCTCTCCTAATGGGGGATTGAAATTTAAGGGGAGGAGAAGTGTTACAGAGTGTTCTTCTCAGCCTCTCTCCCTTCTGAGCACGTGCGGGCTTTGGCCGGGGTTTCAGTCTGCAAGTCCAGGCTGGTTCCAATGCTCCTGTTTCCTTTTGTTTGCCAATGATTTTTAAACTTTGTTATTTATTTATATAAATAACATTCTGCTTTTAACAATACATTTGACTACCTTATTTGTGGACTGAAGTTCCCAAATTGTAAAGCAGGCGATTAGTTAGATGGACAGCCTGAATTGAGAGACAATTAAAGAATAAATGATGCATTAATACAGATGTTAGAAAGGCGAGAATGTAAATTTGAACACAAAAGGGTGGCCCGGTGGCACACTGGTTAGCACTGCTGCCTCAGCGCCAGGGACCTGGGTTTGATTCCCGGCTTGGGAGACTCTGTGGACTTTGCATGTTGTTCCCGTGTCTGCCTGGTTTTCTTCCGGGTGCTCTGGTTTCCTCCCATAGTCCGAAAGATGTGCTGGTTAGGTGCATTGACCATTCTAAATTCTCCGTCAGTGTACCCGAACAGATGCCAGAGTGCGGTGACTAGAGGATTTTCCCAGGAACTTCATTTATTCGTGTCACAAGTCGGCTTATGCAGACCCATATAAATACACAAGCACATACTTAGACTCAAATAAATACATATATTAGCACACGTTCACGCTGATAGGAATATAGATATAAAGACACACAATGTTATACACATTCACAAACATATATGGAAATACATATAAACAAATCACCAGACTGCATACAGAAGAACAGACAGCAAAACATTTACACACAAACATGTAGACGCAAACATTAACATGCTCATAGAACAGAACACCATAGCACACATTACTGCACATCGAAACACAAATATACATCAACGCACCGTAAGAAAGAATGTTATCGCGTGTATACATACACTGACATGTTAACAGGCGTGCACACAGACACATGGAGAAACAGACGCACACAGAAAGGGAAACAGTAAGTAGTTACCTGATGAAGGGGCAACGCTCCGAAAGCTCGTGCAACCAAATAAACCTGTTGGACTTTAACCTGGTGCTGTGAGACTATTTACTGTGCCGACCCCAGTCCAACGCCGGCAACTCCACAGAAAGGGAAACAAACATTACTAGAGTGACAGAAATTAACACAGAGCAATAGGCATAAACACATGTGCACGCATTAAGAATGGCATTAATATATATTCATAGACTTCACACAATAATAGTCATATATACACAATGACAAAAGAATAAAATATGCGCACAGATGCAGACACACAACTACACAAATCAACAATCACTGGCAAATGTACGCGCACATTAACACTCATAATCACATATTAACTCAGAGCCAAAGATTAATGCAGAGCACGAGATGCTCATGCACACGCACACAAATGCAAAATCTTCAATACAAACGGTAGGCAAATGATGAAAGTACAATTTAAACGTGACTTTTTAATGGAGATATCCACAGATTTATTATCCCAATGTACAATGAACAGATAAACACGCTGAGAAACTGAATTAAGCTCACGATCTACTAAATATTTCCACCATAAAGAAGCACAGATCGGAAATTACATCCCAACTCTTAAACAACAACATTCACAGTTTACAGATCAGTAACCATCTGTGAAAACAATCATTGATCAGTGAACGTTCCTCGATATCAGTGATAATATTCTTCAATAAGGGATAGTTCGAATTGTTAAAAAATCAACTGATTTTCGAGAAAACATCTTCAGTGCTTTCTGACATGGACTGTCCAAGGAATGTCAATAAAGATCAGGTGTGAAAATAGTTACGGAGATCGGTTACTGAGTGTCCTGAGCTTAAGAGTAGGTATACATTGAAAATTAAGTTCAAGAATAAATGAACAGTTTAAAAAGGAGAACGGGGAAAAGAAAAATAACAATAAGATTACCTGGAGAAACAAAGTAATCTAATTTCATATCCTGGTCTCCGTCCCCTAGACTCCACCGACCGCATCTGGATTGAAGACAATGAGGATGATAACAGTAACATCTGGACAACGGCTTCCACATTCATTGTCCTGTTCTTCCTGAGCATTTTCTACAGCACTGCGGTCACTCTGGTGAAGGTGAGATGATTGAATGCACTCACATATCAAACTGACAGAATGGACTTGAAAAATCTCTCAATGTTCCATTAAAAACTCTAACTTTAATGTCCCGCATCATAAACATCTGCTTCATTATTGTATCTTTCTTTTACAGATCAAGTGATGGGTTGAATTTTGGATGCTGCAGATTTCCCTCAGCTGATTATTATGATCTCCGTATGACACAAATACAATATCTGCTCTTGGTGACTCTATCAGTAAAATTCTCTCAGTTTATCATTCTGAATCTGTAACTGAGACAATCGTAGACGGTATTTCAGTTTTCAGAGTGAAAAGTACGAGGCATTTTTTGTTATAATGTAATTGTGGTTAACAGTTTCCCCATAGTTTAAATATCATGTATAAATAAGAAACTTTTCTCATTCCTTATCCATATTTGTTAATTCCTCTTTCTATTAAGGTCCTGTTTTCTCTTTCTGGTGTATGTAACAGATGTACAAATATTGACGGATTCCCTGTGCATGTGTTGTGTTCTCAATGTGAAGCTCGATCGTTAAATTCACTTTTCTAACTTTAAAAAATAATGTCGCTGTAAAATATTCTCTGAATTTTTAAAATAAATATTGAATGAAAATTTAACCATCTCTGGCTTGGCTTAATTCCGTTTTCCAAAGCCCATCAACTCCGCCCCATATTCCATATTATACGGTTTCCCCTCTTTCCCAGACATGTCTGTTCCCCCAGTCCTGTGCGGGATGTGTTTGAACTCAAGGCCGTTCAGTGAAAGAGTCACTGCGCCACCCAGTGGCCAATCCGTATAAAGACACCTTCATCTCTGCCTTTTTATGATAAAATCCAGAGACAGAGCGAGTGAAGAATGAGAAGAACCGCGGTGATTTCACTTATAAACTGGTCTGTCACTGACCGAGTTTCAGGTAATTCTAAAAAGCAAAGGCCGATGCAGGACAGTGTGTGGCAGAAGATAGTTTCCTTTACACTGCCCCTTAAAAAAGCTATCAGTGTCGCTGCAGCGTGGGTTAACAGTGTGAATCTCTCTATATTTCGTCCGATGAAATACTTACAAGGCAGACATGCCACAAGCTAGATAGAGAACACATCCAGAGCAGAGGTGCAAACCATGAGGTGAAACCAAGAGACTGAGGTGCATTTCACATAAGCACATAATAGATTACAAATTTCGGAAAGCGGAAATGTCCTCCGTGCCTTTTTCTACCGCGCGGAGGCGTTTCCTGTGCGGGCTGCTGCTGCACACCTTCCACTACCGCCTCCTCGCCTGTCGCCCGGATACAGCTTGGCGGGCCTTGTTGCCGCCGGGCGGCGGAGGTCCCCGCTGGAGGTCCCTCTATGGAGGGATCTCCCCCAACTACGTCGGGGACCTGGGGTGGAGGGTGATGCATGCAGCAGTGCCGCACAACCGTAGGATTCACTGGTTCACGGGCTCCGAAGACTGCCCTTTCTGTGGCCTGGTGGAGTCCGTGGACCATGTCTATGTTTTGTGTCTTAGGCTGCACGCCCTTTTTGTTTTGCTAAAGAACCTTTTATTGATGTTTTGTTTGCACTTCAGTCCCACGCTCCTGATCTATGGACACCCGGTGCGGAGAGGGGAGGGTCGGGATGGCGACCTCGTCTTGAACCTGCTCCTCGGCCTGGCGAAACACGCCATTTACCGGTCCAGGCAGCGGGCGATCAAGGGGGCCATCCATCCTGACTGTCTTGCCCTCTACAGCGGCTACGTTCGCGGCCAGGTGTCCCTGGAGAGGGAGCATGCAGTGTCCACGGGCGTGGTTGACGCCTTCTGTGCCCGTTGGGCACCGCACGGGTTGGGGTGCGTTATTGACCCTGACAATCACATTTTAATTTGATGTTTTTAAGTTTCCTTTGTACTTTGATTTCTGTTCGGGCTGTTCCTCCTCCTTTTGGGGAGCTGCCCCTTTTACTTTGTCCTGATTTAATCTGAGTTTGTTTATTTGGTTTGACCTAAAAAGAGGGCAACATCTGGGAGGAAATCAATGTTTCCCCCTTTCCATTTATTTTCTCATTCTGGGGGAAAATGGGGACTTGCAGCAACTGAAGGGAATGAAGTGAATTCGGTCTGTATATTCCACCCATTTTTACTCCAGTAATGTAGACATTTATCTGTCTGGCAGCCTGCATGGAGATTTCCAGCTCTCTGTGTCCAGGACAGGAAGCAGTGAGCATAGATCTGTCAATCAGCCTCAATCAGCACCTTCAGGAGAATTGGGAGGGTGAATATTAGATACAGCAGAGTGAGAATGGAGGGAGAGTGTGTGGGATGGAGATTCACAGCTTTTGGGGAATGAGAGAAGAAAGAATGTTCCATAGAAATTAGAATGATAATATGGCGGCCGGTCCCGCCTCCGACTTGGATTTAGCTCGACCTTGCTCTACAGCAGAACCAGTCGTGGTGCCACAGGCCTGGTTGCTGCTGGTATTTTCCCCTGTCTATTTCAATCCCCCCCCCCCCCCCCCGACCACCCCCCGCAACAGTATCCAAAACGGTATACCTGTTTGAGAGGGGAGTCGCCACAGGAGACTCCTGCATTACATGCCTGCCTGACCTGGCAGTCACCCATCTATCTGTCAGGACTTGTGGTTTGACACCTTCTTGAAGCTAGTATCTATAGAGTCATATAGTCATAAAAGTTTACAGCATGGAAACAGGCCCTTCGGCCCAAATTGGCATGCCGTCCCTTTTTTTTAAAGCCCTTAAGCTGATCCCAATTGCCCGCATTTGGCCCATATCCCTCTATACCCATCGTACCCATGTAACTATCTCAATGTTTTTTAAAAGTTAACTATCACACTCTCTATCACACTTACTTCCCCCTGTATACTCCACCGCCATAGAGTCATAGAGGTTTACATCATGGAAACAGACCCTTTGACCCAACTTGTCCATGTCGCCCTTTTATTAACCACTAAGCTATTCCCAAATGCCCATGTTTGGCCCATATCCCTCCATACTCATTTTACACATGTAACTGTCCAAAATCCTTTTAGAAGACAAAATTGTATCCGCCTCTACTACTACCTCTGGCAGCTTGTCCCAGGCATTCACCACCCTCTGTGTGAAAGAATTGCCCTTCTGTACCCTCTTGTAGCTCTCCCCTCTCACCTTAAACTTACCCACTCTAGTTGTAGACTCCCCGACCTTCTGGAAAAGATGTTGACCATCAAACTGACTATGCCCCTCATTATTTTATAGATCTCTATAAGTTCACCCCTAAGCCTGATACCATCCAGGGAAAAATGTCCCTGTATATCCAGTCTCTACTTATAACTCAAACCATCAAGTCCTAGTAGCATCCTAGTAAATATTTTCTGCACTCTTTCTCGTTTAATAATATCCTTTCTATAATACGTTGACAAGAACTGTACACAGTCTTCCAAATGTGGCCTTACCAATGTCTTGTGCAACTTGAACAAGACGTCCCAACTCCTGTATTCAATGTTCTGACCAATGAAACCAAGCATGCTGAATGCCTACTTCACCACTCTGTCCACCTGTGACTCCAATTTCAAGGAGCTATGAACATGTACCCCGAGAACTCTTTGTTCTGTAACTCTCCGCAACACCCTCCCATTAAATGATTAAGTCCTGATCGACCAAAATGGATCACCTTGCATTCATCTGAATAGAACTCCATCTTCCATTCATCAGTCCACTGGCCCAATTGACTATGATCCCGTTGCAATCCTTGATAACCATCTTCACTGTCCACTAAGAACAAAGAACAATACAGCACAGGAACAGGCCCTTCGGCCCTCCAAGCCCGCGCCGCTCCCCGGTCCAGGATTGAATCCTGAATCCAGGATCCCCGCCCAATTTTCCAGCCTATCTACATACCAATATCCTATCCACCGAGCTGTCCCCCACAGCTACGATGCTTTGTTCATTACAACCTATTAACTCACCCCCACCCCCCCATTCCAGACCATGTGATCTCCAGGGAGAGGCGAAAACCCAGAGTGAAAAACCCCAGGGCCAATATGGGGAAAAATAAATCTGGGAAATTCCTCTCCGACCCCCTGAGGCGATCGAAACGAGTCCAGGAGATCACAATGGCCCTGATCGGAAAATGCTTCCCAACCCTAGTCATTTCCACTTCCACGAGAAACAAGGAACAATTAGCCCGCGCCGCTCCCTGGTCCAAACTAGACCACTCTTTTGTATCCCTCCATTCCCACTCCGTTCATACAGCTGTCTAGATAAGTCTTAAACGTTCCCAGTGTGTCCGCCTCCAACACCTTGCCCGGCAACACATTCCAGGCCCCCACGACCCTCTGTGTGAAATATGTCCTTCTGATATCTGTGTTAAACCTCCCCCCCTTCACCTTGAACCTATGACCCCTCGTGAACGTCACCACCGACCCGGGGAAAAGCTTCCCACCGTTCACCCTATCTATGCCTTTCATAATTTTATACACCTCTATTAAGTCTCCCCTCATCCTCCGTCTTTCCAAGGAGAACAACCCCAGTTTCCCCAATCTCTCCTCATAACCAAGCCCCTCCATACCAGGCAACATCCTGGTAAACCTCCTCTGTACTCTCTCCAAAGCCTCCACGTCCTTCTGGTAGTGTGGCGACCAGAACTGGACGCAGTATTCCAAATGCGGCCGAACCAACGTTCTATACATCTGCAACATCAGACCCCAACTTTTATACGCTATGCCCCGTCCTATAAAGGCAAGCATGCCATATGCCTTCTTCACCACCTTCTCCACCTGTGACGTCACCTTCAAAGATCTGTGGACTTGCACACCCAGGTCCCTCTGCGTCTCTACACCCTTTATGGTTCTTCCATTTATCGTACCACTATGCCTCCAATCTTGGTGTCATCTGCAAACTTATCAACCATGCCACCTAAATTCTCAACCAAATCATTAATATACGTGACAAATAACAGTGGGCCCAGCCCTGAGGCACACCACTGGTCACAGGCCTCTAGTTTGAAAAACAACCCTCTACAACCACCCTCTGTCTTCTGTCATCAAGCCAATTTCGTATCCATTTAGCGACCTCACCCTGGATCCCGTGGGAGTGTTTCCAGCTGCTGCTCCAACCGAACCACGCGGTCTGTGCGGAGCTGCAGCTGGTCACACTTCCAGCAGACATAGACGCAGGGACACGAGAAATTTCCCAAATCTCCCACATCTGGCAGGAGGAGCATATCATTGTCGTTACTGCCATCTCTGCACTTGGACATTGAAAAAAAGAAAAGAATAAGAATCTTACTTGCTTTTGACAAAAAGGGACATTCACAAACTCTGGGTGTTGCCAGCCAGAGGGGTCGCAGAACGAGATTCTGGGGTCGGGAGCTCCGAGGCAGCGATAACTGTGGAGCATCAACTGAATGTTCACAGCTTTCTGTCACCTTTAGATTCTCGAGATTTATTTTAAACAATGGGCGTGGCCTAAATTGACGCCGTTCGGGTCTGACATATTGCAGTTCAGCTCTGAGATCCAGTCTCCCAGAGCAGTCCACCTCTGCAGTCTCCAGCTCCCCGTCATTTAAACCATCAGCTCCGGGCAGCAGAGCGATGGGAATCCTTCTTGTTTTCAGCCTGTGTGTCTGTTTACCCAGTGAGTACTGATCACACTAAACTACATTGTGTGGATTGAATATAAATCTGTCCCAGTCCATCCCAATTACAGACACTGTCTGGGGTTTCAGCCCCGTTGTGTGGTTCAGCTCCAATGGTCCATTAAACTCTCTGTGTTTAATTTCTAGGATGTTTCAGTCAGTCAGTGACACAGAGCCCGGCAGCGGTGACCAGGAAGGAGTGTCAGTCTCTCACCATCACCTGCATCTATTACGGTCATAATTGGGGCTATTATTTCCAAAATGGATATTTCTTCAGACAAACCCAGACCGGGACGGAGCGGGAGCGGATCTTCAGCGGAGGGAGATTTGTTGAGTCTGTGAACAAAGCAGAAAAGACATTTTCGCTGGAAATTCGGGATGTGAGAGTTGAAGACACCGCCACCTATTACTGTAAAGCTCAGTACTGGTACTGGCACACCGTGATGGGCCTCGGCTTCCAGCGATACAAAAACTCTCCCTGCAGATTCTCACAGAACCAAATGAAAAACCGGAGTTAATCTGCCCTGAACACCGCCCCCCGTCCCGCGCCTCCCCCCCACCGCCACCCCGACAATTGCACCTCACACTCTCGGTGCCACAGTTTAGTTTTTAACGGGACCTGATTATTATCGTTGACACTTCGAGTTTTATAAACACGGAGTGTGAGTGAATGGTGGTGTCTTTCCTGGGAGTGTTGGCGGTGAATGGAGAATGGGAATGATTGATCCCAGTTACAAACCCACACACCAGATGGGATCCTGGGCTCACAGCCGGAGCTGGGAGCCACATTCCGCGCGGTTTAATTCATGTTCCAACATCCCACCCACTACCCGATGTTTTGATGCTGAATTGTAACACTGTGTAACTTTGGGAGAGTCACAGTGGAAGGAAGCTGAGCAAATACCTGTGCACAATTACAGTACAAATTCTCAGGGCCCAGACAGTGAATCATTGGTTTGACGATATTATCGCTGTAATCTGGATTACTTCTCCTGTAATCTCCATCACTCACATCTTTCTTTGATTTTTGTTTTGCTATATATGAAGTTAATATTTCCTCCCTGCGGCCATTTACTGAGAGCTTGGGCCTCACAAAGTAAAATTTGAACCGACAGAGACGTTGAAACGTTGAATCTTGTTTAGTAATTTTAAATCCCCCGAATAATTGGACACTTCCGATTGACTGGTGATGGTTTCTCGGCAGATTGAGATGTCGGTGGTTCTTGTACCGGGGAGATTGAGAGAGGTGCCACTGTGTACTAAACGGAAATATGATAATGTGGATGGATCCGGGACGGTGGTGACTGTCACAGCCGGTAAGTGACTCCAAACCCCGCCGTGTTACAGACTGTCTCGTTTAATGTTCCCCATCACTTTATCATTGTCATCTGTCTCGTTTCAATCCAATCGAATCTTCCTATGGAAAATCATCCGTTACAGATTTCGAGTTGGGAGAAGGATGTGATTCTGGAGTCGGGTCCAGGTCAGTCCCGGGGAAAGTGTCTGTGAGACCTGATGGAGTCGGCGGTCAGCGGGGCAGGGATAGTGGGGTGAGGCTTGTGGGTGGGGGTGGTGGTGAGGCGCTGGGTGCGGTTCAGTGTTCTGTGAGAGTTGACAGAATCTGGGCGATTGTTTTAAGAGGCACATCAACATCAAGAACTCTGACACTCCTGGGAGTTTTTTTTTAACAAACTCAAATTGACAACACTCCGGAATCCACTCTGGATGTGAAATGTGACTGGGAGAGGTTTGTCTGTCGCTTACAACCCGGCAGCTGGGTCTCAGAGCTCTCTCCTGGGCAGTAGATTGCAGTCCTAGCCGTGCAATGGCAATAAGGTACCGGGTGAATGAGATCGATGTCACTGCGGCCAGTCCATTTAACCGCAGTGACTCACTCAATACCTGACCCGGGAGACAAACAAAAAATTAAACCACGGGCTTCAGGTATAAGGGACCTTATTGTAGGTCCGAAGGAATTTTGTAATAAAGAAATCAGTGACTGAAATTAGTGACATTGTATCTGATATTTCCTTAAATATCCTCCTTATAAACAATAACTTTTTCTCATTTTCTACCATTAGTGGTTAATTCTGGAGCACAGGTCTTCAGTAATATTGCCGGGATATTTCCAGGGCCAATAGCCTTTGCAGCATCCTGTGCCTTCAGCCGGTCCTGAAGTCACGTGGAGTGAATCAAATTGGATGAAAACTGACATTAATGATGCTGGGGACCTCCGGAGGAGATTGAGATGGATCATCCACTCGATATCTCTGGATGAGGATTGTTGCCAAGGCTTCAGCTTTATCTTCACCGGATTGACAAATCAGTTATAGGGATGTCTGGTGCTGCTGCCGGCATTGCCTCCTGCAGTCTTCATTGAACCAGTATTAATGCCTCGTTTGCTAATGTCAATGCAGGGGACACGCCGGACCATGAGGTTACAGATTGTGTTTGAGTCAAAATCTGCTGCTGCTGATGGCCCATAGTGCTTCATGGATGCCTAGTGATGAGTTGCTGGATCTGCTCGAAAACTATCTGATTGAGCACGGCGACTGTGCCATACTACACGATGGAGTGAAGCTCAATGTGAAGACAATAATTTGTGTCCACAAGGACTGCATGTGGTCACTCCTACTGATACTTCTCTGATGATGCATCTGCGGCAGTAAGGTTGCTGAGGCTGAGGTCAAATATGCTTTATTCCCTATTGGTAGTTTCCTCGCTACCTACCGCAGTCCCAGTCTGGCAGTTATGTCCAGCTATGTGCTACCGAGCCAGTCGTGGTGATAGATATTGAAGCCCCCTAACCAGTATACGTTATGCACGTTTGACATCCTCAGTGCTTCATCCAGATGTTGTTCAACATGGTGGAGTGTAGATATATCAGCAGAGGCGCGTGGTAATCAGCAGACCGCTTCCTTGCCCATGTCTGACCTGATGTCATGAGACTTCATGCGGTCCAGAGGCGGTATTGTGGACTCCCAGGGCAAGTCGCTCCCGACAATATCATGCCGCCAGCTCTGCTGAGTCTGTCCTGCCAATGGGTCAGGACATACCGGATTTGTGATGGTTGTTTGTGGGCGATTGCTGTAATGTATTTGTAGCCCTGATTATTGTTAACTGAAATCACACAGTGCAGTAAGATAGGAGGATGATGTGGTAATCATATCAAAGAGAACAGGAACAATAGGGAACAATTGTGAAGGGAATATTCATTTAGAACAAGCGATAGAGAATTAATCGACATGGAGAGAAAGATTGGATTATTTCTGGAGAATACTGAAAATACAATAAAACGCAAGGATTGAAAACGAGATTTGCGGGGATTTGAACTGAACTGGAATACTATGTGAGATTTGATCTCCTTTAGTTTGGAAGGATGTACATACTTCGGAGGGAATTTAACTAATATTCACTAAACAGAGTCTTGGGATAAAATGATTGTCCTTTGAGAAGTGATTGAAGACTCATTGCCTATTTTCCCTTGACTGATATTAGAGGAGTGAGGAGTGATCTCAGTAGAATTTATTATATTCACAAAGGACTTGAAAGGCAAATTCTGGGTGGTAGCTTTTCCAATCTGGGAAGTCTATAATTTGGGGTCACATTTTCAGAATAACGGTTCAGCAATTTGGACTGCGGAGAGGAGACATTTCTTCAGTCAAAGCCATTGTGGTGAATCTGCGAATTCCAGACCACAGAGAGCCGTGGATAGTTAGTGTTGAACGCATTCAAGGCAGCGTTTGTTATATATTTGTACACTAAAATGGTCAGGGCAAATGTGGGCAACACAGGAGATAAGCTGCAACATAACTGAGTGATGGAGCAGCTTTGAAATGTGGAACAGGAATTTCTATACAATGTACAATTTAGAGAAAACTCTGCCCAGAGAACCCGGGAGAGAATCAGTTAATGAGCAGAAAAAAATGAAATTGAGAGAGATCCAAAAGAGGCAGTTCCCAGTGAGTAACAGTAAAACCACTGCGGAAACTGAACAGGATGAACGCAACTGACAACTACGAGACTTTGGGACGCGTTCCCACGACTCAGGAAAACCAAATAGCACAAAGTAAATGAAATGAAAATGACTAGATATCTCAATGTAAAGAGAAGGGGAGAAAAATGATACCAATAGATAGAAAATAAACAAATAGATTAAAAAGCAAACATTGACTGCCGGGAGGTGTTAAACTGAAATAAATAAATGACATTTGGCCACCGATAGTCAACATGGTTCGGCCCCATCGGAGCTGATGAATCGCAATCACTCTGTTGGATCTTGCTGTGCGCTGTGATGTGACGCAGCTGGGTTGTTCTTCGGCAATCATCTCCAGAAAAGGATTGCGTCACTGATAATAAAATGTTCCCTTCGATATCTCTCTCAAAAAGGAAAATAGAAACTAAAACCTGACATATATCATAGAATAAGTTAGCGTGGAAGGGCGACATTCGGCCCCTCGGGTAGATGGTGCCACTTGATAAATGAAATCCAATTCTTCCACGAGCCATGAATTTTCCCCATAAACCTGTTATTTACCTGTTCAGGGATGTGATCATTGCTCATTCATAATTCATTGTTAAACCAGCTCCTACTAAGCTGACAGTGTATTCATGGATTCACAGAATTTACGGCAGAAAGACTTCGATCCAAACTGATCCATGCCGATCAAAATGCCCATCTAAGCTCAGCCATTCGCCTGCATTTGGCCCATATCTCTCTAAAACTTCCCTATCCATGTATCTGTCCAAAAGACTTTTAAATGTTGTCAATGTCCCTGCCTCAACCACTCCCTCCGGCAGCTCATTCCACATACGTAGCACCCTCTGTGTAAAAAAAAGTTGCTCTGCAGGTTCCTGTTACTTCTTTCCCTATTCCCTCTTGCTCTCGACTCCCAAAACCTGGAAGAAAGACTGAGTTCATTCGCCCTATCCGTGCCTGTCATGATCTTATACACTTCTATAAGATCACCCCTCTATCTCCTATGACCAAAGGAAAAAGTCCAAACTCTCCCTATAACTCAGTCCCTTGAGTCCTGGCAACATCCTTGTAAATCTCTTCTGCATTCCCTCCAGTTTAATAACATCGTTACAGATCATTAGAACTTGTGCAAAATAACATGTACCTCATTGTACACTGGTTTATAGCGTAAGTCAATATCGTTCCATTGGAAATAAAATAATAATAACTCCGCATAAAACTGAGCTACTCCTGCGACTGACACAATCTCTGACTAAAAAATGGCAAAACCTAAACAAACGTTTTTTTTCTAATCCTGCAGGTTCCTCTTCCCTGGTATCCAAGAATCCGTCTCTACAAATCTCTGCTGCCGATGACACGGTTACATTAAGCTGTGAATATTCAGGAATCTGTCAGTACACAGTACACTGGTACAGTCAGCCCCCAGGGCAGGCTCTGAAATACTTGCTGCAGAAACACACTTCAGGAGGGGGCAATAAAGAAAACGCTGCCGGGGAGAGAATTTCTGCTTCTATCGATTCTGTCCAGAAAATCAGCCGGTTAAAGATCTCCAAACTGCAACTAAGCGACTCGGCTGTCTATTACTGTGGACTGAGTCGGCACATAGCACAGTGATACAGAACACGGAGAGAGCTGTACAAAAACCTAAACATGGTGAGGATTACAGACACAGTGATACAGAACACGGAGAGAGCTGTACAAAAACCTAAACATGGTGAGGATTACAGACACAGTGATACAGAACACGGAGAGAGCTGTACAAAAACCTAAACATGGTGAGGATTACAGACACAGTGATACAGAACACGGAGAGAGCTGCACAAAAACCTGAACATGGTGAGGATTACAGACACAGTGATACAGAACACGGAGAGAGATGTGCTGAAAACTTAGTCCTACTCCTTGTCCAACAGGTTCAACATTCTTGCTCCTGCTGTTGACGAGAGCGAGGACTGTAGGACAGATGAGCGAACTGGCCACAGTACCGTGGGCTAGGGAGCCATTCAAGTGGGGTAGAAAGGAGGAATCTAGTCGTAATCGGCGATCGTATAGTTAGGGGCACAGACAATGTTCTCTGTGACCAGGAGCGATAGTCCTGTAGATTGTGTTGCCCCCTGGTGCCAGGTTTCGGATCACCTCCTCTGGACTGGTAGGACTTGCAGATAGTGAGGAACATTGTCAGAGGCTACAGAAGGATATAGATAGGCTGGAAATTTGGGCAAGGAAATGGCTGATGGAGTTCAATCCTGATAAATGCGAAGTGATGCATTTTGGTGGGAATAATGTAGGGAGGAGCTACACGATAAATGGAAGAACCATAAAGGGTGTAGAGACGCAGAGGGACCTGGGTGTGCAAGTCCACAGATCTTTGAAGGTGACGTCACAGGTGGAGAAGGTGGTGAAGAAGGCATATGGCATGCTTGCCTTTATAGGACAGGGCATAGCGTATAAAAGTTGGGGTCTGATGTTGCAGATGTATAGAACGTTGGTTCGGCCGCATTTGGAGTACTGCGTCCAGTTCTGGTCGCCACACTACCAGAAGGACGTGGAGGCTTTGGAGAGAGTACAGAGGAGGTTTACCAGGATGTTGCCTGGTATGGAGGGGCTTGGTTATGAGGAGAGATTGGGGAAACTGGGGTTGTTCTCCTTGGAAAGACGGAGGATGAGGGGAGACTTAATAGAGGTGTATAAAATTATGAAAGGCATAGATAGGGTGAACGGTGGGAAGCTTCTCCCCGGGTCGGTGGTGACGTTCACGAGGGGTCATAGGTTCAAGGTGAAGGGGAGGAGGTTTAACACAGATATCAGAAGGACATATTTCACACAGAGGGTCGTGGGGGCCTGGAATGTGTTGCCGGGCAAGGTGGTGGAGGCGGACACACTGGGAACGTTTAAGACTTATCTAGACAGCTATATGAACGGAGTGGGAATGGAGGGATACAAAAGAGTGGTCTAGTTTGGACCAGGGAGCGGCGCGGGCTAATTGTTCTTTGTTTCTCGTTTCAAGGCTTCATTCTATGATCATCTTGCTGGTGCCAGGACAGAGCGAGACTGCGGATAGTTGGGAACCTGTCTCGGCGGCAGGGAATTCAGATGGTGTTCGTAAAGCAGAAGTAGAAATGAATAGGGTTGGGAAGCATTTTCTGATCAGGGCCAGTGTGATCTCCTGGACTCGTTTCGATCGCCTCAGGGGGTCGGAGAGGAATTTCCCGGATTTTTTTTCCCCATATTGGCCCTGGGGTTTTCCCTCTGGGTTTTCGCCTCTCCCTGGAGATCACATGGTCTGGAATGGGGGGGTGGGGGTGAGGTAATAGGTTGTGATGAACAAAGCATCGTAGCTGTGAGGGACAGCTCGGTGGATAGGATATTAGGATGTAGATAGGCTGGAAAATTGGTCGGGGATCCAGGATTCAGGATTCAATCCTGGACCGGGGAGCGGCGCGGGCTTGGAGGGCCGAAGGGCCTGTTCCTGTGCTGTATTGTTCTTTGACTGCAGAGAATTCGGAATGGGAGGGGGAAAATCCAGTTGTCATTTTTGACGTATGTACGAATGACATAGGCAGAGCAAGGATGCACATTCTGCTAAGGGAAGATGAATAGCCAAATTGTAAACTCAAAGTCATAACCATAGAATCATACAATCATAGAAACCCTACAGTACAGAAAGAGGCCATTCGGCCCATCGAGTCTGCACCGACCACAATCCCACCCAGGCCCTACCCCCATATCCCTACATATTTTACCCACTAATCCCTCTAACCTATGCATCTCAGGACACTAAGGGGCAATTTTTTTTTAACATGGCCAATCAACCTAACCCGCACATCTTTGGACTGTGGGAGGAAACCGGAGCACCCGGAGGAAACCCACGCAGACACGAGGAGAATGTGCAAACTCCACACAGACAGTGACCCAAGCCGGGAATCGAACCCAGGTCCCTGGAGCTGTGAAGCAGCAGTGCTAACCACTGTGCTACCGTGCCGCCCTTTACCAAAAACGTAATAATCTCTGGATTAATATCTGAGCCATGAGCTAACTGGGACACGATTAATGAGATTAAAGAGGTAAACGTGTGTGTACGGGGAAAAATTCTAATAGGTTAGTAAAGATTTTTAGACATTTAGAAATTAGGACACTGACAGAACTACCAACATTAAGTTAAATGACTTTAAAACACATTTATAAAGTAACACGAAAGCAGTTTGCACACATATGAAATGCAGTAAGAGATTTAAACAAGTGATTATGATTTAAAGATTTGAATGTATTAATATATTTTTAAGAATCATTGTTCACTTTAGCCAAAGGCAGTATGCTACGAAGCATTATGGTAAAGGGTATTAGGGCAGAGCCATATTCTAAAAACATATTAAAGTCTTGAGAATATGCAAGTTTCATCAGTAGAGCTTCGAATGGAAAGAACATTCAGAACACTTAAACAAATTTTATGAATAGGGTATATTCACTGTCCAGATAAAATGGATGCATGCCCAAACGTGGAGTCAAGTGTTAATCTGGTTTGGCAGTGACCTGTAGAGGAACTCATTGGAACGTGCCCTTTGAACTTTGGGGCTGGTGTCTGGTTACTATGGGATACAGAAATCTGGGTTAGCCAAGGCACGAGTTTGCGTCTGAATTCTAAGGACTAAGGAACTGCCATTTTGCCAGAAGATAAGATGTGATTGGCAAAGGTATCTAACATAAATTATTTCTGGTTTAAGTATATTGAAGATGATTGATTTAAAGCTCATGAAAGGCGGGAGTAATCAATAAGGAAAACTATAATTGGCCTGATTTGAATTGCATACGTCAGATTTCATTGGAGAGGACTAGATGCTCTATATCAGAGCCGCCCTGACCCTTTAATTATTTCTCTTGGTGGACGCTGATCAAAATAAAGGTTACGTCTTTAAACTGAGACACTGGCTTCGTCGGTCCTGTATTGTCTGAGATTTACTGACGGTATCTGGCCACCTCGAAAAACCAACCAACAGTGTGGCTCATAGTTTCATGTGGGAGAAATGTGTTCGAATTCATGGAACATTAGCACCAGTATTTGTGCAGGAAGGAGCTGTTGCATCGGTGCGGACTCAATCTGAATCATGCTGGCGAATAACTAGGGCTGTAAATAGGGCTTTAAACTAAACAGTGGGGTCAGGAGGAATCAGTGTTCAGTTCCATGTAATAATAAAAAATATCGAAGTTAAAGGAGAAGGTTGGAGTGAAGGTTAACGATGAAACTGATTGTTACCAGAAAATAAAAGGAAGGGACAGAACGTGTGGACATCATAGGACACCAGGAAATCGTGCAAGAATAGGGAAATTTGATAACAGAACAAACTTAAAGGCTTTGTACCTCACTGCACGAAACTTTGGGAATAAAATTAATGAGTTAATTGTACAAATTTAGAGAAATGTGTATGAATTAATGGCGGTTACTGAGACATGGTTGCAGGCAAAACTAGATTTGGAATTGAATATCCAAAGGTACTCAATATTTCGGACGGATAGACAGAAACGAAATGAGATGCTGTAGTAATATTTAGGTCCCCAATCAGTCGTTTGGCAGTGAAGCATAGTATAAATGAGGAAATATTGGGGGCTTGTAAGAAAGGTACGTCAATAATCATGGATGATTTTAATATGCATGTAGAGTGGATTTATCAAATTGGCCAGGGTAGCCTCGAGGGAAAGTTCATTGAATGTATTACAGATTGTTTCTTGCAGAAATATATTGTGGAACCAACGAAAGAGCAGACCAATCTTGATTTTCCACCCAATGTGGTGGACACGGCTCTCAACCGTGTCCCACACATCTCCCAGGCTACTGCTCTCACACTTTCTCCTCCCTCCCAAAACCAGGATAGCATCCGCTTTATACTCACTTTCCAGCTCACACGCCTCCGCATTAAAAGAATCATCCTCCACCATTTCTGCCAACACCTGCATAATGTTACCTTTCAACCCAATTTCCCCTCACTCCCCCTGCCAGTATTTCACAGGGATCATTCCCTCCAGGGCACCCTTTTCCACTTCTTCATCACACCTAGCAACTCACCCGCCGCCAGTGGCACTTTTCCATGCTACCATAGAAAATGCTATACCTGCCCCTTCTTCTGCTCCCTCCTCAGCATCTTAGGCACCCAAAAACTCTTTCCCGGTGAAGGAGCGCTTCACGTGCATCTCTTTTAATCTCGTCTATGGCATTCGCTGCTCGCGATGCTGCCTAATCTACATGGTAGAGAACAATGCAGAGTGATTTGCAGAATAATTCTGGTCTGTCCGCAAGCAGGACCCAGATCTTCCTGCAGCTTCGACACACCACCCTGCTCTCCTATCCACACGTCTGTCCTTGCCCTCTTCCAATGTTCCAGTGAAGCCCAACGTAAAATGAAGGAACAGCACTTCATCTTCAGATTAGACAAATTACAACCTTCCGGACAGAGGATTGAGTTCAACAATTTCAGAGCATGAACTCTCTACTCCACCTCCACGCCATCTTCTTTTCATCGCATTCGTCCATTTTTAAAATTATTTTCTACTTTTATTTCTATTTATCAACATCTAAAATATCGCTTTTCATTTTACTTCACCTACTCACCCCCAACCCCATTCCACGAAGGACAACTGCCACATTCATAGACTGTGCACTTTCAGTTCTGCCATTTACACATTCCAATCTCTTAATGGACGCGCTTAGCAACATTCTCAGCCTTGATCATCACCATTTACATTCCCTTTGTCGTTTTGTCTATGCTATTTGTTTCAATTATAGTTCCCCACCCCCAGAAAAAACCCACGCTCACAGTATAAATCTTGTCCAACTTTCCTTGTCTTCAGCTCTGAGGAAGGGTCACCCTGACTCGAAATATTGGCTCGATTCTCCCTCCACAGATGCTGTAAGATCTGCTGAGATTTTTTGAGCATTTTCTGTGTTTCTTTCAGATCCCAGCATCAGCAGTATTTTTTTTATTATAGGGAGCATACTATTGTGGATTTGGCATTCTGTAATCAGCAGGGATTAAATAATGATCTAATAGTTAAGGATCCTCTAGCCAAGAGTGATCATAGTTAGCTAGAATTCCAAATTCAGTTTGAGGACGAGAAACTCGAGTCCCACACTAGACTTCTGCAGCTAAACACAGGGAACTACGAAGACATGAGGACAAAATTGGCCCGAGTGGACTGGGAAAGAAGACTAAAAGGCAGGACAGTTGATGATCAGTGGCAAATGCTGAAGGGGACAATTAATTCCTCCCAACTAAAATACATTCCCATGAGGAATACAGACAGTAAGAGGGGGAGAAATATCCATGGCTAAGCAAGGAAACTAAAGATAGCATGAAAAGAAAAGCTAATGCATATCATATTGCAAAGGCCTGTGGCAGACTGGAGGATTGGGAAACTTGTAATGATCAACAATGGGTTACTGAAAAGTAACAAAAAGATCAAAGGTAAATTATGAAAGAAAACACGCACAACATTTAAAGAAGTACTGCAAAAGCATCTTAAATAGCTAAAAGTGAAGAGTGGAGCGAATGTGATTGTTGGACCCTTGGAGGATTCGACTGGGGAATTAATCGTGGGGGAAATAGAAATGGTGGAAACTCTCAATCAATAGCTTGCCTCAGTTATCACGCTGGGCAAATCGAGTACCATCACAATAGCAACAGGAAATGCAGAGGTAATAGAAAGGAAGGAACTGAGAAAAATCATGATCAATAGTGAAAAAGTGTTAAGCAAACAGTTGGGATTGAAGACAGTCAAGTCCCCAGGGGCGAATCGCCTACAGCTTATGGTCTTAAAGAAAGTGAGAGTAGGCACATTGGTTATAATCTTCCAAAATTTCCTGGATGTGGGAACGGGTTCCAGTGGGTTGGAAAAAAGACAATATAATGCCCAT
The DNA here is from genome assembly GCF_964213995.1 of Mustelus asterias. Taxonomy (NCBI): domain Eukaryota; kingdom Metazoa; phylum Chordata; class Chondrichthyes; order Carcharhiniformes; family Triakidae; genus Mustelus; species Mustelus asterias. The sequence goes on from NW_027590155.1 coordinate 573,728, forward strand.
ATTCAAAGCGGGAAGGAGACAGAAGGTATAAAACCAGACACCAGCTAGTTTGACACCTGTCGTTCTAAAGTTATTAGAATCCATTTTTAAGATGGGACAATTAGAATGCCAAAATGCAATCCATTAGGGTCAGCGTGGTTTTACGAAGGGCAAATCGTTTTGACTAATTTGCTAGGGTTCTTCGAAGATGTAACAAGCAAAGTGGACTCTGGGGATCCTGTAGATATGGTATATCTATACTTTCAGAGGGCATTTGTTAAGGTACCATACCTTGAAATGCAAAAGATAGTGTGTGTATGCGTGCGTGCGCGCGTCCGAGTGTGTGTGTGTGAGTATGCATGTGAAATAAGAAGAGAGTCCAACAGAGGGAGATTGCTGGAAGTGAGAGACTCTGTGTGTATCTGTGTCTGTGAGCTTGTGTTTGGGTATGACTGCCTTCTTGCGAGTCTTGCCTTTTCGATGCAATTAATCTTTTACACCGTGCCGCTATTTAATGATCACAGCCGTGTTTCTGCAACGCCCTTCTGAAAAGATTTCAGAAGTAACTACTGTGTTCCAAAGCAAAGCAGGAGATTGCTGATGGAGAAATTCTTATTTCTTCCATCAGGTGGCAGGAAAGCCAACAAAATGTCGACCCCCCACCTCTTGGTGTCTCTGTTTCACTGTCCTCTATCACACTCTTATCTCTCAATTCCAATGCCTGTATCAATGTGTTCGGTCTCACTTTCATTACAGTGGACACAGTGACAACGCAGTCTAAGACGCTGCTCCTAATTGTCGCATTCTCCATTGACTCCACTCTTGTTACAGATGTTTTGGTAATACATCGTGTACAAACAAGCTGGCTTCATAGTTCCTATTTCGGTGGAAGCCTAATAACTGCACTTCCTCTTCAGGCCTGTTCCTCACCATAAAGAAGCGAGTCAAGATATATTGTACTATTCTACCCATTGCAAATACAACTTGCAGATGGATCACCCACGAGGGTTAAAAGCTTTCATTCTAGCAGCAATCATATCAGGTGAGTTACACTTCACATTCTCATTGATTACCTCTCAAGAAAGCCTTTTATTCTTCCACATTTAATGTTGCTTTTAGAGAAAAAGTAGAGCAATATTCGCAGTGGTTGGATTTAATTAATTATTAGGGGCGGCATTTTGGCACAATGTTTAGCACTGCTGCCTCACAGCGCCAGGGACCCGGATTCGATTACCGGCTTGGGTCACTGTGCAGAGTCTGCACGTTCCCCCCATGTCTGCGTGAGTTTCCTCCGGGTGCTATGTTTTCCTCCTGCAGTCCGAAACAAGTGCTGATTAGGTGCATTGGCCGTGCTATTCTCTCCCTCAGTGTAATAGAACAGGCGCTGGAGCGTGGCGACAGTAACTTCATTGCAGTGTTAATGTAAGCCCACTTGTGACACTGATAAATCAACTTAATTTAGTTATTCTCATTGATTTCCTTTCAATAAATTATTTTATATTCTTATATTTAATGTTGATCTTTCGAGATAAGTACACAGCAATATTACTGGTGACTGAGTTTATTTAATGATTGGAATTTTACAAATAGTTATTTAAAAGCTTCAGTAGTGAGAAAAGGCAGTGGGAACTGGGGCCAACCTCCATTGGGCACACCCCATCCTCCCCCTTCCCCGCAGCTCCCCAGTTTCAAATCGATAGAGTGCCTGGAACCTCCACTTAATTCTAATTTTCTCTATCCTTCAGGTAGCCTGGCTGCATCCGCAGTCATCCACCAGCCGGAGGCAGAGGTGAGGGTCCAACAGGGAGCCACCACGACAATCACCTGCTCATACACAGAGGTGGAGAGAGCTTGCTTGGTCTGGTACCGGGAACCTCTCCACCCAGCCATGGGGGGAAGTCCCGAGTATATTGTCGTCCGCTGCACCGATGGTTGCAGTGACAGCGCCACATTTTCCAGGCGTCGCTTTTCCTCCTCCCTGAGCAAAACTTACAGAATCATCAGTCTGACAGTTGCACCGGTGACAGCTGAGGACTCCAGGAAATACTTCTGCATCTTAAACACACACACTCGCACATTCCAGGCAGCAACCTCTACGTAAACTGTAGGTTCCTCTCCCAGGCAATGGGAACGCTGGGCATGATTTGTAGCCCCATTGTCCAATGTCGGTGTTGTAGAATTGCAGCACCAACACAGGGATGGACAGGCAGACAGATGTGAATTAGATTCTTAGACACATCAGCTGATTCAGTAACACACAAAACAGATATATGGCCACTAGACAGCTAGATAAATAGAGTGGTAAACACAGGAATTGATGCATTCACATACAAAGCAGATATATGGTCACTGGACAGTTAGGTAGATAGAGTTATAGACACGCGAACTGATGACTTAAAGAAGACAAATATATGGTCACTGGACAGTTTAGTGGATAGTTTCATCGACAGATTGACTAACACACAAAGATATATGGACACCAGAGAGTTAGATAGATTAGCAGCCACATCAACTGCTGGACTAGCACGCAAAGTGGATGTATGGTTACCAGAGACTGATTTACAGGTGATGGACGGCTTGGGGTCACAGTCTGTGCAGAGTTTGCACGTTCCTATCGTGTCTGCATGGGTTTCCTCGTGATGCTCCAGTTTACATCCACTGTCCAAAAGACATACTGGTTGGGTGCTTTGACCATGCTAACTTCTCCCTCAGTGTGCCCGGGACAGGCGCCGCAATGTGGCAACTAGGGGATTTCCATAGTAACTTCATTGCAGTGTTAATGTAAGCCTACTTGTGACACTAACAAATAAACTTTATGAATAAATAAGCAGGAAGGCACAGTGTGATCAGTTCTGAACAAGAGATGGGTACACGCTGACTTTTATACATGAAGAGAGACTTTGAAGAATGTGATTACACCAGAGAGGGTGCAGAGGAGGCTGACAAGTATGCTGCCTGGGCTGGAGCGTTTCAGCGATGAAGAGAGGCTGGTTAGTCTGGAGGTACTTTCCTTACAGCAGAGAAAATGAGGAGGGGGTGGAACTGATTGAGGTGTACAAAATTAGGAGGGATATAGATATTGTGAATAGGAAGGGACATTTCCCCTTCGTGGAGAGGTCAATAACAAGGCGACATAAATTTAAGGTAATGGTCAGCAGATTTAGAGTGGATTTGGGATCAAAACACTTTCACCCAGTGGGTGGTGGGAATCTGGAACTGACTGCTTGAAAGGGTGGTACAGGCGGTAACCCCTCAACACATTTAGGAAGCATTCAGATGAGCATTTGAAACGCTATAGCATGCAAGGCTACGGACCAAGTGCTGGGAAATTGGACCATTGTCCATTTCCACTTGTGCTCACAGTCCAGCTGCAGCCAATGTGTTTGGGGTCTCTCACACCAGGACCAGAGCCTTTCTGATTTCACCAGGGCTAGTGCATTCGGTTGCACTTTGTCCCTTAGAATATTATTGTTCTAACTGAGTGACACTATTGCTGAGGAAAGGGGCGAATCTCGAGATGAATGAGACAGTAATCACAATTTGCTGCAAAAATGAACATTTGTGACATTGGAATTATTCAATATTTGGCCCTTGCTGCTTTAAGAAAAAGACACAATTATTATTGGCTCTAAAGAATGTGTTATCGGTTGCAAATTCTGGGTATGTTCTTGCAGAAACTGCTATTGTTGTGCAAAGGGACCTTGGTGTCCCAACACACCAATAACTGAAAGCAAGCTTGCAGCGACAGCAAGCAGTTTGAAATGCACCTTGTTCCTCCTGTTCTTGACCATGAGGTTAACAATGTTACTCGGACTATTGGAGGGTTCCTTCTGCAGTGAGCTGCTTGACATTTCCCCAAATTCCTGCTGTGTGTGTTTGCTGAACCTCACCTTTCAGTGGTGTGTTACAGGGGAAGGAATCATCATAGAATCCCTACAGTGAGAAGGAGGCTATTTCACCATTGAGTTTGCACTCAGGCCCACTCTGCCATGTCCCCGTAACCCCTACTAATCACCTAATCGAGACATCTACCGATATTTAGGAACACGTTAGCATGATAAATCCACCTAGCGTGCATATCTTTGGACTGTGGAAGGAAATTGGAGCATTCAGAGGAAACCCACGCAGGCACGGGGAGAACGTCTAAACTCCACACAGATAGTACTCAGGCCTGGAATAAAAACCACTGTGCCACCGATCCGCCCATCACAATAATGGATGTCTCTTTGACTTTAACAGGTGTCCAGTCGGAAGTAGTTCTGACGCAGCCAGAGGCAGAGAAGTGGTTCCCAGTGTAGTCCCTGTCCCTGACCTGCAATACCAGCGGCTTCGACTTCAGTGGCTATTGGCTGTACTGGTACTGTCATGGTCCCTGAAAGAGGCCAGACTGGCTAGTTTCCTACTATGATGAAGACTTCCACTGATACTGTGGGGAGACTCGAGGACGATTCACTGTTTCCAAAGAGCTTGCACACAATATATTTGCTTTGGATGTCAGGTTTCTGACGATGGAGGAAACAGCTGCTTATTAGAGTACACAGTTAACTCAGTGAGGCGGGTCAGCCCCAGATTTGTAAAAAAAACCCAAACTAGAGGAACTGCACACAGTTTGTCCCCTTCATCAAACTCCAATAGATTCATTGCTGACAACAATCCATGGAACCATAGTGTTACTCTACCACACAGAATAAGGCCATCCATCTAATGTACGGATAATATCACACCCGGACAGTCACTTCCTCATAAATCTCATGTGGTTTAAGTTTGCTAAGTGGAATGAAATTTTTGTAATATCACTCAAACTTTTCAAATCCTGACAGGGCTGGTCAGACTGGATTCAGGAATGTTGCTTCCTCTAGCTCCGGGGTTTGGGGAGGGGGGGGGGCGGTGGACGGAGGGGGGGGGGGGTGGAGCGTCTAGAACAGATTGTCAGCGTTTCAAAATATGTGATAGGTCATTTATGAGAAATGTCTTCACTCAGAAGCTGTGTAACTCTCCACCTCAGGAAGTTGCGGAGGCCAAGTATCTGAATATATTTAAAAATGAAATAGATAGATTTCTAGACTCTAAAGTGTGAAGGGTTGTAGGGAGAAAGGAGTATTGCAATAGAAGATCAGCCATGATCATAATGAATGATGGAGCAGGCTCTAAGGGCCGAATGATCTATTCCCGCTCCTATTTTCTGTGATTCAATGCTAAAAAGTCGACCATGTGGTGCTTTAACAAGTACTATTGGAAAGTGTACAGCCGCAGCATGGAACATATTATCATGATCCAAGATATTAGGCTTAATCGCCTATAAAAGCTACCTGGATCTGCACCGGATGTTCTCTAACCTCCAAGACGACGGACCAGATGCCATTGTGCTACTGCGGCCCGTTGACTGAATGAATGAAGCTCCAACAACACTCAAGAAGCTCGACACTATTTAGGACAAAGCAATTCAGTTGATGGCAACCAATTCCACAAATACACACATTGGCAGACGTGGCACAGTGGCAAACATTTAGACATGCAGGAACTCGCTAAGGCTCTTTAGGCAGCACTTTCCAAACCTACAAACACTGCCATCTAGGGGATAAGAGCAGCAGATACCTGGGACCACCACGACCTGGAGGTTCACCTCCAAATCACTCCCATCCAAACTGGGAAAGATTCTCCAGACTACACACGTAACTACAGAATAATGGATTATTCTTTACACAGCTGGGATCTGGAATGCATTGCCTGGATGAAGATTCAACAACAAATTTCCTTGAGCATTGGATATATTGCTTGAATTGGAATATGAAGCGATCTGTGGAATGTACAGGGAAGATTATCGGTGTTGTTATGTCAGTGAATTGAATGGGCAGTTTGGACAGCATGTGACGGTCATGCTAAGAGCCTACCTTATTAAATCATTCTGCTAAAGCAACATGGAATCAGTCCCCTAATGAAAATAATGTTCCAGACGGTACTGTTAACGGAAACATGAGGAATATGATTCAATTCGCCCTGAGTAACAATGAATCTTTGCAGCTTTATTTAACAATGCAAATTCGTTGGCGCCCATTCTGTATTGATATGGATATATTGTCACGTGTTGACAGTGTCTTCTATTCTAATTGGTGGCTTGTCAAAACCCTCCCCTGCCCTTGTACAACCCGTTGTGACTAACGATCAGAAGTTAAAGATCAGCCAGTGCTCTGTTCAGTGAATGACTGGAGGGAGTCCCGGGAGGAGGGTGTCTAAGTTAACACAAGCTCCATGAGCATGGCGCTAGCAATATCTCTCGGTCTGTTTATTGGCTTCTTATCCTGTGAGTAGTTGGATATTCTCAGAAAGTTCCCATAGTCTCTGTTTAACATTAATCATTCCCTGTGGCGTGACACAAACTGGATTCACCTCACCATAATTATTGTTTCTTTCGGTTAGCAGGCGTCCAGTCGGATGTGGTGTTGATCCAGCCAGAGGCAGAGATAGGGATAGTCGGGCAAACCCTGACCCTAACCTGTAAAACCAGTGGATTTGATCTTTGGAGATACACCATGCTTGGTACCGACACAGTCTCGGGAAGGGACCGGGCTGGCTCCTTTGGTACTACAATGAAAATAGCAAGAATTACAATCCGGAGTTTGGTGAACGAATCACTGCAACCAAATACCTTTCCAACAGTGTATTCGTGCTCTCTATTAGGACTTTAACAATGGGAGACAGCTCTACGTATCACTGTGCACAAGGGCACAGTGATATAGATCACACCCAGCCCTGTACACAAACCCACAAGAGGAATTGCAGCCATTTCCCTGCTTTCATTTTCATTCTTTGGATGTCCACCCTTAATTTTCCTTGAATTAAATGGTTTGTTCGGCCATATCAAATGGTGTTTGAGAGTCAACCGCATTGTTGTGTGGATATGTCGTCACAGGTAGGCCAGGTCAAGTAAGGAAGGTAGATTTCTTTCCTTAAAGGGTATCCGTGAATCAGATCAGTCTTTACAACAATCGACAATTGTTTCATAGAACATAGAGCAGTACAGCACAGTAGAGGCCCTTTGGCCCTCGATGTGGTGCCGAGCTTTGTCCGAAACCAAGAACAAGCTCTCCCACTCGCTATCATTCTGGTGTGCTCCATGTGCATATCAAATCACCGCTTGAAAGTTCCTAAAGTTTCCGACTCCACTTTCACAGCAGGCAGTCCATTCCACACCCCAACCACTCTCTGAGTAAAGAACCTACCTCTGATATCCCTCCTATATCTCCCACCGTGAACCTTATAGTTATGCCCCCCAGTAACAGCTACATCCACCCAAGGAAATAGTCTTTGACCGTCCACTCTATCTATCCCCCTCATCATCTGATCAACCTCTATTAAGTCGCCTCTCATCCTCCTCCGCTCTAATGAGAAAAAGCCCTAGCTCCCTCAACCTTTCCTCATAATACCTACCCTCCAAACCAGGCAGCATCCTGGTAAATTTCCTGTGCACTCTCTCCAATGCTTCCACATCCTTCTTATAGTGAGGTGACCAGAACTGCATACAATATTCCAAATGAGGTCTCACCAAGGTCCTGTACAGTTGCAGCATAAGCCCATGGCTCTTAAACCCAAACCCCCTGTTAATAAACGCTAACACACTATAGGCCTTCTTCACGGCTCTATCCACTTGAGTGGCAACCTTCAGAGATCTGTGGATATGAACCCCAAGATCTCTCTGTTCCTCCACGTTCCTCAGAACCCTGCCGTTGACTCTGTACTCCGCATTCAAATTTGTCCTACCAAAATGAATCACCTCGCACTGATTAGGGTTAAACCCCATCTGCCATTTTTCGGCCCAGCTCTGCTTTGCAGCCTACATCAGCTCTCCACCTCATCCACTACTCCACCAATCTTGGTGTCATCAGCAAACTTACTGACCCACCTTTCAGCCCCCTCCTCCAAGTCATTGATAAAAATTACAAATAGCAGAGGACACAGCACTGAACGGCCTTCACAACACACGACGGCGCAGAGTCGCTGAGCAGAAACTGATAGCCAAGTTCCGCACACATGAGGACAGCCTCAACCGGGATATTGGGTTCATATCACACTATCTGTAATCCCCACAGCTTGCCTGGACTCGCAGTGTCTCACTGGCTGTCCTGTCTGGAGACAATACACATTTCTTTAACCTGTCTTAATGCTCTCTCCACTCACATTGTTTGTACCTTTAAGACATGATTAGCTGTAAGTATTCGCATTCCAACCATTATTCTGTAAATTGAGTTTGTGTCTTTATATGCCCTTTTGTGATTAGAATTCCCACTCACCTGAAGAAGGAGCTTAAGGCTCCGAAAGCCTGTGGCTTTTGCTACCAAATAAGCCTGTTGGACTTTGACCTGCTGTTGTTAAACTTCTTTCTATGAGATAACCAGTTACTTATCCAATTGGCCAAATTTCCCTCTATCCACACCTCCCTTACTTTCTTCATGAGCCGACCTTAGGGAACCTTATCAAACGCCTTACGATAATCCATGTATACGACACCAACTGTTCTACCTTCATCTACTTACTTAGTTAACTCCTCAAAGAATTCAATCAAATTTGTGAGGCAAGACTTACCCTTCACGGATCCGTGCTGACTATCCCGGATTAAGCGGCATCCTTCCAAATGGTCGTAAATCCTATCCCTCAGGACCTTTTCCATTAACTTACCAACCACCGAAGTAAGACTAACCGGTCTATAATTACCAGGGTCATTTCTATTCCCTTTCTTGAACAGAGGAACAACATTCGCCACTCTCCAGTCCTCTGGCACTATCCCCGTGGACAGTGAGAACCCAAAGATCAAAGCCAAAGACTCTGCAATCTCATCCCTTCCTCCCAAAGAATCCTACGATATATCCCATCTGGCCCAGGGGACTTATCGACCCTCAGGTTTTTCAAAATTGCGAATACATCTTCCCTCAGAACATCTACCTCCTCCAGCCTATCAGTCTGTATCACACCCTCATCTTCAAAAACATGGCCCCTCTCCGTGGTGAACACTGAAAAAAGTATTCATTCATCACCTCTCCTATTTCTTCTGACTCCATGCACAAGTTCCCACTACTATCCTTGACCGGCCCTAACCTCACCTTGGTCATTCTTTTATTTCTTACATAAGAGTAAAAAGCCTTGGGGTTTTCCTTGATCCGACCCGCCAAGGACTTCTCATGCCCCCTCCTAGCTCTCCTGAGCCCTTTTTTAGCTCATTCCTTGCTACCTTGTAACCCTCAAGCGACCCAACTGAACCTTGTTTTCTCATCTTACATCCGCTTCCTTTTTCCTCTTGACAAGACATTCAACCTCTTTTGTGAACCATGGTCCCCTCACTCGGCCAGTTCCTCCATGCCTGACAGGGACATACCTATCAAGGACACGCAATATTTGTTCCTTGAACAAGCTCCAATTTTCATTTGTGCCTTTCCCTGACAGTTTCTGTACCCATCATATGCTCCCTAATTCTTGCCTAATCGCATCATAATTACCCCTCCCCCAATTATAAACCTTGCCCTGCCGTATGGTCCTATCCCTCTCCATTGCAATAAGGAAATACACCGAATTGTGGTCACTGTCTTCAAAGTGCTCTCCCACAAACAAATCTAATACTTGGCCCGGTTCATTACCCAGTACCAAGTCCAACGTGGCCAAACCTCTTGTCGGCCTATCCACATATTGTGTCAGGAACCCCTCCTGCACACTCTGTACAAAAACTGCCCCATCCGAACTATTCGACCTATAAAGGTTCCAATCAATATTTGGAAAGTTAAAGTCACCCATGACAACTAACCTGTGACCTCCACACCTATCCATAATCTGCTTTGCAATGGTAGTCATTAGATTTTTGATTCCACATTTTTACTTCATTCAAAGTTCAGTAACAATCTTTGTGGGATTCGAGTCCCCTTTGCTCAGTAGTTATTCCATTTATCTATGTTCTTACGTGGAACACCACCCCCGACTGAACATCTGGAAAAGTGAAGAAGCACTGATTATGGAGAGGGGGGGGGGGGGCGTTGAATCCAGTTCCACCAATTTCACCAGGGAGGGGGAACACCGAGATGGAGACTTTGCAAAACTTCTGAAACTGTCGAGTTTCTTACAGGATCTGAAAGCAGCAAACACATCCAAGAGATACCATTGAAAATATTCTCCAGGAGCCTGTGTTGATTTAGACACAAACCAGATTCCTGGTCATTCACTGAACAAAGAACCGGGGAGTTTTCAGATGCTTTTACTCAGTATACTTTTATGCCGTTAACAATACTGTCCCCAGCATAAATGCCAATCGGTGACTGATACCCAGGATGATTTTTGGGTATGTTTTAATCAGATACGATTGTAGAGTTATATCCATCACATTCCATTGAAACCACTGATTCGATTGAGAACAATCCGAATGGTCTCACTGCCCCACTTACTCCACAAATCCTGTGGATTTGTGGAATACGTCTGTTGTTCCCAATGTAGGATGTGGGAGGTCCTGGAGGCTCCTGGTCTCCCAGACGTCCATATCTGTGATGGATGTGTCGAGCTGTGGTTCCGAAGGGACCGTGTTAGAGAACTGAAAGTGCAGCTCGAGGATCTTCGTCTGGTTAGGGAAAATGAGGAGGTGATAGACAGGAGCTATCATCAGGTGGTCACACCAGGGCCATGGGAGGCAGGCAAGTGGGTAACGGCCAGGAGGAGGAAAGCTCAGGTGATAGAGAGCACCCCGGTGGATGTGCCCCTTCACAATACGTACTCCTGTCTGAATACTGCTGTGGGGGACAGCCCACCTGGGGGAAGCAGCAGTGGCTGTGTCTCTGGAGCAGGGTCCGGCCCTGTAACTCAGAGGGCTAAAGAAAGGAGAAGGAAGGCAGTATTAATCGGGGACTCAACAGTAAGGGGGTCGGACAGGCGTTTTTGCGGAGGCAGACTGGAGTCTCGGATGATGGTCTGCCTCCCGGGTGCCGGGATCCGCGATGTCTCTGGTCACGTCCCAGAAATCCTGAGGAGGGAGGGAGAGGAGCCAGAGGTCGTGGTACATATTGGTACCGCTGACATAGGTAGGAAGAGGGAAGGGGTCATGAAAAGAGAATATAGGGAGTTAGGTAGAGAATTGAGAAGGAGGAACGCAAAGGTAGTAATCTGAGGATTACTGCCTGTGCCACGGGAAAGTGAGAGCAGGACTGGAGTGAGGTGGAGGATGAATGCGTGGCTGAGGGATTGGAGCAGGGGGCAGGGATTCGGGTTCCTGGATCATTGGGACCTCTTTAGGGGCAGGTGTGACCTGTATAAAAAAGACGGGTGGCACTTGAATCCCAGGGGGACCAATATCCTGGCAGGAAGGTTGGCTAAGGCTACTGGAGAGACATTAAACTAGAAAGGTTGGGGGAGGGAATCGAGATGAGGTGACTGGGAGCGAGGAGGGTATCCCACAAATAGAGAGGGATTGTAGACAGCGGAAGAGGGAGAATAGACGGGTGATAGAGAACGGGAGAGCTCAGACCAATGGTTTGAGATATGTCTATTTTAATGCCAGGAGTGTAGTAAATAAAGTGGATGAGCTTAGAGTGTGGATCGATGCTTGGAAGTGTGATGTGGTGGCCATTACGGAGACTTGGGGACAGGGACAGGACTGGACACTTCAGGTGCCGGGTTTCCGATGTTTCAGAAAGGACAGAGAGGGAGGCAGAAGAGCGGGGGGAGTGGCACTGCTGATCAGGGATATTGTCACAGCTGTAGAGAAGGTGGAAGCCGTGGAGGGGTTGTCTACGGAGTCTCTGTGGGTGGAAGTTCGGAGCGGGAAGGGGTCGATAACTTTGCTGGATGTTTTCTATAGGCCGCCCAATAGTGACAGGGCTGCTGAGGAGCAGATAGGGAAACAGATCCTGGAGAGATGTAGTAATAACGGTTGTCGTGTTGGGAGAGTTTAATTTCCCAAACATTGATTGGAATATCCCTAGGGTAAGGGGCTTGGATGGGGAGGAGTTTGTGAGTTGTGTACAGGAGGGTTTCCTGACACAGCATGTGGATAAACCTACAAGAGGAGAGGCTGTACTCGATCTGGTACTGGCTAATGAGCCTGGACAGGTGTCGGATCTCTCAGTGGGGGAGCATCTTGGGGATAGTGATCATAACTCTATCTCCTTTATGCTAACATTGGAAAGAGATAGGATCAGGCAAGCTCGAAAGGTGTTTATCTGGAGTAAGGGGAAATATGAAGCCATCAGGCAGGAGATAAGCGGCATAAATTTGAAGGAGGTACTCTCGAGGGAAAGTACCGAAGTAAGGTGGCAGATTTTCAAGGAATGGTTGTCTGGAGTTCGACATCACAACGTTCCGATGAGACAGGGAGGTTTTGGTAGGTTACGGGAACCGTGGTGCACGAAAGCTATGCTGAACCTAGTCAAAAGGAAAAGGAAAGCGTACAATAGGTTCAGAGAGTTGGCGATGATGGGGATCTAGATGAGTATACGGCTTGTAGGGAGGGACTGAAGAAGGAAATTAGGAGAGCCAGAAGGGGTCACGAGAAGGCCTTGGCAGGTCAGATTAAGGAGAACCCTAAGGCGTTCTATAAATATGTGAAGAGTTAAAGGATGAGATGTGAAGGAATAGGACCTATAAAAGCTGAAGGTGAGAAAGTCTGTATGGAACCGGAAGAAATAGCAGAGGTGCTTAATGAATGCTTTACCTCGGTATTCACGGTGGAAAAAGACCTGGGTGGTTGTACTACAGGATTGCGGCGGACTGAGAAGATTGAGTTTGTCGACATTAAGAAAGAAGATGTGTTGGAAATTTTGAATAAAATCAAGTTAGATAAGTCGCCGGGACCGGATGGGATGTACCCCAGGTTACCGTGGGAGGCGAGGGAAGAGATTGCAGAGCCTCTGTCGATGATCTTTGCGTCGTCGATGGAGACGCGAGAGGTTCCGGAGGATTGGAGGATTGTAGATGTGGTTCCTATATTCAAGAAAGGGAATAGGGATAGACCACGAAATTACCGACCGGTCAGTCTAACCTCAGTGTTTGGTAAGTTGATGGAGAAGATCCTGAGGGACAGGATTTATGAACATTTAGAGAAGTTTAGTATGCTCAGAAGTAGTCAGCACGGCTTTGTCAAAGGCAAATCGTGCCTTACGAGCCTGGTGGAGTTCTTTGAAAATGTGACTAAACACGTTGATGAAGGAAAAGCGGTAGATGTAGTTTACATGGACTTCAGCAAGGCGTTCGATAAGGTCCCCCATGCAAGACTTCTTGAGAAAGTGAGAGGGCATGGGATCCAAGGGGCTGTTGCCTTGTGGATCCAGAACTGGCTTGCCTGCAGAAGGCAGAGAGTGGTTGTAGATAGGTCTTTTTCTGAATGGAGGTCGGTCACCAGTGGAGTGCCCCAGGGATCTGTTCTGGGACCCTTGCTGTTTGTCACTTTCATAAATGACCTGGATGAGGAAGTGGAGGGATGGGTTGGTAAGTTTGCCGACGACACGAAGGTTGGTGGTGTTGTGGATAGTTTGGAGGGATGTCAGAAGCTGCAGTGTGACATAGATAGAATGCAAGACTGGGCGGAGAAGTGGCAGATGGACTTCAACCCGGATAAATGTGTAGTGGTACACTTTGGCAGGTCAAATGGAATGAAGGAGTATAATATCAAGGGTAAGACTCTTAGCAGTGTGGAGGATCAGAAGGACCTTGGGGCCCGGGTCCATAAGTCCATCTGCCACTTCTCCGCCCAGTCTTGCATTCTATCTATCGGCCTCACAGGTAGAGGAGGTGGTTAAGAAGGCGTATGGTGTGCTGGCCTTCATCACTTGAGGGATTGAGTTTAGGAGTCGGGAGATAATGATGCAGTTTTATAAGACCCTCGTCAGATGTAGAAATTATTGAAAGGGTGCGGAGAAGATTTACAAGGATGTTGCCTGGATTGGGTGGCATGCCTTATGAGGATAGGTTGAGAGAGCTCGGTATTTTCTCGTTGGAGAGACGAAGGATGAGAGGTGACCTGATAGAGGTGTACAAGATGTTGAGAGGTATAGATCGGGTGGATTCTCAGAGGCTTTTTCCCAGGGCTGAAATGGCTGCTACGAGAGGACACAGGTTTAAGCTGCTGGGGAGCAGGTACAGAGGAGATGTCAGGGGTAAGTTTTTCACTCAGAGGATGGTGGGTGAGTGGAATCGGCTGCCGTCAATGGTGGTGGAGGCAAGCTCGATAGGGTCTTTTAAGAGACTTCTGGATGAGTACATGGGACTTAATAGGATTGAGGGTTGTAGGTAAGCCTATATATAGGTCAAAGTAGGTAGGGACATGACCGGCGCAACTTGTGGGCCGAAGGGCTTATTTGTGCTGTAGTTTTTCTATGTTCTATGTTCTAAATACATTTATGTTCCCGCTGAAACCGTCTATTCCATCCTCAACGGAAGTTATCACTCAGAATGCATCCAGCACCCATCCAGGCTTGCCTTTCGGATTACCCTGGATATCATTGATATAAAATATCCAAGGAGAGGCAGTTGTATTGGCGGGAAGAAAAATGTTTAAATGGCTCAGGTTGAAGATGATTTTCTCCAGTTTAGAGTGGCCCCGGAGTAGCGTCAGTGTTACCTGGCAAGTTGCAATGTTTCAGGAGCTGCCCATTAATTAGGGCGGGGGAACTGGTTCCATAGTGATTTTCAAAGGAGAGACAGTTCAGTGTTGGCAATGTCTACATTGTAAGTGCTTTGTGCCAATTGTGGGAAGGTGGGAACAAGTCGGGAAAGACTTTGACTGATAAAATCTCCCAACTAGGTAAAACAGAAAGTTTATAGGATTATCACGACATCGGACTTCTTCTCCATGGTCGCTCCTATCCTGCTCTAACAGTATATGTTGAATTATTAGTGGTTGACGGAAGTCGATGCTGGACTATGGGGAGATGGTGGCCCACTGGTATTGTCACTGGATCAATAATTTAAAGACCCAGGTTACTGATTCGGGGAAGAAATGTCAAATCTGATCAAGGCAGTTGGTGAAATTTGAAAACAACAAAATAAAATCTGATGACGACCATTGTCGATGGCTCTAAAACCCCATCTTGTTCATTAATGCGGCTTTGCGGAAGGAAATGTGCCGTCCTTACCTGGCCTGGCATAGACGTGACTCAAGATACAGAGTAATGTGGTTGAAACTGAAATGTTTCTGGTCAATGGCAACACTCAGAATTTTTCAGGTATGAAAGCAGCATTTTAGAAGCATCTCGATGAACTCTTCAAACCTTTTATATACAAGGCAATGGACCAAGTGCTGGAACACGTAGCTGTTTGATGGCGAAGACAGACAAAAATGGATGAAGGGCTGTAAAATTCCATGGCCTAATGACTAACTCACCAGCTCCCCTTTCAATTCGGCCATGGGACAATAAACGCCTAACAGAGAAGACAAACTATTTAGTATCACATCCAAAAGTGGATGTGTGACATTGTATAAGTTCCTCAGTTTTGTCATTGGAGCAGTGGGATTGGGCTGGAATCCCCAACGATTTCGAGATGATAACCTTACACAAAATTAACCAGGAGAAATGAGGTGCGGAAGTTGATCACTACTGAGACAGAAGACAGCTGAAACCTGCCATGTGTACAGAAAAACATGCATTGTTGCCACTTCTCAAACCTCCTTCGACAGTACTTTAAATCCCACGAGCTCTACCTTCTTGAAGGCCAGGGCCAGCAGCCACATTGGAATCACCATCGCCTGGAAGTTGTTAAGGTGTCAACAAGTATGTTACGAATCCCATATGTTAGGTTATGACTAGACCTCAACCGTGTTTCAATTTTGACATTAGTGTGAGGATAAGGTGTTTCGCTCCAGGTCTGATTCCATTGACACACAAGGAAGCGCTTATCAAAACTAACTTCATTTAACAGTACAGTTTGACCATAACGAACGAATTAGTTTCACTTTTCCCAATTGAAATGCTTAGCTTAACAACATGCAATTCATAGCCGCTAATTCATCCCTATTAGTTCAAATTCAAGCAATATTCCTCTGATCGACTTGGACTCCTCTTCAAAATCATTAACAATCCCCTGCTTATGCGCTTGGACTTGTTAAAAGTCCTAAAACACCTCTGGAGAGAGAGGCAGACAGAGAGACTCCTGTCTTCTGCCAGCCCCACACAGCAGCCTTCAGAGAGAGAGAGAGATAGACAGAGAGAGAAATACCTCTTTCTTCTTTCAGGACCAAGCAGAAACTGACTGTTTAAAAATAAAATAAAGCATTATGTTTTCCTTGCAAGCCCATTCACATGACCTTGCCTCTGCTAATCAACTCAATCAAAGCCCTACTCTGAAACCACAGGGGAAAAACCAAAATAAACAAAAATGCATTAACTCAGATTAAAATAAACACATACTTAGCTAAAATGAACCATTTGCCTGCATTAACAGTATTCTCTGGGTTGGCCATAGAAGAGAGAGGGTAGCGGTGGAAGGGTGTTTTTTTTCCGAATGGAGGTCTGGTAGCTAGTGGTGTTCTGCAGTGATCAGTGCTGGGACCTCTGCTGTTCGTAATATATATCTAAATGGCTTGGAAGTAAACGTAGCTGCTCTGATTAGCAAATTTGCGGATGATACTAAGATTGGCAGAGTTGTGGATAGTGATGAAGATTGTCAGGGAACACCACAGGATATAGACAACCTGGAAAAATGGGTGGAGATCTGGCAGATGGAATTTAACCTGAACAAATGCGAGGTGATGCATTTTGGTTGATCCAATTGAGGTGGGAGCCATGAAATAAATGGCAGAACCATCAGGGGCATAGACACACAGAGAGATTTGAGAGTAAGGTCCACAGATCCTTAGAAGTGGGAGCACAGATGGAAAAGGTGGCAAAGAAAGCATATGGCATGCTTGCCTTCATCGGACAGGGCATCGAGTATAAAAGTTGGCAAATTATGTTACAGTTGGATGAAACTTTGGTTCGGCCACATTTTGAATAGTGTGTCTAATTCTGGTCACCACACTACCAGAAGGATGTGGAGGCTTTGGGGAGAGTGCAGAAAAGGTTTACCAGGATGTTGCCTGGTATGGAGGGTATTAGCTATGAGGAGAGATTGAATAAACTGGGATTGTTCTCCCTGGAAAGACGCAGGCTGAGGGGCGATCTGATAGAAGTTTATAAAGTTATGGAAGCTATAGATAGAGTGAACAATTGGAAGCTTTTTCCCAGGGCAGAAATGACAATTACAAGGGGGCAGCAAGTGCAAGATAAGGGGGGGAAGGTTCAGTGCAGATGCGTGGAGGAAGTTTCTTACACAGAGGGCGGTGGGGGTCTGGAATGCATTGCCATGTGAGGTGATTGAGGCAGTCACTTTAATAACATTTGAGACATATCTTGATAGGCATATGAAGAAACGGGGAACAGAACGATATAAGCGGTTGGTCTAGATAAGACAACATGATCGGCACAGGCTCAGAGGGCCGAAGGGCCTATTGCTGTGCTGTACTGTCGTTTGTTATTTGTTCTTTGTGCAGACAAATCGGCCCCCGTAAAACAGAGTTGAATTTTAAACATACCTCTTACAAGAAACATGATAGAAATTAATTTCTTAAAGGCACAGTATCGTTACTTGTTCCCCTCCAAATCGCTCACCATTCCAACTTCTAAATATATCACTGTTTCTTAACTGTCGCGGGACGAAAATCCTGGAATTCTCTCCCTAACAGCACTGTGGGTGTAAACATCAGAAAATTAAATCTAATGGTGACCCAATTTGATTGCTACCAAAACCCACCACTTTCACTGATGACCCTGTGGGGAAGGAGACCTGCTATCTCTGCTTGGTTTATCCTGCTCGTGACTCAATATCCACAGCAAGTGATTGACTCTGGAATAGCCTCGCAAAACATTTATTTGAAGTGATGGGTAACAGGTAAGAAATCCAGAGAGTTTTTCAGGAGAAACTATATTGCACAACGAGTGTTGAAAACGTGGAACTTCCTCTCACAAAACGTAATTTTGGCCAATTCCATGAATATATTCATGGGGAAGTAAGAAGCACAGAAGGGCAAGTGACGATTAGAATGATATAGGTGTGAGAGAAAGGCGGGAGAGAAGCGGCTCTTGTGGGGCATCGACAGCAGCATAATATTTAGCACCTGCACTTACCCTTTCAGCGCGTCGAGGCTGCTGCGCCATTTAACATGAGTGTGGTTGATCCGTGACTTCAAATCTACCGCCCTGTTCGTTACTATATCTCTGAATCCACCTAAAACACATTGATTTACGTTTCAAATGCATTCAACAACTGAACAGGCATAGTTCCCTGGCGGTGGACAGTAGAAAGCGCTGTACATCCCCTTCTAGCTTCTATGTGCCCCCCTCACAGCTTGTATTCCCATCTGTCCTTGTAAAATGTACAAACCCAGATATATTATCATCTCGCTTTTCGTGTAGCTCATTGATGGAGAATGCAAATAGACTTAGCCATGAGCCTTAATGCACACTGACTGGCAGCAATGACCAATGTTAACATCTCCCGTTCAAGGGGAGGTGGACACGTCGCGGTAAAGTTACTGGTTTAATAATCCTGGGACCCCAGATCATTCTCAGGGGACTTGGGTTCGAGCCTCAACATGGAAGCAGATGGCGAAATTTCAGTTCAATAAAAATCTGGAATTAGAAGTTTAATGATGACCATGAAAGCATTGTTGATTTCCTTTTTTTAAAAAAAAGCAATCTGCATTTTAGAGAAGAGTATCTGACATCCTTCCATCGCTTGGGCAACATGGGACTCCAAAAAATGCCCCGACAGGGTCTTGAAAGGCATCCTGTTAAAAGGGAGGGGGGGGGGGGGGAGCAACAGGTGATGGGCAATAAATGTTAGCCCAGACAGCGACGTCCACATTCCATTAATGAGTTAAAAATATCCATGCTCTGATTCTGCCCATTACCCTCGCCGTGCTAATATTTGGCTGCCAACTGTACTGTCACTTGTCTTGCCTATTGACATCGTGTTTGCTTGTTTATTGAATGTATTTTTGGAAATTCAAGTCTACTGCCTCCACTTGATCTATTTTGCGACTTGCAAACTCAAAGGTATTAATGCGTTCCTCAAAGTGAATTTCTTTTCGTAAAACCTGATGGACCAATCTATGATTTTCGAGGTGCTTTATTAAGACTGCCTCAATAACAGATTGCAGCTCTTTCCAGCCGGCTGACGTGTAGCTGAAGGAAAAAAGTTGTACAGTAGTTCCCTGTTTCCTCCCTTTCCCCCTTCATTCTTTAAGAGGAGTTTCAATAGCTGCATGAGTAAGAAAGAGACAAATATAACGTTGTGTTGGACGGTTGGATGAAGGAGGTTCAGAAATGTCCGTTGGCCTTTAACAATGATATGGATCAGCTAGTTCGAATGTCATGTACAATTTATGCAATTGTCTGGAAAGTACAATGTATTTAAGTGAACTTGTAACTTGTAGATTTTTGTAGTCTAGATTCTGGGTTCCACTGAAATAGGTAACACAAACATGACTTTGCATTTCAGACAGGTTCCTAACATTCGAATAGAACACAGCAATGGATTCATTTGCACACTGAAGTAATACTTTAAATATTCTCTGGTCGTGACCTGATAGAGGTTTACAAGATGTTGAGAGGTCTGGATAGGGTAGACTCTCAGAGGCTATTTCCAAGGGCTGAAATGGTTGCTACGAGAGGACACAGGTTTAAGGTGCTGGGGGTAGGTACAGAGGAGATGTCAGGGGTAAGTTTTTCACTCAGAGGGTGGTGGGTGAGTGGAATCGGCTGACGTCGGTGGTGGTGGAGGCAAACTCGTTGGGGTCTTTTAAGAGACTTCTGGATGAGTACATGGGATTTAATGGGATTGAGGGCTATAGATAGGCCTAGAGGTGGGGATGTGATCGGCGCAACCTGTGGGCCGAAGGGCCTGTTTGTGCTGTGGCTTTCTATGTTCTATGTTCTATGTTCTATAACCTGGCGGCAAAGATTCATGGAGTCAGACTCTGTCATTGTGAAATCTATTGGTGGGTTATGTAGCTCCTCAGCCGGGTGTTAAGTGTAATTCTACTGTGACGCTTTTATATCGCAAGTATCCATTTAATTATGACGAAGGGAATTTTCAATGGAAAGTAGGACAGGAAGTAGCACATCTTGCATTTAGAATTTCTGCATCCCCAGTATCTCGAAGGGGATGGCAAAAATCAATTTTGCATCGGTTTGTCACATTACGTGTACAAAGAGATTTTTAACAATCCTCTATTTTGTCCGCTATTCAACTTCATTTGTGTGTGGAGATATCCCCATGCCTTTGTTACCTCTGGGTTCGCCTTTCAAGTTTTATATCCCACATTCCTCACTGCATTAACTTCAGTTGGTCCAAACTATAATATCCAGAACTTCACTCCCTCCAAGTCTGGCTGATCTCGGGCAAGAGGTGCCGTAGTGTCACGGTCAGGTTGCTGTATTAGCGATTAGCCAGAGCCACGGGCTCTCTGCAAGTGGGTTCAAATCTCACCATGGCAAGTTATTTGAATTGCAACTCAAGTCATAAACTTGGAAGGGAAGGTTTTGTACTCAGTCATGTTCACTGTGAATCTGGTTCAATTATTCCTTTTAACGTTATCTACCAACCTTACGTGGTCTGACTGCACATTGACAGCAATGGACAGACCTCTGGATTGACGTAACAATCCGATTTGATTTGATTTAATTTGCTTTATTATTGTCACAGATATTAGTACACAGTGAAAAGTATTGTTTCATGCATCATATGCAAACAAAGCATACAGTTCATAGAGAAGGAAAGGAGACAGTGCAGAATGTATTGTTACAGTCATAGCTAGGGTGGAAAGAAAGTTCAACTTAGTGCGAGGTAAGTCCATTCAAAAGTCTGATGGTGGCAGGAAAGAAGCTGTTCTTGAGTCTGTTGGTATGTGTCCTCAAACTTTTGAATTTTTTTCCCGACGGAAGAAATTGGAAGAGTGTACATCCGGGGTGTGTGGGGTTCTTGATTTTTGCTGGCTGCTTTTTCGAAGCAGCGGGAAGTGTTTCAATGGATGGGAGGCTGGTTTGCTTGTCCGACTGGGCTTCGTTCACGGACCTTTGTAGTTCGAATCCATTCAGTTCAGTGCAATTAGGGATGTCATACTAAGTAAAAACAAAACTATATTGGCTTCTGGGTAAACATCAGAGTTCCCGTCATTCTCATAGTTGCTCTTTTCTCCATCTTTGTAACCTTCTCCAACCTGTATGCCTTTCAGTCTGTTGTTGCTCCAGTTTTGGCCTTTTGAAAGTGCCCCAAATTCCTTTGGCCCCCTCAATCCGCGAGCGTGCCTTTAAGAGCCTTGTTCCTGAGCTGGAGAATTCTCTACGTTAACCACTCACCGCCGCCCCCGTCCACCCACTCTGTTTACCTACCTCCATTCCTTTAATAATGTTCCTGAAAACTTACCTCACCTTCAGCACATCCTGCTGGTCATCTAACCCCACAGTTTTTCTGTGCAAAACATATTTTTCGCCAGCGCTCGTGTGAAATCCCATGGACCGTTTTACTCGGGCTTTATCGGAGTGGAATTGATAGCTGCATTTATCAGCGAGATTCTGCTCTAGCAGCTGAAGTTATACATCTGACAGTAGCAGCAGCAACAGCTGCTGACGAGTTTTTGTTCTGGCATGTATCACTGTGGTGGGCTACGTGGGACCACAGTAGCTGAATCTCCCTCAACGCCCGTACAATAACCTCCCAGCCTCACAGGAGTTCACCAACCTCTCTCAATAGCACCCCTCTCAGCCCACTCCCCGCCGCTGACTCCCAACCCCACCGTGATGTTGACCGAGTTTATCCTATTACTGGTCTGACCCAGCCCTAATCAAATCAGTCAGACACAGGACAGAGAGAGAGAGAGTGGTGAACGGGACCCCAGTGGATCTTGTTACGGGATCAAACTCTGTGCAACATATGAAAAGGCTAAGCTCATCTTTGGCAACGGGACCAGGCTGATTGTGGAACCCAGTAAGTAACTAATCCTGGATAATGTTCTCTCTTCATGTTATTTTGCCCCCTGTGACTTAATTGAGACATACAATTATTTTAATGATCATTGTTGTTTTATGGATGAGCAGGGATCTTTGGGAATTTGAAGCGTAGCTTGACTGGGCATTGAGATTTTCCGAAGTATTTTCTTTAAACATTTAACTGGCCTCTATCATGACAACACAAGTGTGCTGCCAACAGGGAGATATGTCAATGATCTGGCTGTGTGTAGTACAAGTAAGTGGCACCTCGATAGATATCTGGAAGATACTCACCACGATAGAGTCATAGGGTCATAGAAGGAGACAGCACTGGAAAAAGCCCTTCAGCATAATGATACAGATTTCTGCTGAATGGTGTCGGGTGAAAGGCCGATAAAGAGCCAAGGCATTGCTTGAAATGAAGGAGAAGCCATTGCACCAATCAATTAAGCTATTAGGCACCGAGTATCGAGTTCAGCTCACTGTTTATTAAGCCGTGTCATCAACACCAGTTGAAACATTAGGCATCAGTGATGTGACATCGAACTGAAATTGGGTTACAAATAGGATAGAAAATGCCCATTTAGCAGGTTGAGTCAAATGCCCACTGATTTGAATAATTATCTACATATATTTCATTTTCAAGCTTGTCTTTGTTAAAACTAATAATCTTGCTAAAACTATACAAGGTACGATTTAGACCACATCTGGAATACTGTTCCCTAACATTAGGAAATCTATACTGGCATTGGAGGCAGTTCAGGGAAGGCCACTACTTTGATCCCAGGTATGGATATGTTTTTTCGGAGAGTTTGAGTATGTTGGGCCTGTACTTAGTGGAGTTTAGAAGCATGCGATGTGACCTTATTGAGACTTATTGGATTCTCAGGGGACATGACAAGGTTAGATGCTGAGACGTTATTACCTCTTGTAGGACCAGAGGTCATAATCCCAAAGTATGGGGTTGCCCATTTATATAATGAAGATTTTCTTCTTTCAAGCCAGCAGTGAATCTGTGGAATCATTTGCCGCAGAGCGCTGTACAGGTTGAA
Source organism: Mustelus asterias (assembly GCF_964213995.1). NCBI lineage: Eukaryota > Metazoa > Chordata > Chondrichthyes > Carcharhiniformes > Triakidae > Mustelus > Mustelus asterias. The sequence goes on from NW_027590155.1 coordinate 596,745, forward strand.
TGTTCAGATTTTTAACCCACAGGGCAATCGAGGGTTACGAGGATACAACAGGAAAGAGGTATTCAGAATTATCACATCAGATAATTCATGATCTCATTGAATGACCGATGGGCCAAATGGCATCCGTCTGCCCCGTCGTCCTATGGTCTCCGGTATTTGTTAAACCGCTGACACGAATGCACGCTTGAAATGAGGCCTCAAAGTGAAGTGTTGGTCAACGATTATCAACAACAAGTTAATGTTTTGAACGAGGTGTTATAGTTCAAATTAAAGGGTCACTCCTTTAAAGACAGATATGAGGAGACTTATTTCTCTCTTAAAGAGTAGTGAGTCTCGTCATCTCTCTTCTTCAAACATCAGGGGGAACAGGGCCTTTGATTATTTTAAAGACAGCTCGATAGATTCTTGATTAACAAGGGATAAACGGTTATCGGGGGTAGGCAGGAATCTGGGGGTGAGGTTACAATCAGATCAGTCATGATCTTACTGAATAGCGGTTAGGCTGGAGTGGCCCAGTGCCTTACTCCGGCTCCCACTTTGCATGTTCGTATGTGTTGATGTCAAACTATTTTCCTAGGATTTGTGTCTCCTGGGTGTTCAGGGAGAAGTACCGGTGAAGATGGAAATTGTGAAACACAGTCAATTCATTATCCAAATATTGTTCCCTGATATAGTCAAAAAAACAGTGGGAGCTAAGTGTGAGGGAGAGGGAGGGAACGGTTATATTTGGTTCAGGAGAGAAGCTAATTAAAAGAAGTGACATGATACAAACTGAATGTGAGCTAGCCCTGTGTTCATATGGCTGGGTCTATATTTTGTAGTAGCTGTTACTACTGAACTGAGAAGCTTGCCTTTGGCAAAGGGACCAAACTCACTGTGGAGCCCAGTAAGTCCTCAACTATCTTCCACCATGATCTATTTACAGTAGGATGACAATCAATATTTACAGTTCCAAACATATCACCAAGTCGTGTTTTTAAAAAAAATCAGTACAGGCTTAAAGGGAGGAGATGCAATATAATGGCCATTCATAACTTGGGGAGGTCTTGTGGTGCAATGGGCTAGAATCCCTACCTCTGAGCTAGAAACGCCGGGTCCGAGTCCCTACCCTTGGACTTGATGAACAAGGAAGGTGAGAAAGCAACGCTGCCAAAGATTGGGAGTGAGAGGGAGACTCCTGCTCAGCAACGCTTGATATGTAGTATGGCTCTCTCAAGCTCTAAGCCCTTCACAAAAGTCGAGCGACGTGTTCCAGAAATAGCTATCACTGAAGGCAGAAGAATTCTGCCTAAATGCACCAGTCGGTGCAGAGAGGTAACTTGGCTTTAAATTTGGCCTTGGATGTGCTTAGCTTTGTAGAATGTTATCAGATGCATTGTTCATCTCTTGGCGATAGATAATTTTTAAGATTTACCATTCGCACACCATGGCAGTTGTCGAGGCTCCCACTGACATCAGTGATTATGCCAGTGTTGCTGTGTATACTGGATGGAATCTGAATGAGCTGATGCACTGGTAGCTTTCTGCTGGCCACTATTCACGGTGCTCATTACTATGACGGTACTTATAAACTCATCTTTGGCTACGGGAAACAACTGAATGTTGTGCCAACTAAGTGCCAGGTGATTTCTCTTTACCCTTCGATGGATATTTCTGCAGAATCCATGTCTGGCGAATGGTGACAAAGAGGGAAAGTAACGCTTAAAATTAAAAACAAGCTGTTCGATGGATTTATGTATCATTAGATAATTAATTAGAACGATAGAGATCCAGAGGATATAATCAGTAAATTCGTAGATGATACACAAATTGGTGGTGTGGTAAATAGCGAGGAGGAAAGCCTTACATTACAGGTCGATATTGAAGGACTGGTCAAATGGGCAGAGCAGTGGAAAATTGAAATTTAACTCTAAAAAGTGTAAGCTGATGTATTTTGGGAGGAACAACAGGGCCAGGGAATATACAGAAGTTAATTGAAACTGCATGGAAGGAAAGTTAAACTGCTAGCTATGTCTTGTACTTTTTGAAATAGAGTAAAGCAAATAAAGCAAAAGGGTTAAATGGGGATGGATTTCAGGGAGAGGAATAGTTGCATTTTTGCTTTGGAGATCACCTGGCATTACAATTTGAATCCCAATCTATGGTCAAATCACCAGGTCAAGCAGGTCAAAAACAACCTCTTGCAATACTGTCAGCACGGGAGTTACGGGTTTGTGTAGCATCTTCCATGATTGGCCAGAACATTGAATACAGGAGTTGGGACGGTTTGTTGAAATTGTACAAGACATTGGTAAGGCCACATTTGGAATACTGTGTACAATTCTGGTCACCCGATTATAGAAAGGATATTATTAAACTAGAAAGAGTGCAGAAAAGATTTACTAGGATGCGACCGGGACTTGATCGTTTGAGGCTGGATCGACTGGGACTTTTTTATCTGGAGTGTAGAAGATTGAGGTGTGATCTTTAGCGGTTTATAAAATAATGAGGGGTATAGATCAGCTCGATAGTCAGTATCTTTCCCCAAAGGTAGGGACGTCTAAAACTAGACGGCATAGGTTTATGGTGAGAGGGGCGAGATACAAATGTGTCCAGAGCGGCAATTATTTCACGCAGAGGGTGGTGAATGTCTGGAACAAGCTGCCAGAGGTAGGTACAATTTTGTCTTTTAGAAAGCATTTAGACAGTTATATTGGTAAGATGGGTATAGAGGGATATGGGCCAAATGCAGGCAATTGTGATTAGCTTAGGGGTTTAAAAAAAGGCTTCATAGACAAGTTAGGCCGAAGGGCCTGTTTCCATGCTGTAATCCTCTATGACTCTATGACTCTATGATTGTGTCATCCCCACAACTGAAAGTCCGATCCTTGGTACTTGAACAAAACTCACTGTGGAACCTCGCATGCATCCTCACAACGTGCAATGGTCTCACCCTGCATTTACAGAAAATCTGAACCATATTTGCTGAGATTGTAAAGTGGATAGAAATATATGACATATGGAGCTAACAGGCAAGGAGTGGGAATTAAATGTAAATTGGTGGATGGGGGGAACATATTTATTTCAGGATATAACCTGCCCTGGCTTTTGAAGTCAGCAGAATCTGAAATTGAACTCAAAACTCAAACTCAGGATAAATAAAATATAAATAAATCTTATATTTCTGCTCAGGTGTTTGTACTTTTTGCCGCATTATGTACACATGTACTAGCACCAGAACTTTGAATCTTATCTTTGGCAGAGGAAACAAATTCAC